>NC_132786.1:96565500-97776500 GCF_048418805.1 Vulpes vulpes | reverse complement strand
AACTAAATGAGGAATTCTAGAGAATAGAAAGAGAAAGGGGCACCTGGGTGGCTCAGTCGGTTAAGTCTGATTCTTGATTTTGGTTCAGGTCACAATCCCAGGGTTGTGAGCTTGAGCTCCCTGTGGGGCTCTGCATTGGGCATGGAGCCTGCTTAAGATGCTCTCTCTCCCTTTCCTTCAGCCCCTACCCTTGCCTTAAAAAAGAGAGAGAAAAGGAAACGGGAGAACTACAGAACTACAGATACACCTACAGGTCTCAGGGTGTATATTACGAAGCTGCCAAAGGCTTACCTGGGCTGGCAGGGGAACTTACAAAGAGTCTACACAAATGTATGGTGTTAGAGGTACAAACAAGCAATCTACAGGAGTTCAGAGTTAGTGATAAGGGGAAAGGTGCATTGATGAGTTAGGCTGGGCCATTACGGCAGATGGGATCTTACCAGAGATACACAGAAGGAAGATAAACCGGGAAATCAAAATTGTGATGAACAAAGGAAACAGAAAATGATGAAGTATCATGAACCAAATATATAATGGTACAACTTTGCTGCAACAAAGTGGCTTGAAATGTAGCCTTGGGCTATAAAGATTGTGACTTTTTTTTTCTTTTTTTTACAAGCAATGGCGAAGCTACTCAGTTTGGAAAGAGGGAAATTGCTTAGTGAAAGGCCCTGTACTGGGGAATTCTTTCCTCCAGCTCTTAGAGTATCAATAATAGCTGCAGTGTTATCAACTGGCTTAAAAGTAAAAGAATCAAGGGCTTCAGTGCATTGGGTTTGTTTGTGCAAATCGGGAGGCTGTGAAATTCACAATCATGCTGTGTTAGAAGTATTTTCTAAAACCAACTTAGAAGAAAACTTCCATCAGCAAATAGTTCAAGACAAACAGTATCCTAAATATAACTATATAGTCCTTAGTCAATTTGAAATTTGTTCTAGCTAGCTCGAGGTTCTCAATACTCTTCCCCTCTGAAAAGAAGCAGAGAAAAGGCCTCAAACTCAGGCCAGAGAGCAATAAAACATCAATTGTGATATACACAAAGTATATTTTCAAAATTTATGCAAATTTCCTTTAGTACACCAATACATTCAAGACCCAAACTATGAAATGGTGACATTCACTAACATACTAACATAAATGTATTCATTTCTTGGGTGCTTTATCCAAAAGGGAAATGATGGGATTTGAGAAGCATACATGCAGAGAGAAGAAAACTTTATTGAACATACACCTATCTAGTATAATTAACAGTCTTGAAATACTTCTGCATTTGAGAGTGCTTATTTCTTACCTGGAGCTGTAATGCATATACTTGATTCTATCACTTTGCCTCTTTTTGAAGCAAGAGGCCTAACATACATAGAATTAAAGTCTCCAAAATGTCTGTAATAAGGAAATAAATCTTTTATTTTGCAATGTAACGCTGCAACCAGAAGAACTCAAAAAACAAAAATTTTAAGTTGGTTTGCCAAAAAAAGAAGGATCAAAGAAGTATCTTCAAGTACAGACTCACATTTGCAAGTGGTAATAAGAACAAAGAGAGTTCACTTTTTACCGAACTCTGATGTTTTGTCTCCAAAAAGCCTAACATCACCTATAGGAGAAATAACTTATCTTCTTATCCCCTTGAAGGACTGAATGGGAAATAGATGGTAGGAATCAGGGACAGGCACAGAAAAATCAGCCCCCTTCTGCTGTTGAAAGATCAGCCCAAAATTTAAACTTAATCTTTTTTCTTTCTTTCTCCCCAGTTCTGACATCAAACAGAATAGAGATCCATAACGGATGTTGGTTACCCTATGGGATCACCCAAACACACATTTTGGGATCCTTTGCCACCCCTACCTGACTTACTGTGGGGCATTGCTTTAATTTCACTGAGCCTCAGGTCTCCAAGGTTTAAAAGTGGAATATTATTACATATTTCAAGAGACTGTAATGGGAATTCATAATTAATGTATGTAAAAAGTATTAATATTAGATTTTTAAATTTGTTTTCTAAATTTCCCTTCTTGAATGATACATATGCTTTTTTAGAATAGATGTTTACTGCTGGTTTTTTTAAATTAATTTATTTATTCATGAGCGATAGAGAGAGAGAGACAGACAGACAGACAGACACAGGCAGAGGGAGAAGCAGGCTCTATGCAGTGGGCCTGACATGGGACTCGATCCTGGGTCTCCAGGATCACACCCTGGGCTGCAGGCGGCGCTAAACCGCTGCACCACTGGGGCTGCCCTAGATGTTTATTGTTGAAACATTTTTAAAAATTATCTAGAACCTATCTTAAATGAATGGCTACACATTGTTTTTATGTTTCAATTTCAAGTATATATATGTGTATATGTACATACTTTCAAATAATATTTTACAAAAATATTGTAAAACATGCCCAGTATGTTTTGAAACTAGCACTTTTAAAATTTGGAGAAATGAAAGTTTACAGTAATTTCATCTATCTATCCTTTTATTGATGTCTTCCGTCACTTTCTTGCTAAAGAGACCTTCTTTGCTTTGATGTAGGATAAATATCTATATTATCTTCAAGATCTTTCCTGCTTTCTTTTTTTACATTCAATCTTTTGATCCATCTGGAATTTATTTTAGTATATAATGTGAAGGAAAAAACTAACTCTATTTTTTTCCAAAGAGTTCGCCAGTTTTTTCCAGAATCATTTCCGAAATAATCTTTCCTTTCTTTACTAATTTAAATGCCGCTTTTATCCTATACCTGAACGGGGTGCCAAAGTGTTTTAACCCATGTGGCAATTTTGAAAGCCTAATAGTGCCTGTCTAGCGTATTCTGAGCTCATGTCCGGGCCCAGGAGAGAAGGGTACCCAGGTCACGTAGCAATGAATGTTTGCCATGGCAAGGAAGATGGGAGGAGACCAGAGCTGTGCTGCAAAATGTGCCATCCTCGCACTAGTTAATTTGCTTCTGTGTTTTTCAGCTCAATTCCATTGCAGCTTCATGATATATTTTGACATCCTGTAGCCCAGGTGCCCTTTTATTTCCCTTCTTAATCAAATTATTTATGGCTGTTCTTTAAAGTTTATTATTCCAGATGAATGTTATATTCTCTTTACAAGTATCCCAGAGAATTTCCTTAGGATTATAGTAACAGTAAATTTATAAAAGACATGAAGATAAGTGACATCTGTACAACAAGGAGTTTTCTAGCCAGAGACTGAAGTTGCTCCATTTATTTTGTCATACATTCTCTGAATTAGAAAAATATTCATATATGATATACATATACATTTGTATGCATACTCATATCCATATTTTGCATTATATATACAACATAATTGTACATATTGTACATACAATGAAATTGTACATATTTATTATTAGGTTTTCCCTATACTTTTTATATTATTTGTTGCTATTGTGAATGGAGATATATGTCTATTACATAATCTATATGATTATTCTAAAACTATAGTATATATTTTACATCTTCCTAACTTACTAATCACCATGTTATTTCTAATAATTTTTCTGCTGATACATTGACTTTCTATGTAAGCAATGACATATCTGAAATCATAAGATCACTATCTGAAATCTCCTTTCCTTAAAAAAAAAAAAAGTCAGAGTGGGGGATGCCTGAGTGGCTCAGCTGGTTAAGCATCTGACTCTTGATCTCAGCTTAGGTCTTGATCTTGGGTTGGGGTTGTGAGTTCAGGCCTCTCATTGGGCTCCATGCTAGGCATACAGCCTACTTAAAAAATAAATAAAATCTCTCATTTCCTTCTTTGTTATCATCAACCAATTACCACTCTTAAGTGATATATTCCAGACAGCTTGATTTCTAGTGCTTGGAGCAGTGCTTGCCACATGATACATATTCAATAAATATTTGGTGAATGACTGTTGCTTGCAATGTAATAATCCCCAAAATAATGGAACTGCCCTCTTCATATTTCTAAGAGTTGTATCTCAAAATTTTGGTTTTAACTTAGTACATTGTCTAGAACCTGGGGGTAGATATTTTCTCTTGTTCTTTACTGAGAATGTCTGTGGTAGTTCACTATTACATATGACTGATGATTAAAAATTGATTTGGGGGGATCCCTGGGTGGCGCAGCGGTTTGGCGCCTGCCTTTGGCCCAGGGCGCGATCCTGGAGACCTGGGATCGAGTCCCACGTCAGGCTCCCGGTGCATGGAGCCTGCTTCTCCCTCTGCCTGTGTCTCTGCCTCTCTCTCTCTCTCTCTGTATGACTATCATAAATAATAATAATAATAATAAAAAAAATTTAAAAAAAATAAAATAAAATAAAATAAAATAAAAATTGATTTGGGAATAATATGTTACTGTTAAGCATTTTACTATATAACTAATTTTTTTGTGGTGGTGGTATTTTGGGTTTTGTTTTTTTGTTTGTTTTTTTCTTGAAATAAAGAATGGACATGGACTCCATTTGGGAGACTTTTTTTAAAGATTTTATTTATTTATTCAGGAGACACACACACACACAGGGAGAGAGAGAGAGAGAGAGAGGCAGAGGGAGAAACAGGCTCCATGCAGGGAGCCCGACATGGGACTTGATTCTGTGTCTCCAGATTCATGCACTGGGCTGAAGGCGGGGCTAAACCTCTGAGCCACCCAGGCTGCCCATTTGGGAGGCTTCTTAAAAGAAGATTACCATGGAGGTTTTTCTCCTTTGATCTACCAAGATGATTTGCTGTATCAGTGAAAATAATTTTGGGGGGCAGGGGTTTTCAGACCACTGTGAGATGCTAATATTGACACTACCCAGAAAAACACCACTCACACATGTGTGTATTTTTCAGAGATCTACAAGTTTGTATATAAAACTTGTATGAAAACAATTTTTTTATTTAAAGGCATTAAATTGGGGATCCCTGGGTGGCTCAGCGGTTTAGCGCCTGCCTTTGGCCCAGGGCGTGATCCTGGAGTCCCAGGATTGAGTCCCACATCGGGCTCCCGGCATGGAGCCTGCTTCTCCCTCCTCCTGTGTCTCTGCCTCTCTCTCTCTCTCTCTCTCTCTCTCTCTCTCTGTCTATCATGAGTAAATAAATAAATCTTTAAAAAAATAAAAAATAAATAAAAGGCATTAAATTTTTTCATGACCTATCCAAGAGTGCATATATCTGAGGCAAAAAACAAAACAACCAAACCGAAACCTGTAAAACATTAAAATATTTTCTAAAATTAAACATACTGCCAAATTCTGAAATAAGACTCATAATATCAGGATGTATTTTTCTGAAATGCAATCTTCAACTTATTTGTCTATTCTATCAAATTTATCTCTAATCAATATTTTATTTTGTATATTATTTCCTTCATATTCTTTTTTTAAAGATTTTATTTATTTATTCATGAGAGACAGACAGAGAGAGAGAAAGAGGCAGAGACACAGGCAGAGGGAGAAGCAGGATCCATGCAGGGAGCCCGACGTGGGACTCGATCCCGGGTCTCCAGGATCACACCCTGGGCTGAAGGCGGCACTAAACTGCTGAGCCACCCGGGCTGCCCTCATATTCTTTTCATAGCAGTATACACTTAAATTTTAAAATTGAGTAGTTTATTTTCACTCTTTCTTAATAACAAAATATAGGTCTAAAATTTGCCTATTAAATTTCATTTTATCCTATCCCATACATTTTGACATATGATCTCATCATTGCCACCATCTTCTTTTGATTTCCTTTTTGAGCCAAAAATTTAGGAAAGTGGTTTTCTTTTATTGTCTCCAGTCTTTTTTTTTTATTTAAAGCTTCATTATTAATTTCTGCTTCATTACTTTGTGTGAAGACAATGTACACTGTGCTCTTTCCAGTTTGAAATATTTATTCAACCACATTAATTCCTCCAAGCCTTTTCCCAAACCATTTGTCAAAGACCCAGAATAACTGTGTTTCCAACGTTGTTAATCTTCTTTTCCAAAAGCTTTACTTTATAAATATGAAGAGATAGCTTTGTAGAACCCAGAGCTGGAAGTAAAGATATTTGGGGGACCCCAGGATACTAAGTGCTCTTTCCCTCCAGATGATAATGCAGTTGTGCAAACAGTACATTTGTTTAAATAAGAACCAAATAAAGTCCCTATTAGAGAAGCCTATAGATTGTTAGTGTGAGTTCTTCTGGAATGGTGATGAAAACCCATGTATAAACAGATTCCAACAGAGTAAGACTTCAGCCTTCCTTTGTATTCTGTGAGGACCAGATCTATGCCGAGTCCAGGGGCAATGAAAAAGCCCCATGGTAATTGGCTGCATCCTCCTCTGTTCAGACAACTCTCTTCTATTTAATCATGGACCCTTAGCAAGGTTTATGGCAAACTTCTAAGAGCTAATGTCTTACTCTCTTCCTTGGTACTCTGAATTTCTAAACTGCAACAATGCAGTTTAATTAGTGCAATTTAATTTGCCACTTTTTGTGTTTTCAGGATATAAAACATCAAAAATGTGGTTTCACTGTGGATGTATCTTTAAAGAATACAGAGTAAGTTGATTTTTCTCATCTAATGCTTTTCTGACTTATATTCTATGAGTCATTAAAGCCATCTCCCTATTTGTACTTTGTGGAAAGATTTTAACCCATTATTTGATTTTAAACATATTGTGCCGGAGGCTCCTGGGTTGTACAGCCTGTTGAACTCTTGATGTGGGCTCACGTCATGATCTCCGGGTGGCAGAACTGAGCCCCATGTTGGGTTCCACACTCAGCCCACTCAGTTGTGGGCTTGGGACTCTCTCTCCCCCTCTACCTCTGCCCCAGCTCTCTCTCTCTAAAATAAATTTTAAAATTTTCAAAACACAAAAACATACTGTGTCATTTTTGTTTTAGCCCTTTGAAAAGGGACTATTTTTAAACCTAATCTGAGAGCGTCTTTGTCTTGAAAAGTGGAAATGTGATACACCTGTATTAACTGGAATAATTTATTTGTGTATGTATTTACTGATTGATTTTTAAGTTTATTTAATTAAGCTCTACATCCAGCCTCATGAGGCTTGAACTCATGACCCCAATATCAAGGGTAGTACAATCCTCCCACTGAGCTAGCCAGACACTCCTAACTGGCCTAATTTAATGTCCCATTTTACTTAGGCATTTTATTTTAGGAATTCAGTTGGTTTTAGAGCAAGATTAAAATGACTTATTTTACTCATTCTACTCCAGGTGGGGAAAAGCGTGAGGGGTATCACCCCAGTTTTGGGTGACTTTCTTAGAGAAAAGTCCTATAAAATGCAAATCCAAGGGTGGTCCAAGTAGTTCACATCAATTCATTAGGAATTTACAGCATCTGTATGGAATGGAGACCCCTTAGATTTGTTCAAACCACAGGTGAGAGCCACGAAAGAGAAACACGATATTTCCAAGAATGTGCTGTCAGCCCCAGAGAAACAACCACACAATAAAAGACAACAATCCTCCCAGGGAAATACAAAAATAAATACTGAAAAAAACTCAGTAATCTTGGGACAGGTTTTGAAACTAAGATAAAAAAGATTTGTGGACTTTAACATTAAATTTTAAGAACTGATTGTGAAGTAAGATTTTTGTGTGTGTGAGTTCAAGCCCTACCTCAGTTCAATTTCTGATATAGAACAGAAGGCCACTGACAGCTACAATAGCACAGTATGTTCAAGAATCTATGAAAAACTAGTATTAATTTCCCTAATAAGATGCTCATGAAATAAACAGGTTTCTTGTTGCAAGACAAAACAAAAACTTGTTTCTCGTGTAGATATGAATTTGAGGCCTACTGGCTACCTTGGTAAACTTAATTGTTTGCTCTACTGAAAGAAATACTAGAAACCAAATGGCAACCACTAAGTAAGACAATATAGTTATAATTTCAATCTATACTTATCTAAGAATCAATATAAGCTTATTAGTAACATACTAAAAATAATGTAGCTGTTAGATTCATTCTCTTAAATGCATCTTCTATTTTCAGAGAAGCAAACTTTTGAGTGGTGATTTAAAAAAAATTTAAAAGAAGGATCCCATTACTAAAGAGAGAAGTCATTTATGAGTTATGAAGTTATAAATTTCAATAACTGCATCTCAACTAAAATATAGATCCTTATGTGTGGTGAGAATAATGATTTTTAGATGTAAATCTTTCAAAAAATAAGCTTCAGTTTTATTTTGGTGTTTGAATAAGACTGATGTGCCCATAGATCAAATAACCAATTACAGTTTTAGATAAAATTGAATTAAGAGAAGGCTTTCCATATTTAGTTTTACTAAAAACAATACAGATGTCATTTAATAAAAACAAGTTCCCTTTGCTATCTGCTTTATCGCTTCAATTGCTCAGACATACTGAAATAAAGCCATTTTGTTTTGTTTTGGTATGAACTCTGCTTTTATAAAATTCATATGTTTACTCCAAAATAGAGACTATGCATAGACATAAACATATTTATATGCATATAAACACATATGCATAAATAAATATATATCTGTGTTAGATACGGGTATGTATAAAATTTACTTTACTCAGGTAAACATCCACAGGAAAAAAGATTAGATTACTAAAATTTGACTATCTGTGGTTAGGATCTTTTTTCCCTAATTATTCTAATGTGAATTCAATCCACTCTTAGGTATTTTTATCTGGCATTATTATGAAAACAGTATACTGTAATATGATCAACAATGAAAAAAATAAACATTTTCTAAGCACATAAAAATAAATACATAGTTTGGTAAATGTAATACATACATATACATGCACATATATACATAATATACACACATCAACATATAAATATATATCCATATACACAATAAATGATTTATTCTTTCAGAAATTTAGCTGTGGCATTTGTGTTTATGCTAAAAATTACATTTATATTTGCTCCAACTATTCATACAGTTGAAATTCCTTTGACTTTTCACCTCCTAGTTACTTAATACTATCTTTTATACTTTCTTAAATCTGCACTGAATCATCCAATCATATTTGCTAGTCCTTGAGTGCAATGAGTATGAGCTCACTAGACAAAGAGTGGCACCTAATTTAGCTATTAAGTCCCTCTGTTTTTTCAAGTCTTTAGATTTACTAGTTTTGTTCTACCTACTGACATATCTGAGACTTCCTTTAGGTTTTCTGGAATGAAAGTTAAGTATTTTTCAACATGTAAAATTGAACTGCTTCCATGATCCCCTGTATATCCAAAGGACCAAGTTTCTACTTTAAATCTTAAGAACAAAAGGATAAATAACAAAAAACAAAATCCTTAACTTTATATGAATAACTTAGATTTCAAAATAGTTAAATATAATGACATCCTTAACAATGAATAATTATTACATTATTATCCTTGGAGGACGAAGCACAAAAGATTGATCAGAATAGCTGCTCAATATATATCTGTAGCCTGCCTGATTTACTGAAAGAATAAAATATGCTGAACTGTGGAGGCTGATATTTAAATTTCAAATCATACTAAACACCTTCACCACATTCACTCAGATAAGAGGATTTAAGACTTACACTGAAGCTATTCTTTACCATACTTAAACTTCAACCAAAACAAGTATCATACATATATGTGGACATGGAGTATATTTTCTATTCTTAAAAGAAAAGTGAAAGAAATTTTCCTAATAAGGACTTAATATAACTAATAAATATTAATGACTGATAAAACACCTGCAACATGAACTAGCTCATTTTTATTTTTTATTTTTTTTATTTTTTTTTGAACTAGCTCATTTTTAAAGGAAACCTCAGATATCAATTGTTTTAAGAGGAAAAGCATCATTGATGAATTAGAGTGACTGTAAAGTAGAAATTCTAGGCAAGATATGAGCAAAGTGCAGACTCATAATAAGTTTCCAGGCAACTGACTGGATCTTAGCCTCATCATCTCTAATAGTTCTTTCTTAAATCAAGCAAAGGGAAGGGAACATCACATTAGCATTATGCTTAATAGCCAAAAGCTAGTGTCAATGTGATGCCAGAATTATTTCATGATTTCCACAATCCTATAGCAAAATAAATATGAAATATATAATAATTCATTCAATAATTCAACAGTAAAAGTGGAAATATGTATCAATTTAGGGTGCCAGAGTGTGCAACATTTCAAAGATGATGAATCAAACAAAGCATTTTGCATGAGAATCAGGAGGGAAGTACACACTCATTCAATGGGTCAAAGTTATGGAATGAAAGCAAGTTTAGCATGTTTTTTTTGGTAACATTTATGTCTCAGATGCAGAATTGTTACAAATGTACACATTTTAAATATTTAGAAGAGAAACTAATTCTACTGACTGAATTTATTAATTTATTTTGATATATTTTGTAATTGAGCAGAGCACCTCTTCCTGCACCCTGCTTTTTGCTCTAATCACTGCCTTTCACCTTGACCTCTCCCTCCAGGGCCTCACTTCTTGGACCATCTCCTCCTTGGGCACAATCCCAGTCCTTGCTTGCTCTTCACACACAGCAGCTCTGAGCCAGAAAAGTCACAAAGCTCTCTTGGCCTCTTTTTTAAAAAGCACCCTCCTTGAGAGTTACTAAGTAACTCTCAGTGTCAATAATCAAAGCATTTTTTATGATCCTACCTATTCTGCCTAAAAAATAAACTGTTACACAGATATTTGCATAATATATTCCTTTTACAATTATTTTTCATAGACATTATTTTATTTCATCTTCAAAAAAAATGACATCAGGATTGGCACTGGAGGACAGATACTAATGCCCTTTGTATATATGAGGGAATTGGATAAACATTTGTTAAGTGACACAATTAGGGTCATATAGCTGGTTAGAGTCAGGCAGGATTCAATCATAGGCTTTAGATTCTCACTTCCCGGGCTCTTCTGGCCAGGCCTCCGCCAGCCCAGGCAGTGTGAACGTAGTTCCACATGAGGGCTAGAGGCCAATGAAAAGGAGGGCAGGAGGCACAAAAGCAACCACTTGTCCCTCATTAGGTGCCAGTACAGGGTCCCATCTGCACCACCTGTGTGGTAGCCTGGCTAAACAGACAGGGAAGGGACAACTTACTGATAGATTGCTATATACCAAGCCCATTATATAAACAACCTATTTATTTCTTGCAAACACCATTACAAAAAGGATGTTATCATACTCATTTTACAGAAGAAGAAAATAAACCTCTGTGAAGTTAAGTGATCCTCTTTCAAGGCTACATAGCTAATAAGTGGAAAATGAAAACTCAAAACTAGGTAAGCCTGTCTAACTTCAATGCCCATCCTCTTTTCTTGCAACAATGCTGCCTACTACTACATACACTACAGGGGCAAAAAAAATACAGAGAGAGATTTAGAGTACAAGATAAATATATAAATATATAATATTATATATTTACCTGTATTATAAATATATAAATTTATTTATATAAAATAAATTAGATTTTAAATTTATATAAATAAATTTGTATGATAAATATAGAAACATTTATGTTGATATTATATGTGACATATATTAAAAATATATACTATATATTTTTATATGCTTATATAAATATATACAATAGAGATATTATATATTAATACATTATTGATTATATATATTACTACTATATATATACTACAGAGAGAGAAAATAGCTCAGTGAATAAACATTAATTCAAATAAGAAAAAAACACATCTAACAGAGAACTAGTCACATTTTAATCCTACTTAATTTTAATAATTTTTGTATTCTAAAAATTTTACAGTGGTAATCAACAAAATCTGCCATTTTTTAAGAAGTACTCAGGTTAAGTATCCAATTATGGAGTGCCTTTCACATTTCTAAAAATATCAAGTATCAACCACAAAAAAAATTCAGAGGTTCACAAGTCTAAGTCTACTATTTCTTTTAAAAGTTAGCATATCTTAAATGCCAGAAAAAATACATCATAAAATTTTGTTTCCAAAACAAATGAAATTTCAAGGCAAAGCTTAAAACTGCCAATTATTAGTAAAGAAGGGCTAACTCACGAGTTCAGGTTCTTATGTGGTTTTTCAAAGCTCCTTCAGTTTCACCTGGATTTCAAGAGAAGTAGCATTGCAAATGTGGCACTTATACCTCATTTCCTGGAAAGGAATCTCTAACCTACTATGAAATCCCATTAAAATGTCCTCAATATTCAAATAAAAGTAAGTCCATCAGAATTGCTGAATTACTTGGATATAAAACTCAACAGAAGGGTTGTTCATGTCATTGTGAATCCCTCCAAACACGCATATTTATGTATCATAATAACCCCATAAGGTAAGTATTGTGATTATTCTCATTTTATAGATGAGTAAACTGAGACACAGGAACATATTTAAGTGATCCTTTTATTCTTCTCATGTTAGAAAAAATATACTGTAGGCCTTCACAAAAATTTTTCATTTTGCATAAATGGTAACTTTAAATCAAACACTTACCTCTTACTACACTACAAAAGCAACATGCTCATTAGAGCTCAGCTAAAAAGTACTACAACTGCAGATTAAAAATTCAGGTCTTTATTTTATTTTATTTATTTATTCATGAGAGACACACACACAGAATGAGTGAGAGAGAGAGAGAGAGAGAGAGAGAGAGGTAGAGACATAGGCAGAGGGAGAAGCAGGCTCCATGCAGGGAGCCCAACCTGGGACTTGATTCCGGGTCTCCAAGATCAAGCCCTGGGCTGAAGGAGGCGCTAAACCGCTGAGCTACCTGGGCTGCCCAAAATTCAAGTCTTTTGGCTCTGATTCATTTATGTTTTGAACCAAAATTAAGCAAATGATGATGTAGATATGAAGTTTCCAGTTTATTAAAATGCACTGTTTGGATAGAGAAATCAGTTACATGGTTCATAACCCTGGCACCTGTACAAAAATGCCTTACCCTTCTTATAATCTATAATATATAGCTACTATCACAGCACCACTAACATGATCACCAATGCCATTCAACACAACCAAGTCTGCCGGAAGCTATTCAGCTGGTGAGGAAAGCTTTTTCTACTAGCCCTAAGAGAGCATGGACTAGACTAGGTCTGGTCTGAGCCCAGGACTCATGTTTAAAACCGCCAGACATAATTACAGCTCTGTCCCTCTTATCTTCTATAAAAACGTTTTCCACCATTCAAGAATGATCCTAAGAGTGGGAAAGGGGGCCTATACTAAGCAAGTCAAAACTTTTTTTTTTTTCCTTAAAGATCAAAACTTCTAACTTCAGAAGTGATCTTGAGCTTTGGGGATATCCAGACCGGGCAATTGGATTACCCGTGCCTCACAGGCACTCTGCTGCAGGTTCAGCCACTGCTCTGCCACACCTGTCCTTGTTCACAGGATCAAAAAGCCCTCTGAAGTCCAGCAGGGTAGGCTAGCACTCCATGTGGTTCGCTGGTGTCCATGTAATTCATTCTATCTGGACACCGACATTCCCAACGGTGTGACCACTGTGCTGGATCTCTGCAACCCACTGGTTCTCAAATCTGCCGCTTATTGGAATCATCAGGTAAGCTTTCAGAAATACTGATGCCTGGGCCTCAACTGAAAACTAAATCAGAATTCATTAAGCGTGAGCTACATTATTACAATGGCTGAGCTCACTCAGAGTCCATGTCTCACTTGTAGTGAGAAAATAACTAATACAAGATCATCAGTGTCTTTGGAGTTTGCAATTCAGTCCATTTCAAAAGGGTCCCAGAGTTGGCATAAGGTCTATCCTTACCTCAAGAATCTCAGGACAGCAAATAGAAAGGTACCAATTTTTCAGTACTCAGATTAAGCAAAGACATATGACTCATGTCAAAAGATCTCTGAATTCTGTTTTTGGTCATTACAAGGTAAGTTAGTGTGGGAATGGAAGCAGTACATATTTTCTTGCCCTTAGCATCATGTCAGAGGAAACTGATTCAAAGTCCTTAAATTATTTGAGGTACTGCAAGGAGGAAAAAAAATGCCTTCATGCCATAATTATTAAAAAGATATGAGAAAGGAGAGGAAGGTAGACTGTGACAGAATAGAGCAATAAATAATTCACCCATCTTTTTCTGCTTTTGTGCCTGTATAGTACTTTCAGTGTAATTAGTTCCTAATTTTATTTGGATTTGTTGTAGAATTCCTAGTAATTCTAATACACACATTAGACATGATGGATACTAAAAGAGACTATCCTATACTAAAATAAAATCAATGAGATTATATATATATATGTATATACATGTACATGTTACACAGACACACAGACATACAAAAGGTACTTCATCTCAAGCATTCATTTAACTCCTTTAATCAGAATTTTAGGAGAAAAAAATTCATTAAAATATTTATCTCTCTTCTTAAAATTACTTTTAAATTAATAATAAAGGTGCTAGATGCATTCTATATAATAAATACATAAAATATCCTGCACATAAACATCTACATTAAAGTTGTTTTTGAAGGGGAAAAATGTATAACTACATATTGTTAAACTGAAATCCATACCTCGATTATTGCTGCAGAGCAACGGCAAGGTTTGTTTAGCAAATTTCATGCCAAGCTTCTGAAGTATGCACCCTATCCCTTTCCACACATAATTCAATATAAACACTTTTCTTCTGACAGACATTTTGAAAGATCAAAGTGCAGAACAAAGGCAAAGAGTGACATGAAGCGCAAGTTCTGGACCATTGAGATGAATGGATGGATTAGCCAGAAAATTCACGATGACACCTTGGACCTGCAGAAGTGGTTCTGTTTATGTGATTACAGTTTCAATGCTTAGGAGACCCAAAGCTCTAAACAGTAATTTTCCTCTTTGCCCCTACAGGAAACCCTGCAATATTTCAACAAGCTCATCCATCAGTGTCAATCAGTGCAATTCACCTGACATCTCATTATAGGTTTTAAGCAACTGGATGTCATCTAGAAGAGGACAAATAGTTCATTACACAAACCATTATGGACCAAATAGAACCCTTATGCAAAATGTATCAAACAAAATCCACTATATTGCCAGCAAGGGCTAGATAAAAGTCAAATAAAATAAACGGACTATTGTGAAATATGCTTCTTATAGAGCACAATGATCCAATTCCCTCACACTTATGATTTACAGACTTACATTATAAGAAGCAGTGTTGAGCTTGCTAAACAAAAAAATATGGTTTTATGCATATATACTTGAAATAGAGAATTAGATTAGGAGTGAAGTTTTAACTACATGGACTTCTCTGATCTAGGAGTAGAAAAAAAGGAGAATGTTTGGGCTCACTAGCTGGACTTCAATATTTTCAGCAATTTCCAGCCACCCTCTAAATTAATGTTTTCAGCAGTGTCGTATACCATCACGTTGATTCCAGAATATGGCAAAACATCAAAATCCTAGCCAGTGTTACTCCTTTCACTGCTAGCTTGAAAGGATATGCAATTAATTATATTGCAGATTTATGGGATTCTAACTAGAACCACACTGACTGGCTTGCTAGTGAGTACAGGAAGAAGGTAACCCACACGGGGCTAGAAGAACCTAAAGAACTACATGCGCAATGGTTTGCAAGAATGAATTACTTTTTAATAGCTTATGCTCCAGTTTATTAAAATTCATACTTTTTTCCTCTTCAATATCATTATCTCCATGGACAAGTTATACTGTAGTTATTTAAATAGGGGGGCCTGAAAAAGCAAGTCTTAAAGATCTCTAAAAAAACTCTTCTTAAATATGCTTTGAACTTCCAAAAAAATTATTGCATTGGCAGGTGGTGGGAAAATTGACCTTATAATTCCTTCCTACCCTAGAATGATTTAAAGATTCTCTATAAACCTTTTTTCCTCCCTTAGAATAGCAGTTATGCTGATGCAAACAGTCCCATTTCAGGATGATGGCAGGGACAGGCTTAGAGAGTGCCACACTTTCTCAATCATCCTGAGTCTCTCTCCTTGATCGACCGTGAAACACTTTTCATGACCTGCTCTGCACCATTCTAAAAAGATTTTTTTTTTTACTAAGAATGCTAACTATCTGGTGTTGATCAGTCTAGCACACAGCCTCCTTCAGTGTTAAACCCAGAGTGTTTAAGGGAAATTTATTCCATACACAATGAGAAATCCCACCAAAGGAGTCATTAAATCAATAAAGAGTAGATATGGAGCTCAAGATAAAACACTCTCAAGATCTCAGGTGTAGAGCTATATTAACTTACAAAAATTTAAGAAATAAAAGGAAATGAAAGAGAAAAGGGAAGGAAAAAAAGAATAGATCTTCTGTAATTTAACCCTCTTGTTTCATTTCCAGGTAACATGATAAACATGTTATTACAATATTCTCAGTATTGCTACAGAAAATGATGACATAAGCCGTTAATTACTTTTTTCTTGAATTTCAGTTCACTAAAAAGGAATTTTTAAAGTAAAAATGGTTTACAGAAGCATCTCAATATTCTACTGGGTTTTTTTTAAGATTTTTTTTTTATTTACTCATGAGAAACAGAGAGGCAGAGACACAGGCAGAGGGAGAAGCAGGCTCCCTACGGGAAGCCCAATGTGGGCCTCAATCCCGGGACTCTGGAAACAAACCCTGAGCTGAAGGCAGATGCCCAAATGCTGAACCATCCAGGAATCTCAATATTTTACTGTTTAATGAGACAGGATGGGCTCAAAATAATTCATTACCAATACCTTAGGATTTCATTTCTATTTCAAAAAAAAAGGAACACATAGCATAATCTAGTCAACTGTTTTTATGATCTGAGACATTGAAAACATGGATACTTTTCACTTAAACATGTAAAGGAAAAAAGAAAGATATCAGGACAAAGGAAAAAAATTTTAAAAACTCTAAATATATATAGTTCTACATATAGTGTGAAAGCATTTAGCCAGGTGGTAGATCTTCAGGGAATTTCAAAAAAGTGGGTTTAGTAGATTTTTAAACCAGTGGCAGATGAAAAAAAGGGTAATTTATCATCACTATGTCTAGATATTTATAAAGATTTTTGCCAATATACAGTCAAGCAGAAGGCTATGGTTTATATGGTGAGTTCAACAATTACAACCCCTGTTCCTAATCAGAGGCACCACAGAGAGGCTCATCCCTTTTTGACTTAGCCACGTGTTATATGAGGGCTTCCATATTCATTTTTCCTGACTTGAATATATGTCTGAAACCTAGATATCTTTTCTTCTTCAACATAAGTCAAGTGTATCATCATGAAGCTCAGATCCTGAAAGGACTGAATCCTTATAACCAACACAAGGCAAGAGAAGACAAAAGCCATGAAATTAAACTGATGGTCTTTTTTCCATAAAATCAATCTAATTTTTTTTTTCAGAAAATAAAGCACATCTTAACAAAATAGTATGTTTTGCTTTCTAAACAAAGGGTTTATATGAGAGGCAAAGTTCTCAATGGTACCAAATGGGAGTCCAGATACAGAACCATGTATTTGATACATAACAAATTTGGTATATGGCATGGTAGCACTGGAGATAACTAATTGGTCTGGGACATTTGGTTAACCATACGGAAAACAAAAATAAAATTGGATCCCTACACACACACACACACACACACACACACACACACACACACAGATCCTAGGTAGATTTAAAGGCAAAGTATGATAGGTAACTTTAAGAACAAGCACAAAAAGACATCTTTATGACATTTCATTGAAAAGAATTTCAAACAAAATATAAAAGGGTATTGATTGTGAAATAAAAATAACAAATGTGAATCCATTAAAATTAAAAACCCATGGGGGCACCGGGGTTGCATAGTTAAACATCAGACTCATGATTCCTATCAGTGTCATGGGATGCAGCGCCACATCAGGCTCTACGCTCAGTGTAGACTCAGCTTGGGATTCTCTCTCCTCTCTTTCTTTTCCCCCTCTTTCTTTTCCCCCTCTTTCTCTAAAATAAATAAATCTTAAAAAATTAAAAACTTGTTTATCAAAGAACACTGTAAGTAAAGTGAAAAGACTCACAAATTATGAAAAGATACTGGTATCATAAAAATGACATAGGATTAATCAGATTATTCCAACAATTTCTAAAAGCCAGTAAAGGATAGAAATAATCCAAAACAAAAACAGACAAGAGGCATTTCCCTGAAAGGAACACTACGTTGAGTAAGTACATCCAAAGACGCTCAACTGCATGCTTATTAGGGAAGTGCAAATTAAGACCACATTAATATCCTCCATAGGACAAAAATTAAGAAACCTTAATATACAAGTGTTGGGAAAAATTTAGAGCAACAGAAACTCTCAGACACCAATGATAAGTGTATAAATTGGTTCTAAACATTTTCAAAAATAATTTAGAATTATAAAATTTTATGTACCTATTTTATGACTCAGCAAATCCACTTTCAGGTTTACCCTAAAAAATACTACATAGGTACCAGGGAACATGTATAAGCAGCAAGTTCAGAAAAGTATTAACTATAATAGCAAAAACCTAAAAACAAGGTAAATGTGTATGAAGAGGAAAATAGATAAACAAATGTGGTTTATTCAAGTAATGAAATACTAAATTGCAGTAAAAAATGAGTAAGTTCTAGCTATACATTATAACCTAAGAATGAATTTTAAAATAACATTCAGTGTAAAAAAGCAAGTTGTAGAAGATTGCATATATTATCATGCTATGTTTACAAAGCTGCAAAACAAAACAAACTAAAGATTGCTTTGGAGTATATACAGAGATAGTCTCTTTTTACAAAACAAACAAACAAAAATGTGAAATACATACTTGGTGGTGGTAGTTATCACAGAATTGGACTGGTGTAAAATATAGAGTACTATATGTATTGATAATGTCAAGTGGGGTGGTGGGTTCAAAAGCAATCATTTTATTATAAATTACATGTTGTATATTTTCCTACATGTATAAAACCTTACACTGAAAAACCACAAACATAACTGCAATATCTAATAATTAGACTTATACATAAAAAGAGTGAAAAATGTCTGCATACCTGTTCTGGTTGGTTTCAACATGATTTTTATTATGTTTTATGTCATTCAAACTTCAAGACGATATATATAAAAAATCTGGTACTCTTCTCTTGAATCATAGGAAGAACTGGTGACCTTAGGCCTATTTTCTTGCATGGTGCGAAAATCAGTGGAACTAAGTAAAAACTGCTTCCTCTAGTCTCATGGCCCCTATCCAGCTTAATTCATTGTTACCACCCTGCCTCTCTAAGTATCTGAGTTTGCAATCACTTAGAATGCACTGGAATTAACAATGGCTCTTTCAAAGTGGCAGAATTAAACATGATTTTATTTCTTTTCTTTGTTTATCTGTGCTTCTTACTCTTCTGCAGGGAATGTCTATTACTTATGAAAAAAGAAACACAAGCACTATTTTGATGGGTACTGCAAGAGAAAAATGATGAAACTTTATACAGATGACAAGAGAATGAGAAACAAGTTACCTAGAAAGCTAGTGAACGCTACATGTTAAGAATTGCATGTTAATAAAACTAGCCAAATTTAAGACATTTTTAAAAACATCTTTCATCTAAGGCATCTTTTTACAGTTTCTTTCTTATTAAGCTAAATAATACATAGAAAATATAGCTATTTAAAAGCATTACTTTTACATAAAAAAAGGAGTCAATTCATTGGAATCTCAAACTGAGAATGGAATATGAGCTAGGTCCATAGCTATGAGCTTTTCTTTTAGAAACCAAGTTAAAACTTTGTAACTGCAAAGATAGAAAGCTGCCTTATAGCAAGGAACTAATAGCCCTGCCAAAAAATGTCATCATCTGTCAGCAACCTACGTTCTTAAATTTTTTTGAAGAACAAAAAGGAAAAGGTGGTTATGGAATTTATGCATCCCACCCTTTGGCTCTCAGCCCTGCTCCCTTGGAGTGTATTCATGTGAAAGTTCACTAGCCAAGGAGGTTCTTGGCCAAGTATGACTGAAAAGCCAGAGCCCATGGAAGAGTAAGTACAAGTCTTGATTGACATTACAGCAAGTTCCTTTGGGGCAGAGATCTTCCACTGGAGCAAATTCTAGGTCTTACATCCAAGCCAGTTGTCATGATCTAGAAACCTTTATTCCCAAGGTCCTAGGCTGTATCAGCCATTATTTTCTGCTTAACACTTACAGGATACTGACAGCTAATAACTGACCCTGTGTTCTGTGACGGAACCTCTACTTCCATGAGTAACTTGGTAAAGACCTTCTGAAGAAGACTCGCCTAAAACTATTCTGCAAGCAACATCATCCATGATCCATTTTCCTTCAGTTTATCTTCATCTATGATGCCTAAAGCAAAGGAAGTAAAGGAAATGAAGACTTACAGTATTGGGAAGTGAGCATGAGAATACCAGTCTACCATTTAATTTTTCAGTCCTAATCCATAATTCTTGATTGCTCTGGATGCTCACAGAAAATTAGCAGGAAAGAAAGAGTAATTGACAGAAGAAAAAAAAAAAACAATTAAAAGCAAGATGGGCACCTGGCTGGCTCATTTTGTGGAGCATGCAACTCTTGATCTCAGGGTTGTGAGTTTGAGTACCACATTAGGTATAGAGATTATTTAAAAACTAAAACTAAAACTAATAAAAAATCTTTAAAAGCAATACAAAAGGGGGGAAAGAACTAATAGGAGATAATGCATCTGGCATTCTGTTACATTCATTCAATTTTTCTTGAACTCTATTTGGAAATACTATTATTATTATTCTGTTAAAGATGAGGACACTGAGTTTTCATTCTAGGAATAGGAATAGGAATAACTATAATTTACCTTATGACACAGATAATTAGTAGATCTGATGTTCAAATTCCATTGTATTTGTTTTTTCCATTGGACTGTACTTTCTAGAATATGGAATTATGCAAATTCAGATTTTGTTTGCCTCTGAATGAGATATGGACTTTATAGTCAGATATTAAAAAAATAAACTCATTGCTTCATTCCTTTGATGGCATTTCCTATTCCTAGGCTAAATATTACCGGAGACTGATCAATTAATGGTACAAAAATGATTTACCATAAATTCATGTTAAAGTTATTTCTTTATTTCTATTCAGTAACTTTTATACAATTCCAGGAGATCTATACTGGGGATGGCAAATATACCACTACTCTCCCTGATTACTAAGGTCAGGAACTCCTCATCAAGCATAGCTCTTTCTTCTGTATATTAGGTTGGCCTCAGAATCCTTCTCAACACATCATTGCATGCAGCCACTACCAATCAGAGTTAGGACTGAATTTAAAATTTATGTACACTCCAGTCCTACCTCACTCACCACAATGGCTCCAAACCTATCAGAACACTAGTTACTAAATATATCCCTGCCTCGTTTACTCCCAGTAAGTCACCTTGCAGCCTAGAAGGCATCTAATTAGAATACATTTATCTTTCCTCTTCTTGATCTTAAATTCTTTCCAATCTTTACATTTGTCTAAGAAGAGGTGTTTTTCTCAAATTCACTAGTCATCTATGTTTTTCCTCTCTACCTCATCTGAGTCATCCATGCCTTCACTTATTCATTATTCTTCAGTCTTTCACCCACTGTTTTACTCTACTTCCATGTGTAAACATGCTCCACTCTTTCTTCCTCATAAAAATAAACAATTTTCCCCTGAACTCTGCTGCACTTCAAGTGAACTCCCTGGGGATCTGGTTAAGCTGAAGATTTAGATTCCTTGAACTTGGGAGGCCGGGGGATCTAAGATTTAGAATTTCTAGCAAGCTTCCAGGTGAAGCGGATGCTGCTATTCCACGGACCACACTCTGAGTGCCAAAGCTGTATATATCACTCTCATTTTTTAATCACTCTCTTCTTTTTAATTTTTTAAAAGATTTTATTTATTTATTTGAGAGAGAAAATGTATGAGCACAAGCTAGGGGAGGGGCAGAGGGAGAGGGAGCAGATTCTTTGCTGAGCCAGGAGCCTGATGAGAGGCTCTATCCCAGGACCCTGCATCATGACCTGAGTCGAGATCAGACACAACCTACTCAAGCACCTCTCTCTCTTCTTTCCTCAGAACACTCCTAGTTTTCTTTGGTTCTGATTGCTTTTTTTCCTTCTTCCTTGTGCTTAAATTTTATTTCTATTAATAAAAACAACAGGATTATTCTGAGCATTTCTGATGTGCTAGTAATAATGCCACAAACCTTACACTGACGATCTTAATTCTCAGAAGAATCCATGAGAAGTGTTTCATTTTATAAAGATGGTAAATGAGGTACCATCACCAACACTACACAGGCAGCTTGGGGCAGGGATTCAGCCCCCAACAATTTAACTCGAAATCCTGGGAACTTTACTTGGGCAATCCAGCCTTGTGCCAGGATTGTTCAAGAAGCCATGTGCAAGCCAGTGATGCCAAACTTGCATCTTGCAAGTAAGGGGCTGAAAGGTGAGATTAAGAAGGTGAAAAGGCTGTTGAAAGGCAGATTGTGAAGTACTGCAGGAAATCTGATAAAACAACACGAGGAGGTGAACAGATTGCTGTTGCAAAGTAACCTGATACAGCCTGTCCACTCAAAATTAAATTTCCAAACCTGAAGAATCTTTAGGAAAAACTGGACTCTGAAAAAAAAATATTCATGGTAAAGCATTTCACTAAAAAATCAAACTCTGGGGCAGTTCATTTCATATTCTTACAATTCAAGTCATTGGATCAACTGACACAGTGCAATGTCCTCTGTAGAAAATGCTAAAAAGCAAGGCTCTCAGAATTGAGATCAACCACATGCAACATGAGGAGACACCTGGTAATGTTGCATTATATCTATATTTATGCCTTCCTCAATGCTCAGTCTACTGGCCTTTTCTAATTAATCCTTATAACACTGCACTTCTGAGAGGCAAATTAGAAGCAGAAAACATCTCCATTTTATAAATAGGAAGCAGATGCAGTGACTTAGTGGTACTCAGTGAATCAGTAACAGAACTTTAAGTCAAGCCTAACTTAGGTTCTACTGATTTATCTACATAGCATAGCACCAAATGTAAACTTTAAAGGACAAAAACAAAAACAAAAAAAAAAATGGTCCTTCCCTTCTTAAGACACTGAATAACCTGAAGTCTCCAAAAATTCTTATCCTGTGAAATTCTGTAAAACAGGCAAAATTGTGCCAGTTCTTTCTCTAGGATTAATATGTTTCTTCTGAAATGCAAAATTACTAGACAGGAGTCTTGCCCATTAATCCTCACAATTAGCTTTAAAAGTACCTGAGATCAGACACCAGGAAGTTGCAAAAGATATATACCTCATTTGACATTAAGAAAAAGTAAAGAAGGAAATTATATGAAAATCCACTGTGGCTAAAATAAAAGTCATGGATTAAAGGCTTTTTGAAAAACTGCCTTATTAAATTCTACCCTTCCTTAAAAGAGAAGAATAGAATTAGTATAATTAATGGTTGTTGTAATTACTTTCATAATGTACTTTTCTTGACACAAACATTTTTTAATCAATCCAAAATGCAAAAATGCTCATTAGTGAGTTTATTTTAATAACCTTTATTAATACGTGTCTAAAACTCACACCTTCCAGTATTTGAATCAAACTAGAATAAATATTTTTCCCCATAAATTCTACATTTTTGGTAACTGTCAGGCATAGATTTTTAATAGAAGACAGACACAAACTAAACATAACAGTGCACATTTTCTGACCTTTAAAAACATATCAGAACTTTCACTGTTCAGGATTGCTCTACCTTCAAATATGAGACCCACAAATAATTCTTCCTAAGAGATAAATACAGTGTAAGAACAGTTGCATGAAACTTAAAATCAACCGCATGATTAATTGATGTATTATGTGAATAAGAGAAAAGAGAAATGTCACCATTCCTAGGTCACTTTTTGCTCATTTCTTAAAGAGAAATCACTGTTTTTATACTTAACACTTGTATTCATAATGATCCCAAGATATTTATATCTGTTCACCATTGTGTGTATATACTGCTTTTCCATGCCTTTATAAATCATGAAATCATAAATATCCAAATTCCTCAGTGCTGAGAATCTTTCTTGTGATTTTGATGACTGGGCCACATTGTGTTTCCAGTTACTAATATTCATATTTTTATTAAAAATCAAGTTTCTTCGACATGCATAATCTAAACACATACCACTACCCTCTAACATAGACATATAAGAAAATGATGATTGCAGCACATAAACATCACAGATTTCTATTCCATGGCAATAGAATCCTTTAATTTCTTCAATTCCATGATGAAGTTTGGAAAATGAGGACTGGAACATCATAAATGCTGAACGTCCACATGGCCGAGTACAAAAGGTTAGATCATTTGCAGCCTAACAGCTCATTCTGTTCTCCCAGAAACAATTCATAATCAGTGAGGAGAGCTATGACTCCTAAGAGAACTGGGGAGTTCACTGGTGCTCCGTTCGCTCCCCCCAAAGCGATGCCTCAGGAGCAGCAAAAGCTAGCTCAAGACAGTAGCCCATGCTGAGTCAGCACTTGTCCTTGAACCAGAAATTCCAGAAGGGTGGGAAGCTGGCAGGGAGAGAAGGGAAGAAATAAGGAGGACTTGGAGGAAAGAACATATCATATACTGACAATGGGTCTCCTGAGTGTATCAGTAATAAATTGGCTTTCTTCCAAAATGTTTTTCTCTTTCTCCCTCTCTCTCTCTGCAATAAAGGAAACAGTACATTAAAGTGTTTTGTGGTCTATGGACAATTTGGAAAATCACACATTTGCAACAGTACTGCTCTATGAATTAGAGTTAAGGTCTTTTCCTTAAACAGAAGTAGCATTAGCTACATATTCAACAGAAATCTAACCCTCAGTAAAATTTTATGCCTATTGAAGCAGTTAAAGTGTTTCCAGAATAAGAGAAATGAACATTTCTTTTGGTTTCCCTAGTGTAATATAACTGAATGTAATTATTTACCAAATATACAGAATGAGAATGTTTAAACTGAAATTTAATTTAAAGATTTAAGTTCTTCCTAGGGGAAAAAATGCTACCCAAACAAGAAATCAACATGTAATAGATGAGCTGTTTTGAAGGGATGGAAAACAGCGGTTTGGATAACTTCAGGAAAGAGGTAGGGGTAGGGTAGAAGAAATAAGTCACCATCCAGCTTCACTTACCTGTGTGTTGTTTGAGATTGTCAATGAGCAGCTATAGTTTTAGTAACTTAGTATTTTGAGAGAAGAATACCCAGTGTCTCTCCTTGCTATGCCTGACTAGAAGAAAGAATAAATCCCTCCAGCTTATGGAAACTTTAGTATATCCTATAAAATGTATTATGGTTATTAGTTATAAGGTAGGTACAGGAACAAAGAATCAGCTAGGAAAAAAAAACTTTGCTAAACTAAAACACTTTCTTGGAATTCTAAGAGGAGAAACACGATTCAGCTCCTGGAAACTAGGTTAGTTTTGAATGAGCCCAACAAACAGAAAAATTGCTTCTATCTGCAACATGTTACAAAACTGATACCAAACAAGTATAATTCTTCTGCCATATTTCAAATAAAATCAATTTATCCATCAAGAATTATAGACCCAGAAATGCTCTAGACACCATGAGAATAAGTAAGTAAGTAGAAAGAAATCACCCCAGGGGCACCTGGCTCAGTGGTTGAGCATCTGCCTTTGACTCAGGTCGTGATCCTGGGGGCCAGGGATTGAGTCCCACATCAGGCTCCCTGCAGGGAGCCTGCTTATCCCTCTACTTATGTCTCTGCCTTTCTCTCTGTCTCTCTCATGAAATGGGTAGGAAATATCAGAAAGGGAGACAGAACATGAAGACTCCTGACTCTGGGAAACGAGCTGGGGGTGGTGGAAGGGGAGGAGGGCGGGGGGTGGGGGTGAATGGGTGATGGGCACTGAGGGGGCACTTGGCGGGATGAGCACTGGTGTTATTCTGTATGTTGGCAAACTGAACACCAATAAAAAATAAATTTATTATTAAAAAAAGAATAAATAAATAAAATCTTGAAAGAAAGAAAGAAAGAAAGAAAGAAAGAAAGAAAGAAAGAAAGAAAAGAAAAAAGAAAAGAAGAAAAGAAGAAAAGAAAAGAGAAGAAAAGAAAGAGAAAAATCATCCCAGCCCTTGGGAAGTATATGCTGTGTAAGTGATAAAGCAAGACAAATAAGTAAAAATTGTTAGCAATGTAGCGTATAATAATTTTGAAATGAGTGGGACAAAGAGCATTGTAGTAAGTAAAGGAAGAAATTATTCTTTGAGAAAAGAACGTGGAAATCTTCAAGAAGGAGATGAGACTAAAGCAGACCTTGGAAGAACTAGAGACTTAATTTGATTAAAGTGATAGGGAGAAGAAGGGCATTGGAGAGAGAGGCAGAGAAGGGGAAATAATGATTTTGAAATTTTCCTTTTGTCCACAGCAAATGGGAAGCCTCTGGAAACTTTTGGTTAAAGGGAACATGCTCATGAGTAGTCACCAAAGTTACTTTGGTAGATAGATCACTAGAGACAGAAAGTGGGTACTGAGCTCATGACTATGTGGAGGATCACTGCACCAGAGCCTCCTGTACAGTTCTGAAAAATCCCTTTTTAAATTTTGAAAATGTAAATGAGAGCTAAGGAAATGAAAGTATAAGAATAAAGAGAAGCTACCTTAGGGACAGCAGCAAATATCGCTCATCCCCTCTCCTCTACCCTACCACCAATTTAAAGTACAGCAAAGTCACTAGAGGTGCGGGCTTTCGTATCAGGCTTCATGGATTCAAATATTAGCCCTGCCATTTATTACTGGTGTTTCGGGGCAAATCACTTGATCCTGAGTATTGACCATGAAAGGAGTATTTTTTATTCTTCTTTTTTTTAATATTTCATTTATTTATTCATGATAGACACACAGAGAGAGAGAGAGAGAAAAAGAGAGAGAGAGAGAGAGGCAGAGACACAGGCAGAGGGAGAAGCAGGCTCCATTCAGGGAACCCGACGTGGGACTCGATCCCAGGACTCCAGGGTCACGCCCTGGGCCGAAGGCAGACGCTCAAATGGCTGAGCCACCCAGGCTGCCCGGAGTATTTTTTTCCATGAATACTGATTGTATGTTAGGTCCTTTACTTAGACTATTTCATTTAACCTTCCCATTCTCGTGACATGGTCTCCTAAATCAGTTTTCTCATTCAGGGTGATTAGTGAGAGTACATGTGCCTAACATTATAGCTAAACCTATCCCTGTTGATTCTAGAGCCTGTGTTCTTAACTACTAAATGATATAGAGAGGGAATACCTGAAGATAGGATGCACTTGCATGGTACCCTGTGTTGGATTCCTGAGCAGAAGCACCATAAGCAAGACATGAGCACCTAGATCCTTGTACCTAACAGCTTTTATTTAACATACATTGAAACCACAACAGTTTCATGGTCAAAGTCAAAAGACAGCAAATGTCAGTTAAGTAACACATTTGAGTTGAGGAGGCTAGAGAGGTCACCCCAATTGCAAGATGGTTCTCAAGAATTAGTCACCATTCAGTGCCAGTCAATGGTTGCCATGGAAAAAAAGCAGGTCCACATTAATGAATTTTTCATTTCTCAAAATCACACGGAAGTAAGGATCTTTATGCTGACAACTAATTCAAAATGTTTGAAAATTCCAATGTAAGGTGAACAAAATATTAAAGTCCTTTGGCCTGGGTCACTACCTCAGCATGACCAGACAAAGGTTAACTTCTACTCTAGTGTCACTAACAGAGCAATGCTTTTCATGTCTCTTGCTGTTTCTGGCAAACGCAAAAGGTACTCAGAAAATGGTTATGTCCAGGGAATGGTGCCTAAAACAGTAAATCCTCTGTTCCTTAAGAAATAAGTATCTTGTAGCACCTGCAGACACATTTTGTGTTATATTCAGCTTAACAGAAAGCTTGAGCGATGAACAGGTACTACTGAGAGCATTACCAGTACTGGTATGTTCTCCATGTGTGCCAAATAGTGTTCTCAATGCTTTCTATACAACTCTTTCAATCATCCTGAGAACTACATAAGATAAGTGAGTTTATTATTCCCATTATACAGAGAAGACAACTGAGAGGTTCAATAACTTGCTCAAGGTCACAAAACTAGTAAGCTTCAGAAGCAGGATCTGAACCTAAGAAGGCTGCTTCCAGAGTCTGAGCCCCTCACAACTATGGGCAGTACCTTCCTAAATCTAAATAAGGGCAGTAAGAGGTTGACAATGCTTTGGAGTTACTGTCCTCTTATCCCTCACAGGTGCTGCCATGAACGTACGTGATACTTTTATTTTTAGAATTAATGCTGCCTTACCCCCCTTAGCAGGAAGGAATTTTGTGTGGTAGGTATAAAATGTTCTCCATATCACTTTTACTCACATCAAGATCACCAATATATACTTATACAACTGTTAAGCAGTATTCACAAATGTGTAAGTTCTTATTATTTTAATTTGCTACTGAAAAACTTTAAGCATTCATGAATGTATGCTCTACTGACTCAACCAGCCCAGCACCCCCACCCCGACATTCATGAATGTAAATATATACATATTTGTAAATGCACATTTATAAAGTCTCCTGGGGGTTATAATATTATTCAAAGGTGGGTTTTTTTTAATGTAAGCCTCAGTAGTCCATTATTGCATTTGATTAAAAGAGAAATTCCTAACAAAATAAAATTAAGGGATATATAAACATACCTACCAAGTTCTCAATGTTCTCATCTACTCCTGTATTTCATCATCAATTTTTTAAAAGTTTCAGCCCTCAGAAAGAGAAACTCTCGTTTGAGGATGTTGGGATTGCCTTGGCTTTTTACAGTCAATGTCAGTTTGCATACAATTAGAAATATAAGTTATTAATGTTTCCAAAAGCACTTTTAAATATCCTATGAATCACTAACTAATCTCTCAATGTAGTCACATTTAACAAGCAGAAAACTATACCTTTAAAGAAAAAGAGCTTTTTCTTCTATTCCAATATGCAAGTAAAAGTCAATTGCAAAATCATTTTAGTCTAAATTACAATAACTGTCTCGCAAATTTTCTTCCATATTTACTTGAGCCCCGGTCCAATATGGCAGACAGAATGATACTTCTGAAAATTAAATGAGATGATGTCGTCACTGGTTTCCTTTTGCCATTTAAAGCAATCACCGAACCTAGAAACAAATCCAAGCTTCTCACAAAAACCTTTTGGACCTGCCCCACCACCCCTCCCGCCATACCTTAGCTCATTTTCTTCATTCACAGTGAGATACTGAGACACATGTTCAGTTCGAAAAATAAGCCAAGCTCTTTCCTGACTCAGGGTCCTCTCATACTGTAATCCCCTGATAGAAAGCTATTGGCTGGGGCCCTGTGAAATAACCTCCTTAGAAACATTCTTCCTGACTACCTAGCTTTAATTTGTTCCCTAGGGTTACTCTCACTGTCCTCTTCCTTCTTAGAACTGATTTTGATCCACAAAATGTGGATCTTAGAACTTAGATCTTCTTAGAACTGATTTTGATCCACAAAATGTGTCTGCATCATTTCCTTTTTGCTAATATGTTGTTTTGTCTGTCTCTTCCACTGGCTAGAATTGCACAAAGGCAGAAACTATGCTTGTGTTTTCACTATTGTATAGGTGGAACCCAACCAAATGCCTCAAACACAATTAGCATGCAATCAAAGTTTGGTGAGAGAAATGAAGAAAACAGGAAGAAGGGAAGAAAAAGAAAGGAAAAAGGAGGGATGGGAGAAGAAAAAATAATTGCTATGTTCATGCAAATTGAATTTTTTATGATTAGGCTGTTCAGACAGTGTGAATGTCCAGACAATTCTCAAGGTATTTCTTACTCTTGTCTACTCTTTTCACATGCAAAGTAGGCTGAATATGTAGGAAGAATTTCAAAGTAAAGATACAGTGAGTGGGACCTAAAATTGTTTCAGATCCTTATATCAAAATCAAAGCTTATAAATTTTGTATGCTGATAAGATCCTAGAAACAGAACAGTTTGTAGGTCTGTTTTTATTTTATTTCAAAGACTAGTAGGAAAATGCCATTAGTTGTGCATAAGAAGGGGCTAGTCATTTCTTTAAGTGACCCAAATGTATAGAACCTACTGCTAATTAATTTAATCTTTCAACCATAAGTATTGATTTCTACTATACATAAGACTAACAATATAGTTAAATGGAAAGAACTAGGGGAAAAATTTACATTTCACAATTCAAAGAAACATTCTTACAGGTTTTTTTTTTAATTCTTACAGATTTTTAAGTCCTGTATTCCTAATTATCCATATATTGAAGAGAATGCTGGCATTGCACTTGTCCCTTGTCATAGCCTAATTTTTCCAGTGTAACTTTATGTACTTATGAGGTTTAGGGATTCATATCATAGTTTCTTGGATCTCCCCGCTTCTCTCATGTGTAAATACCGATTTTGTTCCTTGACTCTTGTCTTTACCTTAAAATGAAGCTTTCTGGAGGAAAAATGCTGTGAAAATCTTAAGTGAAATTCTTCCTACATACCACTATAGGTTAGGCCAGAAGATGTTTTCTAAGGCATAGATATCCAGAGGTGGGACAGCTGACCGAGAGGAAGAGACTACTCATTCCAAAGAGTTGCTGAAGGAAGGGTCCTCATCACCTGTCAAAGTCCTCAGCACAAACCCCTGAAATCAGAAGGTTCATCTAAAGCAATGTGGCATCACTGATACTTTCAAGTCACTGCAGTTTGTTTCAGGAAGTTAAGGTTTCTGAGAAGATATTAGTCTTTCTAATAAAAACACATGTGCTGCCCTCTAGAGGCTACAGAAAAGAATCAACCTGAAAATTCTGAAAGAAGGAAAAAGTAAAGGGAAAAAGGACACAGGAGGCACTTTACTGCTTTTCTGACCTATCGTATTACAATTAGTGTCAGGCTTTTAATTTGAGAAGTAAATTAATCATCTAGAGGAAATTCTGAATCTGATGCAAATAGCTTTCTCTGAAAACACACCTGTGGATCTTTTTAAAAAATATATTCATTTGACAGAGAGAGAGAGAGAGCAAAAGGCGGGGAGAGGAGGGAGAGAAAGTCTTAAGCTCACTGAGGCACTGAGGCACTCACCACCCTGAGATCACGACCTAAGCTGAAATCAAGAGTCAGACACTTAACTGACTGCACCACCCAGGTGCCCCTTTTATTAATTTTTTAACATGCATTTTAAAACAACTTTATTGAGTAAACTTACTCATTTTAGGGGTACAATTCAATGATGTTCTTTTTTAAATTAATTTATTTATTTGAGAGAGAGAGAGAGAAAGCATGGGGTGGAGGAAGGCAAGTAAAACAGAAACTTAAGCAGGCTCCACACTGAGCACAGAGCCAGAAGTGGAGCTTGATCTCCTGACCCTAAGATCATGACCTGAGCCAAAACCACAAGTCTAACACTTAACTGACTGTACCACCCAGGTGCCCCAATTCAATGATTTTCTAAAATAAATTTAAACCGGGTTGTACAACTACCACTGTAATCTAATTTGTGAACTTTACCATCACACCCAGTAAGATCCACCTTGCCAACTGAAAGCTAATACCCATTCCTGCCCTTGACCCAGGAAACTTATAATCTGTTGTGTATCTCTACAGATTTGCCTCATTTTATTTTTGAAATATGAAAGTCTGGAATTTAATATTCCCTAACACAGCAATCAAGACAAGTCTTTCTTTTTGTAATGCTTCTCCTTCAAACTGTCCTGCTTTGATCAATGTCATTCATTAGGTGGGGTTTGAATCCCTTACCAAATGAAACTTTGGGGGGAAGTACTAGTAAATACTTACTACTTTTCCATGTCTCAATGCAGTGTATGTTTAATCTTCCACAGTTTTGAAGATGATGTTAAATCTGTCTCTAATGTCTATATAAAAAAAAGACCATGAGTATACTTTGCATGTGCTGCTCAAAGGCCCATTTCAAAATAAGATTTCACATCCCAAGGATTGATAAGGGATTAATAGTTATTATATTTGTTTTTTAAAAGATTATTTATTCACTTAACTTATTGATTTATTTTATTTATTTATTTATTCATGAAATACAAAGAGAGAGGGAGAGAGGCAGAGACACAGGCAGAGGGAGAAGCAGGCTCCACACAGGGAGCCGGATGCAGAACTTGATCCCAGGACTCCAGGATCACGCCCTGGGCCAAAGGCAGGTGCTAAACCGCTGAGCCACCCAGGGATCCCCTATATTTGTTTTTATTAGGTCTGAGCAATCAATTTTTAAATGACTATTGAACAAAATCCTAAATTATTCCCTTCTTTGGTAATAAGCTTTTAAAAAAATCTCTATTTTTAATTTGTCAAAACCATTTCTATGGGCAATTAATTTAATTTTCTTTTATGTGTATAAAGTTGGCACACAATGTTACATTAGTTTCAGGTGTACTACATAGTTATTCAACAAGTTTACATATTATGTTATGCTCACTATAAGTATAGCAAACATCTGTCACCATGCACCACGTTATTACAATACCACTGACTATATTCTCTAGGCTATACCTTTTATTCTCGGGACTTACTCATTCCATAACTGGAAGCCTATATCTCTCCTTCCCCTTCACCCATTTTGCCCAGCCTCTTCCCTCTGGCAACCATCGGTTTGTTCTCTGTATTTATAGGTCTAGTTCTGCTTTTTATTTGTTCAGTCATTTGTTTTGTTTTTTAGACTTCACGTATAAGTGAAATCATATGACATTTGTCTTTTTCTGTCTAACTTATTTCACTTGACCTAATATCTTCCAGGTCGAAATCATTTTAATCCTAGTGGTATAACACAGATAGAAAGTAACATTCTCTCAAGAGCCCAGACTCTCAAGAGGTAACACCTGGAACTCTAGTCCATCCTCTGGAACAGGAATACCACCTGAAATTTAACATGTTACTGTAAGCAGGGCACTTAATTTGTCTACCTCAGTCCTCAGTTTCCTCATCCATTCAATGGAAATAAGAATTTATTTGGGGTTTAAAAGTGCTGAGACATAGCCCATTGTGACTGTTTACAAGCAATATTACCTGAAAGTTATTTTACCAAGGATAATTATCATCATTTAAAGGTAAAGAATGAATTTGTGATTGGGAGCAGAAAAATAACTAACAATGGGCAGAGGGAGGATTTTTAATCATCAATTTACAATTACTTATATCACATGCATTGTGGATCTTTAGGACCAGCCTGTAGTTTGGGTTCATTTCTGAGCCTAAGGACCAAACCAAGAGGAATTCAAAGGCTGATCTAAAAGAAGGCAATAATGCACATCAGAGCATATGTGCCACAAATGTGTTGATGCCCTTTAATGTTTTTTTGTATTCCATTTTTATTGCCTTAAGAGTTTTTCCCTCACCTGATTCAATTGATATACTGCCTACTTCACAAGGATCAGATTATGTGATCATAGCAAGGTAGAAATGGAATAAATTTAGGTCTGGATAAGTAAAATAAAACAAACCAAACCAAATAAGAAAGCAAAGATACGTATTAATATTTTGATTTTCAGGTTTCTTTTTCTTCTAAGCAATTTATGCTTTAAAGCATTATTAAGTTAGGAACAGTACATATCTTAGCAAATCCACTTTAAGGCAACAAGGCCTGCTGATTCACCTCCACTACAGGCAGTCCCTAAAAGCACAAATCTGCACATTAGTTGCGATTAATGCTTCTCTCTTCTTTCAAGCACCAAGGAGCAGAGTTTTATAAACAGCAAAGTGTGTTAATTTAAACAAAGTATAAAAAACCAATTCTTTCTAGGTGGTAAAGCTTGGTCTGCATATTTTCATTATTACATAATGGTTACCTTTAGGTCATAAACTGTAAGGTCATAATAAGGTCACAATGAAGTGGCAAATGTAATAAGTGAGAAGAAAAGTAACTAGAGACCATACTAAGATGATTTTTTCCGTAGTTGGGTAAATGAATGTTCTTTTCGTATAGCTCATTCAGGTAGAGCTGCTTTAATATAGGTTTTCTTTTTCAACCACTCATCCATACCCTGTATTGTAAAATTTCTTTAAAATTCCTTTTTAGTGCTTTCCCTCTCTCCCTTAAGACACACAACCAAGAATTTGCTATGGCTCAAGTGGTGAGACTTAAAGATTAAAGCCATCCTTGGGGTTAGAATGTGCATGTACTCTAATATACAAAAGAAAAGAATTATGAAATAAGTCACTGTTCTGATTGTGAAGAATACATTAAAATAAATAAAGAGGAAGAAAATAATAGTAAGTACGGGCTCTGTGTTTCTAAAAGACTTATCCTTTGAACCAGGTAATGGTAAATTAATAAAAGGCATTACTAATTTTAAAAAAAGCTGTGTACCTACTACTTCACCATACAAAAGTGCAAAGTCTGTGTAGGCAGGAAATAGCTTGGGATCTTTCTATCCAAAAGTGTTGGTCAATGTGATAACTGTTTTTCATTTATATACTGTTGATACCCAAGATACAGCAAATAATGTCATCAATTTCCTACAATTACCTCATAAAGGATTCATTTGCACTCAGGGAATAAAAAGGTTGCGACAGTAGCTTCAGGATCACTCAGCAGCAAGAATCAACATTAATAACTATCCTCAGAGGCACAGAGGGAGGGAAAAAAGTCATTTACTTAACATTCTTTAATTCTTTGTGGTATAACAAGACTATGTCATGATTTAGGGTTGAAAAGCACGGTTCTTTCGCTCACGAGAAAAGCCTTTCATAATCTACACATTTTTTCTGACACTTGGAGTTATGAGACCTCAGCCAACCTTCAAATGTGGTATCCCCCTGCTGAAAGCTCTCAAACAGCCTTCAGAGGAAAAAGAAAATCCCAATGTTACTTTACTCCTGAGACTTCAAATAGCCCACGCCTTACTGAATAAAGATGTTTCTTTATACAATAGTTAGATAGTGCTGAAGAAAATAACTTTTGTATGCCTATATTGTAACACAGGGTCATGTATAGCTAATTAAGCATTCTTCCTTTGGTTTGATTACATAAAGAGTTGGTTTTGTAATATAATAGCACGTGAAGGTCAGTATGGTTATGAGAGAAACCTTAGATGCTGTGACAAATCCAATAACTATCAGGGTATTTTGTTCATAAAAGTAAAGCATTTCTCAAAATATTTTGCTGATTTGTTAAGGTACCGGGAGATATTATGCTGGCTGCTGGGCTGACCTTCTACTATACAGTGTCAACAGGTTTGACAACCATACAATGTCAACTATCTAGGCTGTCAACAGATTTTCTCAGAAGATAGAGATTTGTCTTTTGGAGTAAGGCAAAGACCAAAACAAGAAACTGAAAAGCTGAGGTACACAGGTATCTGAACCAAGCTGGGGAGGTGGGGGAGAAATCCCTGTCCAGGTGACCTACTTATGCACCCAGCTTCCTCGATTCGGTGTAACGCTGACACACTTTGCAGGTAAACCTCCCATCCCCAATCTAACAGTTGGACCATCTCGGCAGAAATGACTTTCCTTTCATGTTTAGGTCTCCTCTGAGTATTTAAAGCGGACAGTGATTCACATCTTACAAGGCCAGGAATCTTTGAAAGTAACTTCAGAAAAATCTGAAAGCTACCTGAAGCTCCAGCGACAAATATAGAACTGCACTGCCCTCCAGAGGTGACTCTTTGGCAAATACTTGTCATCAGCTAAGGAAAAAACCAAGGAATTATGCTAATGTAATCCTCATTGCAATTTTACTTCTGCCATCTCAAATGTTCTTTTAAAAATATGCCTAAAAATCAGTAGCAATCTACTGTTTTTCCTTAAGTAGAATATTACATTTTCTTGGCTCTTCCCTCTCCTCTCCCTTCCTTTTGTCCTTTTTGAAAATAATATTTGCCAGAGTTTCTGTTAAATGGTAAATATTAATTTTTTATGCTAGGAGGGGCCTATTTATTCATGTACGTTTTTCAGAAAAATCAGATTAAATAGGCAGCCTAGGAAAACCTTAACAGATTGGAGAAGCTCAGAGATGACTTGAGGGCATCAAAGAAGCTCCTAAGAAACTGAATATTTTGCAGTCTAATTATATTGTCATCACTTAACTGAAACCTGAAGGGTGCCCACAGCTACTGTAAGAAATACATAAATTTAATTTATTTTGAATGCTTGAATGCTTTTCTTCTTGAGCTTTTGTTCTCCGTAGTTAGGTAAACTACTTCTGTTCTGTCTCACAGGCCACCTCAAATAAGGGATAATTCTGTGGATTGTCATTTTTCCCTTTATTCACTATCAGTTCAAAATTTTTGAGATTTAAGACAAAGCTAATAATTTCATGATAAAATTGTAATAATCAGTATGAATGACTCAAAGCACAGAAGTGAAAAGTATGAATTCTCAACCACTTAGTTGGGAAAATTAAACTTTATCTCTTTGTAGAACACATATTTTGTAGGGATTTGCAAATATTAGCTTAATCATCATAACACATTTGAGATAAGTATTATTGTTATCATTTACCTTTTACAGATAAGACACAAGAGGTTAACATTGCTCAAGATCGTGGAGCTGGGATGTGATAGAGCTGAGATTCAAACTCAAGTACTTTGACTCCTCAGTCCTGGTTCTTAACTTCTTGAACTTAAATAGTAACTTAAATAAACAGATTTTTTTTTCTCACAGATCAAAAAAAGCATTAATAAAATTTGTAAGGTTAATACTTTAAAATAAAGTTAATACTTTTCAGTTATGTTTTTTAAAAAATCCAGGGCATATAAAAACCTTTAAAAGTATTAAAACCCTGGTAGGGGGAAATACTGTAAGAAAGAATGATATTGTAAATCAGTTTTTTGTGATGACTTGCAAATATTTACTAAGTCACTAATCTTTAAGTGGTGGAATGAAGAAAATATTGAAACAACATGGAAGAGCATTTACTATCTTCTCCTAAAAATAAAAGTAAAATATATAAGTAAATTAGCCATTGACTTCTCAAAGTCAATATCAAAAACATATTCTAGTTTATAAATATCAAGTAATTATCTATCATTTTTCATATAAATGTGATTATTTTCCTGCAATAAAAAAGAAATGCAAAAAAAAACCATTATTGATAGTAATTACTAAATCTATTTTTTAAAAAAGACAGATAGTTAATACAAGACTTTAGGTTCAATCATAGAGGAACCATCACAAATTGACAGTCATTTAACTTAGAGAGGGATTATAAAATTCACTTCAGGTTGTATTGAAAAACAATGTTGTTGCACCAAGCACAGGCTGGCCCAGCTACCCAGCGGCTGGGTTCAGAAACTTAAAAGCCCCTGAGAAAGCAGCTCGGTAACAACAAAGCAAATGCAGTCAATGCCCAGTGTCGTTATGGGGATTAGATGGGGGTCACCACTTCATGGCAGCACCTGCACAGCTATGACATAAGCTTATATTCTACATAAATCATAGCCCCTCTGTTTTGAAAGCAAATAATAAAAAAAGTTGTTGCATGTCTTTTGACCCTTATTTCTGGGAAACTTAGATTTTTCCCTTATAGCTGTGGAATGTACTAACCATTCCCAGTGGAACACACTTAGAAACCCCTATCACAGAACACATGTATAAATATTCACCTTCTCACTTCCAAAGTGATTTGCATCTTAAATGTCACTAAGTTATTATTATTTTTAAGTAGGTTAAAGTGAGGAAGAAAGAGAGAATGAAAAGGAAAGAAAAGCAACAGGCGAGACACCTGAAAGAGGAAATTAAAATACTAGTACTGATGAGATACATAAATGACTAGCTAGTGATAAAGGGAGATGCATGTTGCAGCTGACAGTTGCTAAATACTGCTGTGCACAAATGCTGTGAACCTGGTGCACAATTAGTTCCTGAGTTCCTTTTTTTTTTCATGGAATCCAAATACTCAAAACTACTGCCTCCTCCAAAATATACTACTTTACAAAACTTAGCATTAACATTACTTGAGATCAATGAAATGATGTTGCTAAAACTTACTTGAGAGGACACAGTGATTGCCTTTAAATCACTATGTTACACACATGTACAATAATTTGAACAACCTATAAATCCAGTTTCCCACAGAGCAAACTTCAAAGTAGAGGATAAAAGAATACCAGATTTTAAAAAAAAAACCAACCTAGAAACCTATTGAATTAGCATTACCATGCTTACATGATAATACCAATTCTACTACTACTACTAATGAATGATGACCAGATACACAGACCTATTGCATCATCAGGTAGATTACCTCCTAACACAGAGGTAATCCTTAGTCTTGATGTGCATTCTAATGCTCTAACTTCTAAAGGGAAGAGTGAAAGAAATGTGCTGAGTATTATTAATACTGAAGACCTACTAAGTGACTGAGTAAGGGGTCTTTTAAAAACCTCTTTTGTTCTAAATATCCTATCTAGAAAGATATATTTTATTTTCTTCAAAGTGATGATATTCCTGTTTGTACAAAAAGTGAAATCCAGCAACATACTTTTTGGTCAGAAACTTTGTTGTGAAAAATATAGTGAATACAGATGATGTTAGGATGACAGCCAAGACATCATCTATGAGGCTTTAATGCTGTGAACATTATAAAAATACTAATATAAAGAATATCAAATATGTCCCCCAATTCAGTGTTAAATATTTAAATATTTATTGGGTCCCTGTTCTTGAGGACTTACATTAAACTGGGGAGAAATAAAAAAAAATTTTAAACCCATAGTAGATGTTAGCTATTGATCTCTGCTACAGAGAAAAATATTAGCAAGCAAAGTGAAGGAGGTGTGTGTGTGTGTGTGTGTGTGTGTGTGTGTGTGTGTGTGTAAACTCTAATATAAAGTAAACTGGTGGGAATCCCTGGGTGGCTCAGTGGCTTAGTGCCTGCCTTTGGCCCAGAGCATGATCCTGGAGTCCCGGGATCGAGTCCCATGTCGGGCTTCTGTGTGGAGCCTGCTTCTCCCTCTGCCTGTGTCTCTGCTCTCTCTCTCTCTCTCTTTCTCTGTGTGTGTGTGTGTGTGTGTCTCATGAATAAATAAATAAAATCTTTAATATATATATATAGTAAACTGGTGAGGCATCTCTGGTGAGATGGGGTATGCCTGAGAGAAACAACAAATGGAAACATCCTAGAACATGTAAGGCATATCATGTGGCACTTTGTTGGCCTTGGTAAGGACTGAATTTCACTAAGTGAAAAGAAAGCCATTGAGCAACCAGAATGAATACCATATTTTCCAATTTGGGGGAAAAGTAACTGTACTTGAGCTATAGGAATAGTATATAGGACACTGGCCAGTATCTGGGCATGGAGACTGACATACCTGGATTAAAATAATTTCTGTTCTTCAATATCAAAGGGGAAAGACCTTGTCTTCATTATTACATCTCTCAACCTCCATTTAAATGATCATAATACCTATATTGTAGTACTACAGTAAGATTACATAACATAAACAGCACCTAATAATAAGTGCTTAATAAATAATAACTGATGTTTGAATAGTGTTGTAAGCAGCGGGAAGATGTGTTTGATGTGAACTTAGGCAGGAAATATGTAGATATTAAAAGGTCTAAAGAGAAGATGGAGGGAGAATGTTGATGTTAAGACAGGCTTTGAGTCTTGAAAGATGCTAAGGGCTTCTTGACATATAAATAAATCTCCAAAAGGTGCCAGTTCAGAACAACAGAAGTTCCTAAGGGGAGCAAATACAAATACCTAATTTGAATGACTGAATCATTATTCCTAGAGTAACGATGAATAAAAATAGTGGTACTGCTCAGTAAAAATTAAGCATTTTGTAGGCCATATCTAATTCAATCCTTCCAATAGCCTATAAGTAAGATATTAAACTTATAATTAAAATGGGAAACTGAAGGTTGGGGAAGGTCAAGAAAATGCCCCAAATCACACATCTAGCAGGTATGCTCACAGCCAGTCCATACTAAGTGCTCAATAAACGTTTCTCAATGAATATATGAAGCTTTACTCCAAATTTCACATCAAATTATTGATATTGCCTCTACAATTTATTAAACAGGATAAATGTTTTCCAAATTCTTCTGATGATTCAGAATCATCTAGGGTGCTTGTGTTTCCTGCCCTGTGTCCCACTGCATGACCCAGAATCCTTTATGGAGAAGTATAGAAATCAATATTTTTAACAAGTAATCTAAGAGATTCTTATGATGTAGAGAATTTTGAAAAACACCTCACTGGATATTTACTGTATAACGGCTCTTATCTAATCTATAACTGCCACCTAGCTCTCTTCTAAAAAGTAACAATATGTGACCCTTTCAACCCTTCACCCATTTCAAAACCCAATACTTATTAATCTCTCTACTTTGCAAAGATTGAGGATGATGAAATACAGATTTAAAAAATTTTTCAAGCTATCACCTTTGTCTAAGATACCTTTGTTGATTTTAGCTGAATGGGAATAAACCCAATATACATGGAAGTTGTAGTACTGTTTTTCCATTACAGGCTACAAATCCCAGCAAATGTCTAAGGAAGGATTTTCCAGTATTGAAAGTTTTTATACAGATTTCATTATAAAAAGCATCTCTCCCCTAGCCCCCTGCAGGGGGGTGGTGATCACGGTCTCATAGGATCTAGAAACTTTTCTTCACGTTTTCTTTCTTGGTAACATAATTAAGAGTGTTGCTGAAATGAAATGCCCATTTCCGTCACTTTCGGGTAAGAGTGGGAAAACAGTCTTCATTTGGAAAGTCTTCATTATGCTTTAAAAAATACATATTGCTGTGTGTTCTGGCAACCACTGAGTGGTATGCACTCTGCAGAGCTGGTAAGTAGGATTAAGTTAGACACATTAAATTGGTGAATATATTTTTCACAAAGCTTTGTGTTCTAAAAAGAAATTCTATAAAATATTTATTTGATGTGGAATATCAAACAAGAACAAACAAGAACAATTTTTTTAAACTCCCCAAGCTATGGTATGATGTAAAGAAAATGACTGATACGTATGACATTGTCTTTGCCAGCAGATCTTCCCCTGAATGCCATCCTCAGGAATTAGGAAAAACTGGGGAACACTGTTTAAACCTACGAAACAAAGTAAAGTGGCAGAGTGGTTGTTCTATTCTCCTTGGACCAAGAAAAAGGATATGAATGGTCATCCTCTGGCTCTCAAGAAAGTAATGGGAAACTTCCATCTTCTCTTGCTTTGAGATTTCAGTGACTATTAATGATGAGAGTCACTAATCAAACATACACACCAGTGTCTACCATAAATATAAAAGATAAAAAAAAAGTCTTCAAATCCCAGTAACCATTAGCTATTGCAAAGCAGCAACATCCTACAGATTTTAAGATGACGAAGATTCTGAATATTTGTTTACTAAAAAATACTATTTCATGGTCAAATGACTTTTTCTTTTAATAACAATAAAAGAACAATGTGAAAATTACAACAGGTCTCTGGAAATACTCATATTCTTTTTTTAGGCCAACATAAGTAATAGGAAAAACTGAAAATTATGAAATCAGAGGTTGTGGCAGCCAACAAAAGCATGACTACGGAATCTAAAAAAGCATATGACAATATCTGAAATCTAAATATACAAATTCTCTCATAAAGAAATAGTCATAAAGATTTAATGACAATGAGTGATACTTGTTTCAAAGCACTGTCAAAGTAAATTACTCTGAAATCATCTAGTTTCACTTATTTGTAATATCATACTATCAATTTCAAAGGTTTTACAAATTATTCTAAAATGAAAACAGTTGTTTTCTCTTTTGTTGCACAATTAATGCTATCTTGAGAGGGAGAAAGAACCTTCCTTCATTATGAACAAGAACATAACTTTTCTTCAGCAAATGATTTTTCATTAAACTAGATTAAATTTACCTGCATTAAATTAGATTTAGCATTCAGAAATTCACAATGTCTTTTTTATTTTCTCAGGTTGCACTGGTGTACTCCAGTCTCTCTAGAAAACTTTTATGAAGAGTAAATGTGTAAAAACTTAAAACATCTAATATTAGATGTTTGCTGCCGTGTTTAGAACATAAATATTATTCTACATGAGACTTCAAGAGAAACAAGACAGAACAATTAACTAGTCTTTGGAAAAGATTCAACTCTAATGCATGCCGGGGGCCAGCAGGGGGAGTAAAACCCCCAAAATATGAATAACAGAGAAGAAAAATGCTAAATGGAGTTACAGGTGGGACAACCTGGAAAGAATCAGTCACCCAATCAAAAGATTCTATAAGGCCTTAACCCAGAGATAAAATGATTTTGAACTATATCTCATCCACCTGGTGAAAAGTTCACCTCTTTTTACATATATTCCAGACAGCCAAATAAACTAACAGAATTTCTTTATCAGTCCACAGACCTCAAAACCTTGTCTTTTTTTTTTCATATCCTGTTAATTAATAAAGATCACAAACTGCCCTATTAGCAGATAGCCATATACTTTTACTAAACAAGAATTCATTCAACTAACAATTTCTTGAATTCCACTGTCTCATCAGCAAGGAGAGTGAGTAATGATTCCTATGTCAATGACCTCTTAATCAGGCATTTGTTCTAGTACATGAGAGAGATTGATACTTAACATGATTTGTGTGATTTAACTCTGGAAGTACAGATGAAGTACTATGGCAATGAAGAAAATTTTTTGGCAATAGGCTAAAATATATTCCATGTTCATAATGTTTAATTCGAAGACATTTTATGCTAGGAACACAGCATTATCTAGAAGAAAGGAAATTCTGGCCTTTAGAAACAGAGTAAGCCCTTCAGGTCACAGAATCACCAATACATCTAATTAAAATAATACCTATCAAACCTTTCAGGAGTATCTACTACCTCCTAACAGGTGTTTGTTGGCTGGTTATTCACTCACTAAGGCAGTGAAGGGTTACAAACTTCATCCTCTACTATTTGCATTAAGATGTAAGGCCATCAAAAAAAAAAAAAAAGATGTAAGGGCATCAGGTTTAAGCAGAGATGCCAGATCATCCAAGTTCTGATTATGTAAACTCTGCTGAATGACCTCACTAATTACCCTTTAATAGAAGACATTCTTCATCAAAAACGGTATCTTTTTATGGATTTTACTTATCAACCCTCAGAAGTTGGTGAAAGAATTTTTTTCAAGTTAAAAAGAGAAAGAGTTTTGCTAGAAAATCTTCAACTGTGCAGTTAACACTGAATTTGATAAACAGTACATTCCCAGTAACAGCCACCAAAATTCCAAGTTAAATCTGTGCCCTTGGAACAACGCCAAAATGCCACAGCATATTTGCACTTTGAACAAATTGCACATTTTTAACTCCTATTTTTTTCTGCCAAAACAAAGGCTCAAATATGCAGATTCTATCCTCTCTGAAAACTTTACAATGGTAATTTTGGATGCAAAGAAAAATGCTTTCAAGACCAACAGAGTGATAGATTGATTTGCAATTTTAGTTTTAATACTACCTGAACTATTTCTGGAAATCATATGTGAAAACAGATACCATGAAACTGTCACTATCATCATCTGGCTTTGAAATCAGGCAGCTTTATTGTATCTTTCTTTGCTACTTGGCCAATATCCTTGTCCTCTCAGCCTCAATTTCTTTATCTGTCAGATGGTGGTAATAATACCTCATAGGCTTGTTGGAAGGAGTCCATGAGATAATAAATGTGTCTAACGTGGTTCCCACTACAGAGTAGCTAATCAATAAATGATACCACTACCATGATATCTTACTAGACCTTTGCACCTACTGGATTCAAGACACTAATCATGATTTGCAAAAGGAAAAAAAATAATTTAAAAAAGCCATTTCTAATATTTCACTTATAATCTGAAAAACACCCTGATTTAGGGCATTACATTAATGAGAAAACCCTATTAAGAAATTGAATATTTTCTGTCAAATCTATCATTCTTCCCCCCAAAATAATCACTCATTAAGATCCTACTAAAGGATCTTCCTCCTGAATTTTCCATGACAGAAGATTTGTTCTAGTAAAAACAAATATAATTTGATCAGGACCCAAAAGAGTTGAGTTACTGAAAAAATAAAGGTTCCCCACGCTATTTCTGGATATATTTGACTACTTTATTACCTTAATGAGTACCCTATAATAAACATCATCCATTCCTACTTTTTTAAAGATTTAATTTATTTATTTGACAGAGAGAGCACAAGCAGAGGAAGCAGCAGGCATGGAGAGAGTGAGAAGCAGACTCCCGAAGCACAGAGCTGGATGCAGGGCTTGATCCCAGGACTCTGAGATCATGACCTGAGCCCAAGGTATACACTTAACCAACTGAGCCACGCAGGTACCCGCCCTGCCCCCTGTCCTATTTTTTTATAAAAGAATACTATACTTCTTTCTGGTGGAGGTAAATACATACATAAAGGTAAATTTGTTAGAATAAAAATAATTTTTCTTAACAATAAAGATTAGTACATATAAAATCTATGCTAAAATGGTTCCTCTATTGAATTCAAATAGAGAAAAGAGTCTTCTAAGCTAGGATCAAAGTAGAAATTTATTTCTTAGGTTTTAACTTTTGCTATCGTTTTTAAAATAATAGATTTTTGGGGCAGCCCCAGTGGCTCAGTGGTTTAGTGCCGCCTTCAGCCCAGGGCGTGATCCTGGAGACCTGGGATCAAGTCCCAGTCGGGCTCCCTGCATGGAGCCTGCTTCTCCCTCTACCTGTGTCTCTGCCTCCCTCTCTCTTTCTCTCTCTTTCATGAATAAATAAATTTTAAAAACTTAAAAAAAAAAAAGAATAGATTTTAAGGGCATCTGGGTGGCTCAGTCAGTTAAGCATCTGCCTTCAGCTCAGGTTATGATCTCAGGATCCTGAGATCAAACCCTGAGTCTGACTCCCTGCTCATTGGGGAGCCTGTTTGTACCTCTCTCTCTTTGCCCCTCCTCCTGTTTATGCATGTTTTCTTTCTCAAATAAATAAATAAAATCTTTAAAGGAATATATTTTAGTTGTATTTAAAAACAAAACTGTGCAAATATTAATTTGAATTTTAGTTTTAATTTTGATTTAAGGTATAGCTCCTTCTCCTCACTGCTAATATTTTGCAGATACAGCTGAGCAGCATAAACCATACACATAGGCAATTTTTCTGTAGATAATATGAATGCTATGATGATTTGAAATGTGCCTAATATTGTTTCCATTAAATTGTATCTAATGTATTATAACTGTGCATTAAAAATTTATATGTCATAAATTCCGTTGTAGGTTTTAAATAGCAACTTACTAATTACCTTCCTTGCAAAAAGTTCGTAAGACACAAAGTATTTACTATTAAATAGCTTCTATATTTCACCTTAGGGAATGCTGAAATGTTCCCCAATGCATAACTTTAGTGACCCAAGCATTTAAAAAATGATGAGTAAGATACCAGAGAGATATGTAAATCCCAAGCTGCTGAGTTTGTTTTGGTTAAACATCCCAACTTTTTTTTTTCTTCCTAAGAAAGATTGGATTAAATATGTATCTCCCTTTACAAGGGAAGACAGTATGCAATTAGAGTACAGAGATGATTCAAATCACAAACAAATGACTTGGTGAGTTGTTATTGGAAATCTTATCTGGATAAGGACTTTCATTCTTCGAAGAATATTTTGAGCTCTATATTAAGTGTCCTTGACAAAACTTCTCCCAGGAAAACCCAATTGACTATATTAATAGTTATTATGTTTTTCAAGATGTATAATTCTTCCCACTTATTCAGGGGATCCACTTAACCCTTTGCTTACAGGTAACATAGATATTAAGCTTTTAAAACAGAAGTAGAAAGTAAATAAATTTCAGTTGATATGCCTTTAAAATTGAGAGATTGTATTGTTTGATTTGTAACAGAATAGAAATGATAACAAAGGTAATTTATTAGATAGAAGCTTTCTATGTGTTTATTAAATGTTTTACAGTTATCTCATTTAAATTTCTCAACAACCTGGAAAATGGGCACAATTACAATTCTAATTTTATAAATGAGAAAATTGAGGCACATAGAGGTTGGGAAATCAGGCTTCTTAGTTAAAAAGAGAAAAATAAAAACTTAGGACATTATTCTTATGATACAAAAATTACTAGGAATCAGGGATCCCTGGATGGCTCAGCGGTTTAGCACATGCCTTCAGCCCAGGGTGTGATCCTAGAGTCCCAGAATCGAGTCCCATGTCAGGCTCCCTGCATGGAGCCTGCTTCTCCCTCTGCCTGTGTCTCTGCTTCTCTCTCTCTCTGTATGAATAAATAAATAAAATATTTTTAAAAATTACTATGAATCATAAACTTCCATTTCCTGTCAAGATGGAATAATGGACTCTTCTACCTGAATCAACCAAACGATGGACAAAATATGTGAAACAATGGTTTTAAAACACTAGAATACAACACAACAAAGCATAGTGATCCCTTAGAGATGCAAAATATACAAAGTAGGTCAAAAGACTGCACAGCTTCATGTCTTGAAAGGGTTTTTGGTAATGGTAACAGTGAGTGGAAAACCAGAAAGAACTCAGCAGACTCCCTCAGGTTCAGAGAATAAGCTGAAAGTCTGAACACAGCAAAGTATTCACAGGAGAGAGTACTAGAGATAAGAGTGTAGCACCAAGCAACAGAACGAATTCCAGAGCTATAAAGAAAGACTTCTCTTAAATAATCAGTAATTTCAGTACATATGTGTAAGGAAACCACTACAAAAGATTAGAAGAAAGAGTACCCAACTGTCACAAAGGGCTAGAAACAGTGCTTATTTTTACCAACTAGAGAGGAAAGTCTCATGAATAAAGGGGAATTGAATATAGTAAACTGAAGGGGCTTCCCACAATAGTGAGAAACAATAAGCCATAGACAGCACTACTCCAGTCATGTCTAATTGGAACCAAAAGGATAAAACCATTTTAAATAACTGTGTCCTTGAATGAAGTTCAAGAATACTTAGAAGAATACAAAAAATATTCAGCATTCAAGAAGGTAAAACATACAATGTTTGGCATATAACAAAAATATGACCCCAACTAAGGAGAAAAGTCAACCAAAACAGACTCAAAACTAATAGATGCTTTAACGAGAAAAAAAAAGCACCATATTAAGACAGTTATGAAATGGTATCCCATCTGTTCAAAAAATTAAGTAATGACACAAAAGATGTTAAAAAAATGAAAGTTCTAGAAATGGAAACTACAATGTGTCAGATGAACAATACACTGGATGGGACTAACAGCTGATTACACATTTCAGAAAAAAAGTATGAGCAGACTTGCAGATGTTGTAGTAGAATCTACCAAAATGAAACACATAAAAAAAAGAGACTTTTTAAAAAATAACAGACTCATCAAGATGTGGATCATTTCACATGGCTAAAGTACATGTATTTGAAACACCCAAAGGATGGATGATATTTGAAGAAAAAATGCCCCCCAAAATGTCCATATTTGATAGAAAACATAACCTCGCAGATCCAATAAGTTCAATGAACACAGAATAGAAAAATCATGAATAAAACTACTCCAAAGAATATTATAATCAAATTTTCACAAAATATAATAAAAGGAAAAAAATCTTAAAAATAAGCTAAGTAGTACAAGAAATGGGAAGATGGGGAGAAGACTCAATTAAAGTACAGAGGAACAAAGGTAAGAATTATGACAGCATACTTCATGCTAGAAACACTGTAACCAAGAAGATAATGGAGCAACATCTTTAAAGTACTGATAGAAAAATAATATCAACATGGAATTCTATATCCAGCCAAAACATATTTCAATATTGAAAGTAAAATAAAGACTTCAGACATAAAACACTGAAAGAAGTCATCACCAGCACATCTGTACTTCAAGAAATGTTAAAGTCCTTCCCATATAAGGAAAATTATATCAGATGAAAAAATCTGATGATTTACACAAAGGAGTGAAAAGCATTACATGGAAAAATAGAAATTTTTCTTATTATTTAAATTTATTTAAAAAATAATCTAATGTTTAAACAAAACTCATAACAATGCAGTACAGGGCTTATAACTAATGTGCAACTATAATCTAGGACAATAATATAATGGTAGGAAGAGGTAAACACAAGTATACTTTTGATAAAGTTCTCATACTATACATGGAATGGTAGAATATTATATGAACATAGCCTATGATAAATTAAAGATGCATATTACAAACCATAAAGTAGAGCTAAATAACAGAGTTGTAGACGACAAACTACAGATGAGAAAAAATGGAGTCATTTTAAAAATTCAATTATTCAAAAATAAGGTACTAAAGAAAAGAAATAAAGAAGAGATAGAAAAAAAAGCAAATAAATAGCAAGGTGATATATTTACACCTAACCATATCAATAATCACACTAAATGTAAACTGTCAAACACTCTGATTAAAAAGGAAATCTTACCAGATTGAATACCAAATCAAAGTTCAACTATATGTTGCGTACAAGATACTTATTATAAATATGACACAAATAGGCTAAAAGTAAAAGGATTGGAAAATATATACTAACATTAATCAAAAGATAGTTGTGTCAAAAGCAGATTTCAGAGCAAAAACTACTACTAAAGATAAAAGCTGTCATTTCATGATAGTGAAATGAATTCATCAATAGCATATATTAATCCTAAATATTTATGTACCTAATATTAGAGCTTCTAAATAGAGAAAAAAAAGCTAATAGAATTTTAAGAAGAAATAGACAAATCCACAATTATAATAGGAGATTTCAATGCTCTTCCCTCAATAATTGATAAATAGAAAAATCATTAAAAATATACAAGATCTGGGATCCCTGGGTGGCACAGCGGTTTGGCGCCTGCCTTTGGCCCAGGGCGCGATCCTGGAGACCCGGGATCGAATCCCACATCAGGCTCCTGGTGCATGGGGCCTGCTTCTCCCTCTGCCTGTGTCTCTGCCTCTCTCTCTCTCTCTCTCTCTCTCACTATCATAAATAAATAATAATAAAAAAATTTTAAAAATATATATATATACAAGATCTGAATAGCACTATCAACAAACTTGATTTTATTGATATTTAAAGAAAACTAAACATTTATGTGTAGAATACACATTTTCTTTGAGTATATATGAAACATTTGCTTATGAATGTGGTACCACATTTTGTGTCACAGGACAAATCTCAGTATATTTAAAAGGATTCAATTTATTCAAGTTATATTCTGACTCAAATGTAATAAATTAGAAATGACTAACAGAAAGATATCTGGGAAAATATTCAAATATTTGGAAAATAAAGCATTTATGAATGATCCACAGGGCAAATAATAAATCAAAAGGGAAATTAGAAAGTATTCTGTGACATCAAAAGCAAAGATAATATAAACTAAAATAAACAAGTGTGACTTCACCAAATTAAATAGCTCTGCTCAGCAAAGAAAACCACTAACAAAATAAAAAGGCAACCTTTTTATGGAATCTGAGAAAATACTTGCAAAATAACATATCTGATAAGGAGTTAACATCCAAAATATATAAGGAACTCCTACAACTCAACAGCAAAAGTACAAAGAACCCAACTTTTAAATGGACAAATAGCCTGAAGAGACATTTTTCTGAAGAAGATATACAAATGGTCAACAGGTTCATGAAAAAGTGTTCCACATCACTAATTATTAGGGAAATGCAAACCAAATGCAACAGGTTCATGAAAAAGTGTTCCACATCACTAATTATTAGGGAAATGCAAACCACCCTGAGATATCACCTCACATCTGTTAGAATGGTTATGATAAAAAAGACAAGGGATAACAAACGCTGGTGAGTGGGTGGAGAAAGGACAACACTGTACTATGTTGATGGGAATGTAAACTGGTAGAGTCTCTAAGGAAAACAGTATAGAGGTTCCTCAAGAAATTAAAAATAGAACTATCTATGATTTGGCAAATGAACCTGAAGGGCATTAGGCTAAGTGAAATAAATCAGAAAAAGACAAACACTACGTGGTATTACTTCCACGTGGAGGAAAGAAAGACAAACCCATAATAGTTCCCTGGGATTGAGGTCTAGGAGGAGGATAAGGAAAGGGAAATAAAAGAGTAGTAACTTTTAGTTTTGAGATATTGTTGTAAGATGAATAAGGTCTGAGGACCTAATGTATAACATGTTGACTACAGTTGATAACACTATGTCATAATATTGAAATTTGCTGAGAATAAAACTCAAATGTTTTCAGGAAAAAAATGGTAAATATGTGAGGTGAGAGATGCATTAATTAATTACATCAACAGGAGGAATTTCCTCAATGTATATGTATATGAAATCATCATGGTATATACACTTTTTAAAAAAAGAAGCTATTCTAAACCAAATGAAAATGAGAACATATCAACATCTGTGGAATGTAGCTAAGGCAGTATTAGTAATATTTAAGAGAAAATACATTTAACTGAAAGCAGAAAGGTTTCACATCAATTACCTCAGCGTCCACATTAAGAAACTAGAAAAAGAGGAACAAATCAAACTCAAAGCAAGTAGAAGAAAGGTAATAATGAAGATTAGAATGGAAACCAAAGGAACAGAAAATAGTAGAATAATTCAGACTATTGATGAACCAAAAGCTGATTATTTAAGATTTATAATACTGATAAACTTCCAGTTACTGATGATGAAAAAAAGAGAAAAGATATTGATTACTAATAATCAGGAATGAAATCTGTGACATCACTAGAGTCTACAGATAGCCAAAGGGTAATAAGAGAGTATTACCAGGGGATCCCTGGGTGGCGCAGCGGTTTGGCGCCTGCCTTTGGCCCAGGGCGCGATCCTGGAGACCCGGGATCGAATCCCACATCGGGCTCCCGGTGCATGGAGCCTGCTTCTCCCTCTGCCTGTGTCTCTGCCTCTCTCTCTCTCTCTGTGACTATCATAAATAAATAAAAATAAATTTAAAAAAATATTTAAAAAAAGAGAGTATTACCAGCAACTTTATGCCTGCCCATTTGAAGTGGGCAAATCTCTTAAAAAATACAAACCACCCAATTCAAGAAGAAATGAGTAATATGAGTAATATTTTATCTATTAAAGAATTTGCATTAGAAAATTAAACATATTCCTCCAAACAAAACAAAATAACTACAGGCTCAGGTGAAGTTCACTATTGAATTCTATCAAATATTTAGGAAAAAAAGAATGCCAACTCTCCACATACTCTTCCAGAAAATTGAGTTTCCCAGCTTTGTCCCAATATGAGCTAGTATGACCCTGATGCCAAAATCGACAAACATATTAGAAGAAAAGAAAATTACAGACCAATATTCCTCAAAAAGAATCCATCAATACTTCATAAAAACTATTTTTATAATTTGACCAAGTGGGATTTATCACAGTAATGCAAGAATGGTTTACTCTCTGAAAAGCAATTAATGAAAGGCACCATAGTAATAAATGACAAAACCACATAATCATCTCAAGAGAACCAGAAAAGTACTAAACCAATTCTTGATGAGCTATGTGGAAACAGGTGCAAATTCTGAATGCATCTAACATAAGTGCTGTTCATATCATCAAAGATTTATTAAGTATCTATGCACTAGAGCCTAATTCTTGGCTCAGAAAACATTAGGGAAAAAAGAGACAACCCCTAGCTTCAGTACAGCTTATATCTTTGTAATTGTTGTCATTACCACTGTAACATCATCATCATTCGTTTTACTCTGTTCAGATCCCTCTAAGACTAATAATGGCACTCTACCACACACTTCAACTTGCCAACATAGTAAGTTGCTATTGCATATCCAACTGATTTTACATACATACTTTGTTACATCAGAGGCTTATGCACATTGTTTCTATTTTCTTAGGCCTGAACTACCTTAAATACAATAATTGTCTACTTCCCTTCTTGTTTAAATAAAATAAAGGTACTTATCTCTACTGGAATTCTAGATTACAAAACAATAATGAAAAAATAATAATCCCTTATACTTGCATAGTGCTTTACATGATTCAAAGCATTTTCAGATTAATTGTATCATGATCTCATTTGAAAAATTCTGTGAGGTCACTGGAAAATGTAAGCAGTACCTTTATTTTACAGAAGAGAAAACTGAGGCCCAGAGACGTTAAGTAATTTATCCATAATTCACAGCTATATAATTTCTTAACAGACATAGATGCTATTCTTCCAACGCCTTCAAGTTTCAGAAAGAGCAATGGTTCCATAAATATGCACTATCTTTCTTGAATACAGTGGCACATGTCCAATTTCCTAAACAGGCTCCTTCAAATATAACCAATATGGCTACTAAGCTTTCTCCAGTAGTAATCAAGTCTACTGTGGAACATAACACACTGCTCAAGTCTTACAGTTTTACAAAATGACCAGATTGGCTAAAGAGTGGGCAAGTGGCCTGTGTGAGAAAAATTACAGATCAAGGAACTAAGAATTCCCATTATTCTAACATTAGAATCCAAAATATAAGTAATATTAATTACAGTTCCACAAAATTCATCTGTAATAATAAATTCCTCTTACTGAGAAAGCATGTTTTAAAGCTTTATACAGAACTGTTAAAAATAACCTGCTTTTTAAACTACGTATCAACTTAACTAGAAAAATAATCATCTCAATCCTTTTATTTAACAGAGATGAACTCAAAGTGCGAAAAAGTATTTTGGATATTCTTTTACCCAATTTCAGTAGAACTGCCTCTGCACAGCTGACAGGAAGAAATGAAGAAAGGTTTCCTCTTCTATAAATAAAATACAGAAGTATGAGAAGGAGTGGGGCATTTGAAGTTGGTTGATTTGCTGTTCCTCTTTTAAAAATCACTAAATTGAATGTGAAAATAATTCAACATACTAAGTTGTTCATGGGTTTCTCCAAATGATTACAATCGCTGGAAAACAACCTTACTCTGTTACTATTTCTGCAATAAATTATATACGTTACAAAATAATGTCATTGGAGAAAAACCAACAAAGGCATTAAGAGATTATGTTTCTAGGCACATGCAGAGCTCATTTTACTTTAATCATACAGTTCTTTAATTTGGTAATTATAAAATATTCCCTGACAAAATTAGTTTAAGTTACAAACTTAGGAATGTAAATTTCATAGAGCCACCACTTTCTCTGACACACTGTCAGAATGTCACAGTTTTTAAATAATGACAGTACGTGGTATGGCACCACTACTTTTTAAAGAAATACATCAACAAGAACTTAATGTTCAGTTGGCTTCCTCAAAAGAAAACACATGAGGAATAAATAAGCAGGAATAGTTTGCCTGCTTATGAAACATGAAATTAACATGATAACATCTCAAAATTCACTCATCATCACCCCTACCATGTATATTGATACCCATCTCAACTTGAAGAGTGACATTTTAGAACTATTTAACATGAAACTAAACTAGCAATTATAATTAACTCTCTCTCAAATGGCTAGCATTGCAACCAAATTTCTACCAGTTTTATACTTTAAGGTATAGAGACAAGAATGCCACATATATTCATAATGAAAATTGCCTAGGTTAAAGTGAAAATTCTATTTATGTTCTTAGATATTGTTATGTTAACAAGCTTCTGTTTACAGAATTCACTGCACAAGCCCCTTGTTTGCTGAGCTGTACTTAAATATGTGGCTACATTTGCATCAGTGTTTGAACGTGAAAACATGAGAAATGGGATGCCTGGGTGGCTCAGTGGTTGAGCATCTGCCTTTGGCTCAGGGAATAATCCTGAGGTTCTAGGATTGAGTCCTGCATTGAGCTCCCCACGGGGAACCTGCTTCTTCCTCTACCTATGACTCTGCCTCTCCCTCTGTGTCTCTCATAAATAAATAAATAAATAAATAAATAAATAAATAAATAAATAAACAAACAAACAAACAAATAAATCTTTAAAAAAAGTAAAGAAAAGAAAACATGAGAAGTAAAAAAAAGGGGGGGGTAAGATACAATAAGTGGATAACCAGAATTAAATAAATATCTCATGGAGAAGCCAAAATGAGGCTATACGAAAATGTGAATAAAAATTATAGTTATTTGACCCTGATACAATATGTGCTATGTGCTATTATTATTCCCATTGTTCAGGGGGAAACTGAAATGCAGGAGATTAAAATATTTGTCCAAGGTCCTATAGCTAGCAATCAATTGAGTGAAAATCTGATCCCAGCCATGCTGACTAGAGAAGGTGAATCCCTGATTTTCCCTAAACAGACGGTTGTTTTGAAACACAGATTTTTCTAATTATAAAATTTATTTAATTCATATGAACAATAAAATAAAAAAGTGAAAAAATTGCAAGCCACAAAATGTTTATGTGGCTGAAAAGCTTCTTGAATTATACTGTTTAACAACCAACTGACACTTGTCCCTGACATTTGGATTGGCCTCCCAAACATAAAACTCCCTACCCACCACATCTGGCATGAACCCTTCCCCACGCACTTCTTCTGCTGATAGAGGGGGAAAGTAATGATCTGGAATCATCCTACATACAGCATGGCTCAGAGTCCTGCCCTTTTCTCCTTTACCTTCTTCTGTCAGGCCATCCTAAGCATTCTTAGACCAGCAGCTTAGCATTTATCCCCACCCCTTACCTGAGGATGCGTCTACATTCCCTGTTAGTGTTTTCCACAATATTCTTCCTACATTTGTAACATTGACATGTCTCATTCTCACTCTTATCCTCCTCTAGTCCCTAGTAGAATCTTGGAGCCTAAGGAATTAAAAACAGCCCAGTCTTCTGCACTGGACCAGGCTTAGCAGCAAATCCATCTTTATTAATAATGTCATGGGCCTGCTCTGGCCTTGGAACACATTCCTGAGCAATCCAGGATGAACCAGGAAATGGGATCTCTCAGTGTCAGTCCTGCCAGCAGAAGACAACTAGAATCTTGGTGGCATAAAGACTGTACAGGGCTAAAAAATGTAAAGAGTGAAAATGAACAGAGTCCAAGAAAAAAAATAGGAGGAGAAACTGAGTCTAAGGCAAAATAAAATAATAAAATAAAATAAAATAAAGGATCTATGGTAGAACAAAAACTGTATCCTTCTCTTGTTTAGTTGATGGAATATATTGCTTTTCTCTGAGACTATTGTTAAATTATTCTAAATTTTCTTCTGTTCCCTGCATTAAAGGTGTTTCTTCTGAGTCTTTCTTTCTTTTTTTTTTTTTCTTTTGTTTTCTTGCTCTCTTTCTTTCTCTCTTTCTCCTGTTTAGGAAGCTTAATTTCTCTCTTTAAATTTCAAAGTTTTTCTGAAATATCAGGCATTCGGGCCAGCAAGTGGGAAGTAGGTTGACAATTCTTACAGTCAGTACATAGACTTTCACTTAATCCCCTATTTACCAATCCAATTCCTCATCCCCAACTTCCCATATCCCAGGTGTCCCAAAGTCTCAAAAGTCCATGGATTAATTTCTTCAAATAGTCAACTTCTTAACCCTATTGGGCAAGAAGGGTAGTCTCCTAATAGTGTAGGGTAGTAGGGCAAAGAAGGGAGAGAAATGATCCAGTGACCTGATTGCTACTTAAATAAACTTTCAACCAACCATCATATACAGTTGTTAGCCTCATCTCCACCTGTAATCCTTGGATCCTTTTGAGTTTAGGGGAACAAAATAACTTGCTTTGCTTATCAATGTTACTCTCCCCGTAGACACTGAGTTTGAGTTTCTTCCATGGTCCAAAGTTAGCCCTCTTCCCATGTTCCAGAAGTATGTTGGTACACTCTTCTCTATCTCTTCTCCTATTGCCTCTCTCCTATGATTTATACTTTTAAAAATGTTTATTGTGGGCAGCCTGGGTGGCTCAGCAGTTTAGCGCTGCCTTCAGCCCAGGGCCTGATCCTGGAGACCCAGGATCGAGTCCCACATCAGGCTCCCTGCATGGAGCCTGCTTCTCCCTCTGCCTAGGTCTTTGCCTCTCTCTCTCTCTGTGTGTCTCTCATGAATAAATAAAATCTTTAAAAAAAAAATGTTTATTGTAACTTTAATGGAGTTTCTGGAAGTAATAGAGATAAATACATGTATTCACTAATATAGTTGAAAAAACTGATATTTTGAAAAAGTAATCACCACCAATAACCTTTAATATATCATCAAATATAAAAATGCCCTAATTTTGGCAAGAATGCCTCTGGCATTTCACTCTCTGATGCTCACTGAAGTACATTTTCTTATACAGTGAAGGTTATTTTATGTCTAGTTTATTAATATTTTCCCCTAGGAATAGAAATTGACTTTTGTCATGCTTCTTATCCATCTTCAGTGAGATTTTTTTCTTTTGATATATTTCTGTAATTAATTATTAATGGATTCCTGACAGTAAGTCACGTCCTGGCTGAGCTGAATTATTCTTTGAATATAGTTCTAAATTTAATTTGTTGTATTTTACCTAGACTTTTTGCCTATATATTCATATTAGGGATTGGTGTATATATATATTTTTGTGGTATTCTCTGCTAAGTTTTAGATTCAGGATTATGTGACCTTCAAAAATATTAATTGGGATACCTTCTATCAATTTCTGTTTAGGCAAATAAAAATTTGCTCCTTAAAAATTTGAAAGCTTACCACTACAAACATTTGGAGAGCTTGAAGATTTTTACTCCAAAATTATAAGTAGTCACCCACTAAAATTTTACCTACTACCAAGTTTCATAAAGAATCAGGTTATAAGCTCTATTTTTATTAAAATTTGTATTTCATTTAAACTTTTTAAACAAGATGGATTTATTTATTTATTTGAGATAGAGTAGAGAGAGTACTAGCAGGGGGAAGGGGGAGAGGGAGAAGCAGACTCCCTGCTGAGCAGGGAACCCAATGCTAGACTGGATCCCAGGACCCTGGGATTATGACGTCAGCTGAAGGCAGACAGTTAACTGACTAATCCACCCAGGCACCCCTCTTTATTCATTTTTAAAATAACTTTGCTCTATACCTGTTCCTAGTTATATTTCCAAAGATTTTTAAATTACTATTTTTAAGAACCAACTCTTGGATATACAAGCACCACCTTTCACGGTTTCTTTAATTTTGTTTTTTATCTTATCCAATTCCCCTTGGTATTGTTATGTTTAAATTTTATATTTTTTAATTTTTTTTTATTTATTTATGATAGTCACGGAGGGAGAGAGAGAGAGGCAGAGACATAGGCAGAGGGAGAAGCAGGCTCCATGCACCGGGAGCCCGACGTGGGATTCGATCCCGGGTCTCCAGGATCGCGCCCTGGGCCAAAGGCAGGGGCTAAACCGCTGCGCCACCCAGGGATCCCTAAATTTTATATTTTAAGAAATATTCTATGTTTTTTTTTTTTGTAGTTTAAAGTGAAATATTTTGCCACCATATATTTGCCTATTAATATGGCTTTGCTGCACTTCAGGAGATTTTTTTTTTCCCCTTGAAAAGTGTTCTTATTTTCTAAATGACTCATAATTGCAGTTTTAATTGCCTCTGACCCAATAGTTTTGAACGGCTAATTTCTTCCAAGTAATTGTTTATTTTGCATTATAGCTTTTTGTTAATAATTTCTGGTTCTATTATATTGTAATCAGAGAATATGGTTTACCTAGTACCTTTTGGCACACAGCTTAATCTCTAACAATACAAGACACTAAACTTGGCATGATAAAAAGACCTCTCATTCTCATATACTTTATATAAGTATTATGTAAGTTATGGGAGTTTATCTTTTCATAATAGATGTTTTATCAAAGGGTCTTCTAACTTCTGAAATAAAGCCTTTTTTCAGTGTTTTATAACTTGGGAATTGTTGATTGGGATCCTGGGTGGCTCAGAGGTTTAGCACCTGCCTCCGGCCCAGGGCGTGATCCTAGAGACCCGGAATTGAGTCCTGCATTGGGCTGCATGCATGGAGCCTGCTCTTTCCTATGCCTATGTCTCTGCCTCTCTCTGTGTGTCTCTCATGAATAAATAAATAATCTTTTTTAAAAAGGTAATTGTTGATTTCTTTGTCCCTAACAAAATTATTAGCTCATGGTCTATTGTATAGGAAAAGGAATAACTTCAAGTTTCAACACAATAGACAGGCCAAAATGAGAAGTGGTGTTTTCAATCACTTGAATAACCACTATCTTGAATTTTAAGAAAAATATTTTACAAATGAATTAATGGAAATGTACAGAGGCCTAATGACTTGCCCACCATCTCACATCTAGGACAGAGTAGCCAGGGAAGAACCAGTTTTTGGAGGGTTCTTCTGCCATAGTTCCCTTCCAATGTGCTCTTTTCTTTTATTGGCCCAATTGTGGATATTCACAAATTTTATGTATTTCTCATGAATCTAATTAGAACAATTATATGCTAGAAGAGAAGTGAAAATCAAGTCTAAGGGATGAGGAAGAGGATTTTTAGAGAATACACATACAGAGACATACAAACACAGCTACAAATTGTAGACTTGTGAAAAAATAAAAAATCATCTTTGAGATGAGATGAGGAAGCCTCTCAGGGGAACTCTGGTTACACAGATCATGTTATATTTACTGGTCAATCTTGTCTCCACCAGAACATTTTAGTCATTAGTTTGAAATGTTTAAGTGAGAAAATAATCTGAAAAATTATTTCATATCTGTGTCAAGTTCCCACTCCTCTCCCTAGAAAGAATTTTAATTACAACTCCAAAGAAAATAACGCACTATTTTTGAACATGCCTAAACTTTCAAATGTCTGGCAAATGTGGTCATGGAAGGTATACTGAGCCTGACAGAAGTTGAGTGTGTGGGTTCCAGTCCTGGTTCTGTGACCTGAGCATCTGTGACTTAGTTCTGTGACTCTACATATTTCTCTAGACCTCCTCTTCCTGAGAGGCTTTGCACAGATGGTCCCTACCATGTCTTTAAACTCAATTTTTGTAAAACCTAAGTTTGTAAACGATATTGTCCTTTATTTCAGTAATATTCAGAATGTATCCAGAGCCAGAAAACAGCACTAGGTAATAGGTGACAGTATGAAAAGGGTAGTTACAGCTCCCACATACAACAAACATATAGTCATCCACTGTATTTTCACCTCAAATAAGATGACTTAATTATTTTTGTATATTTTTTTATTGGAGTTCGATTTGCCAACATACAGCATAACACCCAGTGCTCATCCCATCAAATGCCCCCCTCAGTGCCCATCACTCAGTCACCCCAACCTCCCCACTACCCCCTGTTCAATTCCCAGAGTTAGGTGTTTCTCATGTTCTGGATGACTAAATTATTAATTTAAAATAGTCATTATTCTACTATGTTTTTCCTGTGCACACAACAGACATTTTGTAACTTCTTTGAGAATTACTTAAAGGTGATAAAAAAAAAAAAAAGGAAAACGCTAAACATTTCTGCTACAGTCTGCAAGCCATAGCATAGGTTCAAAAGTTACATTTTACCACACACCTAACAAAAGGTGGTGCTATATGCCTCAGTTCCATTTTCGTCTGTGGTTGTTAGAGCTATTTTAAGTTTTAATTGAAAATATGCATTTCCTAAAAATAAGCTAACTGAACATATTGCCTCTTCTTTATATTAAAAAAACAACTTTCTATTAATATATAATCCCCAATAATATCAGGGATTAATAACAAAAGTAAAAGGTAATTAAGTGGGGATATTTAAAATAAACGGAATTCAAAATGTATTGCATGCTTGATTGTTCAACTAAAATTAAACAACTAATCTGAATATGACTTATGGGAATGTTGCTGAAGGAACAATTAAAACCGTGCAACTCTGATAACTACAATCAGAATAGCTCTCTTTTTGCTATTGGCCTTTTGTTATTTATACCTGAAATGCAAAACCATATGATCAGTTTCTCATCTCCCCTATGGTTGTGGTGATAGGTAAATCAATTGTTAATTGGTCAGCTCAAACCATCCTCATTTACTTATTATGTCTGTGTCTCTTCCTCCTTGATCTTAAATTTCCTTATGATTCTCCTCAGGATTATTTGTTTTATGTGAGTAAAACCAGAATGCCCCAGTGCTAAACTTACTGCTTTGCCATTTGTTTCAGATTATTCTTCCTACATGCTCCAATTTGCATAACTTTATTGTTTTGTGGATTCTAAGCTTGTGAATTTATTACCAAGGCACCTGCCAGTGTTACTGTATTTAAGGAACTGTCAGCAGTTTCTATTTTGGGGTTCCAAGTTGGCTACAAAAATTCACTATGGGCTAAATTTTGGCGTGTGTTATGGGGTAGCAAATGAAGAGGGAAGTATTTTTAGAAAAGGGGGAGAGAATGGTGGGGAAATAGTTTTTTGCTTGGTGTTTTTTTTTTTGAGGTATAGAAATATAAAATAGAAAACAGAAGTTGGTGGTTTCAGAAGTATTCTGAAAGATTAATCTGCTTTGGTTTTTCCAAAGTTAGTACCTTTTTCAACCCATGAGTCTACATTGCAGACTCATGCTTTGAGGGATTATCAAAACATGAAAATTATCTTTTCTATGTACAAGCAAAGTATCTTGTGTAAGCATTAGTTTTAATAAGACAGCAGTTTTAGGGGGTAAAAATCATCCATTCAGTGAAGACTAGACTAGAACCAGCAACAAGTTTCAGATTCCTGACAAATGACTAAGCATCTGAAGTGTGATCTTGAAGTGCGTCAAAAAGAGGTTCTCCTTCCCCCACTCCCTCTTGCAACTCAAAATCACTATTAGCACAAAGAGCCTCACTAAATTGGGAAGAGTTAGGGATGCTCCAAGTTTCATCTAGTTCTGAAGCTCTGTCTCTGGAAAGAGTCTTCACAATCTTAACCTTTAATTGGCAAGCAAAAATAAAAGAAAAAAAATCCAAGATCCATCAGCATACCCAGAACTTTTGCAAAATAATGTAATCAGAAAAAATTAAACTTCTAAAGCATCAAGGCACAAAAGATAAGTATCATGCCCTTCTCATTACCCACAGACGAGAGACTATACATATACATATCTTAGAATGAAGCAATAAACTATATTTTTTACCCAATGTATCTTAGAAGTAAAATAAGTACTATCTCTAAATAATAACCAAAACTACTAAGCCAACTATATGTATCAACTGATAAACATCTATCTCTTAAGCACCTTTTGGGGCAAGGTCCTAAGCAGTTGGGTTAGTAACATATATAAAATTCTGGGGCAGGGATGAAAGTATAATGTGAAATGAAGAAAAGAAACAGAAGTCTACAACACATATAATCTGCATCCAAATACTGTCTATGGGACAGTACACTCTGGTCCATAGTTTTGAGCAAGCAAGTCTGTCTGGCAGGTGCATAACTATCGTGAAATTGGAGACACTGAAATAATCAGAAACTGACATCAAACACTGAAGTATATAATTCATTCCATTCTTTCTTCAGACCTTACTCAACAACTGGCCTTGCAGTGATAATTTGATTTTCCCTGTAAAGTAACTTTCGGTGAGTTAGCATGGAGTAGGATCACATTCTAAACATTTGGAGCAAATAATTTTTATCATACACCAATACATTTGCATTTGGAGCTATACATTAATATCTCATGAGTCTGGTTTACAAGAGCCTGCTCCTGTATGAGAGTTCTAGTCCCAATACGCTAACCAAAGAAGTGCTTAGATCCCCATTGCTAAGGTCCACACCCTACAGCCTATAAGTCCCATCCTGACACATGACAGGAACTTAATGAATGAGTAAAGGCAGTGCCACACTGTCAAAACCCCTGGAGGGTAGCCTGGCCTCTCCTGGTAGCCCACTCAAATTACTATGTAGTTTTTTTTTCTCTGAAACTAAAAAGTTCAAAGAGAAAGTAGTCATGGTTTGAATTTTGACAATTTCATTTTAATGAACTCCAAAAATAAATGAGCTAAAGCAAAGAGGCTTCTAAACCATACCTCATTTCCACTCTGATGTTTCCAGTCTCATAATTACTGCTTAAGTAAATATCCTTTAAACCATGTTAGATTATTTTCTCCCATTTCTATGGCAGCCTACTGCTAAAGGACACCGTAGAGTTTCTAGCACAACCTCCTCTTTTACAAAGGAGTAAACTGATGTTATTATTTCATGTAATCCTATAACAATAAAAAAGGAAATAAGTACCAAAAGTAGATTAAAATATCCAAGAAGTTGTTCCTCACTAATTAAAATCAGGAAGTTTGGTTAGTTTGATGTTATTAGGAAACAAAAAATTATTTCAGAGTAACTCATATGTATTTTTTGCTGTTTATCCAACTTAGTTGGTATAGGCTCTTCAAGTTTATCCTCAATTTTCAGGTTATTAATAGTTTTAATTAGCTTTTTCACATTTATGGGATGATAATAAAAACAGCAAGTTCCTCAGAAATATGTGTTTTTCTTTTAGTTTTTGTTTTCTCAAGCATAAAAATTTTTACCCCAAGAGTGAAGTGTTGCCTATTTCATGTTTTGTTTTGTTATTGTTTTAATTAGTGTAACATTCCATGTTTTGGCTTCTATTATTAAGTTTAACCACATGCTACTGCCCTATCTATAGGCCAACAGTGGTCAAATATCAGCAATTTCATATAGCTCAAACTAATATTTACTAAAAAATGTAGTTCTTACTGCAAATTAACTACAAATTAACTGTATGATAACATTATACTTTCTGGCCAATCATACCTAGTTTTTCCTTTTTTTTTTTTTTTTTTCTGTAAGTAGGCTCCACACTCAGCATGGAGCCCAATGTGGGGCTTGAACTCACAACTCTGAGATCAAGACCTGAACTGAGATCAAGAGTTAGATGCTTAACAAACTGAGCCATCCAGGTGCCCATATATCTAGTTTCTGATTCGTAAACCAAAAGTAAAATATTGCAGAAAGAGGGTTAAATTTAATTTGTAGCAAATAGGGATCCCTGGGTGGCTCAGTGGTTTAGCACCTGCCTTTGGTCCAGGGCATCAGGCTCCCTGCATGGAGCCTGCTTCTCCCTCTGGCTGTATCTCTCTCTCTCTCTCTCTCTCTCTCTCACTCTCTCAATCTCTGTGTGTGTGTGTGTGTGTGTGTGTGTGTGTGTGTGTGTCTCATGAATAAATAAATAAAATCTTAAAAAAAAATTTGTAGCAAATAACTCTGCTTATCCTAAGAAATAAGTTGATTTCCCTAAAAACAACTACTTGCAATCATATATGCACTCTACAAACTAATAAAAAATGAAAACAAAATGTTTCCTTATTAAATAAAGTCCTGTAAATAGTATGTCAAATATAAAATGAGCTCAAATAAAAATCAGTGTAAGAATTCATTTATAGATATCTTGCCACATATCTCATTGGCACATGGGATATATGGCAGGGATAGGGAGTTCCTCTACTCTTGATTGCTTTTAAAAATACTTTGAAGTACTACAAATCATAAGAAAAGAGTAAAATGAGGGAAAAATAGGGCACTGCGGAGAAAGATCTATGTTTACCTTTGACTTAATCATTCAGTTAACAACCTATATCAGCTGTCCTCTGGATTCCAACTGTGAAGATCTCAGATTTCTAGAAACCTTCCACACTCTACAAAAGGGAATATAACTAGAAATAAATTACTTTCAAAGACAGACTTACATAAGAAAATATAACCTATACAGTATACAACTCTTATCTAGACTTTCTTACAGAATTTTTAAAAATCTGAACAGTTTAAAAGTGCTGAGAAATCCAAAATGTATATTCATTTTGGTGACAGACCACATGCATTGTGAACAAGCTCCTCTTCCTAATCAGGCTCTTTGTAAAACATGCTAGTATGTTTTGTGTTTGTGACAAAATCAGAAATATATAAATGTTGAAAGAGAAATTGAGAACTGACTGTCAGCTCCTAAAAAGAATGTGACATATCCACTATATTTGCACAAAGTAGCTGAGAATATAGTATTACTGCTTCTTGTTACATGTTACCTAAATTACACTTCCAAGGTGCCTGAATGACTCTGCTGGTTAAGCACCAGGCTATTGATCTGGGCTCAGGTCATGATCTCAGGGTGGTGAGATAGAGCTCCATGTCAGGCTCTGTGCTCAGCACAGAGTCTGCTTGTCCCTCCTCCTCTGCTGCTGCCCCTCAAACCCTGCTTTCTCTCGCTCTCAAATAAAAAAACAAAACCTTAAAAAACAAATAAATAAATTATACTTCCTTCAAGCTTCCCTTGTCCAAAACAATTTTTTAAAAATTCTAAGGGGGGCAGCACAGGTGGCTCAGCGGTGTAGGGCCATCTTCAGTCCAGGGCCTGATCCTGGAGACCCAGGATCACGTCCCACGTCGGGCTCCCGGTGTGAAGCCTGCTTCTCCCTCTACCTGTGTCTCTGCCTGCCTCTCTCTCTCTCTCTCTCTCTCTCTCTCTCTTTCTGTGCCTCTCATGAATAAATAAATAAATAAAATCATAAATAAATAAATAAATAAATAAATAAATAAATAAATAAATAAATAAATGGCAACTGAGAGGCTCATTCGGTTAAGTGACCGGCTCTTGATTTCGGCTCAGGTCATGATCTGGGGCTCTGTGCTCATGGGGAGTCAGCTTGGGAATCTTTCTGTCTCCCTCTGCCTCTCCCCCCATTAGCGCTCTCTCTCTCTCAGATAAATAAATAAATCTTGTTTTTAATCCTAAGAATGTTGTCATTTGTAAGAGAAACATACTCAAGTACAAATTTTCAATTTGAAGTTGTAAAATGTAAAAACCAAAACAATTATGCCAGACAAAAATGCAATTTGAAATAAAACAGATCTTTATGTTCACTAATAACAAAAACAAGAGTAAATAAAATTAACCATGAACAATTTCATTTCTTTTTTTTTTTAAGATTTATTTATTTATGATAGACATAGAGAGAGAGAAAGAGAGGCAGAGACACAGGAGGAGGGAGAAGCAGGCTCCATGCCGGAAGCCTGATGTGGGACTCGATCCCGGGACTCCAGGATCATGCCCTGGGCCAAAGGCAGGCGCTAAACCGCTGAGCCACCCAGGGATCCCCCAATTTCATTTCTATATTAGAGTCTCATCGGTCAAATTTGTCACCTTGAAAATTGTTTTCACTATATACAACATCTATGTTTTGAGAATAAAACTCAGCTGAATTTATTTACTTTTGTCAAACACCATTAGTTATAGCCAGTGACAAAACCAGTTAAACATTTATTTCAAATGATTATTTCTGCCTATATTACACCAGGCCATGTGATTTTATCACAACTGAAGTGAAATATCCCCAACCTTGAAAAATTTTATGTACTCATTTTCTTTTTTCAAGTTTTTCATTTTAATTCCAGTATAGTTAACATACAGTGATATTTTAGTTTCAAGTGGACAATATAGTGATTCAACAATTCTATACATCATCACTCAGTGCTCATCATGGTAAGCATACTCTTAATCCCCTTCACATATTTCACCCATCTTCCCACCATCTCCTCTCTGATAGGCTTTATTTTTAGTGAGTACCCTTGGCTAAAGTTTTTTTTTTTTTTTCAACACGAACATTTTTTACTTGAAGCATACTTCAGAACACCTGGTTAAGACATTCCATCCAAGAAAAATAAAAATCACATTTTCCTCAAGTACACACAGAAGAATCCCCTGGTTAAATCACATGGAAAAAGATATAACAAATATTACAAATTTAAGAAAACTGAAACCATACCAAGTATATTTTCCAACTACAATGGTACAAAACTAAAGATCAACAACAATACAAAGCTGGACAATCTACAATGTAAATATTAAATATTTAAATATGTCAGTATTAAAGAACACACTACTGCACAAGCAATGGGCCAAATGAGAAATCAAGTGGCAAATCAAAATATGTCTCAAAACAAAAGAAAGGGAAAGCACTATATACTAAAACCTATGGAATGCAGCAAAAGCAGATGTTAGAATGAAATTTATGATATAAACGCTTGTATTAAAAAGAAAAGTTCAAATCAACAACTTCACATTATACCACAAGGAACCAAAAAAAGAAGAAATTCAGCTGAGATTTAGTAAAGGAAACAAATAACGGGGGCGGGGGGACTAAATATTTGTGTTGTAAAATCAAATAAAACACGATTAATTATAATATTACTGAAACCATCTTCAAATTCAAAGCTATCAGCTTCTGCATAAATCTGACAATTTCCATTTCATCAGGGGAAGGGACTGAACCATTGCATTTCACAGAAATTATCTTAACTGTCTTAACTTTTATTCTGTATCTCCTTTAAAAAATGTTTTTTGTTTTTTGTTTTTTTCTGAAGGTGGCAACAGTAGAATAATGGGTACAGTTTCTCTTAAATCCCTGATGCTAGTCTCCTTCTATCTTTTTTTTTAATTTTTTATTTATTTATGATAGTCACAGAGAGAGAGAGAGAGAGGCAGAGACACAGGCAGAGGGAGAAACAGGCTCCATGCACCGGGAGCCTGACGTGGGATTCGATCCCGGGTCTCCAGGATCGCGCCCTGGATCAAAGGCAGGCGCCAAACCGCTGCGCCACCCAGGGATCCCTCCTTCTATCTTTTAACAATCTTTTTAATTCATTTTGCTGATAATACTTCCAATAATATTAAGTATATTGTAATGATTATTCAGAGTTTAATGATGTTCTTTCTAAGTTGTTTTATTTCTACCTGTTCTGACAACTTACAATGGTAAACTTGATGAGATGAAATCAGTACTAGTTAAAGAAGAATAATTAATAAATCAGTGTTTAGTTCATAATGTCAACTGGCCATTTCTTTGTTTTATTCATTGCTTTTAAATTCAAACACAAGGTTTTATTTTCAAAAGCGCTAAGCGTCAAGAATTAAGGTTTCCATTCTTGGAAGAATTGTACTCTTTCCATTCATATGCTTTGTCTTACTCTTGATCTTTCTCTGAGGAGTCTATTTCGTCTCATAGACTTAAAATTACTGGGTCAATTTTACTACCTTTTGTTACTTCTTATTTCTTTTCTGTCAGGCAACAATTCAACTTGTACCGTCAACTGCCCCGATTTAGCTCTGCACTTACATACATGTTAAGCTCTACGTTTACAGCATTTGGAGGTTAGCAGAAAAGGAAAAGTGTTCATTGTAGCTTTAAGAACTTTCAGACTTTATCAGTCAGAGAAGAAACTTTATACTATTTTCAATTTGAGCTTAAAACAATCTGTGGTATTTTAGCATTTGGCATGGATGTCTCATGTCACTTATCACATTATACCCTGCATTATAATTATTTCTGTAAATACTAAAGTTGTTTTAGGGACCTCTAAGCTCCATAAGGGCAAGAGCTATTTTTTTATTCATCTTTATATGCCTTAAGAAAATGCTCCTCAAATTTAATGTGCACACAAATCACCTTGGAATCTTGTTAGAATGCAGATTCTTTTCAGCAGTTCTGGATGGGCCTTGAAGCATTGCAAATCTGATCTATACCAGGTTTGCTGATCCTGCTTTGAGTAGGTAGGGTATACAGCACCCAGTATAAGCCATGAACCACTTAAAACTATTTCTTTCAATTATTTTTTGAGAGAAATACCTCGTTAGAGGTAGAAATTTAACACTACTGAGAGAAATACCTCCTTAGAGGTAGAAATTTAACACTACTGAGTGCCCACAACGTATTAAATACGGTGGTAACTCTCCCATCCCTGGGAGGTAGGTACGATTTTACCTCCATTGTACAGATGGGGAAATTGTAGAACAAAAAGGTGAAGCCATTTGCCGAAGTAACTGAACCACCTCTGCCTGATTCTACTGCCTCAGCTCTTAATTACATCAACATGTTTCCTCTTAGCGTCTCCCAGCCATAATTCATGAAGTCACCTGGGACACATATTCTCCCCTTCTCTCTAGGAGACAATCTCTCATCCTTCAAGGCCTGGCAGGATGCCACTTCTTTGACTTCTCTTCATTGTATGTAATTGCCCTACTTCCCTTGAGGTTCCTCAGAAATTTGTTCACCCTGCTAATGTAGCACTTGTGAAGGAGTATTACAGTTATCTGAGTGGGGTGCTCTGATCTTCCTTGCCAGGTGTCAAAATCTGGAGAGTTGGAATTTGGTCTTACTCACTGCTGATACCCCAAAATTTATTGCATGGGAGCTTTTCAAAGATACAGTGTACTCACATCACTCCCAGGGATCCAAATTTGTCTGGTCTGGGTTAGAGCCAAGGCATCAGCATATTTGTAAAACTCCCCAGGGGACTGTAATGCACTACCAGGTGAAAATACTTGATAGTGAACCTCAAAGAACATAATGAGGGCTAGGATGTTCACTCTGAGGGAGAAAGGTATACTTTGGAAGGTTCTGACAAGCTCCCTCTGGTTGATATGCTGAGAACAGTCAACAGGGGGACAAGGGCAAAAGCCAAGAGCTATGCTATCATCAAGTAAGAGGCCACTGTAATAATCTGGCTAAGAGAAAACAATGGTGCAAACCAGAGGAGTGGCAATGGAGGTGATCAGAAATAGTCCTAGGTCTAGATATTTTTTCCATGATAGAGTCAATACAAATTTAAGACAAATTGTATGTGGGTCTGGGAGATAGACATGGATGAAGGATAACTCCAAAGTTGGGGGCCTGAATAACTAGAAGACTCAGTTTGCTATTTATGAAGAGACTTCCGAAGAGATAAGTAACAAGTGTACTTCTGATACCATTCATTCCAGAAGGGGTCCAACCACCTCTGAGGTCATTATTATCATAGAGCTTACTCTTCAGTAATGAAGTTCTTTTCTCCATCATAACACTCCCTTTCCTGATGTCTTTCACTGAATCAGGCCCCTTCTCTTTCCCAAACTCCCAAGTCTTCCGAAGTCCTCTTTCCCTCCCGAAGATCCTTTCCCAAGTTTTCCCCTATGCTTACTGGATGATTTTTTTCCAGAAGGGGCACGCTTCTTACTTCTCCCTGCATCCTGAGACTAGCTGCTGTTTTTCTCTCCCAGAGCGACCTCACATTTTGCCCTCAATCCTGTTCTTAAATCCTGCTATTATCCATACCTGTCTGTTTTTGTCTCCTGTACCCCTTAACTAGAAAAACACGTTGGACGCCCCTACTGAGTCAGCAATCAGCATGCTGTCAAGGTAAAAATAAACAAACACTCTGCCTCTGTCTATAGAATTAAATGTTTTCAGTATGAAAATATAACCTCCTGGTAAGTAGGAGATAAGAGCTGCAGTGTATCAAAAGTGATATGTTCACATTAAGTAAACCCTGAAAATTATTTTCCTTGACAACCAAAGATGTATCTAACCATATTTCCAGAGGGAAATTGTACTCTGCGGTATCTAATATGGTAATCCACAAAAATTAGCTACTCTGTTATAGTCTATGATCATGAAAATTACACTCAATACCTCTTTTTTGATATCTAAAAACACATTTTCCTATGTCCAAAGTCTGTGATTATGAAAAAGAAATAAACTGAATAATCCAAATTGTGTTGCTCACATTCAAATCCTGAAGTACTACACTAGAAAAAAATAATTTTCTGATTATGCCACAACTTTATAGATGAACAGTTTTTGAGAGTGTTAAATCTACCAAAAAGAAAGGATGATTTTCATGTTGGCTTTATCAATGGAGGAGATTTTTCTACATGTCACTGTCAGAAGATGTTTTAAATAAAGGAGAAAGGGCCTTTGAGGTGTAGGGAGATAGAAGCCATACATTTCTTCCACTAGAAATCTTAAAGAAATTCTCACCTAGAAGAAGAGTAAAATAAATTTAGCTAGTTTGAAATGTTAAGTATCTTTTTGAAGTTGAGGCTAAAACATAATGGAAAGCAGAAATACTTCAATTTTGCCTTGCTTTTTATATAAATTCTAAATGAAATATTCAAAGTTACAGCTCTCAAAGTTAAAAGAAATGGATAACATTTATGTGGTTCTATTGTGCATCGAGGTGCACACTTTGATTAGAACTTGACTTAGTTGAGAAAAGAAAAGTTAATAAGGCAATTACTCATATGCTACCTAAAATCAGACAGGAGTGTGAACTTTCAACAAGACCCAGTATATAGAGTTACTTTCCAAAGTATCTTCCCAAAACTTACCAGTACATACACTTTAATAATGCTAATCGAAATCAAGCAACTGCTTTCCAATTTAATTTTATTATTCCTATAATTCCACGCACTTTTTTTTGAAGCTTACAACATAATTTTGTGGCTAAAATGGAATGATCTTTAGCAACATTGAGGCATCATCCCTATTTAATGTGGCCTGTTCTTGATTTTTACCATCAGTTCTGAGGTCTTCTTCACTTGCCCTCTTTGATCTCACATAGCACATGGAATGTAAGGGTTCAAAACGTGTACAGTAGGTAAGAAGATGAATGAAGCAGGAGGATTGATGCATGAGAAGACCATGAAGGTTCTGAAGGAAAGGAAAGTATTTAACTGGAAAGGAAAGGAAATAAGAAAGGGAGGAGACAGAAAAAAAATAGTTGTAGATACTAAGAACAATGTCTATCTGCTCCACCATTTAGATTCAAGTCAGATCTGACTATAATAGTAAGAAAACCTCATAAGAAATCTGTAGGACCTCCTTAGGCTTTAAAGTGTGGATAATGAGATCTATTGGTTTGAACCATATGAAACTGATTTATCTACAAGAATCCCCATTGCATATGGTTCAGCCTAAGATAAACATTTGCATAGTCAATACTAATTATATCTGCTCTCTCCTATTCCTAAGCATGACTTAGATAAATATGTTGGAAAATGGGCAATTGGAAAGTTCAGTTCCTCTAAAGAGGCTATGGAACTGCCTGAGCTTATACTGCTAACCATATGTGGAGCAGGGAGCAAAAATCAGAGTTTACCTCCCCACCCCCAAAACCAGGGCTCTTTTCACAACCCCACTGCAATAATGGGAGAATCCAAAGAGAGAAACAAAGTGCAGAGCAAATGTCAGATTTATCTGCAGCCTCAGAATTTCACTGAGGGATGAAATTATACCTACCAAAATAGAGCTCCCTTCCTCCCCGTGTACCAGAGAACAATGAATAAAAAATGAATCAGCTGAAAGAATGACAGTTCCCCCAAGTGCCATGAGTTAGTGGCATTTTTTAAGAATAAATCCCAAGTTTGTCAAATTCAAGAGTCCTTTGCTGGTGATTAGTTAACATGATTGACAACAAGGGATACTTTGAAGAGCTACCCATCCGACCATGACACATCTTTCAGAGTCGGACAGGAGAGCCAACGCAAAGGATTTCATACCCTCAGTCATTAACACTGTCCTAAAAAATAAGAGTTCATACCATTCACAGCACAGTTCCTCCTTTAGCTTAAAGTTAAAGACAGATTTTTAAGTCCCATGGATTTAATGAGAGATCAAGCATGGAGCACATGAGGAGAAAAAGATAAAAAATATAATCAACTATCTGATAAACTCAAATCACTCACAGAAACAGATAATGTGGGCCAGAGAAGAAAAATGCTCCAAGCTGATCTGAAAGATCTTCACAGATCTCTTAATAGCCTCAAACTTGTTGAAAGAATTTAATAGGCTGTAAGTAGAAGCTCCTTAAGAATCACTGGGCACCTCAAAGTGGTTGAATGTCCTCAAGTCTTTTCTCCCACAGATATGCTGATGAGCTTGTTAAGAGGTGGGCTGCTTCTAGTGAGGAGTGCTGAAAACACTTGGTCTTCAGACTGAGAGAAAAATCTTTTGTTTCCACCATCATGAGTTATTAAGGTTATAAAATTTGGAACTGAAAGCTGGTCAGCAACAATAACAACAACAGGAGCCTGCTGCAGTAACTAAAATAGCTGTATATGTGAAAAAGAAAATTACTTTTCTCACTCAATTTGGGCTCCAAGAAAAGAAAAATTAAAATATTGGATGAATGCTGTGATTGTCTGCTGTTAATGGCAAGGCTGTTATTTTAAATTGCAAAGAAAGTTTTCAAAAGCTTTAAATAATGGTTTCAATAATATTTAGGCCTTCCTCTAGATGACAAATACATCTTCACCTCTTTTACAAAATTGGGTGGCTTAAAACTTTTCGGAGGAACACAGGAGGAGAGATACCTTTCAAATGTGGTCTCGTGTATTTTTTCTGGAGCTAAATTACAAGCAATATATTGGTGGGTTTTAAAAGTCAAATAAAGAAGTTAAATTTAGCATAGTGTTTACAATGGTGATTTCTCATTGCAATAATTATAGGAACTCATAAAATTTAGGCTTTGTGAGAAAAGCAGATTTGTTAGACTTATTTTTAAATTTATGGGCATCAACAAATAGAATAGTTTCCAAATATTTTATTTGATCTGATTTTTTAAAATCTGGCTGGCAATTTGCTTAAAACATTCACAAGATCCCATTTTATTGTTGGCTAGATGAGCTTTTATTTGTAAACACACTGTGCCTACTTTTAAACGGTTTCTTTGGCTTTAGAGTTTATGTTTAAATGCATAAACATAAAAGAGATAAGTAAAATCTATTTTAAGGTCTGAGAGGCAATTCTGAAAGTTTTACTGAACCCCAAAACTAATCTGCACCAGCCACAGAAACCACTCTTGTTAGCAGCAAATAATAAAGAGAAAGTACCAAAAACTAAATAACCATAAAATGTTTTTGTTTCAACCATCAACTGTGTTTAAGGTTATTAGCTTAAAATAAAGCAAACAACAATAATGACAAACACTACTGAACTAACAAACATTTAATGTTTATCTATATCAGCGTTTGTCATACTTTTATGAACAGAAGAATCTTTTCCCTGCCACCAATGTGGGTTCTGGCTGAGGAGACCTGGGAGGGGCTGGAGAGTCTGCATTTCTAGCATCTTCCTATGTGATGCCAATGCTGCTGAATGCTGCTGACCTCAAGTCCAGACTGAGTAGCAAAAATCTATTATGTATTAAGCACAGCACTATGCATATATTCTTACATATAATCTTCTTAACCACCCTAAGAGATAGGTAGTGTTATCCCCATCTGTTAAATAAGGAAACGGAGGAAAAGAGAGATTTCATACAACTAGCAAGTGACAGTACCAAAATATGAACACCAGTCTCTTTGAAACCAAGATCCCTTGTCTATAATATTTCTTGCCTACATCTCTCAAGAAGAATCTCTCCTTATCAGTACTTAATGCTACATACAAATAACCTGCTAATCCAGAATAAATGGATTCAACTCAATTCTTTTTTTTTCAAGATTTTATTTATTCTTGAGAGACACAGAGATACAAAGACAGACACACACACATACACACACACACACACACACACACACAGGCAGCCTGACATGGGATTCAATCCTGGGTCTCCAGGAACAGGCCCTGGGCTGAAGGTGGTGTTAAACTGCTGAGCCACCAGGGTTGCCCTCAACTCAATTCTAGAGCAATTTAAAAATCCAAAGGTTCAGACCTTACCACTTCACCCCATCCCCCATCTATTTCCTTTTTTGATAAATATGGTAGAAATTGAGAATTCTAAATATTTTTATCATCTCCACAGATAACTCTGGAAATCACCAAAGTTACTCATCTGTTATGCTGTCTGAAGAGAAAACCCAATGAAATAAATGCATCTGCATTCCATTTGTTACTGAAAATGGCAAATACGAGGTGTGGAAGCTTATCATGAACATGGGCTTGAGGAAAAGCATTTCATCTGTAAAAAAAATGTGAGACATTTACTCAGCATTTTCTCTTGGATGACAACACACAAATTCTAATCTTTCATTTAATCTCTAGTCCTGAACTATAGTCCTTTTGTAATTCTCCCTTATTTCATGAAAGGCTCTAATCCAACAAACACTGGCATATCCAGCAGGTGTCTGCAGAAAACCAGTCCATTCGGAGACCTCCCTCAGAGGCCAGGATACTGAGTTGTTCCTTTTCCTCTCTACTTTCCTGCTGTTGCAACAGCAAGCATGTGTCATCAGAAAATATATGATTAGTCAGAGCTCCTCCTGATGACCATTATATTTCCTGGAGTTTAGATAGGGCAGGCTTTTTACCCCATTTCCACTTTTACAGGAAAACTTATCATTTTGAAGGATTTTTATACTGGGCCATTTGTGCAAGATGGGACAATGAAATATAGAAAGAAATCTCACCCACACAAAACCACTTTAAGGAAAAGAAATGAAACACAGATTGGGTTCTTACACCATCAATTCTTCCCAAAGTAGGAAGTTCTATCACCCTGAACAACAATACCACAGATTTCCACAAACTTTTCACCTGTCTCACCAGCACATTTAGGCAGCAGTTTGATTCAATAGTTATCAGAGAAAACAGATTCAGCACAAGGATAGTGCATCATCAGTGACAAACTGCAATCAGTCACTCAATTGATGTTTGGGAAAGATACGTGTAAGTAAGACTCTACCATTTTTGTCAACATTAGAAGTGACTGGATATTCATAAACAGTGTTTCTTATGTCTTCAAAAATCTACTTTAAGATTCAAGTTTATCAGATGGAAGCCCAGCATACTTTATTAGCAATCCCTTACTCAAAGTATATAAAGAGCAATGCTCTCAAGAGAAGAAAACAAAGTTACTCCTTAGAATAATGAGAAATCCATAAGCCATTATTGCTTTAGTTAAGAAACTCTGTCAGAAGTAAACACATGTCACAGTCACCAGATCATATCTTTAATTCACTATTATACACACAGTAATATTTTTAAATGGGTAGTATTTTTTTTAAAGGTTTTTTTTTTTAATTTTATTTATTTATGATAGTCATACAGAGAGAAAGAGAGAGAGGCAGAGACACAGGCAGAGGGAGAAGCAGGCTCCATGCGCCGGGAGCCTGATGTGGGATTCGATCCCGGGTCTCCAGGATCGCGCCCTGGGCCAAAGGCAGGCGCCAAACCGCTGCGCCACCCAGGGATCCCAATGGGTAGTATTTTTAATAGAACCTTATTCAAAACAGGGCTCAATACTGATTCTGTGCTGTACAGTGCAGCACAAGCCACTATGTAATGTATTACTTCCCAATGAGAAGACTGTAAATGCCATACTTCTCAGTACTTATGTATTTACGTGCATATTTTGGCAGATAACCCCCAACTGTGTGTAAAGTTATCAATGAGAATATTCTGTTTATATGACACTTAAGAGTACTTACTAATAGAAACATGTCTTCTATACACATTGTGTAGCACCCTGCTATTCAGTGGGGTCCCTGAAGCAGCAGCAGGAGAAGTAATATCACACAAAAATGCAAAAATCCAAAAAAGGAAGGAAGGAAGGAAGGAAGGAAGGAAGGAAGGAAGGAAGGAAGGAAGGAAGGAGAAAGAAAGAGGAAGGAAGGAAAAGAGAAAGAAAGAAGAAAGAAAAGGAAAGAAAGAAAAAGAAAGAAGAAAGAAAGAAAGAAAGAAAGAAAGAAAGAAAGAAAGAAAGAAAGAAAGAAAGAAAGAAAAGGAAAAAAGGAAAGGGAAAGAAAAAAATCTCAGCCTCAGCCCAGACCTACTGAATCAGTGTCTGCATTTTAACAAGATCCCTAGGTGACTCACAGGCACTTTACAGTTTGAGAAACACTGGTGTAGCAGTTATCAAGCTAGGTACTTTGTATTTGTTTTTTAATTTAATCCTCATAACAATACCCTACTAACTTGATATTTTTCTTTTCATCACTACCACTTACTGGGTGAAGAAACAAGACTTGGTAAAGGTTACACAAACAGGAAGGGACAGATGCAAACAGGCTGGGCAAGCAGGCTGGCCACCAGATACAAAAGCCCTGTTTGTTTCTCTCTGCTGTATTGTCTTAAAGCAGAATGTCTTCATTCAGAGCCCACAGATAGGTGTTGCATAGTATGCAAAGTTTAGTGCACCTTTCTCATGATAAGGCACATGATCTTCAACTGAGTTTTCAAAGAAGTCTATTATCCAAAACTGTTTAACAATTACTTCTTGAAATCCTTGTAAATAGGTATAGGGGCAAGCGAACAAGTGAAAAGCAATCCACAAGATTTTCTTAGCATTAATACTTTAATCCTTGAAATTTGAAGAAGGCCATTACAAATAAAAAAGTCATATTCAACACAGCAATTTACATTTATTCATTTCCCTTTAAAAATCTGTGGTCATGCAATTTTTTCCCCTGCTTGCTTTAGGATGCTTAGGAACTTATGTAATAGGAGAAATGAAAATGAAGGACACTTTGTGCTGAAATTTTTTTAAGATTTTATTTATTTATTCATGAGAAACACAGAAAGAGAGGCAGAGACCTAGGCAGAGGGAGAAGCAGGCTCCTTGCAAAGAGCCCAATGTGGGACTCGAACCTGGACCCTGGGATCAACACCCTGAGCCAAAGGCAGATGCTCAACTGCTGAGTCATCCAGGTATCCCTGTGCTAAAACTTTTAAGTCTAATTAAAATTTGGCTCATCACTACAGATTTTAAAAAACACGGTGGTCAAAAGCATAGCTATTGGAATTCACCTGTTAATCTGGGTTTGAGTTTTAGCCCTACTGTGTGTAGTATATGTAATCTTGAGCAAGTTATGTGGTTTCCTAAACCTTAGTTTCCAGTGCAACCTTAGTTTCCTATTCCTAATGCAAAAAGAGAACAATAGCACCAATCCCTATCTCTGTTGTTTCATTATATAAGATAATACAGGCAGTGGGCCGAGTGAAGTGCCTCGCCATGTCGTAAGCACTCAAAATTGAAGTCAATTACTACTACAAGTGCTGTATCTTATCAGTGATTATTATATTAAAAATTGACTTACTGGAGTTTTTCCAGAGTCCAAGAGAGCTATTTACCAGATTTTCTAATCTTCATAAATAAAAGAATGGGCATTTAAGAAGTGAGCACTGGCCTAAAAGCAAAGGGAAGGAAGGGAAGGGGAAACTTAAACTCCTTTCAGTTACATTTTTATTATGAATCAGTGGTTCTCAAAGTGTGGTTTCCAGACTAGCAATATCACCTTCACTGGGTACTTCTTAGAAAAGCCAATTCTCTGGTCTCTCCCCAACCCATTAAACCAAAAACTCTGGGGCTGTAGCCAGCAATCTGCATTATTTTACAAGCCTTCCAGCTGATTCTGATGCAAGATAAAGTTTGAGATCTGCCAGTATAAACGAAAAAGAGCATTGGACAAGGACAAATATACCTCCACCCAGTCTCTAAAGGTCCATCTTTAGTGTGTGGACAACCCAAGCTGTGATTAAATCTCTTATGATCTGTGACACATGTCATCATAAGGATCTTCCCAGGCAGGAGAAACTCGTATCTGCATAAATAAGCAGCTCTAAACTTCCTAAAACTAGGGTTATTGTCCTCCTAGAAACTTCCCCCACCTCACCAAAGAGGATTAACGTATCCATTAAGTTATGTAGGGCTGTGAACATCCACATCAAAAAGACAAATCTTCATTTTCTATAGAAATAAATGTCAAGTCTCTGACCCTTGCTAAGGCTAGGGTAAAATGGACATCTACTTAAGTTTAAAGCAGAGACATGTTCACTAATAAGAAGGAAAATGAGAGATTATAAAGCATAGAAGTTAAGAGCGTTGACTGTGAATTCCTGTTGCCTGTTTTCCCAACCCAGCTCCCTCAGTTAGAAGCTCTGTGACATTGAGCAACTAACGAATCATGCTTTGCCCCCATTACTTCACTCCAAGGGGATAATAACAATCTCTAAGATGCCAAAGATCAAAGGAATTCACATATGTAGAACACACAGAACAGTGCCTAGTATCTAGTAAGAGCTGAATAAATGTTCATTTAAAAAAAAAAAAAAGGTAGATGAAACAGAAGAAAAAAATGTTGATCTCTTCTGTCAGTGGTCTCATCAAAGGGAATCCATTCCCTTTAACACTGGGGCTTAGACAAATGCCTTGTTTAAATACTCTGCATAATACCCACAATAAGGTCAGAAGCTTTATGCGGTTATTGTTACTTAATTATTTTATGTACTGTTGTCAGATTTTTTTTCAACCAGATTGCTGAGAATCACTGAGGACAAAGACCCTTCATATGTTTCCTCACATCCCCTACTCTGCCTTCCTGGAGAAGCTGCTAAACACATATTTATCTGTGATAATACAAAATGAAAAATAAAACTGTGAATTACAGAATGCAAATTTTAGAATTCATTTATTTTTAAAAAGATAGCCACAAATTTAGAAATACATTTAGGTAACTTAAATATTCCTAAATTTATTTTAAATCTATGGCTAAAAATGCATTGACACATCAAATAACTTCTATAGCATCAAGTATAACAACTCAACCCAATTGTTTCATGGCGCTAGAGTTAAATCACCTTTTTTAAAACACTGTAAAAAACCTACTCTTCAATAACATAAAAATGTGTTTATGACATTGAACATAAAGACCAATGAAGGTTATACTATACAGCCTTTCTAAAACTCCTTTAGGTTGTTTTACTGATGCTCCAATAGACATAAAAAATAAAGTTATTACCTGAAATAAAACCTCAGCTTCAATTTATTGCCACATTTCCAGGCATCCCATATCAAACATAACTATAAATAGTAGGATCCTCAAACTGCAAGTCCAGTCTAATTTATAATTTATTTCCCCACTATTCCTGTCTTTCTGTCCTGGAATGCTTCAGCTTGAAAGAAATACCATCATGTTTTACAGGGTTTAGAAACAGTCACCGCAGATCCACTCCAAATGGGACATTGTTTCCTTGCCTGGACTGTGATGTGAAGATAGGGCAGGCATATAACTATCTCCAGAATACAATGGTTATTTTGCCCACATTTTCCTCCCTTCCCTCACATTGGAAACAGTACAGTTATGAGTTTCTATAGAACCTGTCACCAGGGAACTGTCCAACATACTTTGGCAAAGGAATTACTTCACCCTGTAAGAAAAGAGGATAGGAAGATACTAAAAAGAATAATCTCTTGCTTGGATGCTGGCCATCTAATTAAATTCAGAAGGGTATTGATTCTGTCCACTTAAATTAACTTTAATTTTATATATAACCAAATTATAGATTCAAATGAACCAATATAGATCCCTGAAACTCCTCCAAAAATGTATCACATGTCTCTAAATGAAATTTCTAAAGTGAATATGATTGAAGACTGACTTGGATTTCTGATTATATTTAAATTTAACATAAAATTCATTGCACAAAAGGATAAATTGAGGCAGTATATTACATATATTGGAGGCCACACAACATAGCAACAAAGAAAGCAGAAACTTTCTAAAGCTTATTAAAGGTATATTATTATTCCAGAGATTTATAAAATATGTAAGAGCAGCATTTTAAATTAAATTGATAATGTGTAATAATTTGTCACCTAACTCATCGCACATTATAAGAGTATTTACATATATTAGAATCCAAATATTCCAAAGTTCACACATGATGACAAGGATATCAAATCTTGAATCCTAAGTTTGGCTAGCCAATATCTAGTTAGAGTATTCCACATCTTTACTAAATGCTGAGCAAGAGGAAATGAACTACATATTTGGATCTGTGCCTTAATAATTTTCAATGTCAGGTCATAAATCTCCTGACAGAAAAATATTAAATTCTAAAATCACTTCTCAAAGAATTTGCAGCATTGTTTTCTTCAGATTATTTGCTACAGAGCACCAATTTTATTATCTCTGAGTTAGTGTGGACATAATGGAGTCAGAAAAACACAGGATAGACCAAATCACTTATCCATATATTGCTACCACCTTTCCACTTGATTGCCTTCCAGATCTATTTCTCATATAATTATTACTCTCTGGTATTAAATATTTGTCCCTAAAATTGGCTAAAGCATTCTTAAAATGCAGGGATGACAGAAAATGCAGATGATGAAGAAATGTTTTCTTTGTAAAACTGAACTAGCAGTTCCCAGAACCATCCTCAAAAAACAGGAAAGGGAAACAGGCAACAATGCATTTAAGAAAATATATACCTTCCATATAATTTCCCAAATCTCCATGAATTACAGGAAAATAAATCTGAAAAAGTTTTAATAACCGTGTAGAATAAAGCAGATAGAACTTTCAGAGCACACTTTGTCCTTCTAGAAATAAACATTCACCATCCCTCATCAACTCACTAAACTGTCAGTAAATTGTGTGACTTGAACTCTTTTAAGGAGACAACTTTAATCTTCTCAGAGAAGACTGTCTAGGGCAAACAAAGATTTCTTACCACGATTACTGTTCAGAAGCTAAAAATAGACATCCAAGAAAATTGAGATCAAGCAACTTCCTGATGCAAACCCGACCTAATTCAACAGTCTGATCTTTATCAGTCTTTGCTAAAGATCCAGAGGGCTATGAAGCTTCTACTAAGAATAAGAGATGCCACAGAGGACACAGAGACCTATGGGCAATTTATATGGAAAAGAATCAGGCTTGCAAAAGATTAGAAATTACCTAACATCTGTTCATGGAAGACTCAGTAAGAAAATTTTAGAAAATCCGCACAACGAAATACTATGTAGCTGTGAAAAAGAAAGAAGCAAGGAGTCTTCTGCATTGGGAACTCAGAGAAGTACAGTAAGGGGAATAAAAACCAAGGCACGGAATGTGTTATAATGTGCTAATACTGAATACATACATGCACACCTGTGCACTCGTGCATACACACAGCAGGGCATTCTGGAGGACTACATAAGAAACCAGGAACAGCAACAGATTCTAGAGAGAGGTGAGGAACAATCAAGGAAAAGGGGCAGAGACACAAACTTTTCCCACTGTGGCTTTTCTAACTTTGAATTTTATATCTATATATATCTCATAAATAAATGAGGAGAGGATAATCTGTATTAAAAAATATTTAGCCAAGTGACTAGTCCTTCACATCTGTGGGGCATCTGCATGCCCTACAAGAAGTCAGAACAAAAAGCCCTACGGTATTCCAATGGTTTCCATTTCATCTTTTCCTCACTCATCAGGAAGCTCCACATAACAAAGACTGTTTTAACTTTGGATAAACATCTTTTCCACCTACTGTTCCTTGGATTGTTTCACATAAATTTCCCGTGGTAGCTCAAAGAAGGTAACTGAGTGGCAAAAGCCATTTCCCTTCTGTATTAATCTTCATCAATCTCTTTATAAAAGCTTCCCAGAACAAGCACACATTCTGAATAGAAAAGGTGGCTGGACTGAAAAGGCAGCTCCACAGCCAGTCCCTAACCCTTTGTTTCTAAACCCTTCTGTAAAGAAATTCTTGGGACATTCCTCCTTGACAGTACTATGATCTGAAGGACAGAGCATAGTGTTACAAGTGAGGACTTTGAGACGGCCCACGTTTGAACCCTGAGTTTCCCACTTACTAAATACATGGACAACTTACATAACCTCTATGTGCCTATTTCCTTCTCTATAAATTATAGGTAATAATATTGCTAAACTGATCATATAACTTTGCATTCTTCAGGTTGCAACCCATTAGTGTGAGAATAAAATCAATTTGCTGAGTCACAACTGGCATATCTTTAATAACTGGGACAATACTGGAGTAGAATAGAAAGAAAATAGAGGAGTTTTAGACATAGTAAGAGTTGATCGTAAATATTTTTCCATTCATATGTAGCATATAGACTGGAAGTGTATGTGTCCTGTGTCTCAGTTTTTCATTGGAAGTCAGGTTCAAAAGCTTTAAAGTCTATTATAGTTAACTATAAGGGGAAAATGTGTTAATCAATAGCAAGCATTTAGTACATTACCTAGTACTTAGTAAGCACTCCAAGGATGACCTCCTGTACTCTTTATTTCAATAAGAATAACCTACTTTTGTCATCATCATCATCATCTGCAGAGCTCAGAGGTAAACAAGTAAAAATCAATATACAATTAATGGCAGCAAAAATATTGTATAAAATACAAACCTTATTAAAATCTGATTAATGATGTTAAATATATATAGAAATAACTGTGAATGATCACTTGGAAAATTCTAGAAATATAAAATAGAATGAAATAATATAGTAAGTTTATGTAACATAGTTAAGGTAAGAAAAACACTGAATTTGGGAACTTCAACAATTTAGTGAAAATAAACTCTGTGTGTGGGGGGAGGGGAATCTTACTAGTTCATAATGACCTACTGAAAATATCAACTTCTCCTTCCTCCGATTCTATGTTTGCAAAGGAACAATCCATTATTACTTCTACATCTCCCCTAGAGCAACGTGCAGAAGGTAGGGAACTGAATCTAATCACTGGACAGAGATCCCTCCAACTCTAAACATTAACTCATATGCAGTGAGAATGGGAGGGGCTAACATGAGTATCATATAGGTTTGATTTTTATGCTTCTCATTATAATTTGAAAAATAAAAGTGCCATTCTGATTTACACATACGTTCCTTGGGAGTCTGGTGAGCATGAAGCTATTGAACTGAGACACACACCAATTCTTTCTTTAGTGACCAAACCCAATTTCAAATCCACATGGGTAGAATGATAATGGACACAATAAGAGATGCTCTCACCCTGAGAAGACTCTGGGCCACCAAATGTTCTCCTCCAAATGTTTTCAAAACTGTGTTTAGTGGCAGAACCCAATATAAAAACTTATATGTGAAACAGGAAACCAAGCTTCCCCTAGTTGACAAAGGCATGAGGGGTGCCTGGGAAACTTTTCCTGATCATTCCCCACTAATTCCTTCTCCTCCCAGATGGCAGAATTAAAGGAACTCTGGGAAGCAGTTTGAAGCCTCTATTCTATCTTGATAGCTATCAAACTACAGCATGCATCAGAATGATCAGGAAGGCTTGATGATCAACCATTCCAGATAAACCCAGATGGCTGAAGTCCACCGGTGCCTAGTTCAGAAGGTCAGGGTTGTGAAGCCTGAGGATGAGCATTTCTTACAAGTTTTCCAGGTAATGTTGATGATCTTGGTCCAGTGACTGCACTTTGAGAATTGCTCCCCTACCATCTCTTCAACTTATTTGTTAATATAACTAAAACTAGGATCACCTATATTTTACTCCTTTCCAGCTAATTTGGAAATTTTAAATACTTTTATTACAATACCACCCCCAAAAATTAAAGACATAAAAGTATTTGGATTTGAGGATTTTTTTCCCCAACAAAACAGTTTTTAAATCCTAGTGATTCAGCATAATTAATCAAGAATGTACTCACTAGGACATTTGAAGGTTCTGATAAAGTACTATAAAAACAAATTTTCCTAAAAGTTCTTTAGGTTCTGTTTGCTTACAGAACAATAAGTGTTCCCTGTTTGGAAATAATCTCCAAATGTTCCTTCTCGTTTAAATTACATGAATTCTTAACATACGTGGCACACATATTGTAATCTATGACTGAATGGAGGCCTTTCTGTTCTCAGGGAGAATGGAAGGATGTTATTTTCAGGAACAGTGAGGCTACCTTTCCCATTTTTTTCTGACTGGCAAAATACTGCAATAAAGTATTGCTCAACTCAGACTGAAACAATTTTCCCATCTGTCAAAATATTTTAAATAGTATCAAGCTGGTATTACTTTGTCAAAACATTTCATCAGAAACAGTATCTAAATTTAAACAAGCAGTTCCTCGAACTATGTAAGTAAGGTGAATAAACTGTCACTGACACAATATATTTTTTAGAAAACCTGCAGTCTTTTTAGAAAGACCTTGAAGGAAATGGGTGTTTAAACCAAGGATAAATGTACCACTGGGTAGAGAAAAATGAATATTGCATAAAGGGTGAACATTTCATTGTCCTAGAAATGAATGACATACTTCAATTCTTCCCAAGCAGCATAAAACAACCCCAGCTTTACAAATAATTCTGCTTCAGTCTCAGTAAACCTACAATCTGGCAATAAAATATTAATGATACAGATTGATATAAAAACCTCAACAAGCATAAGGACCTTGGGATCTGGAGTTAATGCTAATTGTCTCCTCCTCATCCATGTGACCTGGTACAAGATTCCTGATATTTCTGGGCCTTAGTTCCTACATCTGCACACACAGGTAAAACCTGCCTTTTAACGTGGACTTAAGATATGGCACAAAGAAGGCGTTCAATGGGCTATTTTCCTGCCTTCATATTCATCCATAAAAACTCAGATTAATCTCCACAATTTGAGTTTAAATTGTGAGAAAATATGAATAAAGAGAGAAAATAATGGCTAGAGACTTTTTATATCAATAATACATATAGGGGATCCCTGGGTGGCGCAGCGGTTTGGCGCCTGCCTTTGGCCCAGGGCGCGATCCTGGAGACCCGGGATCGAATCCCACATCACGCTCCCGGTGCATGGAGCCTGCTTCTCCCTCTGCCTGTGTCTCTGCCTCTCTCTCTCTCTCTCTCTCTCTCTCTGTGACTATCATGAATAAATTTTAAAAAATTAAAAAAATAATAATAATACATATAACTTACATCCTGGATTTATATATTCTCTACTTCTTTTTATTGGAAATCTAACACACAAAAAGCACTAACTCAACATTTTCTCCAGGTCAGACATCTCTAACATTTTTCCTCATAAAGTAGAATATCTCCAATTATTTACAGATGCTACCAAAACTTTTACAACACTAAGGAATTTAAAACTCACTCATATGTCTTAAACGTGGGTCACATATTATATTAGGAGGAAGTATGCTATACTTGTAGCAAACATTACTGTTTGCTGTGAACCCTCCAAAGGTTAAATAACTACAGTCCAGTGTCGAACTTTATTCTCAAAGGAAAAATTTTCCTTTCTTGTACCTGGTCAAACAAATCTACCTATCAATGGAACAGGGCTAAAAAAGTGAAATTTTCCCCTTTGATGTTTAAAATATTCTATGTAGGCTTGGCTTTACAAATTTCACATTCTAAGTAATCTAGATTGCCAGTATCAAATTCATTATAGAAATTAAGAAGTTTTAATAATCAAAATTGGTTCACAATACTGTTAAAATGTTTTAACTAGTTAGGAATATAAATGTAAACTAAAGCAAAGTGGCTGAGAATTTTATTTAAATTGAGGAAATTGTTTTTGCATAAAGTTTTTTATCATTCTTCAGAATCATGTGATAACTTTTAACTGAGACTAACTTATTTGTAACATTTTCATATATATGTATATTTGCCAGCTCCTGAAATATTTCTCTACTTGTACTTTTTGCATGACTTCAAGTATTTCAATTATCTAGAAAGTACATCTGGCCAGGTAGAGAATCAGAGATGTATATCTTTCTTTTCATACAATGATCTTTGGGGTTAGTAAGTGACACACATTTCTTTTATACGTGGGATTATTGTTTTGAAAATATCACTATGATTTTGATTGTTAGGATTTATAGTGTCAGAAACTGTTTTTGGAATCCAAGGACAGCTAAGCACTTATTTTGAGAAAATGATGTGGGTATAACAAGAAGAGCTTTGACTTTAAAAAAAAAATGGCCCTAAACAATTACTGTTACTTTCACAAAAGTCACAATGTTCTAGGTGATTGCTGCATCAAGAGCTTTTTCTATTATGAATAAGGTAGAAATCTCATTTATGGGCCTTCCTTTTGCAGTCTCAGATTGATCAGCCTAAATGTCTAGGCAGATTGAGCTGTCAATTACTTGTCCATGGACACAAAACTCATAAATGGATGAAGTCAGAAGTATGACTTCATTTTACCTACCTCCAACAAAAAAAGGGGGGGGGGCATAGAACTGCCTCTCTCAAATAGTTACAATCTAGCTGGGGAGCCAAGACATAAGCACACAACAAGTTTAATAATAAAAGTGAGAAATAGCAATTCAATTAATTAATGCAACACATGTCACACTGAACTGTGCAATGAGGACAAGGAGTGAGGTGAGGTCACTGCTGGATCCAATGACCATAAAGGGACAGCTGCTAAGAGAAGTAGATATGTAGATATGTAGAACAGGAAAATTTTAAGTAGAGACAGGTTTCACGCATCCAGAATAACAGAAGCCAAGAAGAGCAGTGTGAGTAAACAATCATTGGAGGAAATATTTATATTTTTAAGAAATTAATGAAACTAAATATGAAACTAAATAAATAGTTGAAAATATTGTTACAGTCTTGAATCAAAGTCTGGTTAAGACTGGCAGGAGTTAATTCTGCCAGCATTGGTATCCATCCAAGAATTTTGAGCAAGAAAGCGCCTGACTGAAAGGTGTTTGAAAAAAAAAAAAACATTCAGAAGTAGTATGAATAACTAGTAGGGGAGGGGATCCCAGAGTTGTGTACAAAAAGCTTCAGAACCTACTGGGTCAATTTCAAAGACTCCTAAATTATTTAATGTTAGTTAAACATTTCTTACTGTTATCTTTCATTTCCTTACAAATGTTACAACTTCAGAACCACGTCAGTGCTGTTTTGGAGCATGTTTAAAACTGCTTCATTAAGATTTGCTTCTGAAAACATGTTGTAGTAGATACTATTGATGGATCCTCCATATCTACTTGCCTTTACCACTGCAGAACACCCTGGCCAGACTTTGACTTCCAACTGCCAGCACCTGTATGTCTTTTCCAGGGGCCAGGAGTGCTAAGGACATAAACTCCCCAATGCCCAACCCTGAGTCCTAGGAGCACAGAGGCCCTCAACCAATGACTAGAGTCAAGAGTTGGCATATAAATACCTCAGCTCCCTCTCCTGGATAGAATATTTCAGATGTGCACGCTGTGCATTCTTTCCCTCCATTTTCAGTAGAATTAAGCTTTAGTTATCCAGCATAGTATTTACTTAATATCTTACCTCACCCCCACTCCCACCCTCACTGTCTTCCACTCTCTTTTCCATCCCAGAGTTTCCTGAACTGTTTCCAAATTTCTTAAATTTGAATACCTGCCTTGGGGCCTGCTTAGGTTGAGGGTGAATCCAAGCTAAAATATACCATGGTAATTTCAGCTACTCACCTTGGTTCACATTACCTCTCTTGTTCTAACAGCTAGCTTCTCAAGACCCAGAAAAATACCTCCTTTTACTTTAGGGGTCCTTTTCACCCCTACTGAAAGTTTTCCTGATCAGCCCTGCTTATTATGCCAGCTTTCTTTTCTGATGCCTTAAACAATTATAGCCTTTACTTTTTATTTGTTCTATATCACATGGTGTGTTATGTATATATCTTATCTTCTCACCTACTAGGCACTCACCTTAGAGACCAGAAACTGCTTTTTGTATCTTCCACAAGCACAGAACAGAGCTTTGTGTCATTCAAATCTACTGATTACTAACTCTGTTGTCTTACAAACCATAAAACCTGCTGATAAAAGGGAAGTCACACTTTATTTACCTTAGGATTTAGATATGGTTCTTTGGACACATATGGTTTGGCAGAATTAGAGAAGGTAAAGGGACCAGCAAATTTGAATCTAGCTTTCTGGCTTCTAAGTGGAAGTCCAATGATACAAAACATGTTTCCAGTTTCCTAATTTTTCAAGGTTGGTACAGAATGTAGAGGAAACCAAGAAAATTCATTTCTTTTACTCAAACCTAGTGTCAATCATCCATTTTTTTTCATCCATTCATTTTCTTATTCAACAGTCGTTTATTGAGCACCTGTAACTATCAGCCACTACCATAGTAGACCTGTACATATTGGAGGAAAAATATGTTTTTTGCTGTGTGGTACTTACAGTTGAGGGTACAAATGAAAGAAGATAAAAAATAAAATAAAATTAGAATTATAAAAAGTGAGGCCATGAAAGAAAAACAGAGTTGAGTAGAAGAGAATAACCAAGAGAGAAAAGGGGCTACTCAAATGGGGCTGGTCAGCCTTGATGTCCCCCCAGCATAATCCATTATACCTTACCTATATGAAGTACTCCATTAGTGTTTGCCAAATGAATTAATGACATCATTAGTATTTATTAAATACTTAATATTTTCCTGGCACTGTGCTAACTGCAGCTGGTACTGCTTAAGATTATGACACTCTGGAGTCAAATGTGCCTGAACGTGTCATTACTAGCCCTACACCTGTGGGAAAGTAATTTATAATCATCATTCCTCAGAGTTCCCATTCATAAAATCCAGATTATAATCCCTAGTACATAAATTGGTCATGAACATTTAAATGACAGAACACACTTAGCATAGTGCCTGATATACTATAAATGCTGAACTTTTTTTTTTTAAATCTTACTTATTTAAGCATTCTCTACATCTTACATGGGTGTAGTGAACTTACAACCCCAAGATCAAGAGTCACATGCTCTCCTGACTGAGCCCACCAGGAGCCCCTAAATGCTGAATTTCTGAACTCTCACATAATCCCACAATAATACCATGTAATACATCAGGGCACTGAATCTTAGGAGACTCAGATCACATTACTCAAGATGGGCTGAGCTCAGATAAACCAAAATCTATGGGACTCCATATCAGTCATGGTTTAAGTTAACCTGCTGTAATAAAGAAACCAAAAAAATACAGTGCTTTAAACAATAGAGAAGTTTATTTCTCTCTTGTGCAGCATTCCAGATTGGCAGTTCCTGCAGTGACCAATACTCTTTTCTCCTTTTGCCCTGACATTTCCTAGAAATATATGGTTGAAGTGGGATAAAAACCATCTGAAGTTCCAGCCAGTAGTAGAGGGAAGGGACACAGACAGTAACAAATGTCTTAAACCACAGATCCAGTGACACACATCACTCACATTCAGAATCCCAAGAACTTAGTAACATGCACACGTACCTCAAATGGGGCCTGAGAATTATAGGGCCTACCTGCTCAGCCATGTGCTCATGTGCAATTTTGTTTCTATGGAACAACGGGGATGGATTCTAGCAAACAGCTAACAGTCCTTGCCATGGACTCCATCCAACCCTATGCTTTTCACCAAAAAGAATTTAAGGTCTCATTCCATAACTACCCTGTTGCCATCTCTAAAAATTTAACAGCCTATTATGCTAGCTACTTGATTATGCTACAGTGAGGATCAACTTACTACACTCAATAATTACATGAGCTTCTGTTCTGCCCTTTCTATGAAAAACCATCAATCTCTTAATGGCTAATTTATGATATTGCATCCAGTAAAATTATAAGCTTTTAGGAAAAGGTACTAAAGACCAATTGACAAAAATCACACTAATTATATATGTGGGAAATTAGGATTCCCCCCCAAAATTACTTGACTTTTAAATGGTCTTAACTAAGTAAATCAACGAGAAATAGAACTCCAAAAATAGAAGAGAATGGAACTAACACTTGTTGAACACCTACCAGTATTCTACGTGTCTTAATTAATTCAAACAAGTAATTCCTGAGTACTCATTATGCCACAAACACTGTGCATTACTGGAGACCAGATACTGTTATGCCTTCTAGAAGGTTGGGTTCAACTTGTACATAAATTATTTAATTTTACATTCACTACCACCCTACAAAGTAGACATCACAAATGAGAAACCAGACTCAGAAATGTAGTCAATTTGCAAATGTTGCTCACTAGTTCATGGTATGTTAAAATCCAAATCCTCTTGGCTCCAAGACCAATGTCCTTTCCATAATATCCTAATTCCTAACTCCAACCATATCACATGTCTTAGCAATGATTTAACCAAAAAAGAACATATCACACACTTAATATCATTATCTGAAGATTTTCCCATTTTCTGACTGAAATGATGCATAAAAACTACATATGCCAAGTGAGTCCCCACTGGAGCCATGATTAGAGAACTGTGCACATGGGCATACGTCACAAGTGGCAATTAAGTGCATAAAATCAGCAGCACTGACCCAAGAGTGTAAACAAACAAGCAGACTGGGGAGTATTATTAATCACATGCACACTGTCTACTTAATTGCAACTTGGACTCCTAAAAGTTAGAAGAGAAATTTCCACTTAAGGAAATTTCCAATTGATGGTAAGACCTTTGTTTTCAGTATTTGAGTATTTTAGATAAACATATGACAATACATATGATTTCAAAAGCAGCAGTCACTAAATATTTAAATAAATTGTCACATATATAAGCAAAAAACACTAAGATTTATACAAAATCCACTTTCTTTTATATTAAATTTTGTAGTAGATGAGAAGGAACAGGGAAACAGAAGTGTGTTAAGACCTTACCATCTGAGAACATCTAAATAACAAGATAGACCTTTTCCTTTTGCATCATTCAATCACCCTCATTATTAAACATAAGTGTCTACTTGGGAAATAGGAGTAGGGGCTGGCACTCCTCACGTGACAGCAGGTTTATTTTGACCTCTTTGTTGCATTAAGTTACAAGTTAAGATATAGGGTGATACATTCTATATCCATGTTTGTTGTTGTATATTTTATATGTAAATTCATATGTAAATTTACACATTCAAATACAGCAGAAGTCAAAGTTTTGGTCTTTTTCTACATTTAAAAGCTTAGATAGTAATATGAAAAGAAAGTATTAAGTTGTTTACTATTCCCAGTGGGATACTAAATGAAAACTAAATAAGTCTCCAGTACAAAATAGAGGATTAAATCAATTTATACAAGAAAAACTATGTGTCTAGATTGTTTTTTGCTGTAACCACATTTAGTGTAAATTTAAAATAAAGACAACTTTGTGTTATGAAATTTAATTTCAACTTACCATACTTAAATTAACTTGTTCCATCTGAGAATATAGATATTATATCTTCAAATCACTTACACAATAGCCCACACTATTATCTTAAAATGTAATTGATACCTATATTGAGAAGCTGGAAAGTTCCAATTGAAGGACTTAACTTGAAGGAATATTCTTTTAAGCAATTTTACACAAAATGAGTATTACTTGGTCATCCAAATGTATATGCAATAAACATTTTCTTTTTAAAAATTGCAGTGCAGGAAAAAGCGGTTTTACCTAAAGAACAAAAATGTTTGCATTTCTTCAGTTTTAAAGCAACAAATTAATTTCTAACTCTACTTTTTCAGCATGGTTCTTTATTAACTAGAATCCATGACTTCAGAATTTTCAAGCAATTTCATAAACATTAATAAAATTCTTGCCCCTAAAAGTATTTCTCATCAATTACATATCTGAAATCATATTTGTCTTCCAAAATATGTAAGAATTTTTTTTTCTAGCAAGCACAGATAAGGCTGTGCCTAGCTTTAATACAACCTACCTGTTTACTTGGAATAGTTTGTTTTGAATACAGCTTAAGAACTTTAATATTTATATTTATTAGGATATTTAAGATATTTGCAAACTGAAAAACAATTTTTTCTTGTGGTATGCCTCTTATTTTGATTTAAAAAAACACATATAATGAACATATTGCTTTATCATCTTTTTCCAGCTTAGCATACAGAAAATATTGTGTATGTTATTACATATTCTTTTGCAGTGGCTTATACAACCTTCTTTTAAAACATCCTTTGGTTCTCTTGTGTTTTTTCATTAAAGTATTGGTAAGTCAAAGGAAACCTGATATTTATAGAAGTATGCCACCCGTTAAATTCGGATCTTACCTTGACATTCCATCTGGAGAGACACAGCTCTGAAGAGGAAGAAGACTTGACTTTAAGGGTGGTGATATCTGAGTTCCTGGGAAGTTACTTAATATCTCCTGGGACCTAAAGTATTTCATTGGCAAAAGTCTAGATAATAAAGAATATCTTACTTGTCAAGAGAGTCTCTTGAGAAGCCTTCAAAATTTAACGTCTATGACTAAAATATGCAGCTCACTGGCATCAAGCAGGAGAGAAGTGTTTGCTAAGGTGAAGGTGAATGGGGAGGGCTTCCTCTGTGCAGTTTCACTCTCCATCATAGAGCCCCGGATGACTGATCCCGGAGACTTTCCTTTACAACAGGCCAAGCATATTTTCAACCAAGTAGGAGTTTATTCCTGCCTTCTTGAGCTGGCACCAACCCATTTTTCAAATTGTGTCAAGCCATGCATTTTATTCAGTGACAACCTTTCTTTCTCTAAACCTCTCAAGATGAACAAACACTTTTTTTTCCTGACTGTAAAAAATCAAATTATGTCACCTAATTTCAAGGAAAAGATATGCAATGGCAGCTAGACCAAAAACACCATTTGTATGCAAAGAGAGTTAAAATACTGGAAAAGTACCCTTGCCAGTAGAGTGTGGTATCATTAAACACAGAACTAAATTTGAAGCAGAAGTAGTAGAAAAAAATATATCTTGAAATGTGATAGGGTCCATTACGCTTCTTGATGAGATTACTTGCCTCTCCAATACATTACCCAAAGGCGCTTACAAAACTGAGGGAATATATTACATTGGAATTATCAGGACTTTCTAAGTAGGTCAAATTTTGAAGCAAAAAAATGCTTCAAATTTTATGCAGTGTTACAAAAAAAAAATCTTAGGAACTGTACAACGAAGGTGCTAATCACTTTTTAAAGTAAATTTTTTTAAAGCCTCTTACTTTTGCATAAACATTAAATGTATCACTTTAAAATGCAGAGTCACACACCTGAGGCTGTTCTTTCACTGTCATCTTAATTCAGTTTTTAATAATAAACTGAATTTTAATTATATAAATATCTTTATTCATTTGAAACTCTAGAAAAGTTTGGCTCTAGAAAAGTTCAAAATCTAACTCATCACTTTGAACTGAACAGATTCAGTCCTGACCATAAATACAAAATATTTTTCCCTCTTTCTTACTGGGTTTTCATTCATAGTGTTAATTACACAACAGAGTTTTGGAATAACGTTTTTAACAAAATTTTGGTTTTCTTTTAGGTAATCCTAAAATAGCAGGTTTACTATTTGTGTAACTTTCATATAGGAATATTGAAACATCTAGCAGCTGCAGCATATGCCAAGTACCCATCAATATGATTACATAAAAAAATGACTTAAGAACCGATTTAATTAATTCAAGTAAAAGTTGAATTTAAAAAAATGCTAACTGCTTTAAAAGTAAAAATTTCTTTTGAAAATCATTTCAAGTGGGGTGCCTGGGTGGCTTGGTCGGTTAAGCAACCCACTCTTGGTTTTGGCCCAGGTCATGATGGGAGATTGAGCCTCCAGTTGAGTGGGCTTCAGCTCTGTCTTCTGAGGATTCTCTCACTCTGTCTCTTCCTTTGCCCCTTCCCTTACTCATGCACATACGTGCTCCACCACTCTTTCTTCTCTTTCTCTCTCTCTTTAAAAATAAATAAATGAATTTTTTAAAAAATTATCTCAAGTAAGAAAAACATAAAAATATAGATCTTTTAATTTCTAATGTTAGTTATATTGACAAAAGTTAGATAAATATGGACCAAAAAAGTACTTTTGAAAATAAATAATACTAACAATAGACCTGTCTGACTTAATCTGCCCTGACATCTGAATAGTCCACCATTAAGCACCACTTTAGTTGAAAGCCATGAAGCCCCCAGTGAAGATAGCATCTGGGAGTGAATACATTATGCCAATAATAGCGTATTGTGAATTACTGTGAATAATACAGACTTAGCACATTAGCATCAGTAACTAGCAGGCCTCTGAGAAGAGAGAATGTAGAACTCTAACATTTAAATTTTATGTGAGGGAGGAAAGAAAAGTGAAGTGCCTCTGGTTTAGGCCCTAACAGGTAGAAAGAGGGTTCATGAAGATTAAAGGACAGAAAAGCTTTAAGGCAGAGAAAATGTTTTTAGATGATTTTTGCACATTAAGATCACTTTTTATTTTGAAGACTAGAAATTTAGGATCAAAGAAACTAACAAAAAAGGGAAATGGTGAACGGCAGCCCTAGAAACAAACTTTGCTGATGTCACAAGCTACCTAGCAGCACTGATACCACTTCTGGTTTTTTGGATAATTACACTCTCAATCAGAACTAGAAAATTGTTCCAAGTCATATTAACATTACAAATCAAACTATTTCACATTTATTGTCACAAGAATCCAATCTAGTTTTGAATGTTAATCCACTACAATAATGCATATTGTAAAGACTGAGGAAGCATATGGAATAGAAATATATGGAGAGAAGATTTTAAAATAAAAACGAACAAAAAGCAACAGGAAAAGTTCATGACTTTTTTTCTTAATCCCCTTAATCCCTCCGTTATTGTGGGCATTCCTCAAACTCCATATCTCTTTTGTCCCTACTTTTCTTACGTTCATGTGGCCTCCACTTACACACCATCCTGAAGACTCTCAGATATCCATCTCCAGTTCTGCCCTCTTGACAATGATTAATCCTTATCTCTCTCAGTGCCCTCAGAGAAACTCTTAGGTGACCTGGTGCCAGGGCCAACTGCAAGTCCAGATAATGAACACGGTACTTCACTCTTCCTGAAGGAAGGCACAGCATACAAAATCTATCTCCCTCTGCATATTCCTTGTCTTGTCTCCTGTGTGTCTGTTAAGAAAACCTCCATGGCATTACCGTGTTTAAAACACTGACATTTTCATCTTAGGCTCAGCCTTTATCCCGGGATGCAGTCACAAGAGATGTCTACTCCTTTCTAATGATGGCACTGTCCTCACCACATGCCTACATTTCTCAGCCACTGAACTTGTTCTATTCCTTCACTTTTACCCAATCCATCCTAAAGGCGTATTTTTTTTATTGTGGTTTTAAAAAAAAGCCACACAGCATAAGATCTACTCTCATAACAACTTTTAAGTGTAGTGTACAGTATTAGTAACTGTAACTACAATGTTGTACATCAACTCTCTAGAACTTTTTCATCTTGCCTGACTGATATTTTACACCCACTGAAGAGTAACTTCCCATTTTTTCCTCCCCCTGGTCCCTGGCGACGATCATTACTGCTTTCTTTCTGAGTTTGACATTTATAACTTGTATAAATGGATTCAAGCAGAATATGTCCTTCTGTAACTGGCTCATTTCCCTTAGCATAAGTTACTTGAGGGTAATCCATGTTGTAGCATATGACAGGATATACTTTCTTATGGCTAAATAATACTCCGCGGTATGTATGCCACATTTTCTCTATCCATTTGTCTGTTGGTAGATATTTAGGTTGTTTCTACCTCTTGGCTACTGTGAATTGAATATTGCAATGAATACAGGACTGCTAACATTTCTTTAACATCCTGATTACAGGGATGCCTGAGTGGCTCAGTGGTTGAGCATCTGCCTTCAGCTCAGGATATGATCCTGGAGTCCCAGATCTGGTCCCACACTGGGCTCCCTACATGGAGCCTACTTCTCCCTCTGCCTGTATCTTTGCCTCTTTCTCTCTGTGTGTCTCTCATGAATAAATAAAATATTTTTTTTTAAATCCTGATTTCAACTCTTTTGGATGTATATGAAGCACGAATGGTGGATCATATCGTAGCTCTAGTTTTCATACTTGAGGAACCTTCATACTGTTTTCCATAGCAGCTGCACCATTTTGCATTCCCACCAACAGTACATAGGAGCTCCAAATTCTCCATATCCTCACCAACACTTGTTACTCTGTTTGTTTTTTTTTAAATGTCCACCTAACAGCTGTGAGGTGATATATCATTGTTTTGACTTGTATTTCCCCAATAATTAGCAATAGCGAGCATCTTTTCGTACACCTGTTAGCCATCTGTACTGTCTTCTTTGGAGAAATAGCTATTCAAGCTCTTTGCCCATTTTAATTGGGTTATTTATTTATTTGTTTATTTTTGCCATTGAGTTGTAGGAGTTCCTTATATGTTTTGGATATTAATGCCTTAGAAGTAAAATACATGTTTCATTAATATTTTCTCCCATTCTATATGTTGACTTTTTTATTCTGTTGAGAGTTTTCTTTGCCGTACAAAACCTGTTTATTTCTGCTTTTGCTGCCTGTGCTTTTGGTGTCATACACAAGAAATCATTGCCAAGGCTAATGTTATGAACTTTTCCTCTTTATTTTTGCCTGGGAGTTTTATAGTTTAAGGTATTATACTTAAGTCTTTAATCCATTTTGAGTACATTTTTGTGTATGGTATAAGATAATGGTCTAATGTCATACAAAGAAGCATTTAAAAAGCTCTAATTTTATATCTTGTTAAGTATACATACATATGTAGTAAAACTTAAACACAAATTAAAGAATAAAAATTCAGAATTGTGTTTACCCTTCTGGGGGGGGGGAGTTAAGTGAGGAGACAGTGTTGATGGCAGCTGTATTATTTTCCTAAGTTGGTTATGCGTACCTAGTATTCCATTATATGTATAGACACACACACACAATTTTATAATAAAATGAGAATAAAAATGTTTATTTTAAAAGAGTAAAAAAAAATCCCTATACTTTTTTTTGTTAAAAAAATACATTTTTAAAAAATGAATCTAATACCTTTTAAATTTTTTTTAATTTCAAAACTTTCCTGATACACATTTTAGCATAATAACTTAACTCTACTTAAAAGGTTCCAGCTCTGATGTAAAAAGTCTAACATCCATTGGGTGGAGCACTGCCCTCTATTTTTAACCATGTAGATAAATTCTATTGAAAATTAATTCTACAAAGACAATTCATACAAACTTTATTTTTATTTATTCACTTCTTTCTACCAAATCTCACAATGAAATAAAATTCAAAGATGACTTGCTACACAAACTTACTGAAAAAACAATGAACAAAGAGATCTCTATTCTTGACAGAAAATCTCTAGTTAAGAACTATTATTGCCAGTGCCTGATGGTGGGCACTTGAGCAGGACTGCATCATGATCCATGACAAGGTTTCTCAACCTCAGCACTACTGTTATTTTGGGTCAAAGAATTCTTTGTTGTGTGAGGTTGTCCTGTCATTGTTGGATACTTAACAGCATCTCTGCCTCTTCCCACTAGAAGCCAGTAGCACAGTAGTCTCCAGTTGTAGTCTTCAAAAAGGTCTCCAGTCATTGCCAAAGGATAGAACCGCCCCCAGTTGAAAACCACTGCCCTTTGTGAATGACACACCCTAGAGAGAGGTGCACTCAGCAACAGTACCCAGAAGCCTTGACAATGGAAACACAAATATGAACAAAGTGCTAAGTTAAGCAATTTACACATTAGGGGAAATAAATTTATACCAGTATAAATAATGTATTATTATTTCCTTGAATACTATATAGCTACATTAAGATAAAATAAGGAAGGGCACCTGGGTGCCCTTAAGTCAGTTAAGCATCTGCCTTGAGCTCAAGTCATGATCCCAGGGTCCTGGAATCAAGCCCTGGCATCATTGGGCTCTCTGCTCAGTGGGGAGTCTGCTTTTCCCTCTCCTTTTCCCCTCCCCACTTCTCATACACTCTCTCTCTCTCTTTCAAATCAGTTGCCTCCCTGATGTACTCCCTTCAAAGTTCCAAAAGCATTTCAGTTGAGATGTTCAAAGCCTGCTCATCTTCCAGTTTGCCCCATTTTCATATATGACATTTCCCTGGATCCAGCTGCTCATGCCATAGGATCAGAAGTGAAATTTTCCTCATCCTTATTTTCACGTCTAATTGTTTATCAATTCCTATTTATTATACTGGATCTCTCAGTTCTGTCCACTGCCTTCAACCCTACTGGTACTACCTACTGCAAGCTACCATCATTTCTGGACTAGGCTACTTACTTTAAGAGTTTTCTAACCTGTTTCTTTTTTTCTTTTTAAATATTTTATTTATTTATTCAGGCGAGACACAGGAAGAGAAAGAGACACAGGCAGAGGGAGGAGAAGCAGGCTCCATGCAAGGAGCCCAATGTGGGACTCCATCCCAGGAATCTGGGATTGCGCCCTGAGTCAAGGGCAGACACTCAACTGCTGAGCCACACAGGCATCCCTCTAACCTGTTTCTATGTCTACTCTTGATTCTTGAGATCCTCTCCACTTTTTAACTAATTTAAAAATAGTATTCAGATCATGCAACTTCCAGTGTAAGCTTTCAGTCACTTCTGACTTAATATGCAACTCCCTACCATGACCTACTTGACTCTGTTGCTTGGACACCTCCAAGCGATTTTTCCCTTTACATGTTTCAACCATGCTGGCCTTTACTCTCTTTCTCAGAGAAGCCAAACTTCTTACCACTTGGCACATGCAGTTCCCTGTGACTTAGAAGGATCTTTCTGTCATTCAGGCACATCTTAAAGTGAGCATCCTTTGATAGAGACTTCTCCTGATCCCTCAAACTATAAATGGCATGCTATATAAATATTTAACATGTATCCTATCATACAACTCATATAAAACCCTTATGAGCTTGATATCATTTTACAGGTAAAGAAATTGAGGCTTAAGGAGGTTAGTAAGATTTCCAAATCACAAAGTAACAGAACTTGAGCCATGGCTCTCTAATCTCGGAGTTTGGTCTCTTACTAACACACATACCAACCTTTCCCAGTGTAGTTAGACCAAAGATGGTAGGATATGTTTTATGAACTACAGCTTCATTCACTTCATAAAATTTTGTTCACCCACTAGTCTGTAAGCATTCTGAGGGTAGAAGCTGTGATTATGACCTCTAAATCTCCAAGGCATGTTATACTAAAAAATCTGTGATGAAAGGATCTAAAGAATAACAACAACAAAAACAGACAGAGAGAGAGAGAGAGAAAGAAAAACTTAAGGAAAAATAAATGCTTTTTTTGTTCAAGATTTTTAACAAAATAGGGGATCCCTGGGTGGCTCAGTGGTTTAGCGCCTGTCTTTGGCCCAGGGCGGGATCCTGGAGCCCCAGGATCGAGTCTCACATCAGGCTCCCGGCATGGAGCCTGTCTCTCCCTCTGCCTGTGTCTCTGCCTCTCTCTCTCTATCATAAATAAATAAAATATTAAAAAAAAAAGATTTTAAACAAAATATTTAATCCCCAAAACAGCAGTGACATAAAAGCAATGACAAATATTAAACGTTAGGACAGAAAAAGTCGATAAGGAAGCACCAGCACGTTGGTGTTCAGTCACCAGTGGGGGTGACCAAAGCCATCAGAAATTACATCAGTGCGTAAAGAAGGTGACCATGACAAGCAAAATGGCACTTCTGCATCGGTCTCTAACCACAGACAGATATGAAAATTTCCAATGAACCCTTTACAAGTTATGAGTGAGGTGTTCTTATGAGATGAAGACATTGGAGAAAAGAAAACACAGGTACGGAACAATTCTGCAAAAAAATGGTTTGTAGTCACCAGTACTAACTAGCCTCCTTGGTTTCTCAAAAATTTAAGAATCCAAGGATGCTTTCTATGATCTTTCCAACTTTACTCCCTCCCCCACCAGCAGTGTCAACTTCATTCATCTCCTATTTTCTCTGCCAAAAGACAGCAGGATTTCGAATTTCTTCCAATGTTTTTATAAGTAAAGCTTGGTGGATCCTATCAAGGTGACAAAAGTTCTGTAGCCAATGAAGAAAAAATAAAGATGAAAGATTGCTGAATCTACCCAATTGTTTGATAAGTCAATTCTTTTATATCTGATATTTTCATTTTTAGCTGGAAATTCCAGACAGCATCCCTTTCAGTAAAGGAAAATTTTTTTAAAAGACTATTACTCCACTGGAGGAAAAAAAAAAAATTCTCCAAAGTTGTGAAATTAACCTCTTCCTTCATTCACACATTTGGTTCTATTTTTACAGTTGTACCAGTAAGTCTAAAAGAAAAAGCACTGAAAGTCAATCTCAGGTTTCTAAAATGTCTGACTGTGCATGACCCAGTTCTCTTCAGCACCTCCCGGAAGATTCAGCCAATTTTTATTTCGGCAGTGCATCAGTGTTTATCATTTGTTTTAAAACAGTGCTGCATGTTCTTGAAAATTGACGCAGATGAATTTCACCCATCGTTTACAAAAACTCAAGAGAGACAAATGGCCTTAAAAACTAAATTCGCCACTGAGGCATGGTTAATTTACTAAAACAGCATTTCTTTTTTTCCCTCTCAGTTCAATATTTACTTCCTTACAGTGGTAACTCCATCCCCACCCCCACCAATTTGTCAAGATCTGACAAATTTCCAGCTTATAATTAGGCATTATGAAAATTCACTGTGGGAAATCTATTGCTAGACAAAAGCTTTTCCATTCAGTTTGCTTTAAAGGAACACTGATGACTTTCACCTTGGGAAGAATGCTAAGAGCAAAATCATGGATGCATTTTTGACCGCATATGTATGAATAAACTGACTTCTTAGGGACAAATACTCTAAGAAGTGATTAAGTCAGACACACCTAGAACAAAATCCTGGCTGCCTCTTATTTGCTGGGCAATCAAAGGCAGTTTGCTTCATCTCTCATCCCTGCTTCAGTTTCCTTATCTATAAAGTGAGAACACAGTAACCCTAAGTGTCATATAGGGATACTAAGGGTATTAAATGAAAAAAACTATGCAGTAGTGTCAGGCACATAGTAAAAGCTTAGTCAATCGCAGTCATTGGCATTTTTATTAATAACAGAGAGAAAGAACAGAGTAGAGAAGGTCCTTGCCTCCCTACTTGCTGTCATCTTCAGAATTTCACCATCCTCATTATTAATGAAAAAAGTGTCTAGGCAGCTTGCAGACCTGGAAGGCCAGAGCAAGCCTACAAAGTTCTGTCTCTGAGAGACAGAACAAGAGTTCAGATGTCAGGTGGTCTCCCAGGCCTAGAAGCCATGCTGCCTAGGCCCAATGGCAATACACCCCTCTCTTAGGGTTGAGAGGAGCCCATGACTCTCCCCTCAAATTAATTCTCCTTGCTCTGTGAGGGGAGGCAAATTTATAATCCTCCATCCTCAAAGCAAGAGGATGGGCAAGACAAGCTCTGATACTCTTTTCAGAGAGAATTAATTTGGAGCTGGTAGGGAAGAGCAAGAGCTGGGAGTTTTCAGGAGCCCAAGAGCAAGTAAGATGTCTCCAGGGACACTTCTCCTGGCCTCATATCATCAAATAATCAAAAGAAAACAATGGTCAGAAAACAATCAAGTATGCTCAGACACATGTTTGGCTTTCTGTCTGAACAGAGCTCATCCCTTCTCTCACTCTAATCATTTCAGCAAACAGTTGTGAAGCTAACATACAGTGAACACTCTCTGTTCTCAGCTCTTTGCCAAGTCTTTCCACATGCACAGATGGTCTCATTGTCTCCTATCCTCAAAAAAATCAATGCTATAGTTTATCTTCATTTTTCAGGTGGGAAACCGAGGTATAGATAGACTAGGAAACCCTCAAAAACACTGCATTGCATGGAGCCAAAATTTGACCCCAAGCAGTCTAGCTCCAGAGTATACAATCTTCACTAATCTTCTAATTCCACTGGCCAAACAACTGGAAAGTTGGTCTTGCTTTCTCTGACTCAGGATTCAATTTTCTGTAATGATATTTCTCTAAAACTTGTATTACTAAACAGACAGGAACCGTGAGGAGATTCTAGGCCTCTTTCATTTAATGTTCAGAATTGGCACACTTAAAATATTGCAAGCTTACTAGAATAGAGTGGGGAGATTGTCACAGAGGTGTGGATGAAACAGCCTGGATCCTGAGTCCCTCAGTCTGGAAGCTGTTTGACAGTGCATGGGCAATCTATGCACTGTGCACTCTACTTCTGCTTGTATTTGAGATTTTCCATAATAAAAAGATAAAAACCAAGAGGAACTTAAACTACAAGCAAGATAGCTGAAGATCTTAAGCCATTTCAGGATCGAGAGGAACATTTGACTCAATGTCTCTACTGATAATTACAAAGTCTAGAGTACAAGAACTAAGGGCACAGGAACTTATTTATCAAAAATTATACTAGTACAAGAATCCTCCCCCATGAGCATTTTACTGTGATCTATGTGGGGCAGTGAAGATATCCCAGGAGTTGAATCTTTTGCTCACTCTAACATTTGCTGTTCCTGGAGCTACTGCTGCTGATAGAAAAACCTTTTGCTTCCCTCCTCGTGGCAGGTTTATCTTTCCACAGCCTATAAACACTAAAGACTATTTGCATAGTCAAACTTAAAAATTTCCACATCTTTATCCCTTTAACAGTTTTCCTAAAAGATTAAAAGAAAGAAACTTACCCATTCTGTTGTACATTCCCCCTATGCCAAAGTGTGCTGTGGTTTCAAAAACTGGCCCAGTCCTTCTGAACTTTTCTGTATCCGTTATAATATTAAAGAGCCACAAGGAAGGGAAGTGGTTAGTCAACTTGCTAATTTTATCAGTCCCTCCCACTGGTTAAATAGTACCTGATGCTACAGACCCAAAATCAGTTTTCCAGCTCACTTCTCTGCTATAGCACAACTTGATGAAAACAATCTAACTTGAGGAGAAAGAGAGTGACAATATCTAGTTTGTAGGCATGAGACAGTTAATGAATGAACATTTTATTACTATTAATAAGAAGCCTAACAGACTACAGAAACCAGCGATTTTACAAAATGAGGAGGAGGAAGAGAGAGAATGTCTGTCAGCTCCATACTCTAAGCACACTCTCAGCTGGGTGGGAAGGGGAGTGATTTTTAATGCAATCAGAGAACGTGTGGGAAGTAGCTGGTGGTTCATTTGTTGATAAATTTTCTGCCCTGGAATGAAGCCAGTTTACCGGATATAGAAACTTCCACAACTTGGGGCCCTGGCTCCGTTGATTCTCTTCCTCTGGAGTTTAGCAATTAAAATATAGGAACAAGTAGCAGACGTGTGCCTCTGGACGAGGGAAAATTTAATGTCCTCTAAAGAAGCTCTCAACTGTTTTCTAGTTGTAAATGTCTGTAGTAGATGAAAAGATAATATAGAACCTGAAGACAGATTTTAATAAAATAAAATAATTCTGACATGACAATCCAATTCCAAAAGGTTGCAATATACAAAACACTGTCACCCCAGAACTCTGTACCACAAAATTTCCTGAGTTATTTCAACGTGTGGCATTTGAATTAAATCTGGAGTACTCACTTTAAAGTGTATCCCATCATATCAGGAAAAATCAAATAAGAAAAGGAAAAACTTTGGAGAGCTATTGAATTTATTTTCCACTCCCATAAGTTTGTTTTCTAATTAGAGCTAAGAAAATGTACTAGACTGAAGTGAAGCACCAGTCATGCCTTGTTCTGAGATGCCAGCTACAATTTGCCTTGAAGAGAACAAATGCACAGTTCTAAGCCCTCAAGGTCATATCTTCATACATCTTTGAGTTTAAGAGGAGGAGTAAATACCTAAAATCAACATTCACACCCTTGACTTTCTCCGTTACATCTGTAGCTTCTGTAGCTTCAAGGAAGGAAGAGGAAAAGACACAGAGCTCTAGAGCAAAAAGAAGGAAAGAAAAATGAAAAATAATTATTTGTTCCTTCTCAAAAATTCACTGCAATATCCCTAGGCTTCTACATTCAGGTGAACCTCCTCAGCCTCTCCCAGAAATCCTACAGCATACTTCATCATCTTCTCAGTAGAGCCCTAGATTATTTCTATGTAATATCTTTCTAGAAGACTGTAAGCCTCTTCAGGACTTAGATACACTCATGATGCCTACCTAGAACATTAAGCTTATCAAGCAGAAAGCCCCACTTTTTAAAAAAGATTTTATTTATTTATTCATGAGAGACACACAGAGAGAGGCAGAGACACAGGCAGAGGAAGAAGCAGGCACAGGTGGGGAGCCCAATGCAAGTCTAGACCATCGGACCCCAGGACCACAATCTGAGCCAAAAGGCAGAGAAGCTCAATTGCTGAGCCACCCAGGCTTCCCAAAAGCCCCACTTTAAAACAAGTAGTTCACAATGCTCTTTTGATAACCTAAACTGACACTTAAATTCTAAATCCAACTTCTATACAGTATATTTTTCAAGATTAATAAAGAGCTCCCACACATGAGTATTTACATGTCTCAGAAGTTCTCCAATGCTTTCCCTACTACCCAATGAGTAAAACCAGATTGAAGAGATGTAGCAAGAAGCCAGTCTTTACAAGAAAGGTAGGCAAGTGAGAGACTGGACAATTGAGTGCACAAGAAAAAAAAATCTAGTGTTAAAACAAAAAACAATAAATCAGATTTATCAGCACATGAGAAAGTAAAAGGAAAGTAAGATTACCTGAAATGCAGATAACATGCTAAGGCAAATTCCAGACCACAGACATAAAGAAAACATGAAAAATGATTAATATTCTCTTGCAGGAGCTGAGAATTTTTAAAGGTGCATGAATTTCCCTTTTTTCAATACTAAACAAGGGAACTAGAAATGCACACTGATAATGTGCTGTGTGTGTAGGTTAAAATACCATAAGCCATGCTGCTGTGACATGATTTTCCAAACGGTGACCAATTCATCATTAAGCTTCTAATAACAAAATGTGAAATTATATGATAGTTGTAGTCCTAGAAAATTCAGTGTACACTAAAATAGAATAAAAAGTTTTCATATGTGTAACAAATTTTGTTTTTAGGCTCAAATAATTATAAAAAGGTGTTTTACCCACTATCCAAAAAAATAATTGAAATTCATGACACAAGAAAAATTTTTCCAGGTGTAGCAATGTCCCTCACATTACAAAACCCTCACATCCATGAGACTGGCCCACTAAATACTAGAAGTAACCCCGGAACATTGGGGCATCCAGAAAACATTCCCACAATTTTCCAATCCTTGCCTTAGAGATCAGGACAGCCTCATTAAAAACCACTACCCTAGACAATCCACTATCCGTGGCAACCTTAGCTGCTTCAGGGGTCAGGCAGTAATGTCAAGAAGTGAAGGAAATCAGGGGAGGATTATGTAAACGAAGAGCACATGCCTCAGCTAATATGGGCCACCATGGACTCTTATCCACCCTGACCTACAGATTATGAGCAGTGCAGAGTCTCCCACCTTTTAAGAGAAAATACATCTAGATTTCATTTTATTTTAAAGATTTTATTTATTTATTTGGCAGAGAGGAAGGGGAGTGTCAGACAGGGGAAGAAGGAGGCTCCCCACTGAGGAAGAAGCCAGATGCAGGATTCAATCTTAAAACCCTGGGATCATGACCTAAGCCAGAGGTGGATGCTGAACTGACTGAGCCACTCAGGAGCCTCTAGACCATCTAGATTTCTATATGAAATTTCATTTCAAAAGACTGGTAACACTCAGGATCATACACAATTGTTCTGCAGGTTAACATGATCTCTAACATGAATTATTTATTCAATTTAAAAAACATAGAAATTTAAAAAACATAGAAACATATATAAAATATGTTATGTCAAGATACGATATTCAGTGTAACAAGCAGGTGACCAAGCACTTTTATCTCATTTTGTAAAAGCAATTATATATGCATTATATAGGAACAACTCTGGAGTATCTACCAATATGTTAACCAGAATTCTCTACTAATATATATATGACTTCTTTTTCTTTTTACTTTTCAGTACTTTTCAATTTTTCTAGCATGAACACATAAGGTTTTACAATAAGAAATAAGCCATAGAAAGTATATTTAGTTTTAAAACATTAGAGGATGGTAGCTATGAAAAGCTCTTTGAACACAGTCAGAAAGGACCACAGTTAAAATGTACAAACAAATGAAATTCCTCTCAAATACTAAACTCTGCCCCATGTCAAGCACTGGCTAATGACCAGGTATAAAAATTAAGCTGTCTGCAAATCAGAAGAATGTGCTCAAATAACAGGATTCATTATCTTGTTCCAGATAATTAGACATTATTTTATCTCCCGTATTAGACAGCCAGAGCCCACACAGGCCAGGATCTAAGAGTGAACTCATGACAAAGAAAGCACTCAAATAACTCAATTAAAAAAGATTCAGAGCTTTAAAAAAGTAAAAAATAAAAATTTCCTATGAGCTAAATAATAATAATAATAATAATAATAATTAGTTAACCTTTAAAATGAAGGTGCCTTAATAATTTAATTACTTTTTCTATTTACAAAATTAATATTAGAAGCTGAGTCATGTTTGAATTCAATAAAATTATTTTACTGACTTCTTCTAAGGCTTAAGAAATACTTTATAAAACCCCTCTTCTTTATAAGGCAGTTTTATCCTTCAATCTTTTGAAGACTGGGACCATATTTTACTCCTATAAAAGCTTATTTTCTCCCAAATTAGAAACATTTCAAAGCTGATCCTCCTAGGAACCAAACACGATATGTTAGAAGAATAAGCTAAGATCTTGAAAAATCATACATAATAAGACTGTTTAAAATGCCCAGGTATACACACTAAAAATGCTGCAATCACTTTTGATGTTTTTGGAATTTATAAAAATGTACTACCAAACTATATAGAAAGGAACATTTAGAATCATAGAAATTGGTGTGGAAATGATGATACAATCTCTGGAGATGTTACTTTTTCTTGTTAGAGAGTACAGTCGTGCCAGTGCTTACTTTGAAAGGAAAACCACCCTTTTTCCAGTCTTAAGCTATATGCTGACTAGAGCTTCAGTCTCTAAATATGTTTTCAAGTTTATTCATTTCCATTCTGCAGAATCAGAAGATTACACAGTTTATGAACTAAAACTTTCCTTTCAGTTATGTCTTTCAATTTTGATGACAAAAGCAGATGTTTGCAGGTTTGAAAGTTGCTAGTTCAACACTGTTGGGGAACCCAGGGTAAATGCAACAAAATAACCAAGTGCCCAGCTTCAAAGGTGATATGAAAATCTCATAAGAATAGTATCATGCAGCATGTCTTTCTGAGGAAAGCATCCCAGATGTAGTCTCTTTAAAATGCTTTAAGCATTTGACTAAATTTGTGGCTAAGGTGATTATTTTTAGCCAAGACCTTGCTTACTGACATACATTCAAACAAAATTTTTAAAACTGCCATTGAATACAACATACCTAATACTTGCTGGGAAGGGTATGTGTGTGTGTGTATGTGTGTGTGTATAAAATATATATATTCCTTAGTAAATATAACACATAATATTTAACTTCACTAACAAATAAATGCAGATTATGAAATATTAGTAAAAATTAGTATTTAACTTCACTAATAAATGCAGATTATGAAATATTAACCTTTTTACTTTCAGTTGAGGCTAACATAAGATGATGACAAGCATATGACGTAAAAAGTATTCTCATATATTACTGATAAGAATGTAAATTGGTACACCTTTTCTGGAGAAAAAAAATTGTCACAATTTATCAAGAATCTTTTTATTTTTTTTTTTATTTTTATTTTTTTTTTTTCAAGAATCTTTTTAAAAGCTCATGCTCTTTGAAAGTGACTCTGTTCCTAGGAATCATTTATAAAGAAAAAGAAAAAAAAAAAGATGTGAAATGGTGATTTATGTAAATGAATTTCCATTACACTATTTGTTTTTATTTTTAATATTTTTAAATGAATTTCGATTTGCCAACATAGTATAACACCCATATAGATGGGATTTGCTCATCCCATCAAGTGCTCCCCTCAGTGCCCATCACTCAGTCACCGCATCCTCTCACCCACCTCCCCTTCCATTACCCCTTGTTCATTTCCAAGAGTTAAAAGTCTTTCATGTTTTGTCACCCTCTCCAATTTTTCCCCCTCGTTTTCCTTCCTTTCCCCTATAATCCCTTTCACTATTTCTTATATTCCCTACACTGTTATTTTTTTTAATTTTTTTTTAATTTTATTTTAAATTTTTATTTATTTATGATAGTCACAGAGAGAGAGAGAGAGAGAGAGAGAGAGAGGCAGAGACACAGGCAGAGGGAGAAGCAGGCTCCATGCACCGGGAGCCTGACGTGGGATTCGATCCCGGGTCTCCAGGATCGCGCCCTGGGCCAAAGGCAGGCGCCAAACCGCTGTGCCACCCAGGGATCCCCCTACACTGTTATTTTAAATATTGTTGAACACCTGTAAATTGTCTATATGCCCAATATAAGGGCAATAATAAAATAAATTATGGTATAATTACAAGACAGATTTTAATAAAACCTCTAAAAATCATGGTATAAAAATATTTAATGACGCTAAAAATGGTTTATAATACAATGTTAGGTTAAAAAGATGCATAAATATGGGTGTACTATGATCCATTTCTTGGAACACAAACATTTTCCATTTACAATCTTACACATAAAATGTATCCACACATTCAACAGAAAAAGACTAAAAGCCAAGAATGTGAAGAATAATTCTCTCTGGGTGGTATAATTATAGATAAATTTTACATTCTTCTTTTTAACTTTTCTTTTTAACCAAGTTTTCTACTTTGAGTATCGGAAAATAAATATTTCATAAATCTGAAGACATCAAAAAATTGTGCAGTATTTTTCATGAATGTCAGAATCTTCTCCATTATCTCAGCACCCTTTACTTGGCTTTTTGGCTTTAAAATTATATTTTATTGTTACTTTGGCTTTGTGGATTTCTCATTTTATTCCTTGAAAAAGTGAAGCTTGCCTGCCAACTCAGATGATTTAGGGTGAAATCAACTTTATGTTAATGTGTTACGTTATGTTAATGTATCAGCCAGTCATCTTAGTTACTCCACAAGATTCCATTACTCTTAACAACAGACTGCTAAAATCTACATCCAATTTATTGCAAAATGAATAAGCAAACTTTTACGTAGGGCAATAGTTAACAGTGAGTGTTGAATTTAAATCAAGTGAATGAGAAAATTGTCTTTAGTCTCCATAATATCAAACACTTGAAAATTTTAACTCGTTTAATTATCTCAACAATCTTGAGAGTTAAGTTTTCTTCCATCTACTTTACAGATGAGATAATTTTCCCAAATACTGGGTAAATTGACCAAGGTCTCATATTTGGTAAATGGAGGAACACAACTGACTACAGATAATTCTGACCACAAAACCAATGTCTACCATATAAAAAGAAGGTTATTGCTGGTTTTTTTTAATCCAAATAGTTTACCTGAGGTGGTCTTAAAATTACAGACAACTTTAAAAAAATCTTTAAAGACTATGAAATAAATTAGATTCCAAATGAGAACAAAACACATTTTTCTCCTCTGTGGTTACTATGATGGAAGATGAAATAACTAACAGAACTGGAAAACACACACACACACACACAATTGAATATATAATTGAGGTCATGTTTTCTGAGTCAAAAATCAGAACACATGACACAGAAATGGTCTGAGTCTTATATGTTTCATGTAACCATCATTTCTCCACCGTTTTATGGGGGTAAAAAAAGTCTAAATAGGCATCTTGTATATTATTTGTAAACACTAAATAAAACTGACTTTTTTTTAACTTTAAAGGGAAAGTTTTAATTACTATACAAATAATATATGATCATCAAATCAAATAACAGAAAAAATATAGGGGGACAGAAAAAAAAACTGCCCACCATTCCTGTACTACAAAAATAGCCATTGTTGATGTGTTAACCTCCCAGAATTCTTTCTATTCACATACAAAATAGCAAAGTAGCACTTAAGAAACTGAAGGCTGGTTAAACTGGCCAAGTAGTATAGTTAGTGACATGAGGTAAGGTTTGCACAGACATGTGTCCAACTCCCACAGGATTGTTTTTCCTACCTCCCATTTTGCCTAGGGTAGGGGGATGGGTGGAAGACTCCGCAAACACAAGAACTAAAAGGGGGGCATTGCTTTGTCCATTTTTCATATTTTTCTAAAATCCAAAATGTTAGGTGGTTGACTCTGCCATTTACTACTATTTGAGCAAATCACTCAATTTCCCCAGGCTAAATGTTCCCACCTATAAATAATAGTGATAACTTCCAAGAGTTGTGAGTCAATGACTCAGTAACTAAATTGAATTAAATTTTAGTAGTTAGAAATCTCTGTTTTAGAACACAACACTCAGCATAAAGATACAATGCTAACCGTTAGAATCTTAAATGAATTAATTAAAATGCCATTTGGACCATGTGTACTGAAGACAACCATGAAGAATGTGCAAAGAGGAATGATAATCAGTTCAACAAATAATAGCCCACTGTTAGACTATCTGTGACATAAACTTGGTATTCCACAAAGTTTACAAATAAATCTTTTACTCACCTTTGATTTATCATCTCTCTTCTTACATGATTACTATGCCCTACTATGGAGTGCCTCCCTCTCCTGGGTTAAGGTGTGCTTTGAGTATTAGAACACCAAGGATCAGAAAAGGGTCAAAGAATTCCACATGTTCTTTATTGGTTTCTAAATACAGTGCCTAAAAACCACTCAGAATTTCCGTTTCTTTCAGGCCCTGGTTCCAAGGATGAGAAATGTCAATCACTAAAACAGCCCTGAGTTCTAGCTTTTCACACAGAGACTGAGTTGTGTCTCTGAATATAAGTGAATTGTACCCTGCAACATGCAGCAAAAGGAAGGAGTACCCAAACCTACATAGCTATGGCCCCATTGTGAAATGCAATTACAACATCCTTTTGCCTCCTGGGATACAAAGGAGTAAGTCCCTCAACTAAATCACACACAATCCAAATGAGCTGCATTCCTTTCAAGTAGTTTCCACCAAGTGATAATCACTTTCCCTCAGCGCAAATATGTGACTTCCCTTTCTGGAAATGGTCCGGGGACCTTGCAATGCCTTGTTTAACAATAATAATCATGTTGTTTCACTCCCGTCTATTCCCCTAAGAATTAAAATGTTTTTATTTCTCAATACCACGGAGTCTCAGGGACCATTTTGGGATTTTCCTAAGAAATTTCCATAATATCCTACCACTCACTAACTAGATAGTTTTAGAAATGTTATGAAAGGCTCTGGACTTTATTTTCTCATTTATAAAATGGGGCTAATAATGCTTAGTTCACAGAATTTCTGTGAATATTAAGGTCAATTACATAGAAGCCCAGCATATTGTAAATGGTTAAAAATTAATAAGTACAATTACAAGTGATCATAAACAATATTTACACAGGTTTCCTCCTCTCCACTCTGAAAAGGATATTATAATGACTGTGTGTGTGTGTGTGTGTGTGTGTGTGTCTGTGTGTCTGTGTGTATTCTTTCAGTATCTTTTAAGGTGGCTGTAGGCTTTGGGCCCTTTTCCTACAAGCTTTACTATACAGTTTTTAAAAATCCTTTTAAGATCCATAATCCCACTGAATCCAGAATAAAATGTATATTTAGTTTCAGGCAAACAATAGTTCAACAGAAGCCCCTTCAATTTTTAATTACTCCCTCTTCCTTCTTCAAGTTCACTGCTATTCTGATTTTTTTTTAATCTTGAAAGCCAGTCAGGGTACATTATTTATGTTATATTCAATAGGGAGAAAAAGAAGAAAAGGAATTTTATTCAGGACACTAACTCTAACCTTGAAATGTTATTTTCTGAACATTTGTTCTGCTCACTGAGCAATTTTTGTCTTCAAGTCAGATGTCTAAATACAGTGCTTGAGCTCTGCTTAAAGGCTAAAAATATAGACTTCGGCACAAGGTGATGGTTACAAAAGAAGGTGTTTAGAATATGGTTCAATAGAAGCTAAGGTAATTGAGCATTAGCTATATAGTTCAGCCTGAAGAATTTCTGATCTACATTGAAGCTTTGGAGTCAAATCTTAGGCCATTATCCTTTGAAATACATTTTACTTGAAAAGAGAGTCAATTAAGTAAGTGGTTTCCTGAACTCCTTCACTCAGGTCCTCAATTTTCATCATTTGAAGACTGGAAGTCATGGAAGCCTTTGTCAGCCTTTCTTTTTCTAAATAGAGTACCTACAAAAACATGTTCCACAAAGCATACTGCGTTTGAACAGGAAGACTAGCCACAATGCTCATGAAGTATTTCCCTTCTCTGGAGAAAAATCTATGAATAGAAGTCAATGAATAATTATGATGCTCACTAGCACCATGTAAAACATGGCCATCATGAAGAAAGTTTATTATCCTCCAAGATATATAGATCATTTGCCAACTCTGTTTCAGACTCATAGACAACATCTACTCTTGAATCTCATGCTTGGTCTTCTCAGGCACACTGAAATTAAAGTATCAAGGTTGGGATGGAAAAAGTAAAATAAAAGAAAGAATTATCCTAGAATGAATAATTCTGTTTTCCAAAGACAGTGAAGTCCATTTAATGTTTAAATTTTTATTCCTTTTGAGAAATTGGGGGAAAATAACACTGGATGAAGAAAGGGAGATTGGGTTACAGAATAAAAATTTTGATGTGCTCATGAGGTAAATATTGCCTGAATGAGCGAATGAAGGAAGGAGTCATAAACAATACTAGAAAATCTCAATAGGTTGTATTATTATCAAATCCTCTCTTTAAATATATAAGTAAATCTCATGAGACTATTCTATCTTTTTTAATGTTTCAGTACCTAGAAACATACCCAACAGAGGTAGTTCCTTAACAAGTATTTGCTGAATGGATTAATACATTTTCCTTTTCCTTTTCTTTCCTTTTTAACTTTTCAAACATTTTTAAGGCTAATACACAATTATTTTCTTAAACCTCTGAGAATTCCCCTTTCAACACTAGAAGAGATAAGTGGAATGAAATCACAATTCCTTAATAAAATTTTCATGTAAAAAATATTTGGCCAATATACACACAGTATGTAAATTAAGCCTCTGAGAAAACTAGTTTCTAGGCAACATTTGTCCTTATTAAATGAGTAAAATGCAAACATATATACATACTGGATATACATTTAACCAATATTTTGCATCATCTCCTTCATGATGTTACTGGGTAGAAAAGATCAGAACGCAAAAATTTCCCCAATCAATTCATTTATTCTTATCTCATAACAATCAGAATTGCCTATAGTAAGAATAAGGGCAAAATGGGTAGTAGGAAAGCCAGGTAAGCAGGTAGAGATAAAGTAGCTAACATAGGGACAACAGAATTGTATTCTAAAGGAGGTCTCCAGCTAAACTATGTTGTATCAACTAAGTTCAATAAAATGTAGTTTATCATAGTCTATCATTTTTCATAAATAAGCTTTTACTGTGTATTAGAACTTTTCTGGCAGAGGTTTAGTTGTGCTTTATTTTGTAGTTAATTGAATTTTATGTATATCTGAGATAGGAGTTTGATATCTTTCAAATTTGTTTCTAAAATGACATGAAGTTTACTTGAAAACTCCCAAACTTCCACACTCATGTTTTTGAGTTTCCAGATTTGGACTTTTAGAATGGAATACCCACTTCTATAGCAGACGCAGCTCTTGTTATGGGGCTAAAATGTTCAACAGAAAAAAAAATCATTTTTCTTGCCTGTATTACGGAATACCTCTTCATACCTTTCAAAGTGACCTTTTAAAATCGAATGTGAAATGCATAAAAGATTATGCCTCTTTCCATATGCACATATTCACAATGTCCTAGGGCATTATTTCAGCAGGAAAAGTCTTGATATTTTAAAATCAATTTAAAAACAAACAAAAATACTTAAGAAATAACTGCATCTTATAGAATTTTAAGTACTTCTCTTTTACCATGTTACATAAAAGGCATATCTAAATTTAGACATATGTAGATAAACATGCCAATCCCTGAAAAACCCTAGACCACAGAAGTTCTAGGGAAAAGTCTGTATTATATTAAACATGAGACTCCATTTCCTTGTTTTGAATTATTGGTGCTGCTGTGGCAACAGCACAATAGAGAACTTTGTTGCACTCTCAGCAGAGCTATTTATATTATTTAACCTCTTCCCTGAGAGTTCTTCCTCTACTGAGTTCTTCCATTATTTTAATAAAGCAGTCCATTCAAAGTTTTTTTTTTTTTAAATCGTTGCTAAATGTGAACAAACAACACATACCTTTAAGCTGTTTAGGGCAAACATTCTAGACACGAAGCTAATCTTTTGACATGTTTTAAGTAACAAAATACCCACTTAAAAGGTTGTGGAAATAAAAGGATAATTTCTTGCAATCCAAAGGAATGGCAGAAGATTTCTAAATGCTCTAAAATTTTACCAAAATATCCAGAAATGGGAAGTTGTGAGGTCATAACTAAAATACTTCAAAGGAGGAGACTTCTACAAGATCCAAGTTCAAGGTGGTATTCCTTCCCAACTGTAGGATATTGCAAGTAGAGGGTGAGGCAAATGGCAGGGCCACAAACTGGGAAAAATCCAACGTTATACCAGTTCCATAGAGGTACACATCATAAACATTTCTTTAATACCCTCGAGAAACAGTGATATTAACAAAGCAAAGAGAAGGATGAAGGGATGAGATTGAAATTGGTGATTTCTTAAACTATGAGCATTGCCTTTAGTTAGAAAACTGGCTAACCACTTAGTTGGATTCAGGGTAGGACCTTTTCATAAAATCTTTTGAACATGGTGACTGAAATTAAGTCCCATCTTTGAAAATCAAAACAACTGAAAGAAGGTGTTAGGTAATGAGAAAATGAGATAGGATAACTACCTACCAGTGAATCTTCTCCAATGACTAAGAAATGTTTGAGTAGGGGGGTAGCACAAGGCAAGCTAGGACAGTTAGGGAGAAACTATCAAAAGGAAAGCAAAGAACTATCAATACTATGTACACATGAAAATTCCTCTTCCCTTGATTTATCTGTCATTTCCCCCACAGACCTATTTTCCATGTACAAAGATGTTCTCATTTTTCATTCAACTGGCCAAGACATTTCCCCTCTTCTATCCAACTGTCTGTCCTTCTCCCCTCCTTTTTTTGCTGGCAAATGTCAGAGTTTAGACTTAGATCAGTTGTTTTGTCTGTCAGCTTGCTCAGTGTTGCCCCACTCAAGCACAGCTCATTCCCGCTTCTCCAATGTCACAGGCCATCATCCCTACTTCTGCCTGAGTGCTCCCACTCTATCATTATGAAGGTGTTTTTATCTAGTTCTCTCACTCTACTGGGGCCTCCTCCAGGGCAGTCTACAGAAAGCTCATTCATTCATCCTTATGCCTCCTTTTTTTTTTTTTTTTTAGAACTGTGCTATGATTACTGAATGACTGTAGTACTAGTATCAAAATGGATTTAAAATTAGTAATAAAAAACCATAACATGTTTCTTTAAAATTACAACGTTCCAACATGTTTTAAAATGTAAGTTGGCACACATGATAGAACGCAAGAAGACATTTAGGGTATAGAAGAAAAATAAGAAGGATACAAAAAGAAAAATTTAAGAGAAAAAGACAAAGAAGCCACTTTTGTCACTGTCTGCTATGACTATGAGCAAACTCAGTAAATATTCTCCTGTAAAAATTTTTTGAAGGGAATCTTATAAAGGCTAAAATGAATAAGCATTATTTCTAGTTTTATATTTGGCTCGCAAAAAAAAGTAAATTGGGTAAGCTGTCACTCCAACTATTCATTATTTCTTTATAAAATGTAACACCACCCACTTTCTATGGAAGAAAAAAAAATCACATATTCTCTCTTATTAAAACCTATGCCCTCTAGAGGTGCTCTGTCAAGCTGAGAAATGGCATGTCAGGAGACATAATATGCTGCAGAGACAGATGTCCCTATTCAAATTGCATGTACAATGATCAATCACAACTCAGAACAGTCCTGAAAACTCAAGTGCCACACTTAAAAAACAATTACAGAAAGACATGTTAAAATAACATCAAGAAGCTTGATACACGCTGAATGCATTATCCAAGAAATTCAAGAGTATTTGTAAAACAGGAGAGGATTTTGTGTTCTGCTAAGTTCCCATACAAGAATTTAAAAAGTACTGTTAGAGGAATTATTGTGCCATGGTCCACACCTGCTCTTGGGTAAGCTCCCTTTGCTTTATGCTACAAGTTAGCCATTCCATAGCTACCCGTGGCCTCTCATTAATTCCATTTCAAGTTTCAGAGAGAATTTAGTACTTGTCACTAGTAAGCATGCCTTTGATTGTATTTTGTACATCTGTAACCTTAAACAATAGAGCGGTGTAAACATATTTTTGAAATTATATGATTATATATGCCTAGCTAATTCATTATCAAAGCCACGTAATATTCCATTGCATGAAAATACTTATACTTTCTATCCTATTTTCCTACTGGTGGATATTTGGTTTGATTCCAGTTTTTCAGTATTATGAACAATGCTGATATAAACATTTCTGTACATGTCACATTGTCTACACAGGGGTATCTCTGTGGTATTATACCTCCCAGTGGAATTTCTGGGTGGACACTTAGAAGGTGCACAACTTGACTACATATGTACAAATATACTGCTCTCTTTAGTGGTACTAATCTACACTTCCCCTCAGTGTGGTGAAATTGCCTACTACTCCACATCCTCACCAATACTTGGTGTTGTGGAACTTTATTATTTCGTTAGATTGATGGGTATATGCAATTGTTTAACACTTGTAGCTTCAATTTTAATTTCCCTGATTATGATTTTAACTGTTTAGTAGCCATTTAGATTTCATTTTATCAAAATTGGCTATTTTTATTTGTCCTATTTGCCCTGGGTTACTTTTCTTTTTGATATCTTATATGCTAATCCTTTGTCATATTTATGTTACACATTAACTTTCCCCAGTCTGACTTTTCTCTTTCATTGTACAAAATTTAAATTTAATATTCATAATTATTGTTCATAATTATCAATCCTTTCCCTCAAAGTAGTGTTTATGTTTGGCTTAGAAAAATTCTTTCACCCTCTATATCATAATTTCCAATTTTAATTTAAATGCAAATGCTTAATTCATCTGAAATTGCGTTTGGGCTTTTATGAGGTAGGGATACAATTCACGTTTTTGTTCCAGTGCGATTTATCAAATAACTTCTCCCTTTTGATGATCAACAATGCTACTTCTGTCATATATCTGGTTTTCATGTATAAACTGGTGCCTTCTTGGCTAGGCAGTCTAATCTATTTGGCTATGCATAATGTACAATATCATGATTTTATAAGAAGTCTATCTATGTATGTTATAATGCCATTCTTCCCATTTTTTTCTTTTTATTCATTATTGTCTTTTCTTTCCTTGACCTTTTACTCTTGCACATAAATCTGTGAATTAGGGGCAGCCCAGGTGGCTCAGCAGTTTAGCGCCACCTTCAGCCCAGGGTGTGATCCTGGAGTCCCGGGATCGAATCCCACGTCAAGCTTCCTGCATGGACCCTGCTTCTCCCTCTGCCTATGTCTCTGCCTCTCTCTCCCTCTCTCTGTGTATCTCATGAACAAATAAATAAAATCTTTAAAAATATTAATTAATTAATTAATTAATTAATTAAAAAAATAAAATAAAACCTGAGAATTAGCTTGTTGAATCCCATAAAAAATTCTATTGGGTACTCAGAATTCCATAACTCAATTTGAGGAGAATTAACAACTTAGTAACATGGAATATTTCAATTCATAATAATAGTATCTTTCTCTATTTACTTAAATCTTCCCAAATGGCTTTCATTAAAGATCATCTTTGGGATACTTGGGTGGCTCAGCAGGCTGGGCATCTGCCTTTGGCTCAGCGCGTGATCCCAGCCTCACACTGGGCTCCCTGCATGGAGCCTGCTTCTCCCTCTGCCTATGTCTCTGTCTCTTGCCTTGTGTCTCTCATGAATAAATAAATAAATAAAATCTTTTAAAAAAGATCATCTTTGTACACAAAGATATTTTTATCTTGTATTAACTTTATTCCTAGTTTCCTTTTTTGCATGTAGCATCTTTAATCATATTTTATAACTATGAAAATGCATCTTCTTGTATCCAGAGTTCATTATACATTTAGTGCTCCCTATATTCTGATTATGAATAAATGAATGACAAAATGTTGTGACGTTTACATGAGAAATAAAATTCTATAATGATGGTAAACCATAAATATGCTATTGGGCCTTATTTTGTTTTAATTTCAACTAAGGTGAGATTAACATAGGGAAGAAATTCAGACAAGAATTAACTAAAATTTTAGAGATTAATTTCAAAAGAAACTAAGGTAGGGCAGAAAGGTTTGCAGAAGACAATATTCCTGAAAACATCAGGAAGAGAAAGCTAAAACCAAGGGAGAAAAAGACTTAAAACATTTTTTAAAAATCTGATTCAGAATAAAGGGCTAAAATTATTTATTGTAGGAAAAAAATGATCCCTACATCTCACTGACTGAAGGATTTTTACTATAACACATATACATACACACTTAATATTTAATATTTTAAATATATGTGTACATATTTAATATTTTAAAATACATATATATTTAACCATGTTCCTATGAAGACAGAATTGATATGTTTATAAAGTTAACATATAATCAGGAGACTGAAAGGTGTGTTACTTTCCAGATGTGAAAAGCACCCATCCAAACTGCTAAGGTTTTTAAATAATGCTTCTCTTAACTGGAAATGTTTGATCTGAATATGATAACTATAAATGTTAGTACAGCTAGCACTAATCTTACAAGAAAATAAACATTTGCAATACTGCTATTCTTTAACAATTTATTGCATTACTAAAATTCACATTTCCAAAATTCAACATAATCCAAATCAGACCTTTTGGTGGCAAAACAAAAACATCATTTGATGCCCAGTCATTGTTCAGCAGATGTACTACTTTATCTGAAAATGGTTTACATGAGAAATAAAATTCTATAATGATGGTAAACCATAAATATACTATTGGGCATTATTGCATATAAATCTGAGAATTACACCCATGTATATATGCAGGTATACAGTCACATTTATGAAACTCTAATAATTCAGATTGTTTAATTCTTTTAAAATCATACACTGTACACATGCAGTATCTAAATTTCTGCCCCTAATTATAAATTCTACAAGAAAATTTTACCATAAGACAATGGCAAGTAAAAATGGTGAGAGATAATCAATAAGTACATAGGGATGTTTGCAATTCAGACAAACTTTGTAGAAATTATTTCTTGAACATTTTAAGGAATTTCCATATAATTATTCAAGACACTAAGTATTCCTTCCAGATTATGCTTGGTATACCAAATCAATGTTAATGCTACATTTGTTCTTGCTAAATCAAATAATTACAAGAAAATCTCGGTAACTTAATTTCAAAAAAAGTAAGTAAAGCTTGTAATTTACTTTTGTTGTTTCACTAAAAATTGAACAAAATGCCAGTGAGAATGATGATATATAATGCACTCAGACTTAGCTGTTTTCTGTTTTATTTGGCTTTTCTAAAGACCAAAGGAAAAGAAGGCATTTTTCAATAATGATTCAGAAGGTTCGCATAAAATCTAAGCATAATGCCAGAAGCAACCACAACTAGTAATTTAGCATTTCCCTTATTTTTTTCACCAAAAATAATATATTTACATATATGTGTATATACATATATATTCAAAATAAATCATTCTTTAGGTTTATAACCTACTTCTTATAAAAACAATGTCATTTAAAAGATTTGGTAGATGACCTATTTTATGAATGCATAATATTCCACAGAAAAATTAAAAATGCATCATACTGACTTGGCTATTTATTACATTAGTAGGCATTCAATTATATTTCCAACTCTATTTGCTCTCTAAAAATAATGCAGCATCGAGTCTTATTTTATGCCTGTTCTACTGATAATATAGGCACTCAAAAGCAGAAAAAGTGATAGATAAACCACCTTTCTTCCCTAAATCACCTATTTAAAAAAATGTATGCAAACATTTACTGAAGTCCAAGTCTATGCCAGGCCTTTTCATAAGCACAGAGGATGCAGAGATGAGTACGAATCGAAAACACTGCCCAGGAGCTCATTGTCCATCACAGTCATTTTCAACTGGAACAATTTTGCTTTGCAGAGGACATCTGGCAACTCTTGGACACATGTTTGGTTGTTACAATGGGGTGGGAAAGCACAACTGGCACGTAGTGAGTAGAGGCCAAAGATGCTGCTGAACATCCTGTAGTGCACATAACTAGCCACCACAATAAAGAATTATCAAGCCCAAAAGTTCAATACAAAAAGTGAGCTGAGGTTCAGAAACCCTGTTCTAGCCCTTTTGTATGGTCTGTCCAGCTCCATCACACTCAAGAGTTCATCTCTCCTCAACAATAACATTTAGTAAGTTATAACAGTGGAGAGGTAAACCAACAATCTCCATGAAACTACATATTTAGGTTAACAGCATGGCCCAACCATAAGGAGCCAATCCCAGTTCCCATACCCACATTTCAAATATAATGACTGCATCTACTAATCAGTGAATCCTGAAGCCTGGCAAGTATGAGGATTTTACATCTGGAGCATAGACTTCAGACTCAGTTCAATGTGGCTTCTTCTACTCTCTTTCAAACCTTTACAGTTTAGGATTGTCTCAGGCAAGAAAATGAAAACAAGGTATTTTTAACTACCTGCTCAATTGCTTGGAAAATTACCTCTTAAAACATTTAAACACCCACTTCTCATTTTTTCCAAAGCCCTGGACTAGCCAAATGATATTAATCACTGGAATTCCTTAATGAGAGATGTAATTTTTCAAAGTTTAGAAGGTTCGTTTTATTTTTCAAGTTGTTTATTTTGAAGTGTGTGTGTGTGTGTGTGTGTGGTATGTGGATATATAATTGCTGTAAACATACTATATATGTTATATATAATATGTATATATTATATAAAATAATATAAAATATATAAACTAGTATATAGCATATATAATATGTATAGATAAATACAAACATCTGCAAGACAATCATAAAGTTGCTACAAACCCTGTAGCATTACCTTCTCTGAAATTCTAGAAGATTCAATTTTTGATAGACCCACATGAGCCTTCAAAGAGCAGCAAAATCTTCATAGCAATTGAAATCCGAATAATTATAAGTTCCTTAACTACAAATGCAATATTTATTAGGCAAAAGAATCCCTGATTTGGGGTAATGCTGTATACAATGAGATTGTACATTTCCTTTAATCTTCCATTTGTTCAAATAACCGTAGCACAGCTGGTGGCAATAAAAGCTACTCAATTGTTTTCTCACTGTCTAAACTTGGAATAAATGGTCCAGCTCTAGAAAAGAAGTTGTTCTTTTGTCTGATAAGTTCCTTTCAAGTGGTTATCAATTTAAATAGAGAAGTCAAAGCAGCCCATCAGTAAATACCTCATCAGATAAAACATCAAATACCAACCACCCCCATTACTGAAAACACTGGTTTGGAAAATAAACAAGAGCAAAATGGCTCACTGCTTTTAATCAGTGTAATGAATACCATTAACTCAAACTGCAAACTCCCTACTCACCAGAAGTGAATTATTTAGTTCCAATATCTTTCCAATGGTTTCTTTTTCTCTTTAAACTTTAATTAAAATCAACCACATTTGAAAACTGAGGAGCCTGAGCCTAAGAAAAGATTTTCAGCAAAAAAAAGTTTTTTAAAAACTTTGGTACTGGAAACCTCTCTAACATTTAAAAATTCTTCAATTCTGCTGGAAATACAATTTGTATAACTTAAACATCCATAAAGGAAGTTACAAAATTCAAGCTATTCAACCAATTTTTGTGAAGAAAATTCCATGTGCTGAATACCATGAGTACATGATAAATAAGGCAGTCATCAAAGAAAGTATCAACTCATGCAATTTATGTATCAATCTCATATTTGTCAATGAAACACAGAAATTAACTTTTTGAAAATATAAAATACACAACATAATATTTTAGAAGAATATTATAAAAAGCTTTTCTACCATTCTTTTGATTTCTAAATATTCTAATAGGTTTTGTTTTTTTATTAGCTCTATTAAATATCTGAGTTCTCATGAATATGTTAATTGACCAAAAATGTACATTTTAAATTATTCCCAATAGCTGTGAGTAGTATCAACATCAATTAAGATTGGCTGTGTTCATGCCTGATGCTTAGCATTCTATCAAGTACTAAGAGGAATAGTAACATTAGAAATACACTATAAGAATGGCTTCATGGCTTTTGTTGAGATTTTTGTGGTATTTATGTATCCATGTAATATTTATTGTCCACCATGTACAAAGCTATGTAAAAGATAGAACCAGAAGCACAAAATATTTCCTGTTGAGGAAACGTGACAAAAGGGTCCTTTGTAGGAATTTCCCAGATAACATGAGGGGAAACAAGTCTCCAGACTAAAGGAACGTGCACAGATTCTCTTTCTGATCCAATTCTAATTCCGGAGTGTTGAACTAGCCCTACCACAATGGTTTAGAAAACAGCTATCAACTGTGAACTGATACAGTACTCCTCCTTGGTGGGTATTTTGATTTTTTTAAAAATAAATGTCTAATTTCCAAACTTAAAATTCTGTGAAAGAAGATAGCATGAGCAGATAGCTCATAAGATATTACTTCCAGCAACATTTTTGTGTATATCATGATTTTTGCTTTGGTCTCCCTTCAACAGTCATGGAGATTATTATAAGTGAAGTTGGATCCATTCATTTGAAACACACAATATTGATTTCTCCTTGATCTGAAGAAAAGGACAAGTTTTCAGGATCTATTTTTTTTCACCACCTAACACAGACTGAAATTAAATCAAAATCACCATTTATAATAAAAGTCCCTATTGTTCTTCAAAACGCATAATCTCGTAAACTTACGTGCTCTGAACTTAACACATCATGATGGACATACACAGATACTCCTGGGCACAATGTTTAAATACCCCGATAATAACTAAATTGTTTTCCATTAATAGCACTAATGTATATAACAAAAGTAAATAAAAAAGATGTGGCCGAAATACCATTTAGATATAGTCAACATTTAAAAGAATAGATAGCTAAGTTTCTAAATTTACTTACAGGTACAGCTTTTTTTTTTTTTTTATGAACAGCTTTCACTTACAACCCGAAATTTTGTCTAATTGAAGCCTCAATTTGAAGGAGGGCTTTGAAATGTAAGATAGTAAATTAATTAATAGTCCCCATAAGAACTAAAATTCATATAGTAGCATACATGGGTAAGACAGTCTTAACAAAAATAAGAATGTTGGGATGCCTGGGTGGCTCAGTGGTTGAGCCTCTGCCTTTGGCTCAGGGTGTGATCCCGGAATCCTGGGATCGAGTCCCATATCAGGCTTCCTGCATAGAGCCTGCTTCTCCCTCTGCCTGTGTCTCTGCCTCTCTCTCTCTCTCTCTCTCTCTCTCTGTGTGTGTGTGTGTCTCTCATGAATAAATAAATTCTTTAAAAAAATAAGTAAAATAAGAATGTTAATCCTTCAAAGTGAATCAAAATTATTTGCTGGCCTCCGTATACATGTCCCTATCACATAATGAGTATATGTACAATTATTTTTAGCTAGCTAAAATCTCCCATACCTCATTTCATCATAGTTATAAAGAAAGTATTTTGCTTATATAATTACACAGTTTTTTTTAACCATGATGTGCCTGTAACTTAAGTTATTTTGTTAATAGTTATATATGTATGTTCAGTCTGTTTTGTTCTTCCTTGGCACGTTAATTATTTAAGACAGTGTTGTTCAATTCCCAAATATTTGTGAATTTACCAAATTCTCTTCTGTTTTTGATTTCTAATTTCATTCTATTGTGGTTGGATAATATACTTTGCAGAATATTAATCATTTTTTAAGACTTTATTTATTTACTCATGAGAGACAGAGAGAGAAGCAGAGACATAGGCAGAGAGAGAAGCAGGCTCCATGCAGGGAGCCCGATGCAGAACTCAATCCCCAGACTCCAGGATCATGGCCTAAGCCAAAGGCAGACACTCAACTGCTGAGCCACCCAGGCATTCCAATATTAATCCTTTGAAATTTATTGAAAATTGTTCTATGATTACCATATATGATCTATCCTAGAGAATAGACTTTATGCACTTGGGAAAAATATATATATTACATTGCGGTTGGCTGGAGTGTTCTGCAATGTTTGTTAGGTCTAGTGGGCTTAGAGTATCATTATTAAAAGTCTGCTAGTTTCTCATATATCATCTGTCTGGGTTTTCTATTCACTATTAAAAGTGGGTGATAAAGTCTCCAACTATTATTGTTGAATTTTCTATTTTTCCTTTTCTCAGTGTTTGTTTCATATATTTTGTGGTTCTGTTATTAGTGCATTAATGTTTATACCTGCTATGTCCTCTTCGTTGATTGATCATTTGATAATTATGATCATTATAAAAAGTCCTCTTTTGTCTCTAGTTTTTGTCTTAAAGTCTATTGTGTCTGATATTAGTATCTCTTTGGTCACTGCTGGTATGGTATATCTTTTTCCATCCTTCTACTTTAAAACTGTCTGAGTCTTTGAATCTAATGTTTCTTGTACATAGGATATAGAGGATTTATTTTCCATTCTGTTAATATCTGGCTTTTGAGTGGCTTATTCAATCCATTTATATAAAATAAATTACTGATAAGACAGAATTTATGTCTGTCATTTTGTTTTCTGTCATGTTTCTTGTTCTTCTATTCCTTTTTTCCGTTCCACTTCCATTACTGCTTTATGTTATGTTACACAGATATTTTATAGTAATTTTAATTTTCTTGTCATTTTTGTTAATATATTTTGTTTTTTAAATCCCTGATTAAAATTATCTTAATTTGCAACAATGTAATTCAGATTAATACTGACTTAATTTCAATATGACATAAAACTTTTGCTACAATATAGCTTTGTTCCTTCACCCTCCTTTGTGTTGTTATTGTCATACACATTACTTCTTAATGCACTATTAACCATTAATATAGTTTTACAGTTGTTGCTTTATGCAACTTTTAAATCAAGAGAATAAAAGTTATAAACAAAAATACATTTATACAGCCTCTTGTATCATTTATATAGTGACCTCTATCACTATTTTTTATTTCTTCATGTGAATTTGAATTGTGGTCTCACAGTCTTTCATTTCAGCCTAAAGGAATTTCTTTAATATTTCTAGCAAGGCAGGTTTGCTAGTGACAAATTCTGTTTTTGTTTATCTTGCAGTATCTTAATTTGTTCATAAAATTTGAAGAACAGCTTTGCTGGATACAAAATTGTTGGTTGACAATCTTTCAGCATTTCAACAATCTTTCAGTCATCCCATTACCTTCTGGCCTTCGTGGTTTCTGGAGAGTAATCACCTGTCACACAGATTGAAGTTTGCTTGATTTAATGTGTTTCTTCTTTTTTGCTTTCAAGGTTTTCTTTGATCTTTGCATCACCAGTTTGATTATGAGATGTCTGGGAGTGGTTCTCTTTGAGTTTTTCATACTTGGGGTTTGTTGAGCTTCTTGGACATATACATTAATGCTTATCTTCAGACTTGGGGAGTTTTCAACCATTATTTCTTGAAATATTCTTTTGGCTCCTTTCTTTCTCTCTTTTCCTTCTGAAATTTCCATTATGCACATGTTGGTACACTTGATAATGTCCCTCAGGCCTCTGAGGACCTGTTCATTTTTCCTCATTCTTTTTTTTTTAAATATTTTATTTATTTATTCATGAGAGACACACAGAGAGAGAGGCAGAGACACAGGCAAAGGGAGAAGCAGGCCCCATGCAGGGAGCCCAATGTGGGACTTGATCCCGGGACTTCAGGATCACACCCTGAGCCAAAGGCTTGAGCCTTTAAAATAAAATTTAAACCACTGACTCACTCAGGCATCCCCATTTTTCCTCATTCTTTTACTTCTTTGTTCCTCAGATCAAATAATTTCAATTGACCTATCTTCAAAATCACTAATTCTTTTTTTCGTTGGCCAGCACAAATCTGTTAAGCTACCCTAGTAATTTTTTCATTTCAGTTGCTGTGCTTTTCAACTCCAGAATTTCTATTTTATTCTTTTTTTATAATGTCAAACTGTTTATTGATATTGTATACTTAGTTGAGAATATATTGTTCTCACACTCTTCTTTAGTTCTTTCAACATGGTTTTCTTTAGATTTTTTGAAATATTTATCAAAGCTGGTTTAATTCCTTTGTCTAGTAAGTCTAATGTCTGGTATTCCTGAGGGACAGTTTTTATTGACTTTTCCCTCTTATATATGGGTCATACTTTTCTTTTTTTCTTCATTTTTTTTTGCATATATCATACATTTTGTTGAAAACTAGACATGTTGGGGTGCCCGGATGGCTTAGTCAGTAGATCAGCTGAATTTTTGTTTTGGCTCAGGTCATGATCTCAGGGTCCCCCATGGTGGGCTCCACACTCAGCAGGGAGTCCACTTGCAAGTCTCTCCTCTTTCTGCCCCTCTTTCTGCTCACAGTCACACTTGCATGCTCTCTTTCTCTCTCTCTATAAAATAAATAAATCTTTACAGAAAAACTAGACACGTTAAACAATATAATGTGGTAATTCTAGATAACAGATTCCTTTCTCATCCCCAAAGGGCTTGCTTTTTTTTTTTCTGTGTGATATTGTTATTGTTTCTCTCCTGCTGATTTTGCTGTTGTTTGCTCAGTGACTTTTCTGAATTCTCTGAAGTTTGTATTTTTGTCATGTGTGGCTACTGAGATCACCACTCAGTTAAATTTGTGATCAGCTACTTTTTAGACAAGGATTTACTTAAATACCTTGAACCAATATGTCTCCCAGACTTTGTCAAGGGGTCCTATATGCATGTTGGGGCAAAAATTCAATGTTCTGGTGGACAGTTTACAACTCTGGCTTAGCCTTGACTTCTTCCTTGTGCAGAAGCTCAAGGTCAGCCAAAGGAAAGATTAGTGCTCTCTTATATCTTTCCTGGGCATGTGCACATCTCTGCACATACTCCCTAAACCAGACCCTAAAAGAAGTCCCATTGTTATATGAAGAAGACACTGACGCATCATTAACATAAATTCTTAAATGACCCAGAACTTAATTTACTGCAGATATGTCCTTTACCATAGCTAATATTTCTCTGCCTGGCTTTGAGTAAATCATGGTTTTTATGCTCACCAGATCAAACTTCTCTATGCATATTTTGTAGATGATTTAAAAACACAGAACCTAATTCAAGCATTAAAAGTCCAAATGTTACAAAGGTTGCATATTTCAACAAAATCTTAAAGATGATAGGATCCAGGAAATGCCAAAGTGCTTCCCTCTTCAAATTAAAATTCTAAACAATTGTACAAAAGCTCCTCAGTTCAGCATCTTCTGTAGCCCACTCCCCAGACATAGGTTTTATGGTCTTCATATATGCTTAAGCACATATAGCTCATTTAGAGAAGGGCTTATATCACCAAATACTTTGACTATATAGGTTATTTCAGGGACCTTCCTAAGGGACAATAATTGAATCTTTCCAGTGCTGCTTTCTTATACAGAGATCATCCTATAGGTGCTCTTCATGAGGATAAGAAAGAGTACAGCATTATATCCAACACACCCAATTCTTTCACTAAAAGTCATCAGAGACTCTATACCAGGACACTTCTAGGATCAATCAGTTATCTTTCTATTTTGTCCCCAGGTATAGCAAGGTAAAAAGGAATTAGCCAAATAAGAAAGCTATGCTTTGAACCTGACATATCAAAATCAAATCATACATTTTTAAAGTTCCATTTGACTAAACTTCCCATAAATTGAGAATGTGCTCTTAAGATAAATCATTGGATTTCATGTATGCTCATAAAAATTAATGGGCTGGTATTTTGCATGTAGAAGCTTTTTGTTAATAAATAATATCTGGTTTAAAATTAGCTGAATGATGATTACAGATGGATACCACAGCTCTTTCTAAAAGATTTTATTTAACCTGACAAAAGGTTTATTTTCTGAAATAAATAGACTCTTAACAAATGATACAAAGTTATGGTAAGAGGCCATTACAAGTCTACTCTATCTTTAACTCTTTGGAAAGGAAAAAAGTATCTTAAGTGTGAAAATCTACTAATTAAATGTAAAGGGCAAATTTAAGCACCAAAAAGCCAAGAAAGACAAATGTTAAAGTTCTCAGGTTAATAACCATTCAGTTATGTTAAATTTAATATGTGGTTAATTCAGCTATTAAATGTGTATTTTAATGTACCACAGGTGAAACGCAGAGTAGTTAATGTTTCCATGAGAATTTAATTTCTATACTTCCTTACTTTCCCAAGTTTAAATATGCAACCTTTGAGTTGGGTTAATATAGCCCTTTGCAGTCGATTGCTTTGTTTTGGTTTTATTTTAAAAAGAAAAGAATAAAGCAACTGACAGTATTTAGTATTATTCATGTTTAAATGGTCCTTGTTGGTTTTAAAAATACCTTAGTAAGAGGAAAAGATTAGAGGATGTGTTTATATCTTTGTTAGCGCCAACCTGCTTGACTAGAGATAAATTTTTAGCCAGTTTGTATTAATAAGCAGCAGATCACCATGTTGAAATTAATCAAAAGACATGATTCAATAAATAGCCACAATTATACCTGAAACCCTTGTTGTCACCATCACTAATTTACTTCTGCAATAAAAACAACCAAAACTAAGGACTATGCCTTTGACTTTACTGACTCCGTTCCACAAAAACTTATCAACGTTGTCAGAAAAAAGCAACAAAATTTCCCTTCTCAATGATTATGAAAAAAGTATGCTCCAGAACATTCCAGCTACCTTAATTCTGTGCTAGTTTTCTCTATAAGCCACCAACCTTTTTGTTGGTGCTCTCTATTGCATCTTAAATACAGAGCGTAAACCTTATTTTAAGAGTGGAAATGAAGATGAGAATCCTTCCCATTAGTCCCATGAAGTTACAGCATGATGGTTTCTGGACTTGTGTGATTACCCTACAATATATTGCCCCAGTAGACTGAACTGTGATGCATACCTTGGGAACCTTAAGAATCTATTCCCAAATGAGTGGGAGAGAATGGTAGTGCTGGCTTCAGAGAGGCTGAGTAAGGTTCCCATTAGAATACATTTTGTTAAGTCAGAAACAGCTATACAGTTATCCAACATGTCTACTCCACACTTTAGAGCCATAAAGTATCTATCCTAAGGCTGGTTCAGTTGATTTAACAAACTGACTCTTAACTTCTCTGCACACAGCTGTTGACTTCTCTGCATGCAGCTCTGGGTGACTTCCCAAGCATAAGCCTAGCCATCCCAGCAAAGTCAATTTCCAGGAAGAGAGGACCATAATGTCCCAGATCAACCTATTTTGTATAACCATGCTCTTTGAGAATAAATGGCCTGGTAATTCATTACCTTCTAGTTACTCATTAACTCCTACCCTTATGCAGTAATCAGAGCTATAAAAGCAAATCTAAATCTCAGCTACACCACTTAGTTGCTCCATGACTTTGCATAAATTGTTAATTCCTATAAACCTCAGTTTTCTTATCTCCAGAGTACAGAAAATAATAATTTCTTCTAAAACTGTTTTGCTGACCAAATGAGATAATGTTTTTAAAGCTCTAAAAATAGTGCCTGCCAAAGAATAAACACTCAACAAATGCTAGCCTTCTCAACAGCAGTATTGTAAATACAAAGAAACATTATCAAAGAACACATTTGATTAGCAATGCTTCAACCAAGTTTAAAAGGCAACCATTGGGAACTGATGAAAGGCATAGGTTGCTAGACTAGATCTGACTTATAATAGTGATCATCATTGTTCATTCAAATATTTACTAAGCATCTGAGTGCTAACTAGATTCCATGAAGGAAAAAAAAGTTGACAATTTCTCTAAAAGGTTTACATTACTAGGGGAAAATAAGTAAACACATACATCAGAATAGCCAATGCCAACTGATGTAAAAATGCTTAAAGGAAGGGAACTTGCACAGGTAAGAGGGATTATTATACTAAGAAGTATTTTTAAAATAAGATTGTTTTATTCTGAGTGTATTTCTTTGATAAAATTGGGCTCTGAAGGAGATCTCAAGAGTAAATATTAAATTCCTTTATTCAATCAATTATGACTGATAGCCTATTATGTGCCAATTAGCTCACTCTACTAAACCTCATACAACACTCAAAGATAAAAATGGCTTGTGTTCATATATCAATAAAATCTTGTTTTAGGGGACAAAATGCAATCATTCTCTCTATTCTGACAAAATTTTAATTCCTACTTAAATACTTCCTGAGGAAAGCTGCAGGATAAACTGAGTTATATTAACTAAAAGCACACTTATTCTAAAAAAATGTGAATCAAAATTATTACATTGTCTGAAATACTCAAGTTGAATGGAGAAGCCTACTGATTTTTAAGACTATTTTTATCACTTTATAAATGGCTTTCCTTTTTGTTTTTCTTCTCAAGAGCCTGCATTGTAAAAATATAAACTGGATTTGGGATCATACAGACCTTGAGTTAAACTTCACTAAGGCAAGCTATCTGTGCCAAGTTTCCTCCCCTGTAAAAATCTGTAAAATGGGAACAACTATCAGCATTTTGCTTGTACCCATATTTTTATCTCATTGTGCCAACTTGTTTACAACTAAATCTCCCTTACTAGATTTCTTCTTAGAGACAGCTACCGTGTTTTGTTCATTTTTATATCCCAAAGTACTTAACACAGTGCTTCACACATGGTGGATAATAACTAAATTACCTAAATGGCTAACACTCTTCCCCCTGTTTGGATGACAGCAAAAGCATCAGAGCTATCTTTAACCAATAAAATATTTTTATTTCATGTACTTTGCTTTTGATTGTCAGGGAGACAATCTCCAAATCCAATGCTATATAAGATTTAGTAAAAACTCAGCTAAGAGAAATAATATTCTTTTAATTTTTATTTATTTTTGACATAGAAAAATTATATATATTTAAGGTACACAGCATGATGATATATGTATATGTTGTATAATGTAATCAAATTAATTAACACCTTTCATAGATACAATTTATGTGTCTATGTGTGGGATACAATACATTATTATTACTTACTCTAGTCACCATGCTGTACATTAGATCTCCAAAACTCATTCATCTTATAGCTGACAGTTTGTACACTCTGATCAATAAAAGATTATCTAAATGTCCAATAAGTCATCTTAGATACTTGAAATCATTGCTCCCTGGTAATCCCCTGAAGATTCTGATTCAGTAGGTCTGAAATGGAGTCTGAGAGTCTGCATTTCTAACAAGCCCCCAGGTGATGCTGAAGCTGCTGGTCAGCAAACCACACTGTTGGCCGGCTCTAAATCACTCGAAGTTTGTGCCAGTATTCATTTTTTGGTCTCTATAGAAGGATTTTCCTGGACACTGCATAGGCATTAAACAATTAGCCAAAAGCATTATAAAAATGTACTTTTAAAAGGCCTAAGACAAGCTTTGTCCTATTTACTTGGATGTTTTTGAGGATACTCCTTATTTATTACATTCTGTGGGGGCTTCTCTTGGAGGACCTATCAGAGATTTCTCTCTCGACTTGGTATGAGTAGTGCTGCTTCTGTGCAGCTGGCTTGTTCTTACATCACAGACAGTACCAGTCTTTCAAACCAATAGTCTTTCTTTCTTTACTGTGGCTGCTTGAAAACCCAGAGAAGCTTTATGGAACCTTTATTTATAGAAACGAGTAGCATCATAGCACAGTTTTGTATGTACAACCTCATCTTAAATAATTCATTCACCTTTTTCTTCCCTTATTTCTTACTGGCCCTTATTTTACTACTTTTTGGCTTTTCCATTATATTTATATATTATAAACTGACTTAAAATCCTCTTTGAAATGACAGAGGAATGAAAATTAAAAGAAAAAATAACAGATTTTAAGCAGAAAATACATTCATCACAGTTCTCAAACATTCCATTATTGTCTGTTATAAAAACTACAATGCAGCTTACTAAAAAATTTTTTCTTTAAAGATTTACTTATCTGAGAGAAACAAAAAAGAGTGGGGGGGGGGGGAGAAGAGGGAGAGAGAAACTCAAGCAAACTCTGTGCTGAGCATGGAGCCCAATGTGGGGCTCCATCCCACGACCCTGAGATCACCACCTGAGCAGAAACCAAGAGTCTGATGCTTAACCACTTAACCACGCAGGTGCCACAAAGCTTACTAAAATCTTTATTAACTGATTTAAAGTTATTTTTAAGAAAATTAGGGTTCCAGGGCACCTGGGTGGCTCAGTTGGTTAAACGTCTGCCGTTGGCTCGGTCATGATCTCAGGGTTCTGGGATCAAGCCCCGTGTCCAGCACCCTGCTCCCCAGGGAGCTTGCCTCTTCCCTCTCCTTCGACCCCTCCCCATGCTAGTTCTCTCTCTCTCTCTCTCAAATAAATAAAATCTTTTTAAAAAGAGAGAGAAAAGAAAATTAAGGTTCCAAAAATCTTTGCTATTATTCCCATTACTGATGACAATGGATTGTCTCATAGCAGTAAGACAGAACACAAATTAGAAAGGTAGGAATAGGGATCCCTGGGTGGCGCAGCGGTTTGGCGCCTGCCTTTGGCCCAGGGCGCGATCCTGGAGACCCAAGATCGAATCCCACGTCGGGCTCCCGGTGCATGGAGCCTGCTTCTCCCTCTGCCTGTGTCTCTGCCTCTCTCTCTCTCTCTGTGACTATCATAAATAAATAAAACTAAAAAAAAAAAAAAAAAAAAAAAAAAAAGGTAGGAATGGCTTGTCATTGGCTGCTTGATTGGCTTAAAGCTCTCTGATGATATGTCATCAATTTCATCACTCAGTCTGGAGGTTAAGAGCCTTTGAGAATTCTTCCACGAACTTCTCTGAAATCTAATTACAACTATGAACTCCTACAGAATTTCTTTTCTTTCTTTCTTCTTTTTGAGAGAGAGAGAGAGAGAGAGAGAGAGAGAGAGAGGAGGGGGGGTTGTAGAGAGAGAGAGGGAGAGAGAGAAAATCTTAAACAGGCTACATGACCAGCACAGAGCTCCAATCAAAGCTCCATCTCACAATCCTGAAATTGTGACCTAAGCCATATTCAAGAGTTGGACATTCAAACAATAAGCCACCCAGGTGCCCCAGAATTTATTTTCTATACTATTTTTTGCTATCTCCCAAATGTTATATAGTGTTATTATAGCATTCATATTTTTATATTTTTGTGTCCCTCACTTTAGCTAGCACCATACTTTCCATGTAGTCAGATCAATATTACTTTCTGCTTATTAAGTAACAACTGCATCACTATTTTTATGCAGGAAACCTACAATAGGGGGCACTCTATAATAATCTTGGACACTCAACATAGAGGTAAGAAATAAACAACTAAAAATCTGGGGCTAACAAAATTAGTCCTTTGAGTTATCAAAAGCCCTAGATCTGTGAGCATGGCAAGGTTTTTGACGAGTAACTATAACTATGAAGTCACCTCAGCAATTAAGGTTTTTTAAATACTACTTTCAAAGCCCTCTTAATCATTTCATTCCATTGTAGAAACTCATCAATGTCTCATCAAAACTCTATAAAGCTCCCTATATTTTAAGGCTATCAAGGGTATGGCCACAATCTATTTTTCCAAATTGAGTGATTTCCCATTATTCTTTCATATATTTAATTTTCCAGCCAAATCAATTTGTTTACTTAAGCTCAAATGGCTCCTCTATCATCCCCTTATCATGCTCATATCATGCTGCCTGGCTAAAGTACTATTCATGCCTGTCACACAGCTGAATTCTAACCATCCTCCAAGAACCAATGAAAATGGTCCTCCTTCATGATGGTGTCTTTCCCTATTTTCCAATCTGAAAAGAATCTCACTCTGCCACATTTATACCACTTACTATCTGCTTCCTGAGTCATTACCAAATACTCCCTTTGACTACATTTTTTTTTCTGTATATGACATGTGCCAACTGGTTAGCTCCCTGAAGAAAATTATGGCTACTTTTTTGTTAATATTCTAAAAGCACCTACCTTATTCCCTTCAATCTAGTCGTTAAATGTCTATTGAAGGAACCCATCAACACAATCCTGGTAGCCATGCATCAGCAGATCAGTTTAAAACAAATTAAGTGTTATTTATCTGTTTGACCTATGAAACAAGCCTTGTTTAATCACACCTACCATTTATGTGGGTGTGCATATGTATGTACATATGTAACTATACATTCATGATTTTGCAAAATACACATTAAGTATATAAAATGTTTAGTCTGTATATTCCAGTTTTGATTAATCATGGAATAGTTTTCCTTCATAGAGGTTAATAAGAGCTACTCATAAAATGAAACTCTACATAATAGTACTCACCTTGGCACTACTGCACTTAACAAAAGCACTTAAAAATTCATATATAAGTACAGAGTGCTCTAAATTACAGGATTCAAATTATTTTAAATGTGTGATTAAATATGCTATAAAATTATTCTTCTGAACACTTATTTTATTTGTTAAAGAACATATGTTCTTCCTCAAAATAACATGCTATTTTTGAACTATTACTCAGCCACACACTTCCTACAAGCAGCAAAGGTTACCTCAGATAAACCTTGATTTTACAATATCTGAAAGACTTTCCTCTGCTACTCTATGCCAACTGAAAATTCATGAGTCATAGGTGAATGACAGGGGCAGTTCTGGAGGTAATTTTTCCTTAATGCAGCTGGCCTGAAATAAAATTTGTTTAGCCATTAATATTTTATAAACCCCTTCATAGACATCATTTTGTTTGCTTCACTGCAATAATGAAAACAAGTTATCAGTATTATCTCCATTTTTCAGAGGATGCATTCAGGTCTTAGAGGAGTTAAGTGAATGGCCCAAGATTACAAAGCTAATTAATTGGCCCTAACTCTACACTATCACATTTAAAATTTGAAGCACTGATTAGTTAACTTTCACTTCAATTTGAACTGTCTTTAGATAGCCACTTTTTAAAATTCTTTATATATAGCTGCTTCCAAACTAGACAGTGAATTTGATACTGTCTTCATTATGTTTTTGGTCATTTCTTTTTCATTTGATCCACTGACTTTGTGTTAAGTTGGAAACTTCCGAATTATACCAAAAGATAAGAAAAATTTAAGTCAATGTACCATGTTTAAGCACTGGCAGAGACTGTGCTATGTATTTCTAACTCTTGTTTCCTTTTCTTCCAGGGCATATGGCTCGATATATTTCCCAGACTCCTTTAGGTTAAGTGGAACCATGTGATTAAACTATAAACAGGGAAAGGTAGTCAGAAGAAATCTGGACTAAAATGACACCCTTCGATGCAATCTTCCACACTCTTCTCTCTTGTTTATAGGCCAGATACAGGGGATCCACTGGGGATGACAAGGCCTTCACTGACAGGAAAGCCCCGCAATGGAAAAAGCTGGAATTCCTAATTAATGGGAAGAGTAAAGGCTTCCAAAACCTGCCCCACTACCACCAACACCAACTGGAACTGGATGATGACATCGTGAGAAATAATCTTGTATTGTACTAAGCACCAAGATTTAGGGCTTGTTAGTTATATTCACCTATCCTAATTTAAACATGAATGAATAACTATTTCTCTTTTAATAAACATTCTATAAACAAAAGTATATGATTTCAAGTATAGATTCCTCAGCCATTATTACCTTTCATAATGAAGTAAATGCTTTCATGGATTGCTCTGGTGTAAGTAGGCTCAAAACAAAGAAATAAGTTTGTTAAGTAGTGGAGTATACATAGCCCCTTCAAAACATGACAAGAGTAAAGTATTCTTAAGTTTGGTATTTTTAAAGTTATTCTCATGTTTCATGCACTTTAAGATAAACAGAATATACACACAGGCTATATGCACAGATGGATCCTGTATATAGGAAACAGTAAGTTCATTATATAGAATATATAAACTACTCAATTGAAAATGTAAGATTTATATGGATAGTGCTCACATTTTAATGACTAAGCAAATACTATTTGTCATCCATGAAGAGAAGAGAGTGGTGACAGAGTTCCTAACTTTCAAATAGTTGACCTGTGGTTCTCTGACTATTCCTGGAATTGGTTGCAATGCACTGACTCCAGCCACCCCTCTGGATTTGAGTTATCATTGCAACTGGTTGTAGTTACACACTTCTCCTATCAATGTCCTCAGATATATCATAATTTTTTTTGTCTATGTTGCCTATTGAAACAATAACTTCATGAAGGCAGAAAATTCTAGCTTCTACTTATTTGATAGTGTTCTGTGCTGGCAAATACTGAGTGTTCTCAAGACCAGCTAACTGGCACATAAGACTATTTGTACAATATGTAAAAGATACTTTCTTTAGTGATATAAGTAAAAATCTAGAGGAATATGAAAATGTAATGCATCATTTTTGGAAAGCACACTCTCAAGAGATATAAGCATATATGCCTCACATATCTTCCTTCCTTTAACTCATACCTCAATGATAACAAAGCAAGTTCCTTATGCTAACTTCACAGTAATTTGCAGAATTGGGAAATATCTAAATCTGTAAGCCACCCAGACCTATAAAGTCCTTCGCCTATTATCATTCAGATAGTTAAAACACATACATTAAATGGAAATTTTATGAATAGGAATGACAGCACCGAGTTGACACAATATTAAAAGCTGCCCCTCTAAGCAGCTAGGTGGCTCAGTGGTTAAGCAGCTGCCTTTGGGTCATGTCGTGATCCCAGGATCCTGGGATCGAGACCCACATCAGGTTCCTGGCAAGGAGGCTGCTTCTCCCTCTGCCTATGTTTCTGTGTGTCTCATGAATAAATAAATAAGATCTTTCTAAAGAAAAAAAAAAGCAGCCTATCATTTTTAAAATTACAAATTCCCACCTGAAAAAGTTCAAAGTATCAATTGCTAATGTTTTCATTAATACTACAAAAAGGTGTTCTTAGAAGCTACCCACCCTCTTTCTGACCCAAATTCTACCCTCGAGCTTAATATAGTTAGAGCTTTAACATTTTGGTAGTAAAAAAAAATAAAATAAAATTGGTAGTAACTCATTTGCTAAAAAAAAAATTATTGAGCACTGACTGTGTGCTAGGCCCTAAGCTAAGTGCTAAAGACACAGAATAGTCAACTAACCTTGCCCTTAGTTTAAGGACCAATTACCAAGGAAGAGGCACATTAAGTGCATAACAATGAGTAAGAAAATGGGATGATGGAAAGACAAGTGTTAACAATTACCAACAGCAACAGAAGGCTTTAGGAACTTAAAAGCTGGGAGATTGCTGAGTTTAACTCATCCTCTTAGCCTTTTGCTGAGGATTCAGACTGTACTGGAAGAACATGCAAGATATATTTTTGGTTGCCCAGGAAATGTTTTTTCTCTCCTACTAAAACACTAGTTTCTGTTGGGGGGATATAATCACCTCCTTCTACATGTTGCCTCTAAACCCAATACTGTTTGTTCTTCTGTTCCTTCGGATTTATCTCACATAAACCCATCCCAACTTCAATAATATGATAATCTAGAGAGATAGAAAGCATTTTCACAAACTTTACACAACTATCATTTATCTAGATATGGGAGATTTTCCTTCTTATTTTAATAGTCCACTGCTGCTTATCTTCTTAAAAGTCTTATGTGCAGGGGCTTCTTAATGCAGTTCCCTTTAAATAATATGCAGTTCCCTCTTTTGTTCCCAGTATTGTTACTTACCTCAGAGCTGCAAAAACAATAATTTTCTTTGGATTTCTTCATCTTCCAGGGCAGAATCTTGCCTAAAATTAGCAGGCATCTTTATAATGGATTCAATTCTTATTTTAAAAATATTTACAACCTCTTATCTTAGTTTTTTACCTACAAGGGGGTATAACCTATTCATTGAAAGAAAGATTAACAGATATTAAAAAGAAATGTTAAAGCACTAGGTACCTAATTCCTAATAACTTAATTGGTGTTTTCTCCCAGAAAAATAGAAAGATCATTCACTGATAAGGAACAGTTAGTTTGGGAGTTGGGGATAGGTTTGTCAACTTACAGTTTATTAAATCTTCTTTTAGAAAAGGGTTAGTCCTTTTTATATTTTTTAAATTTTATATCCAACATGGGGCTCAAACTCATGACCCTGCGATCAAGAGTTGCATGCTATCTTGACTGAATCAGGTAGGCACCACTAATTTTTATTTTTTAAATTAAGTTTTTTAATTTTTAATTTCAGTATATTTAACATATGTGTTATGTTAGTTGCAGGTGTACAATATAGTGATTCAACAATTCCATACATTACCTGATGCTCATCATGATGAGTGTACTCTTTAATCTGTCACCTATTTCTCCCATTCCTCTCCTCCTCCACCCCTCCACCCCTACCAGTCTGCCCTCTGGTAACCACCAGTTTGTTCTCCACAGTTAAGTCTGAGTCTATTTCTTTGTTTCTCTTTTTCTCTCTTTCTTCCTTTGCTTCTTCGTTTTGTTTTTCAATTTAACATATGAGTGAAATCATATGGTTTTTATTTTTGACTTATTTCTCTTAGCATTATATTCTCTAGCTCCATCCATGTTGTTGCAAATGGCAAGATTTCATTCTTTTTTATGACTGAAAAATATTCCATTGTGTATCTATACCCCGTCTTTTTTATCCATTCATCTGTCTATGGAAGCTTGAGCTGCTTCCATAATTTGGCTATTGTAAATAATGCTATAAATAATGTAAACAGGGGAGTATATATCTCTTCGAATTAGTGCTTTTGTATTTTAGGAGTTAATACCCAGTACTGCAATTGCTGGATTGTAGATAGGTCTATTTTTAACTTTTTGAGGCAATTCCATGCTGTCTTTTACAATGGCTGCACCAGTTTGCATTTTCACCAACAGTGCATGAACATCCTTTTTTTTTTTTTCCAAATCCTCACCAGGACTTATTGCTTTTTTTTTTCATTTTAATCATTCTGACAGGTATGAGGTGGTATCTTGTAATTTTGATTTGTGTTTCCCTGATGATAAGTGAGATAGAGCATCTTTTCATATGTCTGCTGTCCATATGTATGTTTTCTTTGGAGAAATGTCCATCCACGTCTTCTGCTCATTTTTAAATAGATTATTTGTTTTTCAGGTGTTGAGTTGTATAAGTTCTTTATATACTGTAGATACTAACACTTTATCTAATATGTCATTTGCAAATGTCTTCTCCCATTCAGTAGGCTTTTAGTTCTGTTAATTGTTTGCTGTGCAGTAGCTTTTTATTTTGATGTAGCCCCATATAGTTTATTTTTGCTTTGTTTACCCTTTCTCAGGAGACATATCTAGAAAGATGTTGCTACAGCTGATGTCAGAGAAATTACTGCATGTGTGCTCTTCTAGGATTTTTATGGTTTCATATCTTACATTTTGAGAGATTACTTCTAACTCAATTTTCAGTTTACTTTTGTGTATGGTGTAAGAAAGTGGTCCAGTTTCATTGTTTTGCATGTAGCTGTCCAATTTTCTCAACACTAGTTCTTGTAAAGACTATCTTTTCCCCATTGCATATTCTTTCCTCCTTTTTCAAAGAATAATTGACCATATTGAACATATAATTGTGGGTTTATCAAATTTTTGCCTGTTTTAAAAACTATAACCTGAAATTGGGAAATACTAAGAATATAAAATACTATAGAAAAATTAAGATTTTTTAGGATTTTTGTGATAACAGATACAACAGCTTTTTTATCCAACTGAATCTGTAAGATTCCATCTGCAAAAAGTCTGAATCTTAGTTTCAAAACTACAAATATTGGATAGCACAGTAATTTATTTGATTTAATTACAAAGCAAAGTCATTTCTATTTTCAACTGCTACAGAATAACTGCCTTTAGATATTTGTTTAAATAATCTAAATGATTGATGAATAAATCAATATTGATTTATTCAATATTGACTGAATAAATTAATTATTGAATGGCTTAATCTAGCTCTTTGAAACATAGCATTTAACACAATGATTGGCACATACTAGATACCCAAGAAATGTTCATTAAGATTGACTCTCTCTTCCACAGCCTAGTAAGAAGATGTCTTGAGGACCAATTTTCTCAGACTTCAATTGTATCTCATATTTCAGCCTCATTCATCTCATGTAGTGCTTGAAAGAAACTGACCTTCATAAGAAATATTCAGCTGATAGAACAATTATTGAATAAGAGTAGCATGCAGCAATCCAGTGAAATCTTCCATTTTCAAGCCCCCGTGAAACTATCCATTAGTGTTCATAAGCATTCACTTGATACTTGGAAAGGTAAAGAAATAAGCTAAGCATGAAAGGATGTGCCAGAAGATGTTCTGGAAAGTGTTTGCTCAAAAACTGCCAACAAAACCAGCCAAGTTCCATGTCAAAATACCATACTCAATGAATGCAAGGGTTCCTCATCTTTATTATACAGCTACTTTTCAGAAAACTCTTTCCTAAAACTTTTTAATGTCATAAGAGCACAAAACTAGTTAAAATGAACTGTGTCTATTCATAACACTAGGATTAATGGTCTGGTGTTTATAAGCTTCTCCATTACTAGAACATGTAAAGAAAGTTAAATTCTTTTCATCTCAGCAACTTTAGAACCTATTTGTGATTTAAAAAAATTAAAAACCTCAAATAGCAAATTCAATTAGGAAATTTGCAATTGCTTTTTTAATCTTCCATATTTTAAAAATTTAATTATCCCAGACAAAACTTTATTAGCTAAGTTATACATAATACATTTTTATGTAGCTAAATAAATTAAGCATTGTAAAGGCCTTAAAATAGGCACTGCATACAATTTCCTGTTTTTCCAAGGGTCTGGAAGGAAAGACTATTCCTGTATCTTCAAAATCTCCAAAAAAATTAAATTGTCAAAATTTTCTTAGTTTTTGTAGAGATCAGCTAACTTATAAGAAGCACATGTGAACAAAAAAGAACTTTTACTGGAGAGTCTTTAAAAGTATTTATATTTTAAAACATTAGGTTTATTTTAGTGGTTCAGAAGAAGAACAACTTTCTCTTCAATCAGTTTCTCATTCTTCAGTATCTTGCAGATATATTTATTTTTCTTTTCATTTTATTATTTTTTTTAAGATTTTATTTATTTATTCATGAGAGACAGAGAGAGAGAGGCAGAGACATAGGCAGAGGGAGAAGCAGATCTGATCCCAGGCCTCTGGGATCATGACCTGTGCCAAAGGAAGACACTCCACCACTGAGCCACCCAGGTGCTCCTACTTTTCTTTTTAAATGATAGGGATTATCTTGCAAATCTTTGGTGCAGAAAATGGAACAATATTTTACAAAGAAAATTATCACTAACATGAATTAACTATACAATTATGTTATAAAATAGAAGATAGTAAGATTTCTAATGATAGTGAAAAGCCAAAGAACAGGGTACTGCCCCCATTTCTTTCTCTACTCAGTATTCCCAATTCCTCCTGTCCCATATTCCCTTACACCCATTCCAGTCTGATTTACAAGCTAATCATTCCACTTAAACTGTTACACCACAACCTGTTTTATCAATAGTCAATTTAGCAGCACCAATCTCTTGAGCATTCTCTCTTCCTTGGTTCAATTTTTTTACTTGGTTTTCCAATTACTACACCCATTTCCTCCTACTTTGGTTCCTCCTCTTCTGGTTCCTTCTGTACCCCACCATATTTAAAGTGCGTATGTCCCAGAGCTCAAGACTTGGCCTTTGCTCATTATCTGTTCACCTTTAATCCCTCAATGACTGCCCCCAGTAAATGGCATTAAATACCATCTCTATGCTATTGACTCTTAAATTTTTATCTCCACTCTGGGCCGCCTTTCAGAACTCCAGACACACACATCTAACTACTAAACATTTTCATTTGGATGAACAGGTATCTCAAACTCAATCTGCCCAAACTATATTCCTATTGTTCCCCCCAAACCTGTTCCAGCTTCCCCATCCTAAGGCAATTTCATCCTTTTAGTCATCTAAGTCAGAATCACTAGGGCAATACTTGACTTCACTTTTCTATTACACCCCAAATCCAGTTCATCCACAAGTCCTGTTGGCCCCAGCTTCAAAATATTTCTGGAATCCGACCCCTAAGCACTTCCACTATTGCCAACCTTGTCTGAGCCATCATCTTCCCTTACCACTTTTCAAAAAATTTTGAGTATAGATGCTATACAATGCTACATTAGTTTCAGGTGTACAGCACAGTGATTCAAGTCCTCTATACATGATACTATGCCCATCACAAGCATAGTTACCATCTGTCACCATATAATGTTATTACAATACTACTGACTATATTCCTTATGCTATATTTTTCATCCCTGTGACTTATTCATTCCATAATTGGATCAATCTTCTCCCTTCCACCCTTGTCACACACTCCTCCAATCTACTCTCCCATGGAGCATTTCATTCTTCAGTTTGAACCTCTGGAATAGTATTCTACTTCATTCAGAGTATAAGCCATAGTCCTTACAACTGCTTAAAAGGGACTCAGCTCTCCTTTACTTCACAGACTTTCTCCCCTACCAACCTGTTTCATTTACTGTGCTCCAACCCACAATAGCTTCTTGGTCTTCCTCAAAATGCCATGCGCATTTATAGAAGCAGAAAGCAGATTAATGGTTGTCAGGGTCTGGGAGGGAGAAGAAAACTGAGGGGATGACTCCTTCATGGGTTTGGGGTCCCCTTTTAGGGTAACGAAAATATTTTAGAACTAGATAGTAGTGATGGTTGCATAACATGTACTAAGTGCCACTGAATTATACAGCTTAAAATGGTAAATTTTATGTGTATTTTACCATTTTTTTAAATGCCAAGTATACTTCCAACCTTTGCTGTAGTTGTTTCCTCTGCCCAGAGTGCTATTGTCCCAAATATCCACTTGTCTAACTCCTCTCCACCCATGTCTTTGTTTAAGATCACATTCCCAATCAAGCCAAACCCTGATCACCCTATGCAACAACGCTCCTTACTCTGTGTCTCCCTTACCCTACTCAACCCTTCTATTTTTTTTTCCCCACAACACTTATTTTCTAACATGGTAGATAACATACTTATTCAATACATACATTGTTTACCATCTCCTTTGCTAGGATAAGAGCTCCAAGAGGCAGAGGTCTTTGCCTATTATATTTAATGACAGATTCCAAGTGTTCAGATAAGTGCCTGGTGCACGTTAGCCCATAAACATCCTGTGAATAAATGCTCTTCAGTGTTCCCAGAGATGGGTAAGAACTGAACAGTTGTAGTGATTTATTAATTTCTGGAAACTATTTAACTGAAAGCAGGAAGAAAACACAGTTTTTAAAAAAAACTATTTATAACTTACTTATAACTACTTTTTAGAAAACTATCACAACTCAACCTGATTTCTTAAAAAAGAAAAAAAAAATATATATATATAGCCTGGTATAAGTGAGGCGATTTTCTAATGTTAGGAATTCAATGGTGAACAAACAGGCATAGTACTCCCTCTTCTCAACTATAGCAGGAATTTTATGGAGAATTCATTGTGGCAAAATAACCTCCTGAGAATTTAAGTTAGTCTTGTTTTTCACAAATTCAGCTTCACCAAGGAGGAATAAAAGAGTTTTTTGTCATCTCTGCAACCCTTAGAAGTTAACCTTTAAAAACCACCTCAGTATTCTTAAAGTTGTCCTTTTTGAATTATTGGCCTGAAAGAAGTTTCAGCTGGGTGAATGCCCCAAAGACAAATTCTAACTGGGCCTCTGCACTGGGAGGCCAAATCCCTTGAGTTTTTGTTTGGAGATAGTTTTTGTTTGAAAAGGAAGAGCAGCTGAGATCTCAGTATTAGAAATGGCCCCATCTCTTGGGAGGGCAGGGAGGAGTCTAATAGTTTGCAGATACTCTGAAAAGATAGGGATTACAATTTTATAGGATATAAGAGGGATCCCTGGGTGGTGCAGCAGTTTGGCGCCTGCCTTTGGCCCAGGGCGCGATCCTGGAGACCCGGGATCGAATCCCACATCAGGCTCCCGGTGCATGGAGCCTGCTTCTCCCTCCGCCTGTGTCTCTGGCTCTCTCTCTCTGTGACTATCATAAATAAATAAAAAAAAAATTTTTTTTAATTAAAAAAAAAATTTATAGGATATAAGATACATGAGCCCATTTGATAGTGCAGCTTCTAAGGGAACAGTACCACAAAGGGATGTCTGCTGGCAGCCATGAGGGAGAAAGAAGTAGTACTACACACTAAAGCTTGGAAGTTGAAGCAAAATTTCCCCATCTGTCCCTGAATGAAACCAGCTGCCAGTGGAGCCACCCAAACTGAACTGACACCACTTGCCTAAATGAAGAGCCCAGGGAAGTGACCAACATGCACTAATGATTGAATCTCATCCCATCTCCATTTACTAGAAGCAAGGAAGTCTTCAGATGCTCAAACACATGTAGGAAGAATAGAGCATCTCCAAACTAAGTGATATTTGCTTTCTGGTCAGTCTTGGTTACCAAAGAAAAACTGAAGACAGAACTCTTTCAACATCTTACTAAGCAATAAGAAGGCTAGGATGTTATGCCATTTGTCTGTAACTGCTGCTGTAACTAATGTACATAATAACTTGTCAAGAAATGAATGAACAGTGACTTAAAATAAGATGAATGGAAATCTGTTTGCATTCTGCAGTAGTTTAATACTTTTCTAAGGAAAATAGCACTTCATTTCAGTTGCCAATATGTATGGTAGTGGGGTTTTGTTTTTGTTTTTGTTTTGGGTTATGGAAATTTTTTGTCCTTTTACTAGAACTGCAGTTTCTATTGCATAAAAAGAATTTCATCTCCACCCTTTCAGCAACCTCTTCTCCCCCCCCTGCACAATTTGCCTCTTTTTTTTCTTTAACCTTCCTTAGCTGTTCACTTGCTCATATTTGTGAAGTTATTTTATTTTAAAACTTACTTTTAAGCTCTTGCCTCAAAAAAAGAAAAAGCTTTACTGTCATGCTGGGTTATTCAGCAACAATCTATTCCCCTCCATGGGATAAACTCAGCCTTCACCCCATAGTTTATCTGCTCTGGGAGCTGGATTACTGCCTCATAAAACAGCACAACAGTACTATTATCACATAATCATTATCATTACCTCACTTGCAGCCATACAGATCCTTCTAATCCTGAACATCTTGCCTCTTGAATCTTGCTATATCTATCCTCTCCTGCTGTGAAACTGGTGTGTTCCATTTTCACAGAAGCTTAATGTAATCACAAATGGAAAAATAAAATATATTTTTTAACTAGGCTGCATTTTATTGATACCACTGTGTTATACAGCACTTTAAAATAGCTCCATATTTCATTCAGGTAAACAAAACAGATGTGGAAGTGGCAGTGAGGTTTGATCTTTTGCCTTGGTCCAAGTTTTCTCCTCCAGCCTTACCTTCCTGGCTTTTGTCATATTATTTAGGACTGATTCAATATGACACTTCTGTGTAGGGACTCCTCAGTCAGTACCTGAATTTCAGTCTCCACCTTGAGTGGAGTTTGGAAGAAGCACTGCCATTCTACCAAAATTTACCAAGAGGCTAGAGGTCATCACTGTGTAATTGGGCCTTTCTCATGCCCAGGAAAAGTTACAAGGGATAACCAAAATGGGTTCCTTCCCTAATCATTTTGACAAAAAAAAATGAGTCATTCTAACTCTATGAGGATGACATAATCCATGATCTCCAAAAGTTAAAATAAATAGGTATTGAAATTTAGTCCTCACAACCATAGAAAAGAAAGTTAAGAAAAATTTTATAGCACCTTCAGTGAAATCAGATCATCAAACAGTTCACATTTATTTCTTTATGTACATAGAACTTTTACATGTATGTTTTTTCATCTAGTGTTTGATTTTAACACTGATAACACAAAAATTAGAAAATAAAAATATCATTAAGAGAATAAATGAAATAGTGAAAAAGGGAAAGAAAACTACAATCACCAAAATTCTAACCAATCTCAAATATTAACTATGGTATTTCAATTAGTATTTTGGTGTCTAACCTTCCACATCTTTTCATATTCAAATGAAAAAACTATAGTTGCTTTCCAAAAATTGAATTACCCAGGATGTATTGTTTTGTGCTCCTTTATTCACTTAACAATAGAACATTAAGGTCTTCTTTATCAATAAGTTTGATAAATTTATCTTTTCCAATGAGACTCTTCCATTCTAAAGGTACATAATACTCAGAACTTCACAGAAACTGAACTGCACAGATGGGGAGCTGACAAAAACATTTAAGAAAAATATGAGATAAGTGCCCAAAATGAGGATGTAGAGGAAAAGTAGAAGGCAAAAAAAAAAAAAAAAAAGCTATGATGAATTACACACACATTAAGTAAAATTTTATTCTGATGCTACTCTAAAACACAAAATAAAAAGAAAATAATTGATATTGGCCCTAACCCTTAAGAAAAGAGAAAGACACAAATACATACCATACTTTCCTCTCTAAGGAGGAAAAGGAAGAACATGAGAAAAATGTGAGGAAATCTAAAGTGATGGTGATACATTATCAGATTAAATCATTTCAGGAGTTTAAATATCCCTAAGTTTCCTATCCAGTCTTTTTTATTTTTTTTTCCTCAAAACAAGTCAGGCTCCTGCTTCTTCCTGTAACTTAGGGCTTATTATATCTGATACAATTCTTCCATGCAAAAATAGTTTATAAGGATTAATAAGAAAATAATAACTGTAAATTATTATTTCAATGAAACTGTAACAAATGATTACATATACCAGAAACTGGGCTATATGTTCAGAAAGCTTCTCAAATAACTGCAGCCTAGTGGGGGAAAACAATAATCAGGAAATTCTAAGTCAGAGAATGTTACAGAACATTGTATACAGAGGAATGACAAGCAGATACCTCAATGGCTCCCTTATCCATGGATTGGGGGAAAAACAAGATTTAGAAGGCATTAAAATGAGTAGAGTATTCTAGTCTTTGGAAGCCAGCTCTTCACAGGCTATAATCTAAAATTCAATCCATGCCCAAAGGTTTGCTAAAATCCCAGAAATAAATTGATATTATATAACAGAAGTTGTTTATATACTAGAAGCAGCCCAAATATCTGTCAGACTCATAGTCAGCCTTACCATATTCCACATTATAGCACCTCTTTATGGCATATATTGAAAAGCTATTGGATTTTAAGAACCAAGTTCCACTATTCTAGTAGGTTGTGGCATGTACAACCAGCAACAGCATCCAGTCAGGTGTATAACCACTCTGGTACTCTGGCAATTCAATGTCAGAGAATGCCAAGAGTTGGCATGTAACCATGGGTGAGCCAAATAACCAAAAAACTAGCAAATTATACCAAAATGGTGTTGACTTGGCCTTTTAATTGAATGATAACATTGGGTTTTAAATCATTAATAAAATAGAAATCCATGTTTCTTTGTTCTTTTGTCTTACTGTGACACTTGTGATTTCGATCAATAGTGGAAATCACAAAGCAGCAGCAATGTAAGAAGGACACAGTTTACTTCCTAGAAATAGCTATCAACAACGCCTGGAACAGCTAAGAGTCAGGAAGAACACAAACCATACAGAAGAAAGAAGAGCTTTAAGTAATGGAAGGAGAAGATACCTTTTCTCTGTTTAACACCAGGGAAGGCCAAAAACCCATCTATGGCAATAACAAGGCATTCCCTAGAAGGAATCCCCAAAGAGAACATTAGTAGATCACATTGTCATTTGAGAAGCGATGCGCTCTCTCTGAATTTTCAGTATGCACTTAGTTTTGTAGGGTAGCAATTAACAAACTAAATAACTAAAGAAACATAGTTGATCAACAGTACAGCTTGAGTGGGAAGTATTTGTATTTTGAACTTGCCCACATTTTAGCCCCAGCTAAGGAGGTCACTGGCCCTTAAGACTGGATAGGATTGCCTTCTTCATTCTAGGCCTTCCCTGGGAAGTTGTACATCTCCTTTTTTGTTTTGTTTTGTTTTGTTTTGTTTTGTTTTGTTTTGTTTTTCCTCCTCTAATTTTCCCAAATAGGTCTCCTAATTCCTGAGTAGAGCTTTCATGATCTGGAACCTGTATCCTCCTAGGCTAGTGGTGCTACTGAATGGTCAAGGAAGGTCTCAAAGACAAGGTGACATATAAGTCAAGAACTGAAAGAAAAGAGGAGTAGCAAGTACTGCAAATATCTAGAGGAATAGGGGGAGAAGAATGTAAAGGCCCTGAAATAGGTCTGTGTTTGCAGTATGCAATCACCAACAAGGAGGCCAATGTGGAGTAAAATGAGCAAGGGATAGGGTTTAGGAGATGACATCAGAAAGAGAGAGGGTTTGGATGCATATCACTTATAGCACTATAGAAAAAAGGGGAGATTCTAGATCTTATTTTGATAAGATAAAAAGTTAGTTATGAGCAGAGGAATAACATAAAAATAACATTAAAAAATAACATAAAAAACATAATAACATTAAAAAAATAACATAAAAAGACTTTTAGTAGGATCACTCTGGCTATTGTGTGAGAAATTAACCATATGGAGCAAAGGTAGAAGCAGAAAGTTAGGAGACGAATGCAAGAGTCCAGGCTATTTTTTTTTCCTCAGGGAAATTCTCCCACCAGCTGTTCAGAGAATGGGATAAAATATTCTTCAGACTTTTATATTAAAAATAGAAACCAGAATAACTGGTACATTACAAATTACAAATAACTGCAATCTTTTAATAAGTTTTAATACAAAGAAGGGCCTTTTTCAGTAGCAGAACATGCAGCATAGAATAGAAAATCATCACACAGTGCAAACCCACCATAACAAAAGATAATATCCAAACACAACTGAAATAGAAGAATCTAATGTAGCCACCTTTGGTTAAGGCTTTCATCAATACCCAAGTGGGAAGAATAGTGAGGAATACTAAGGCAGTTTTGATTGTGTAGTGTATACAGTTATAAATCAAAGAAATAGGTAAACATTTAAAAACTAATTTATTCCAAAATGCCCAATTTAGATCCCAAGCAGTATTTTCATTTACACCTTTATAAAGTTTCCAGTTAAAAGACCTCTTATGACATTATTAAGGAGATGAGACCGGCAACATGGACTTTAGAAACACTGGAATTTGCTGTCTAAATTATCCAGAGAAAATATATATCTCATTGGAAAGGCAAACTGTTCAAGGATTTACTCCTTTCAAAAATGTCACCTCTTACATTTCATGCAGCACTATTCCTTTAAACGTTGTTCATCTTTATTTACCTTGGAACTTTCATCCTGTATTATGATAAAAGGAGATTAAAATTCCGGGAACTATTAACTGTTCCCAAAAGGTACTCCCGGTTCTCCTGTGGCAACTTAATATATTTGAAGCTGAGCCCATTTTTGATTAAACTATAGGACGACTCTGCCAGGCCGCTACTAAAATTTATCACTGTATTTCTCTTTCCTATCATCTGAAATGTTTTTGAAGAAAATCAAAGGTACATCTAAAATAGAACTTTATTTTTAACTTCTTTCACCACTTGAAAAGAACAGGGTTGTCAATGACGCTGATCTATGGGCGAAGGGAAGAAACCAAGGTGGTCAGGAAGGCAGCTCAAAGTTTTCACAAAGTCCTTGGTCAGCTTTTATGTACATCAAAACGAAACGTATGGCCCCTGGTGACTGAAGGCCTTCATGGGCTTGCAGCCTCTCTCTAACCTCCCTTCATGCTGCGTGGTTCCAGGGGCTCTTCCTTTCCAAGTCAGAATTCATATACCTCCTTTGTGGCGGAACAGTCTGTTCAAAGTAACCCAGATAAAATGGGGTTCCTTCTAGTTCTTATGGAAGTTTAAACTATTTTAAAAGGATGTTCTCCTTCTGTTTGCAATAATCCTTATTTTCTTCCAGTTACTGGGGAAATTCTGTTACCTTTTATTTTGGGCATTGTCTTTCAGAGGGGAAAAAAAAAAACACCAAGTGCTAAATTTGACACTTGGAAGTATTTTTTGATAAACTAGGCAATTTCCAAATGTAAGTGAAAGGCCACTAAGACATCTTTAAGATACACTTAAAATACCCATTAGCAGGGGAAGGATCGTACCTGGGGTTAGAAATTACGGGAAAAACAACTTGCAAGCATTACCATCATGAAGCAGAGTTCCTAAGGCAATGTTCCTGACCACTACACAAGTCAGGATTTGCCTCTGGAGTCTGCTCCACACCTCCCTAATAGGCCTAGAAGCTACAGACAATTAATTATTAGATTATGTAACTCCCACTGCTAAAAGTTAGCGGAACATTCTATGGTTTTACTGAAAGTGTGCTGCTTTTCAGCTAGGGGTGCAATTTCATCAGCTCATTCATCTGCATCTTTGTGCTACTTAATCCTGGCTTCCTAGGGTTTTTCTTTAATTGGCTCAGCCATTTCTGCCCTCAATCAGCCTGATTTTATTCTTGGGTTCCCAGTGAAGATGACTGAATCTGAAATCTGTAGTACCAAAGTCGCATAGCAGTCAGATGTATTTATCCATCTAAAATTTCTATGTTTAGAAGGGCTGTCTTTCTGTGATTAATGAAGGCACATCTTTGCAAGCTTCTAAAGTCTACACTATGCTGGGGAAATACTAGAGGAACTACTCACAACACGAGAGTAAAGGTATGGCATTTATGGTGCTATGGAAAACACACTGGTCAAAGAACCAAAAGAGCTGACTTGGTTACCACTTATTTGACCATATATCTTTGAAGGCAACGCCATCACTCTGTGCCTCCCTCAGTTTACTCATCTATAAATTGGGGATTAAACTACCTACTTCAAAGAGTTTTAGTCAGGGAGAAATGAAATAATAAATGGTAAAATGCTCTGCGAATTACAAATGCTATAGCAATTGAGGGATTAGAGTATTATTAGTATTCCCAAAACCTAATTTCCTTATCACGGTAGCAGTAAATAGCTCTTAAGAACTTGATGACATTTTTATATTAAAAAGTTAATTAAGAAGACCTTCATTAGCATGTGCAATCAAGTTCACTGTTCTAATTGGCTCACTAAAATTTCTGTTGCTAAAATAACATGGAATAAACCACAATAAAATCCTGAACAAATGTTAATTACAAAACATCAAAATGTATCGAAGAATAATCAAAAGATTTATGGCCACTGACATTACTCAACTCAGCTGTCTGCTCCTGATGATTATCTGCCACACCTATTCAAGGATACTATGCCACCTCCAAGGTTTCAACCATCACCTTTAATTAGAGAACACTAATGGGCATATGCTGCTCACTCCTTTCTCCTAAGCTTTAACTCAAATCTCAAACTACTTAGAATCATCTGAGTTCCTGACACTTAGTTCTAACGCTGAGTTCACTTCAACTGTCTACATTTAGACTTGCCTGTTCTTTCATCAAAGGCATCATCAATCTCTCAATCATCCAGCTTAGTACTTCATCCATTTGTTCTTCAAAATATCTTCCATGAATTATTTTCTTTTATTCTGGCCATAAACTCCCCAGGGTGCCTTTATCATTTCAATTCTAGGCTAACAGATGTGCTTTCCTTCCTCGTTATCTCAGAACCCCCATATCCCATCCATAAGTGGAGGACTAATTTTCGTTGACACCCCACTTTCAGGTATCACACAAATAATCAATGCCCCAGTGCCATGGCAAGCTTTTAAATCTCACTCTATGTGATTTTCCTTAATTGAAGTCACTCAACAGCAAGATGTTTCCAAGCTTTAATAAAGTGCAGTTAGGCTATCTTAGTAATATGTAACTAGATATCTCCAAATCAGTAAAAATACTTAAAATGGTGCTAAAAATAACTGCTAATCATGGCTTCTACAAATATTATGTGCACAAGACATAAATGATTGTTTCACAGGAACTCCTAGTAGTCAGTTCCCCTGGAGTTCCCCAAGAGCAGCATAAACCGGGATTACCAGCCTGTCAGAGACATAGGATCAACTTGTACCAGCAAAAAAAGCAAAAGAAATACCTGGTTATGGTTTTGAATAAATTAATATTAGGATGACCAACTATTCCAGTTTGCCCAGAACTAAGAGGTTCCGAGGACACGGAGCTGTCAAGGGCTTTCAACTTTAAAACAAGGGGAATCTAAGGGCACCCAGATGGTTCAGTTGATTAAGCACCTGACTCCTGATCTGAGCTCAGGTCTTGATCTCAAGGTCATGAGTTCAAGCCCCATGTTGGGCTCCATGCTGGGCATGCAGTCTACTTAAAAAAAAAAAAGGGAGGGGGGAATCTCAGGCAAACTGGGATAAGTTGGTCATCCTGATTAAGACCATGGTTGAAGGTACACCAGGCTGAAGGAGAAACATAAAGCACAATGAGTCAACTTAGGGTAGTCAGAGCCGGGGGTAGGAGGGGGCCAAAGTTATGGTACAGTTATCACACATGGACCATGCTTGGCCATATTCCAAATGTTTTACCTCCCCAGTCCACAGCTGTACATAATGAGTCTTATTTCAGTCAAGTGTATGAACTGCCATCTGACACTACATGAGGTTCGAAGTCTGTATGTTCACTTCATCTGTTTGGTTCATTCCAGGACAAAATTCCAAGCTCATTCAAAGTGCACATAGAAAATTCAATTGTATAAGCCACAAACCCAGGTGTGTATGTAACTATCTTAATTTCCCTTAAACTAAACTTAATTTCTACTTTAAATCCCCAATTCCAGTTAATAGCAAACAACTTAATTGAGTCACTTCAAATAAATGCAATTAAATTAGTGATTACTCAGTTATTTCTGATTTAAAGTCTGTCAACTTGGAATGAGACAGCCAAGTTTTCTCTTTAAGACCTTCCAACCCCTCTGGGATTTCTGGGTCTGGAGGATAAGACCTAGCCTACTGCCTCTCAGATTTCAGCAAGCAAGAGAATCACTTGGAAGGCCTGTTGATTACAGATCACTGGCAATGGCCTCACAGTTGCAGATTTGGTACATCTGGGGTGGGTGCCCAAAAATGTGCATTTATAACCAGTTCTCAGGTGATGGTGATGCAGTTGGCCTTAGGGACCATACTCTGAGACCTACTTGCAAACATTTAGAGGTGTTCTGGGTGACTTCAGCTCTTCATTAGTTTTCTTCCATTCTCTGAATCATCTTCCCAGAGCTCTCGATCACTCCATGTGGCAAGAAAAGAACTGGCAATGAGGGTGGCATCAAAACCCTACCTGTCTCAACCTGGAGATAGGTTAAATAGTATATAACACAAGGAAACACAGGGTTGTAGGAGCACTTCAACTAATATCTCAAAATTATCATTTTGCTACATTTATAGTGTTATTTTCTCAGCACTGTACATATAGCTCCCCTTCTATGTATCCTATAGCTTAAGTACTAGAGGAGAGTGAAGGAAAATGATTTTACCAGAGTCCAGAAACTTCTAAGTCAAGCTTTACCTCTTAAAAGTCAGCCACATATCCTTGGATAAGTTTTTAAAATTTATCAGCTTTGTTTTCTCGGCTCTTAAATAAGGCTGATATTATCTTCCCTGCCATGGCAATCTCAGAGTATCTGCAGGACTGAAGAGTAATATTTGAAAACCATTAATGGTTATATTTAAGGTGAAATATCTGTTATCATCCACATAACTTCTTATCAGCCTAAATAGTTAACTCTGTAAAAACTGGATACATGTGACCAAAATATATATACAAAATATTGCTTTCATATATATGGATACAACAAATATATATATTACATTATAACACTATAGTATATATGACAATATATAATCATACAACATGACTATGTATGTAATACAGACACATACATGCACACAATGTTAACATTCATCAATACTATCAATACTATCAGGCACTCACTGAGGTGAGTTAAACTCATGGGCAGTAGGAAACTAGAACCAATTGTGTACATGTCTTCCCAACTCTACATTTAATGACATTAAGTTGGTAGTTTGAAACCAACAAATGCTACAAATCAGGACTTATGTGTGGTCTTATTTGTTCATTTTCAGAGAGCTAGTTATTAAACATTTACCAGCAAACCACTGCTTGTAGCACACATGGGGCCTTTGAGAGATTATTTCCAGTGTCAGTTTATAATAAAGCAATAAAATGTATTTTTCTTTTCCCTTTTATACCACATAAAAATCTTATCATTTGAATAAAACATACTAAAATACATATACACACGATGTTTTACCAAATTCTTTACCTGCAGCATTGATTTTCAATCTAAAGTGGGATAAGAATCATCTAGGATATTTATTTAAAATGCAAATTTCAGGGTCTTACCCCTCAGTAACGTGAACTATAGGTCTGAAGAGGGATCACAAAGGGGCATTTTTTACAAGCTCCAGGGGTATCCCAAATAGGTGGTCCTGAGATGTCACACAGATCTATGGATAAAACACAAACCCCACATTCTGGCTTTCAAAGCCCCCTAACACATGGTCACAAAATTCCTTCTCCTCATCTCCCAACTGCTCCCCAGTGTATGCCTGTCCTGAACTGAAAAGGCACTATCACTGTCCCACAACAGAATCTTTGGAATTTTGTTTTACCTATTTGCCAAGTATCCTACAATATGGCTTGAAAGCTCTCCAATGCAGACTCTGAGTTGACGAGATAAAGCAGATTTCATAGCCTTTTATACTAGCAAACTTAGCAACGTTTCAAGGGCACATGCTGGCAATGAGTCAGGACCAATTGAAATCTTGCAAAAAGTGGCAGGGAAAGGGGTCAAGGGAGAAGGATGAAGGTCTATGTATACATCATTCCCCCACAGACTACAAAAATAATGCTGAGCATTTTGCCTAAGCAATTTTACTTTAGTCACAAAATCTTACTATATAAAAATAACTTGTTTTATAAATTAGCTGTCAAATCCTTGAAGAAGCCAACCATGAACAATTTGTTGTTGGTTATATTTCCATTATTGTCACCATTTAATCCATAGTTTAGTGATTAATGGTTTTCTAAGAAAACTTGTTTGAAGTACAAAGAATGAAATCCGTTAAACCAAGTATGACCCGACAAGATTCATTTGTCTTGGGGGTCTCATCAGTACTGAAACTGCCATGGCATAATTAACGGTCCAAGAGATGAAACAGGACTCCTGTTCTATCATGTCTCCTCTATTTAAGTCTTTAAAAATGAAAACTAATGAGTAAAGGTGTAAAACAAATTGCTTGATGTGCCAAGAAGCAAAATAATCCCATTAAAATAATTAGAATTTCATCGTAAATTATTAGACACTGCTGTTACACTGGAGAATAAGCTCTGTCTGGGGTGATCCCCTGACACGTATATGTGGGCATCATTTATGAACTGTCGTTAGAAAGGATGTACTTTCTGAAACTTGATAAGAAGCCTCCAGACATGCTTCTTTAATTCTTTAATTCTCTCAGAAATAAAAGGCTGCTTTGGGCAATAATCTTACAAAATTTCTAAAAAATTGACAAAATTTATTGTTTCTTTAGTTTCATTAAGAGCCTCCTACATATCTGAAAGAAGAATAAAGAACTCAAAACTGAATCTATATTATGGGTGTGTGATCAGATTCATAAAAATTATACGTGCAAAAAGACCAGACTGGAAAAGGCAAGAGAAAAGAATAACAACAGTTGATTTGTTCAGGAACAGGACATTGGGTATTAAATTTTACACTGTGCAATAAATATAAATTAAGAATGCTAACAATAATTCAGCTTGATTCTATGGCACACTGGGTCAACCATCTGTGAACCTGAATGGTTAACTATTATTTTAATCCAATCTGATTTAATGCAATCAGCACCAACTATGGGAAAGGCATTTTGCTAATATCATGAGGAGGAGAGAGCCAAGAATTCATAAAAATCCATGTCATCAGGAACCTGAAATCTAGTGGGGAATAAAGACATGAATAGAAACGACAATGATAGAAAAGTAAAATATGGAATGATCTGGAAAACACAAGGGAGGAAGTGATTAGTTCCAAATAGGAAAACAGTAAAAGCTTTTAAGAAAAGATAGCAACAGAGAGACTATAATCTTCCTAAGATGTGGAGGCTTGTAAACAGTGGTTGAAAGGTGATCTCAGGAAGTACTAGGGCCTATGGTAAATAAGGGGCAGAAACACTGAAGAGAGGTAACAGTCATACTGTGTACTACCTATACTGTAACCCTGGGGACTTTAGGGTTTATAACCTCTAGCAGCATGCTTGGCAAATAGCAGGCACTCAACATATTCTGGTGGAAGACAGTCAAGCCTCATGGTACTAGGAAAAAGAATACTCCAACTTGGACTTAGAAGGTAAACACTTAGAAGTGTTTTAAATGTGAAAGTTCAGGCTAAGTCTCATTTTATATATGCTTAAATGTCATATCTCATAATTATGATAAGCAGTACAAATCACAAATGTGCTCATTATTTTATCTTTTTTTTAAAGATTTTATTTATTTATTTATTCATGAGAGACATAGAGAGAGAGAGGCAGAGACACAGGCAAAGGAAGAAGCAAGCTCCATGCAGGGAGTCCGACGTGGGACTCAATCCCGGGTCTCCAGGATCACACCCTGGGCTGAAGGCAGCACTAAACCACTGAGCCACCCGGGCTACCCATTTTATCCTTAATGGAAATTAACTAGCTCTCATTTTACTATTATAAAAATGTTATCTAATTTATCAGTGTGTATCTTTCCATGTGTTCATATATGATTTTACATCTTTCTATTTGGTTTGAGAAGGCAATACAAATATTTTTGATCCCTAAAGAAAAACTTAGAGAATATTACATTAAAATCAAATAATACTTCAATTAACACATATAAATAATAGTTCAATTTAACAAACACCCTTGGAAGAGGATACCTAAACCAAAACCAATGTAGTGAAGAACACTGTATTTCCTTCTGCATCCATTTCTCCCATTCCCTAGCTTCTAATTCATATATAGAGGCTCTGGGCCCTCATCTACCAAGCACTCATCAAAAAATGAAGAATCACTACTCTTACCATTCGCCTGAACCATTACCCACTCACACTGAAATTAACTCAAAGTATTTTGATTTTTAAAGGTGTTTAATCAGAAATAATTTTCTTATTCCTAATAAGGAAAGGCATTTTCTCATTCTAAAGGATGCCCAAATAATGAGTCTGTTTACTAAGTCTACTTAAGCTGGTTCTTAGGTTGTCCTCAACACTAGCTTACATGGTGCTCCTTCTTGGGGAGGAAGGCACAGCTGAACATAGCAGTCCTATTTGAAGGACAATCCACTTTAATTCTTGTGGGATGACTTGGGGAGGGAGGTACAGAGCATATCTCCGTAAATCAGGATGGCTCCTTGCTCCTTTGGGACACTGGCTGAGGCTGTTGGAAACTTTAGGGAATAGAAAAGCATATGTTACAGCTAAAGTGAGCCTACATCACCCCAACAAAGGGCTGTCTGCCAGCAGGTCCCTACCCTCTATACATGTACCCAATGGATTTTCCTTTCCCAAGTATAAACCAAGCCCTAGTCTTCATCTCCTTTAACCTTAACTGCTGAAGGTTTTTCTCAAGATTAAGATTTTTATTGCTATTTGAAATTTCTGTTCTGTACTCTTACTTATTTGGAATGCATCCTTCTCCTTCCCAGATTATTTCTGCCTGAGGTTATGAAGTCTCTAACAAATAATTATGTTGTTGGAATGCATTGATTTCATTAATGGAGCTATTACTGCACCCAGGAAAATTGTTGATGATGATAGGCTTTTTAAACCAACTTTTAAAACCACTTATAAAAGTTTTGTTTATTTGTGCTCTTTACCTACTTTCAAGAGAAAATCTGAGATGGCTTAAAACACAAAAGCCCAAAACCCATTAACACAGCTTACAAAACCTAAGTCAAATAAAGAAGAAGTGGCACAAGAAAACCCAGACTGTGGAACCCCATTTGAGCACAACACATATCTGTGGTAGCTCAAAAAAACCTATTAGGTCATTTAGAATGAACGTTATTCTGGTGCTGTGATCAAAGAGGAATTTATCACTTAAATATTTTTGTATAATTCACCAGGCAACATAGCAAGTAAGGTCTTTAACAGCAGCTTTCATAAAACAAGCAAAGACATCCTGCAGGGTCAGCTTCATGGGCATGCGACCCATGCAGCTGCATAGCACCTCAAGATTGGAAGAGCCCCATATCTGGTTTAGTGCTCCGCTGTTGTGGTCTTGAAATTCTTAATTTTTGTTATAAAAAGGGTTTTCTCACACTTTCATTTTGCACTGAGCACTGCAAATTACATAGCCCGTTTAGTCATCTTTCATACAGCTTCTATCAATCCCTAAATTTCTTGTTAGAGGGTATTTCTCCTTTGGCAACAGAGGACAGTATTTGCAAAATTGATCCTACATTTTTTTGGGTATTGAAAATAAATTGTGTGGATATATAAAGACACACACACACCAAAAAAAAAAAAAAAACAAACTTAAGTCTTAATAAATACTAAACATAAACCATATAGACTTCCTTTGGAGAAAAAAGAAAAGCCAATATTTTTCTCCCTTCATATATTAAGCTCAAGATACCTTTCAACAGAAACAATGTATTTCTTGTGTATTTTTTAGATATAGTTAGAGGTCTTAATTGTAAAATCTGTAAACAGACTTCTAATTTAAAACCCATCACCCCATTAGATGAAGTATAACTTCATCAAATTAAGAGAATTTATCTCTAAATTGTGCCTTCCATGGTGTTTGCCTTGATCTTATTGTCTTAAGAAATACATTTTTAATGAGTTCATGGAGAAGTAAAATATCCTCAGAGGGCACTTTTGTATCTTAGGATGCCTTCAGATCTGTTATAATTACTCCTTCCTACCAGAGGGATGGACTCTTACCCTATTCCTTATAAATTTTTCGTATAGTTGAAAGCCATCTTTCCCACATATAACACATCAAGTAAAACAGAACTTGGCAGCTGCTGTCCATATGACTGATGAAAACTGTTTTCTGCAAGTAATCGCACTAAAGGCCTCTATTAGCACATTAAGTCCAGCACCACAACTGCTGCTATTGGAAGATGCTCAAAGTACCATGACCCCAGCATCCTTCCATTCTAGCTTAAACAACCACACAGACTTCCACACACAGCGCTAGGCCCAAAAGACACATCCCTGGGCAAAACATTTCAGTGTGCCTGTAGCTTAGAATCTAAGTGCATGTTGCAAGTGCATCATCACCACACCATGTCTACATGACATGGTGAAATCACACTGGAGAAAAGCAAGAAAGGTTTCCTGAAGAATGGGACATTCAAACTTATTTTTAAATATTTCTTTTTATTACCAATTCAGAATTTAACTTAATAGGTACAAGGTTATGTATGAGGCCAGTGGTGTATTTACCGTGAATTACTGAAGCTTAGGTTCAGGTCTCCTTCCTTGTCTAGGCACCTTCTAAGATTTTTTCATCCATTTTGTTATTTGTAATTTTGTATCCTTTCTCTTAAAGAGGACCCCCAAACTGTATAAGATCCACAACCCACAAAATCTAGGTCCTCCTCTGCAGGAGTCATGCTGAGTTTTGACTCTCCCCAGGGTATGCAGTTAACATTACTTCCATTTTACTAACTCATGGACTAAACAGGATCAGTTTAGTAGGCTGTAAACTTTATACTATTCGGCCTAATTTTCTCAAACTAAACTCTCCTCCTGAGCTCAAAGTCTTTGTGCTAATTCAAGCCCTCCTCCTAGTAAAAACATAAAGATAAGGGTAGGAGGGCACATGCATTTTCATGTCAATCCCAGAACCAAAGAGAGGCATAGAGAAAAAAAAAAAAAAAGAAGGTGTGCTGAGAAGGAAGAAGTCATGACACTGCAGCTCCTCTCTTGAAGGAGAACTTCTCACTTCTTGGTTCCACCCCACAGCCAGCTTGAGCTTTCTAGACAACCTCACTGGAAGGAAGGAAACATAATTTGCCTTTTTTTTTCTAGAAGTATTTCCTTCTAATGTCACGGGTTTCCTTTATAACAGTGACAGAGAACATCAAAATTGTTGTATGGGTGAAACTGTATGTTAGGTGATGTGGTGTTACAAAAATGGCTATTAATCAAAGGAGTTTTATACCTATCACAAAAATGGAGTTTTAAGCTTCATTTTCATAAGCTTATCTGCTTTATTTAACAATGAATTTATCCATAAATTACAATGTAATTTTTTATAAAGATTAATTATTCTTTATAGAAAATCGCTTGGAAACAATAACAATCACAAAATAAGAATAGAAATAGTGAAATCTTTTGAGTATTAAGCAGTCACTTTTATTCCATGAAAGTATATGTGACTTAAAGTGGGTTTAAAGGTGTTTGCAAAAAAAAAAATAAAGGTGTTTGCAATTCTTTTGCAACCAAACATTAACATTTCCACCAGATAAAGCTCAGTGATTAGGAATTGCAAGCTAAAGAAACTCAATTCATATGATGCCACTTCTGGCAAAATTTATTTTGATTTATTCTGGAAAGAAATGCAAATAAATCTTTTGAGCACATATAGCCTAGAGAAGATTGCCATGAAACTTAAATATAATTATTATAACACAAGGGAAAGTGAATAAAACTGTATTAGCACAGTGACTTAGAAAAAGAGACATTCAAAGCATATAATTCATCCAGTAAGCACTAGCAGGTCACACTGCTTCATATCAATAAAGCAAACAAAAGTTCTCAAAATATTAGGAAAAAATCTTTGAAAGCTATTAAAACAGTACATAAAAGCTTTAAAAATAATATGATAGTATTTCTAATAAAGGAAAAATGATAGCAGGCAGCAGGCTGCATTGTTAGTTGATGCTGAAGTACCTTTGGCTAGGTAGTACGAGATTATCTTTACAAAGAACTTTCTCATAGAGACTTAGAAGCTTTATCAGATATATAGTTCCAAGCTCTTTATTTGTACCTAAGAACAAAGTTGGTAACAAATTATCTTTTAAAATAGTGCAGCCTTTAAGTAGTTGTATTTTGGCAGCATCTAAGAGAAACTGGTTGTACGATGCATTTTGGGTAGGACTATGTACTTTTAGCACGTTCAGTTTCCATGAAAATGTGTCTTCTCAAAAATAAGCTTTTCCTTTGTTCTCCCATGTACCAGAACACTCACAAGATATCAATAGCATCTTACAGTAAACAGTGAATTTTTATACGTTCTTTCAAAAATATTTTTAGTCTTTTTATTCAAATACTTGGATTCACCAGACAACTAAAGAAAATACTCAAGAGTATTAAAAAGTTTCTGTCAGAAGATGAGAAGTCTAAGGAAATTTGCAGCAGCCCTAGCTTAACATAAATATATTGATCAATATTTCAGATCTAAGGCATTCATAACAGGTTTACATGTATGCATTCAACTAACCTTCTAAATATTTTTACTTGAGTGTCTTGCCCTGCAAAGGCAAAGTGTACAAAATTAGGCTAATCTACACGTTCCCAACCTTAAACCTCCTTTCCTAACAGGTCTCTTCTTCTCTCCAGTTTTGCTTCCCTCCAAGTTACAGCCAGAATGATATTCTTAATATACAAATCTGATTATGTTATTGCTCTGCTTAGAACTCTCAGTGTTTCCAATTGCCCTTCGTTCACCCCAGTTTGGCTCACCACATTCTCTGAGGTTTGCCCACAGCTCATACACCTCTCCACTCTGTCTCACAGTCTAGGCTGTGATCAGCCATGGTGAACTGCTCTGAATGCTATAGATGTATCAAAAATATCTCTCACCCTGCCCCACACTCTTTCCCTAACACCAGCCTCTACTCTTGCATCTAAATCTCTCTTCCAGTGAAGCCCTAAACTAGCTTATGTTCCCACAGCATTCTATACTTCCTTTCTCATAAACTCTAACATACTATACACCATTACTGTTCAAGAGAGGGGTGCTTCTCTCCCACTCTTGAAGTTTCTCTCACATGGGAGGAACACTAGTAGTGTGACACTCTTACTCTTCCCCCAAAGAAGGAGCGACAGACCTGGTGAATTTAAAAAAGGTAACGCAGTGTCTTTCTCCCGGGAGAAAAGAACCCTTCTACCCACAGAGAGCATGTGCTTCACTTCTCAATGATATTAATGTCACAGGAGGCACAGAGGAGCCTATAGTTGCCCACCACTCTCAAAACAATTTGAGTAAATTTCTCATAGTATTAGAAAAAGTTCAATATTAGAAAGCCCACTTGTCCTCAAGCTACACAGTCTAATGCCACCTATATCAGTATAAAGATGATAATTTTGTGGGGCACCCAGGTGGCTCAGTGGTTGAGCGTCTGCCTTTGGCTCAGGTTGTGATCCCCGGGTCCTGGGATTGAGTCCCATGTCGGGCTCCCCCATGGGAAGCCTGCTTCTCCCTCTGCCTATGTCTCTGCTTCTCTCTGTGTGTCTCTCATGGATAAACAAAAAATAAAATATTTTTTAAATTATAATTTTGTTTCCCATCCACCATATCTCACTTTGCTCACAAGTCATACAAAGGACAAAAAGCATTTTTATTGAGAATACTCAAACCCCCAAATTAGCATATCTATGTACTATTTTTGGTAATAATCTATCAGCTCCAAAAGATGGGGAATACATGTCTGGTGTACTACTATAGTCCTAGGTTTAGCAGGTGCCTGGCCAATAGCAGGTGCTCCATAAATTGTTGTTCATTTAATGAATAGACAATTAGTTGCCATCCCTCCATCTTATCCACTATTCAGGCACAACTATTACCACCAGTGAGGTTGTAACTACTCTTAAAATACTTCTTACTATCAAATCCCATCTAATATTTTCTACCTAATAAATTTTAGGCTTGTGACATCAATCTAATATACTTTTAAAATTTTTATTAAATAGCACTCTATTGAAATAAACCCTAAATTGGAAACAGATGAGCTAGCACATTAAGAATTCACTAATTTGCAGATCATTTTTATCCATTAGTACACTGCAGAAAAAATCACACATTTAAAACATAGTTTAAACAGCAATTTCACCAACATTTTAGCCTTAAATTTCACATACTCTAAACTTATCTTGTACAGAAACATACAATAAATTGTAGACATGTTATGGTTAAATATGGTTCAAGATAGTTAGAAAGAGGCAAGCTGGCATTTTGGAAAGTAGATTAATGGGTTAATGAGGTATATTATTAGTGAAGTGAGGGTAGATTAATTAAATTTTGAGAGTTTCTAGTTCTCTAATTTTAACATTTTCACTGACCATAAGAATAGCTATTAATATTCTAAATATGTTTTCTAATGAATTTTATAAAATTACTATTTTATGTTTAAATATATTATTTTATTTTTTTTTAAATATATTATTTTAAAAGGACTGATACACTCCTGAATATGACATCTCATTTAAAATCAAGGGACAAGTTTTCCTTTTGAGAAAACAAATCTATAATTTTTATGATACTTAACTGAAAAATATAAATCATAGGATTAATCCGTCAGAGAATGTTTCTTTCTTGTAAAGTATCTGTTATTTTAAGTGAAGAATGCCTGCATAAACTAATTTGTGGCAACTTCATTTTTATTCATTCAATTATATTTAAAAGTCCATGTATATGCATGAATACATAATTAAACGTTCTTGTAAGATTTGTCTCTAGACTTGAAGAAAAAAATATATATATTCTCAAAATTTGAGAATTATGATGCTACTGCATAAAACATAGTGAAGGATTATATGTCAATATCTTCCTTTTGTATTTATGACAAAAGGAAAAACATTCCAAAAAGAATTGTAAATGAAGATCTAAGTTGTACAGGACAGGAACAAAATGTGCAATAAGCAGAAGTCTTTTGGCATGTATTTTTAAACAGGAGGTTTTGAAAACTCCAAATTTAGCTTCATAAAAAGAGGTAGTGCAAGTGTGAAGCATGTGGTCATTTTGGCATACTCTGTGTATAACTTCTCTCTTTACCTATATAAGGATATAATAAAGCTTCAGAAATGTGCAAAGCAGAAATCCTCCAGTTCTGTTTATTCACTTTCAGTCAGGTAGTAAAATATCCTAATGTTCCATGAAGAAATCTTCAAAATGCACTGCTAAAATAGTCTGCTAAAGAGAAATCAACAACTTCTTTATTTAGATACTAAGCAGTTTAAAGGAAAAGATCAGTGAGGTTTTTAGTTTTTTATTTTCTAAGCCAACTATATCTGCAAGGATCAGTCAGTTTTACTAAATTCTCATCATCTTTATTTGTTGCATTTTTTTCATACTGCCATGCCCCTTTGTTCATCTTCTATTTCCCATATCCTCCAACTTCCTTTCAAGCTTTTTTGAGGGAGGGTGTCTCAATACTCTTTTTCCATTTCATCTCCTCTTTATTATCCTTTCTCCTTTTTCTGATTCCCTCTGGCCTTCCTTCACTACTATAATTATATTTATACAGCCTCATATTTCTTTTAGAAATTCAGTTTCTAAAACACCATTCACTTCTGCTTCTACAGTTCTTGGCCACACTTTGTAAAAAAAAATGCAAACTAAAGCCTCCTTTCTTTTGGTTATCTAAAACACAGTAGCAGTGGAAGGAATGGCAAAGAGATTCTGCATGCTATGTATGTGTGATGTTGCTGTGGCCCTCAATCTCAAAAGAATACAAAAGCTACTTATAACTAACATGTATGGCAAAGGATGCATAATTGAGAAAAAAATCACACTGTTTGGGCAGATGTATTTGTGTGGACAATTTTTTTTTAGATTTTTTATTTATTCATTCATGAGAGAGACAGAGAGAGAGAAAGGGGCAGAGACAGGCAGAGGGAGAACCAGGCTCCCCACAGGGAGCATGATAACGGGACTCAATCCCCAACCCCAGGATCACACCCCGAGCCAAAGACAGATGCTCAACCACTGAGCCACCAGGCGTCCCTGTGCTGACAATTAAAATGGGAAATTCTGCCTATTTCAATGGTGCTACATGACATTCAGTTCAGTTTTGAAAAACTCCAGTTTAGATCATTATGGTTTCAAATTTAACTTTAAATAGATTTACAGAATCCAAATAACCAATAACTATGAGCAGATGAATGAAACTAGATTTTCAGATCATTAAGTAGAGCCTCTGACCACCAAATACTGAAACCATGCCTTCCTCTCTGACAATTAGTATACAAAAAGAGGACACAAACTAACATAATAATCATAGAATGGAAATCAACGTGGTAAATATTAATGACAAGTATCATACATCATTGACAAAATAGCATGCAGTTGTAAATCTGAATAACCAACATAATCAAGATTTAACCTAGAAAAGTACTTAAATAAAATGTCCAAAACTGAAATGAAGTTAATTGTACAACTTTACTAAAAAGGTTAAATAAAAGATGTACTATCTTTCTGAATAGGATGATTAATATTGTAAAGATGTTAATAGTACAATTGCAAACTATTTTGAAGAGAGATTTTATAAATTGAATTTAATATTTGGTTCTGAAAGAAAAGGTAGGTAAAAATAATCAAGAAGAGTTTTCAAGAGAAAAATTAGGCTAATTTAAACAGTATGATATTGGTAGAGAAATAACAGATCATTATAATAAAAAAAGTCTATAAACAGACACATGTATTTATAAATTTAGCATAAAATTAAAAAGCTCTATTATTCCTCACACTGTTAAAATGATGAATTATATAGGAATTGTTATATTTAAAAATTTATAAACAAAACAAAAAGTAGAAACAATGTAGGATGTTTTGTTATTTGTATCAGAAATCTTGGGGTTACGGAGGTATGTGATTGTATTTGAATGGTAATGCCATCACTTAGAACTATATAACCTTAAAGAAGTTGTTTATTCATCATCTATAAGAGAAGATTTAACAGTACTTTATTCATAGAGTTATTAGGAGGATTGAATGAGAGCATGCTCACAAAGAGCTTAGGTGCTCAACAAATATATTACTTGTGGTTTTTATTCTTAGCATAGAAACAAAATCCAGGATGAAAAAAAAAAAAAAAAAGAAACAAAATCCAGAAACCAGAAGCAAAATGAATATATGTGAATATATCCATTTTTCAAGTTTTTGCAACAAGTATCACATAAAACATTAAATTCAAAGTATATAATGATTTATAACATGTATCAAGGATATATTAAAAGCTTTTTAAGGCACACCTGGGTGGCTCAGTCAGTTAAGCATTTGACTCATAAGTTCGACTCAGGTCATGATTTCAGGGATTGTACGATCAAGCCCTGTGTTCGGCTCCATGCTGGGACTGGAGCCTGCTTAAGTTTCTCTCACCCTTTCTCTACACCCATCATTTCCAACCCACCTTTCTACTTTCTCCCTCCCTCTCTTAAAAAAAAAAAAAAACTCTTTAAATCAGTATGAAAAATAAACACCTTAAAATTGCGGCAAATGTCATAAGCAAGCTATTCCCAAGAGAAATATAAAGGTCCCACAAACATATCACTAGTAATCAAAGACATATATATTTTTTCTTTTCTGATCAGCAAAATTATTCACAGTATTATAACAGAGTAAAGCCAAAAAACTTTCTCATGCAATACTAACGAAACAATTAATTGGTAAAACCTTTTAGAGAGTGGTTTATGAAGGTGTACGCCTGTAAATATTTAAATTTAAACATGCGTTACCTTTCCCTAACAGTTCTATTGGCATGAATTTCACCTGAGGAAATAGAGATGTACAAAAAAATACAAAATGGGTTTTTTTTCCCACACTGCTATTAAAAGAGCAAAACAAACCAATACCTATGAGGTAAATCTATAATGCAGAAATAGACCAACTGGTCAATATTCGGCAAGGAAAAAAAATAAAGAATAGCATATGCAGTATAATCAACCTTATTTCAAACATATGTAGTAGCAATATAGGTTCATAATTGCAAAGAAAGAGTTCTAGAAGAACACAGATTAAACTGTAATCAGTGAATATTTCAGGATAAGATTATAAGAAGCTTTCACTTTTTAATTTATACTATTGAGTATTGTTTGAATACTTTTCAACATTTAAGAACTGCTTTTATAATAAAGAAAAAAAGAGACTTTTCGATTTTAGAAAAAATAAAAGATTAAGAAATTCTTAATTACTCTCCTAGTTTCAGATTCTCACATAATGCTAACAGCTACCTGACTTTTTATAACATTTTTTGCTTAGGTTCAATAAGGTCCTTGTCAAGAATTAATAGATACTTAAGTGCTAACTTCCTCTTTAAAAGAACTGCAATTAGAAGAGCCACTTATAAAAGAATTCAAAAGCATGTTTCTTAGAGTTTAACTTGCAACTAACATCTTCACTAGGACTTGAAACCAAGAATTATAACCGATAGCAGGCAGAGCATTTAAAGAAATCTTAGTAATAAGAAGGGATCCAATTTAATATGGCTTTCAAAATGTTTTTTATACTCTAGAAGTGAAGGACTTCCTTACAGCCCATAAAGCCTGTGCTTTGCATCATAATTTTCAGGAGAAAAAGTAATTTCTTTTCATTAATGGTAAATGAATTCATTTCTTTCAGAAACTATAGTTATGTAGAAAGTTCATAATTATTATAGTAGAAACAAGATACTCTTTTTCACCAATGAAGAACATTAGAATCTTCCGAAAAGCAAATATTTTGCATTTCCCAAGGTTTTTAAATTTTTTACTAAGCAAGCTCTAACTATATTTAAATATGGAAGGCCACCACCCAATTTAGTGAACAATTTCACTTCCTCAGGAAGCAGAGGAACAGCCATATGACTAGATATTATACCCCTCAGAAAAAATTAAGCTGGATTCCTCCAAGAGAGACTAACTTCCCTATCTCTATGGCATAAAAAATGAACATTACTTGTTCTTAGTTTAGAACCCATTCCTCCTGCCAAAAATTGTACATCCCCCAGATTCTCTTAAGAAGCATCGTGTTGAAAAGCAGAGCATTCTACACCAACATTTACCAGATATCTAATTCTGAGATCTAATTCTGAGAAAGTTTAGTGTATACATCTGTAAAATGGGAAAACATCACCTGCTTTATAAGGATGTGTGAAGACTAAATGGGATGCTGAGGCTAATATTAATGAAAATTATAAAAAAGGGCCTCAAAATATGCTACTCCCTTTTCAGCTTATCTGTAGCCAGGATAATTAAGAGTGAGCATCCCAAGAAAGAAAAAAATTGAAATACTACAGTAATTGTAATTGTATAATTATAGTTATATGATTTTTGAAGTATGTGCTTTCTTGGCTTTTTTGAAAAATAACATGCTAAATTTTTTTTAAAAAAAGTAAAGTCACACAAAGAAATGTGACCATTAATCAACCACCTCACATTTTAATATTTTTAATAAATTCATAAAGGAACAAGAAGAACAACATACCACTAAAAGTTATTGAGCAACAAAGAAGTGATGGATCCAATGTTTGGAATCTGATCACCTGATTCTGAGTTATTGGGTTAACTCCCAGCATGCCATCTTCATATCTGCTGCATTATTTCCAGATTAAAGTCCCTCAAACCCCAGAATCATGACTTCTCTCCTGCTCCAGAAGCTTCAAGTGATGCTCTTATGTCTGCTTAAGTCATCCTGCCTCATAATCAAGATTCTGATTACATCTCCCCTACCCACCCTGAATCTCAAACGCAGATTCTCTAGTCAAGGCTGGGTCAGTTTACTCGTGGAAAAACACCACATGTGTATCAGTTTCTGTGCAGGGATTCATATCACCCCCAGATTTAGAACACTTCCTCTCAGTTTTATGAAAGCTAATTCACTCTTCAAATCCAGTTCAAAAAAACCAACAGAAACAAAACAAAATAAATCCAGTTCAAGACCTATCCCTCCCTCAACAAAATCATGAATGTGTATGTATTCATACATTTAGAGCCAGTTCCACAGAATTTATACCATCTATCAGGTTCCTTTTTACATTCATACTATTTAGTCTATGACTTGCTTTGCCTGGCATGGTCAGTTCGGAATAGAAAGTCATGGCTAATATTACTCTATTTTGAATTCTTTAGAAAAGTTTTTTAAAGTATAATAGCAGGAAATTTCTTCACTGGTGCAAAAAAATAAGTATTTGTCCATGTCTCCCCTCATCTACCATATACATTCTTGTTTAGAATTATGGCATAAATTTAATGTTCAGTTAAAAAATGACTTAATTTTTCACTTTGTTTAGATCTTGTGAAAATATCACTTTCCAAGAATAGTATACATTTCTGTACTTACTGCTTCATAGGAGTAACCTTGCACTGTGTCTGTCAGGCACTATGTGTATAGCACATAATTCTGAAAACAATGTAGCAAAAGAAGGATTTTTGCTCCTTATAGGTGAGAAGATGGAGAATAAAAGGGTCAAGGTCAAAAAGCAAGTAAGTAACAAGTATGCACATCAAATGAGGCCCTTCAGATTGCATGGTCTCCCTGCTTTATGTTGCTTCTCCCTCATCAGACAAAGTGTGTTCTTATTCAACCCTAGCTCACTATCTAAGTCTCTTAATAACATTTAAAGTCTCAAATCAATTATCATCAAAAGGAAATTTTTTGGAGAACCAGAAAACTGTCAATGGGTCAATTTTTCTGTACCTCACTGAGAATACCAATGATATGTGCTGGAGAAGGAAGACTTTTCAAGTAAAAAGAGCCATGAGTGTGCGGAGAGTGTTTTTTTTGTTTTGTTTTGTTTTGTTTTTTTTTAAAGATGACTAGACAACTCTCAATTATGCCTTTAGCCCTGGACAAATGTTCTTCGATACTCACCAAATTCTGGCAGATGGCTGACAACAAAGTAAAAAAGGCATCTTTTCTCACTCATAACCCCTTATTCTAGCAATGTTCAAACAATAAAATACAAGTTAGGGAGACTTTAGTTTAGTGACCATTACACTAAGTGATCAGTACTTTGAAAGTCCTTCATTCATCTAATTACTTTCCAATATTTTCAAGCTCTCCACAGAACAGTCCCATTGTGTAGTCCCAAAGCAAAAGTTCAATGAAATATATTTCATATAATTCAATACTGAATTCAATATTTCATATTTCTATATATAAAATTTTTAACTGAGAATTACCTGCACCTTTAAAAATAATTATAAGGAAGATATACTTCTAAAAATCAAGGAGAAAAATAATACATGGATTCAGAAATAAGGCTGCCAAATAATTATCCTACTCTATTAAGAAATTCAAAAATAAAAATTAAAACTACAATTAGATACTATGTTCCCTATCAGGCTCCTTTTAGTTTTCAAATATAGTACCTAGTATTGATAAGCATATAATAAGCCAGACATTTTTTTTTAAGATTTTATTTATTTATTCATGACAGACACAGATAGAGAGAGAGAGAGGCAGAGACACAGACAGAGGAGGAAGCAGGCTCCATGCAGGGATCCTGACGTGGGACTCGATCCCGGGTCTCCAGGATCATACCCTGGGCTGAAGGCGGCGCCAAACTGCTGGGCCATTGGGGATGCCCCCAGACATTGTTTTATTATGTCAATAGGAACATAAATTTAATACAAATTCCTAGAGAATATTTAGGCAGTATGTGTATAAAGCTTTCAAATGTTTACACGCTTCAATTCAGCAATAACATTTTCAGGAATTTATTTTAGGTAAATAGTAGAAGATGTGCTCAAGAATTTATGGGCAAAAAAAAAAATAAACAATTTATAATAGTCAAATACTCAAAATGACCTAATTATAAAACATCAGTAGATTGTTAGAACTATGGCATGCCCACAGAATGGATGCTAAGCAAACATATAAAAATCCTATTTTAGAAATACTATTTCATAACATGAAAATTGTTTATGATCTACTGTTATGTGAGAAAAAGTTAAAAACAGCACGTACCCTAATTTGTTTTTTAAAAATGTTCAAGGTTACATCCGCATTGGAAGGAGAAAAAAAAAACCTGGAAGATCTACTACATGTGGATGGTAGACTAAAGATAATTTTTATATCTTGAGGTAGGTGATGACTAGCTTTCAAGGAGACCCAATGACCCCCACCTCTGGCATTCACTTCCTTGTGCTGTAAATTCCCACAATGTATTAAGGCTGGTAAACTGGGATTAGTGGAATCCAGAAGGGTTGGTATGTCACTTCTAAAGGTAGTTCATAAAAGATATTAGCTTCTACCTCAGGCTCTGGGGTCACTCATTCTGGCAGAAGCAAGCAGCCCTGTGAAGAGATCTATATGGCAAGAAACTGAGACCTTCTGCCAATAGCCAGAGATCAACTGAGGCCTCCAACCAATAGACATGCAAGTGAACCATCTTAGGAAAGGGTCCTCCAGCCTTGCTCAAGCCTTCAGATGACAATAGTCATTGCCAGTATAACACATGAGCCAGAAAAGCCCAGGAAAGCCACTCCAAGATTTTTGACTCTCAGGAACTATGAGAAAATAAACGTTTGTTGTTTTAAGTTATTAAATTTTAGAGTAATTTGTTATACGGTAATGGTAATCAAAAGTGTGTTCATATATTCCAAAATTCTTTGGATAATGTGTACTGCTTTTAAAATTAGAGAAAGGGGGATCTCTGGGTAGCTCAGCGGTTTGGCGCCTGCCTTCGGCAGGGCGTGATCCTGGAGTCCCGGGATCAAGTCCCCTCTCGGGCTCCCTGCATGGAACCGGTTTCTTCTCCCTCTGCCTGTGTCTCTGCCTCTCTCTTTCTCTCTCTCTCTGTCTCTCTCTGTGTCTCTCATGAATAAATAATTAAAAAATAATAATAAAATTAGAGAAAAAACAAAATGCCACTTTAAAACACTAGACATTGTCAGTGTAATCCTGATACAGATTTTTTTTTAAATTTTTTTATTCATGATAGTCACACAGAGAGAGAGAGAGAGAGAGAGAGGCAGAGACATAGGCAGAGGGAGAAGCAGGCTCCATGCACCGGGAGCCGGACGTGGGATTCGATCCCGGGTCTCCAGGATCACGCCCTAGGCCAAAGGCAGGCGCCAAACCGCTGTGCCACCCAGGGATCCCCTGATACAAATTTTAAAATTAACTTCAGTTTCAACTTTTCAAGTTAAATGTTTCCAAAGAATTCTTACACAGGTTAACATAGCTGTACTAGTCTAGCAGCAGAGAAGTCCTACAAATTGAATTCTCCAGTTATAGTAAACTTGAAAGCCTAAAAACTAGCTAGAAAGACCCTTTGCAAATAGATAATAAAAATAAATTAACAGAATACTCAATGTAAATATGTAAATAATTTTTAAAAAAGAGAATAAGCTATAGCTAAGGAAAGTTAAAAAAAGAAACACTAAAGATATAAACAATTGGGTTTTTTTTAAGATTTTATTTATTTATTCATGATAGACAGAGAGAGAGAGAGAGACAGGCAGAGACACAGACAGAGGGAGAAGCAGGCTCCACGCCAGAAGCCTGACACGGGACTCAATCCCGGGACTCCAGGATCGCGCCCTGGACCAAAAACAGGCACCAAACCGCTGAGCCACCCAGGGATCCCCTAAACAATTGTTTTTTAAAAATATTAAAATATGTACTTTCTAGTAAATAAACTCAAAGGTATTTGGAGAAAGAAGGAAGAAAAAGCTAATCTTTGCTCTCAAGAGACAAAGAAAAAATAAAATGAGAGAAAAAAATCACTACTCAAGGGCAGTTGGTGGCTTAGACCATTAAGCTTCTGCCTTCAGCTCAGGTCGTGATCCCGGAATCCTGGTATGGAATCTCAAGTCAGGCTCCCTGCTCAGTGAGGAATCTGCTTCTCCCTCTTCCTCTTCCCCTTCACCTTCATTTGTGTATGCTCTCTCTCTCAAATAAATAAATAAAATCATTTTTTTAAAAATTAGTACTATAGAAATGATTAAAAGAATTATAAAGAGTGCTACATACAGTTTGTTGCAAAAAAAATTTTGTTTCAGTATGCTTGGGTGGCTCTGTTGGTTGAATGTCAGACTCTTGGCTTAGGTCATGATCTCAGGGTCTTGAGATTGAGTGCCCCACCAGCTCCGCACTCAGCAGGGAGTTTGCTTGAGATTCTCTCTCCCTCTCCCTCTGCCCCTTTACCCTTCTCCCCTTAATCCCACCTCTGCTTATGCTCTCTCTCAAATATATAAATGAATCTTTAAAAAAAAAACAAAAAAGTCTAAAAAATTGTTTTAAAGATTTTATTTATTCATGAGAGAAAGAAAAAGCAAGAGAGCACAAGCAGGGGGAGGGGCAGAGTTAAAAGGAGAAGCAGGCTCTTGCAGAACAGGGAGCCTGATTGGGGCTCAATCCCAGGGTGCTGGATGATGACCTGAGCCAAAGGCAGATGCTTAACTGACTGGGCCACCCAGGCACCCCTTACAATTTTTTTTTAATTTTAGCAAACTTAAAGATTCTCCCAGAAGAGCAGAATATACATTAAAGCAGACCAACAATTCTAGAAAAGATGGAAGTAAACAACTATTACCAAATAAATTTCCAGCCCATGGTGATTTTAATTTGTTAGTTCTTTAAACATTGAAGGCATAGAAAAATATAGGGATATTTTTTAAATCTATTTTAGGGTGTCCAAGTAACCCTGATCTTTCTACTAGCTGATATGATAGCCTGTGTGTTTGAAGAAGGTCCTTTCCTCAAGATACTTCACTATCTTCATTGGCAAAACTACCATAACTATACAAGGAATGATACGATAAGTGACAACATGCAGGTTGTATGATCATAAGTGATGAGCCCAGTAACCTTTAAACTGAAACCTGAAAAAGAGCTGACAAAACAGAAAAACTACAGGTATTATTTATAAGCACAGAAGCAAAAGTGTTACATGAAATATACATCAAACACAGCAGGGTATTAAAATAATAATAAAACATGTTCAGTTGAGTTTATTTCAGGAACTCCAAAATGATTTAATATTAGGAAGTCTACTAATAAATTTATGAGATCAATGGGTCAAAAGTAATTAAAACAGAACACTCTCTCAAAAAATACTTAACTATATGAATATATGTCCCTGGGACAGCAAACCAGGATAGTCTGATGTAGAGTTAGCACCCTATTAAGCATTTAATAGAGTTGTTTTCAATAAACTCAAATGTACATATGCCCACCGCTAACATTAGAATGACAGCATGACAGTCTTACCAATACAATAAAAAAAGAATTAAGTTTTATAAATACTGGAAAGGCAGCTTATATGTACATATAATATTGCTGCTTCTCTTTTTAAAAAAGAGATTTAACTGAAAACCATGACAAGTATTGAGATTTGGGTAAACTTTTCAGTATGCCAACAACAGCTAGAAAGTTTTCAGGAAAAGCCACAATCATATATAATCAGTCACTCAATCATTCCATCAATTGCCCTTCTTTTGCTTCTCTCCTTCTCTCTTACCCTTCTCTCCCCTTGCTCTCTCTCTCTCTCTCATACACACAAACATACATTCATACATCTCATACTGCTACACACCTATTTACAGAAATAAGACTGTGGTTATCTAATGAAAAAAGGGAGAAAAATAGGCCTTCTAAAGATCTTACATATTAATGTGATATACCAAGATGAGTGACTTCTCTATTCTCAAGGAACAAGATGTGTTTCAGAAATTGTCAAATATGTATTAATATGATTGACAATAATAGCTTGGAATAAGCCAATGGAGTCCAAGCGTCTGTAACACACATTTTCAGCCCAATACAGGTCTTCTCTTCAAGAAGACAAAAGCAACAAAGTTCCTCATTGGATAAAGAGAACAAAAGATTTCTCTTCATCTACCTTATTTTCTTTGGAGTCAGTAGTCCAAGTCACAATATTCTGGGACCACATCTTAAATTACATAAGAACAATGTATCCATTCAGTGCCAAATGATAAAAACTCTTTGAAGACAAGGACATAGTCATTTCTTTAGATCCTCAATACTACCTTCTTAAATCTTTTAAGCAAAGCAGACAACTTATTAAGATACTAACCCTTCATAGAGTGAAAAAGGAACAATTCACCCACATTAGGATAAAGAGATAAATTGGCAGAGATCACTTTTTATGTATCCTTTTCCGTTCCATAGCACCAACTACAGGATCTCACCCATTAACAGAAAACTTAAATATATTGACTAATGAGCCTTCTTGGGTCATTCCAAGTTATATCTCTCCACATAAAGAAAGGACTGAAACTCTGTCTAGATGATTTATGTCTCCCATCAATGACGTTAAATGCTTTCTTCAAATGGGTCAAACAGTATTTTCACCTTTGAATCTGTATCTTAATTGACTACACTATGTGAGATACGTAAAAAAGGGTTAAGTCATTTTTAAATATACTATTTTACAAGAGAATAGAAATGATCAATTTACTATCAAGTAGTATTTTTGATCCACATTCCCCTTTCATTTCCAGGAAACAGCAAGTAACATCAACTGTCACTAATAGACAGCAGAAGCCCACTATTAAACTATGGTACTTAAGTAAAAGCTTCTCTACCATTTTACATTATCTTTCAGGAAAATATTTTGTGGTTCCATATGTAAATAATAACAATAGTGTAATCTCCCCAAATAGCCAGAAATAATAAAATACTTTCCATGATCCTCAGTTTGCTTTGAGTGAACAGAACTACAACTAAAGATGTCTTTATAAAATAATGCTTTGGGGATCCCTGGGTGGCGCAGCGGTTTGGCGCCTGCCTTTGGCCCAGGGTGCGATCCTGGAGACCCGGGATCGAATCCCACATCAGGCTCCCGGTGCATGGAGCCTGCTTCTCCCTCCGCCTGTGTCTCTGCCTCTCTCTCTCTCTCTCTCTCTCTCTCTCTCTCTCTCTGTGACTATCATAAATAAATAAAAAAAAAAATAAAATAAAAATAAAATAAAATAAAATAATGCTTTGCTTTATTTCTTGCTGCCTATGACAGTGTATAGTTAAGAACTGCTGCATTCTTTATTTGTTATCTTATTACTTAGTTTGTTAAAGACATAAAAGTAGGATTTAGATTTGGTAAATCTGGTGAACATTTGCTTCCTATGTTGTTGCATATCACAGAAGAACTTACCAGTTTCTCAAAGCATTACATATAAGTATCATTCTTAACTACCTATTGGAGAAGCACCAAAATGAGATTTTCTCCATTGATATGACTTTTATTTTTTAAGTACACTAGTTAACAGTGTGTTTATTGAGGTGAAGTGAGAGAGATTAGACCTTTTCACATATTAATCTAAGCTTAAATTCTGAGAAGCATCACTGTTTTACAAGAATGGACAGAGGCATGTGTTTATCTCTGAAAGAACAGCTATGGCTAAGTCAAATGCCACTTTTCATAGCTGAATGGCTGGAATTAAATAGCATGAGTCAGATAGACCATTAAAACAACAGTAGCTTCAAATTATGACTCTGACACTTTCTGTATGATGTGAACAATTATACTCCAAAGCCATTGCCTCCTTCTGTAAAACAGGATAAAAATATATACCCTGTAATGTTACGTTGTTGTGAGCTTAGATGCAGTAATGTATAAAGTGATTAGCAGAGTTCCTGGTACTATAAGTACCTGCAAATAACTCTGCATTTACTATAATAATGAAATTTATGTCCTAATATCACTATTCCTATAGATGAAATATCCTCTCCCCTTTAAACTGGGAAAGGAAAAGAAAAACACTTATGTCCTAATAAACTCACAATGCTGGAATGCTTGGAACTATGGAAAAATTATGACATGAGAGATCCTTCAGAGGGGTTCAGCAATCTATTATTTGCTGCCCGGTAGATGTCCCAAGAAATAGAGAATTCTTCATCACGTGTAATGGACGATCAGGCTTCAAAACGCTTTTCCAAGGAGTGGTACCACCAGTGAAAAATAGAACTGCTAATTTCACATCTCTTAAAAGCACCCTGTATCTGAGCTTAGGTCTTCAGAGTGTGAACAGCCCAAACATTTAGCTTTGCTGTTTTATCTGAGTAGAGTGAGAACTGGATGAAATTAGAAGTCAGCTAATATTAATGACCATGTTTACAGTAATCTTCAGTCAATGAAAATCAGTCATGGTTACACTAGCTAATAACAAAAATTCCTCCTTAAAGATCCCAGTCATAAAAGTAAAATTTCAAAAACACCACATTAATAATGGTTTGTGGACAAACAATACTGAGTTAACTATTATCAGATTTTATAGTAATTAAAGCTGTGTAGAAGAAAGTTAAAACTAGCCAAACCATCTTTCTACAGGTAAAACAAACATACTTACAAAATACAGAAAACTATGGTCCCTCACATATATACTAAATTTAAGAAGAAAAAAAAAGAAGTGTAGGTCATGAATACTCCTCATCGTTACTTAAATGCCAAAACTAAAAATTGGCCACTGGAATACAATAAACCTTGAACAGTACTCTCTCCTGGAAATAGGCATTTCTTTTAAAAGTATTCTTGGTCTTACCCTAGAGGGAAAAATTATTAAAATAAATTAACATTTTACTGGGTCTCTAATTGGAAGTGGCTGTTCTCAACAAATATGTTTATCAAACAGTGTGACTGGCAAAATGTATTACTGTAGCTGTAGTTATCCAAATTACATGCTGTCTAAAGTAAAAAGGGCAAAAGCCATCTGGCTCATATAACTTGCATTTTCTAGACAGCTTGCAGCTGGTTCTGATTAAGCAGCATCTCAGAACTCCAACAGATCTATTTTTATCCCTGGAAGTATATTTTTAGGGCTCACACATCCAAGGCACAAAGCATTTGCATTAATAAATGAACAACTACCTTCGATAAGGAAAAGGTTTATGTAAAACTGTGGTTTGGTCTTCAGCTATACCAGATGGGCTACAAATTGAATATGGTAGCCTGAAACCTAATTTTGAGAACCTCCTCCTTTCTGGGTGTTCCAAGAGAGAGAGACACATAAAATACACCTTTTCTGTCTTATGAAACAATCAAAAGGAGATAGCTCAGGGGTGCCTGGGTGGCTCAGATGGTTAAGCATACTCTTGATTTCAGCTCAGGTCATGCTCGTGGGTCATGAAATCAAGCTCCAAATCAGGCTCTGCACTGAGCATGGAATATGCTTGGGACTGTCTCTCTTCCTTTCCCTCTGCTCCTCCCCTCACTCACACATTTTTTTTTTTTAAAGTAACTTTCTTTTTTTTTTTTTTTTAATTTATGATAGTCACAGAGAGAGAGAGAGAGGCAGAGACACACAGGCAGAGGGAGAAGCAGGCTCCATGCACCGGAAGCCCGATGTGGGATTCGATCCCAGATCTCCAGGATCGCGCCCTGGGCCAAAGGCAGGCGCCAAACCGCTGCGCCACCCAGGGATCCCTCACTCACACATTTTTGTGTGTGTCCTCTCTCAAATAGATAAATAAATAAAATCTTAAAAAAATAAAGATGGCTCAACAAGATACTTGACTGTATTATCTTATTCATCTTACGAAGTTGGTACAATTATCAACAGATGAGGAAACAAAAGTTTAGAGAGGTTAAATAACATTCTCAGTGTAAAAAGCAGTGAATAATGCAACAAGGATTCACACCTGTCTCCTCTAGCTCCACAGCATGAGCTCACCACCGACAGGGTTAATGAATTTCAATAAATCACTTTCAAATAATAGAATTTAATAATATTGTATAAAGAAGTAATCATAAAGGCTGATGGAAGAACATTCCAATTCATAGAATTGAATCTTATAACAATAAAAATGATGAATAATAAATAAGGAAACTTTTTTTATTTGGGGGAGGGGGAGCAGAGCCAGAGGTGAGGGAAGGGCAGAGAAAGGAGAGAGAGAATCTCAAGCAGGCTCCACACCCAACATAGAGCCTGACATGGGCTTGATCTCACAATGTTGAGATCATGACCTAAGCCGAAATCAAGAGTTGTACGCTTAACTGACTGAGCCACCCAGGTGCCCTTGTTTTCTTTCATTTAAGTCTCCACAGTGGTATTCCTCATCATCCTAACCATCAAATTAGGACAAAGGCAGTCTTGGGTGCTAGACAGAAACATTAAAAAAGGCAGATTACTAAAAAGATAAGCATTCTAATTTTTTTTTAATTTTTATTTATTTATGATAGTCACAGAGAGAGAAAGAGAGAGGCAGAGACATAGGCAGATGGAGAAGCAGGCTCCATGCACCGGGAGCCCGACATGGGATTCGATCCCAGGTCTCCAGGATCACGCCCTGGGCCAAAGGCAGGCGCTAAACTGCTGCGCCACCCAGGGATCCCCGCATTCTAATTCTTTATAATACTCTGTCTAAAAGAAACTCAGTGAATCACTGATCTCAGTAAACAGCTTGATCTTTTAGTAACTAAAGAATCCCTTCCAAGAGAATCCTTGCACCTTAACCTTTACCGCATGCCACTTAGCCCTTTGCTCACTCCCCTGCAGTGGTCTTTTGTGCCTGAAATATGAACTCTCTCCCTCCCCTCCATAACTCCACACCTTTCCATGCATCCTCCTCACTTGTCACTCCTTCCCCATTATTTACTTACATTATACACTGTACTCACCTGAATAGAAATAATCACAATGACCATACTTTACATGAACAAATCTATGCTTTAAACATTGTTTATGTCTTTCCAGCTGCACTTCACAATGTCTATTATCATAGGACCTAGGTTTTCACTGTACATTTTTCATCCCAAGAGCTTAGAATAGTAAGTAGCACTCAGAACCTTTTGCTGAATGCATGAGTACAAAACTCATTCTTTCCAGGGATAGATTTAAAATACCCATTATCAAGTAGATCTTTCTTTCTGTTCGTGATTAACAGGCACCAGAAAACATCTCTATATGTAACTTTATCATAGAGACCAAGTCAAATAACAGTCATAGGTACTATGACTATATCAGAAGAAAACCATGAGGATACCAACTTGCACCAAAGTTCATCATTCTCTCATGCAAAGGCAAAACTTACATTGGACTTCCCTCAATATATCACAGCACAGTCAGTCTCAAAACAAACATCAGAAACTCATTCTAAGTTTTTGTATTTGTATTCAAGATACACTATCAGGGCCTGAAAGTCTATTTTTTTTAAAGTCTTAGATCTGCAGAGGTGCCTAGGTGGCACAGTCGGTTATGCCTCCAACTCTTGGTTTTGGCTCAAGTCATGCTTTCAGGGAGAAGAGATCAAGCCCCACACCAGGTTCCGTGCTCAACAAGGAATCTGCTTATGACTTTCCCTCTCCCTTTACCCCGCACCCTGTGCACACACTCTCTCTCTCAAACTTTTTTTTTTTTTTAAGTCCCAGATTAATAGTATTGGGACCGTGAGTTAGTGTGCTTCTTTGATGGGTGAATTTTTACACAGGCATAAAGGTGGTGAAGCCCAACTCACTAAGAGCTTTGTAAGCTGCTTTAAAATGTAAGTTAAATGTTGTGTAGATGGTTACTGATGGGATTCCCAAATCATTAATCCAAGACTGACATTTTCTCCTTTTATTATCAGACATTCTCCTTCCACAACTATAGTTACATGCTTTTATGTCTCCAGGGGACTCTGCATGCATTTTAAGTAATTATGGTCATATTTACCATCAGGACTCCAAAGGAAAGGCCGCCCTGTATAAAAATGTTAGGGAGTATTTTATTCCTATCCTTGACGTCATTGCCATGCTCTCTTTACAAATAAATACCTTCTGATGGTAAAAACAGATAATAATGAATGGTTGCCAAGTTTCCTCTCCTCCAGAATGTCATGGAGGATTAAGTGTTAAAATGATGAACTTAGCTATAAATAAAAGGGATCATTTCACTATGAATAAATAAAAATTGTCAATTTATAACATGAGAAACTCCTCAGGACCAAATTCAGAAGAGGAAAGGAAGAAAATCTCAGTTTAATTTACTACCTTGAGCTGAAAAACCCTGTCCATATTAACTTAGTTTTGGTTCCACATCATATAGCAACTCCCAAAAAACAAAAACAATACTTTCCTGATTCTGGTGTGTCATAGGGTGCAAAGAAAGAAAAGGAAGTGACTGGTTTAAAATAGGCCTTCTAAGTGACTCAATTACATTACATTGAACTCTTTTCAACATCCACTAGTTCTAAAGGTAAAATGTGGATTCTAGTTGAAAAAGGTTTAAGATGATGGTACAAGCTGATTTACATTACAGTATCTGAAATAAGAAACTCTCTTAGCCAGAAGTTACATTATTAGATAAGTGATAAATGCCCAAAGGTGATGATTCTCATCAGCAATTTACTGAATGTGAATTGTTTGAAAAGTATCAATCTCATGATAAATTCAAAGTTTCTCCATTAGACTCTCAGTTTTTTGAGAGTCAGATCTAGGTCTTATTCAAGGTTGTAGCACTGGACATAGTAGAATATCTGGATTTTATATGGTATTCCAATGTCTGATGAACACAATTAAGTCTGAAAAAAATCCAACTATGTGCCTCACTTTCCTCATTATATCAATAGAATTTTTACAGTATATATTGTTTGTAGTTGTCCTTAGTAGACAAAAAGAGAATACCAGTTCTTTTCAAAAAAACTACATACTCTTTTCCCTTAAAAAACTGTTCCCATTTCTGATTTGAACCAAGGGAAATCTGAACTAACTCTTCTGACTGCTGTACAGTCAACAACAATCAGAGCTGCATCTCAGTGATTCAATTCCACAATTTGGTCCAGATAATATAGCAGCCTTACATTTATTTCACTTAATAAAAGATTATAGTTTATACAACATAATTAATAGAGAGCAAAGTATATCTTAAGTAAAAGTCAAATTTTTCTCTAAATTTTCTTTCCATACTCTGTTATCAATGATGACTTCGTTACAACTTAGAATGGATGTGCTAGGACATTTTGGATACAAATGATTAAGTCTACCACACAAATTAGAAATGATTTAAGATTAGGAGAGTTATTTTTTGTTTTGTTTGCTGCAGATGTTAAGGGAAAAAAGAGAGCTAGCTATTGAGATAGAAAATATGAAATGTTATAATCTGGGTAGCTATTAAGAAACAGTTCACTCAAAAAAAATTAAAAAATAAAAAAATAAAAAAGAAACAGTTCTCTCTCAAATGGAGGATTCAGTAAGTTTTTTACATCATGTTTACTATGTCTGCTCTTCTTTCCCACACATTTCTTATCCCTCCATTGTTAAATTAATGATTAAACTGACCAGGTTGATCTGAAATCACCCACAGGTAAACCAGTAGTTCTTTTAAAGGGAATCATAGAAAAGTACTACCAAAGCCAAATGATACACCTAAAAACTGTGTTTTTAAAACACAAATATAAAGATTTAATATATGTAACAATAATAATAAATAATTGCATGTGTGTATGTAAAAAAAGACATGATAGGAATAATAAATATAAGCATACTTTCGTTTTTTGTGGCTAAGACTTCCCACTAAATTTATATTTTCCTGTTGGCAAATTGAACTCCAATTAAAAAAAAAATTAAATAAATAAATTTATATTTTCCTGATAATCTTTTCTTCTCTATACTTTTCCTCATTATTAAATTGAATACATTCTTATAAGATGTCTCAAATATTTTTTTTCAAAGAAGTGCATAAATTAAACATAAACACTTTGTCTAAATTTATTATCAAGTGTCTGCTACTCTTCATTCCGCACTTGAACTTACTCTGAGGTTACAGAACTTGGACCACTAAAATCATTTCAGTGTGCCTCCCAAAAGAGAATTTTTAAAAGGCATCCATTTATTCAAGTCAATGGCCCTGTGTATATCCAAATTATATTTTATGATTCAGATAGGAAACCAACTCCTCATTATTCTTTCATCTCCTGTAACCACAAGAATAATCATGTAACTGAAAGGGCTGAAATTCAAGGAGTCTCTCTGGGAATATTTATCCCCCCACATCCCCACCTTTCTTTTCTTTTTTATAATGGGATCCTGGCCAAGAGAAGTGTTCTCGTACATAAAAAGAATTACACAAAAGAGAAAGTCCAAAGACAGTCATCCATTGGGATTTCTTTATTTACGTCACTGAGGTCCTGCTTATTCCTGACCTAATTTGCCAATACAAAAATATTTTTAAATAAAGCATACATTATAAAACTGATAAATGAAATGAGCTTGAGTGTGCATTTAAATAGGAGAGTTTAAATAACTGATGTACACAGAATTCCAGAAATGATTACTATATTATATGTTTGTTTTATTTTCCAAAACTCCTGAGTATCTTTTATCCCCTCCTTGTCACCAATTAACAGCTGCAGTGATAGAAACTATAATTCACATGCCAAAGATGAACAGTGTAAAGTTTCCGTGGCTATAGAACACAGACTGTTTTCTACAATTTCAATCAGATTTTCATAAGAATATGTTTTCTTGGTTCAAGAATTTTTCATTGACATACTGTCAGTTTCAAAATTAACATCACTAACACATCTATATTTGCATCTTGTGTATGCTCAATCCTATCAAAACCCAGAAGTAATACCGATGAATGTTTGAGAGACCAACCCAGAAGATGCAGGAGTATATGCTCCAATTTTCCTTGAGTGCCAACCCCAAAACAAAATCTTTTTTAAAAGAAATAAATCAAATATGGAACTACCTGGAGATTACCAAAATAATACTCAGAACATGTACATAATTATTTCATATTAAAGAAAACTATGGAATTTAATTGAGATACAGAAAATAATCCTAAATGAGATTATAAGATTAAAAAAATCAAATGTTCTCAAGTAATTTTGTAGACATAAAATAGCAATTAAAATTAATATAAAACTTTCATTAGTTTTAAAAATAAACAGGTGAAAATATGCTATTTCTCTGTGCTACCACAGTACTATATTCACCTCTCTTTTATATTTTTTATCACATTATAAATGTGTCTGGGTTTTTTTTTTTTTTTCATGTCTATTTTCCTTGGAAGATGTTGATTACCAGGGTGGGTAAACTGGTTCATTTCTCTACCCACATTTTTTCTGGTATATAATAGAAGCTCAATGGTTTTTTAAAAGAAGATCTGAGCCAACCAGATTTTAAAACTTATTATAAAGCAACAGTATTTTGTTTATTTTTTATTTTTTTGAGAGAGAACGTGACAGCAAGAGAAGGAGAGGACAGGCATGGGGTGGAGAGGAAGAAAGAGAATCTCAAGTTGACTTCCCACAGAGTGCAGAGCCCAAGACAAGGTTTGATCTCATGACCCTGAGATGACCTGAGGCAAAAACAAGAGTCAAATGCTAACCAACTGAGCCACCCAGGGCCCCTAAAGCAATAATAGTTTAAATAACTTGGTTTTGATACTTATTTTTGAAATACATCAACAAATAAGAATAGAAAGTCCAGTAAAGTATCTAATATATGTAAAAATATTAATAAAAAGGAAGTTCAAAACAATAGCTATTTAATAAATAATACTAAGATAACTGGTTGGTGATTTGAGGTAAATTGGGTCAAAATTTATAAAGTATAATATAGTTGTAATACAAATGCCTCCTTATCTTTTTCTGTGTATGTGTGGCTGAGTATATATGTATAAATATATGATCTAGTTTTAGCATGAAATAAAATCGGGTATTTCTGCAAGAATGATAGCTTTCTAAACCTTGAGTATTTAATAAAAGAAACAAAAAGATGTTAAGTTTTGTGTAACAGTTCAATCTTTAACTTCTACTAAGAAAAGTAATAGTCATGGTAAAAAGAAAACAAAATATTGCAGAAATATTTATCAAATACAAGTGATCAAAGGTTTTCTTCTATGTTACAAAAGGGGATAAACAATCTGACAGAAAAACAAAATTCAGAAGAAAAATGAGGCAATAATATGGAGGATCTACAAATGGGAATCAAATTATTAAGTACACATAAAAAAAAGAGAGCAACCAAGCATTTTATTTATCAAAGTGAAGCAAATTAAGGCAACGCTGAAGTATCATTTTATATTTAACTAACAAATACAAAAGTTCTCAGACACCATATCCAAGTTCTTAGAAAAATAGATAAACCCATACATTATTGCTGGAAATTTACAGTAGAAAGCCCACTTGACAAAGCACTTCAAAAGCCATTTTTCAAAAATCACATCCCTTGACCCATAAAAATATTTGATACTTTTAACCTAATAACATCAGGCCAGAAAGTTTAAACTGAGTAAATAACCACATACACACAAAAAAAGAGGCATATTTGAACAGACTTTTGTGGGGATGTAATATACAGTAGCAAAACATTATAAGTCTAAATCTTTAACATCAGAGGAATAATTAAGTAAACTACTGATTATCGAACAACCACTCACAGAAACCAATCATTAAAGAATACATAATACATGAAAAGGGCAATATAAACTGAAAATGAATATGACTTGAAACCAAAAGGAAACAAACTGCACAGGTTGGTATAGTAAGGAATATCTCCCTTCTGTTGGTAATATTATTCTATAATTAAAAATTGAGAAAAATAGTTATATAAATTACTGGTAGATGTTCAAAACGAGAGACACACACAAGGATCACATATGAGGCCAAAGCTAAAAGCAAAATTAATTTCTTCGAAAGAAAATTACAGCTTCTGAAATGTAGTACATGCCCTGGCATTTAAATGGAAAAAAGGCTAAAAATAATGGGGAAGTTACTACAGTAAATAAATGAAAGACAAAATAAAAATGCCTATGCAAAGTATTTTCTCCATGGAGATCAAGAACTAAAGCTGGTTTTAAGCTAAAAAACAGCAGTTAATTGGTCCATTCAAAGAAGCTAGAAAACAAAAAAGAGAGTATTAGAAAAAAAAAAAAAAAACTTTCCCTGTGACTAATTTTTTTTCACTTTCCCCCACCAGTCATCCCTCTTAACTCCTGTTTCCTGTGCACCAATAGTAGCCCATTGGTGTCTAACCAATGATTGCCTGGTTGCAATCAGTTTGTGTACATTCATCATTTGCACACGAACTTTAATATTAGCTTTAAAAAGAACACTGAAAAATAATAAAGGAACATTGATGCAGAGGTTTGGAGAAAGGGCAAGCTACACCTTATATCTGTATAAAATACAGATACTTGTAAAATACAGTGTTCCTTCTAATTTTAGTTTCATTAAGTGGAATAAAAATGAGAAAATTTGTTATGCCCGGGTGTTCACACAACTCTACCCGGATCAGCCACTGTGTTAAGACACATCTGGTGTGCCAGAAACAAACTAGGAAGTGGTGTGTAGGAGGAAAGAAAATTAAAAGTTGTCAAACATATTTCTTTAGGCACTAAACATAATCTGTTATTCTAATTATTTTCCTGATATTGATGTAGCCAAATTAATTATTATACAAACTAAAGTAAAACTTTTAGGTTCCCCCCAAACTTTCCCTTCACTGTTTTTTACATGGCATGTCCACGTAACACCCCATACACACAAACACATATACATTATATTAGGAAATTTTCTCCTTAAGTTATTTTATACCTTCTATTAGATTATCTTACATTCCTCAAAAATATCCAAATATTTTATGCTTCTTTATCTGTTAATAACTGGACAATTATTTCCTCAATATTCCCCCTATAATCAGAGCAACTATGACTACATGACAATTTTAGGCCAAAACCAATGACAACAATATTCCCCTTATAATCAGAGCAACTATGACTACATGACAATTTTAGGCCAAAACCAATGAACAACTATAAACAGTTTGACAGTGGGAAATAAATTGCCTGGAATCATCAACTGATTTCACACAGACAACCAAAGAGTCTATATTTATTTATTATATTTATTTATTAATATTACATTATACAAAATTAAGGCTTATAGTCTTTTGATGCACAGTTCACCTTTAAAAATGCAAGCTAGGAACCTCAGATATCTTTCTAGTCCTGTTTTCCTGCATAATAGTGTAGTATTATAGAAAAACACTTTAAAATACAGGTAAACACTGATCCACTACCTCAAACTAGGAATGTGAAGACTATTCAACAGCTAAGATTTATAAAGCATTTATGATGTTTCAAACACTGTTCTAAAGTGCTTTCCAGGTATCAATTCACTTAATTCTCACAAGACTTTTGAAATAGACAGCATTAATTAGCATGCCCACTGTGCAGATGAGCAAACACCAACAGGAAGATTGTGAAAGTCAGTTGGTGGAACTGAGTTTCAATCCAGGTCCATAGGTCTCCACTGCTAGTCTCTGCTGGCCCAGTGCCTTCCGCTGTTTATCATGATTACCTTTGTGTAACTTGCTGTGTGCCACTCCTCAGGGGCCCTTGACAGGCCCACTAAGCAAAAACATTATGATGATTCAAGAGATGTCAGTTCAACCAACTTCTTCAGAAACAATCTTAAAGGTGATGGTTTTGATTCCAAGAATGTACTAAAATACCTTAAATCTTAACATCTTAAAACATAAAATCTGAAATCTACTCTGCAATTCAGTATCCTTTTAACTAAATGGCCTTCAACCTACTAAAAGGAAGCAAAAGCTAAATGAGTGTACTAGTGGGAGGAGAATCTGTAAGAGTCCAGCACATTATCATTTTTTATTAGTTTTAATTTACCTCTGAATGAAGTAAAAGTGTCTATGCACAGATGCAACATCTTTCACAAGGCAAGAAACCCTAAAGAAAGAAATTTTAATAGGAAGGATACTGTTAAACATTCTTTAGGCTCATAGGTAGCTCTCTTCAACTGTTGATGGAGAAGGTAAAGAAACGAGATGATCACTTAAAAAATATCTGAAAAAATACAAAGTCATGAAACCTAGTAGACATTTAATTCCATCAAACTAAAAATCAACTAGAAAGTCTAAGACACTTCTATGACCCGAAATTTTACTTAATTCAGATTCAGAAAGAGACAGAATCAAGACAAAATAAAATCATTTGACTCTGCCTATAGATACCAGGGAACATATTTATTAAAATATAATGGTGGGTGCTGACAGAGCTGAAGCAGGACAGCAAATAGATAGGAAAAGTCTCCCCTCAGCTTTCTCTTAAAAATGTCAGAAGATGGGCAGCCCTGGTGGCTTAGCGGTTTGGCGCCGCCTGCAGCCCAGGGCGTGATCCTGGAGACCCGGGATCGAGTCCCACATCGGGCTCCCTGCATGGAGCCTGCTTCTCCCTCTGTCTGTGTCTCTGCCTCTCTTTCTCTGTGTCTCTCATGAATAAATGAATAAAATCTTTTTTAAAAAAATGTCAGAAGATAGGATACCTGAGTGGCTCAGTGGTTGAGCGTCTGCCTTCAGCTTGGGTCCTGATCCCGGGGTCCTGGGATAGAGTCCCACATTAGGCTCCCCGCAGAAAGCCTGCTTCTCCCTCTACCTATATTATCTCTGTCTCTCTGTGTGTGTCTCTTATGAATAAATAAATAAAATCTTTTTTTAAAATGTCAGAAGAACAATACCCTGGTGATGACAGAGTAAAAGTTCTTCATTTCCCATTATTCAGAATATTCTGAGCACGTGTTCAAAGCACTCTCGTCACCACTGCTTAATTCTCATTTATTTTCCTCAAATGCAAATGGTCAGTTGCCTAGGCTGACTTCTTTACCCTTGCTTTTTCGACTTATTCAGGATTATAATGGGAACATAACTCATAATGTAGGGGGAAAAATGTAAATGACACTGGTGTCAGAATGCTGATGGGAAACAGGAGTGGTAAGGCAAAAAAAGAAAAGAAAAGAAGAAAAAGAAAAAGAAAAAGATGAAGATGAAGACACTCACCAAAAGGTGACCTACCTGAAAGGAGCTGCTTCCTATGAGTGGTGGAGGGCTGCTTTCATTGGCCAGAGTCCTTGGAAAGCACCAGAGTGATAGGCTCTTGGCCTCCCAGTGAGGTCTCTCAGAGATACTGCCCTGACAGACCTTCCTGGGAGTGGTCCTGCATGGGAGTAGGGTGGGGACTTGCCAATCCACACTTCTCCATCAAGGACTGGGTGGCTAAATTCAGTAGAGAGCCCTGGGAGGCACAGGAAGCCAGCTTCAGCCTTGAGTCTACCATGTGGTCCAAAACCCAATATTATTTGTAAGAAGGCAATAATTTTGATCTATTTCCCTTTCTCTTATATGTATTTATTGATGGCTTCAAACGAGAATGGTGTAGTACATAATATTTTGAAATCCTAACCAAATGTAAAACAGGTTTGTTTGGTTTTTTTTTCTGGTTTTTCCAAATTCATGAAAGTATGGGGAGTTATTTTAAAAGCATTAAGGAAAACAACCTAAAGATACAAAATCTGAGATAGAGAAGAAGGATGAACGGAGAACGGAGAGATGGCTTCCACAGACCAGCTCAGTTGTGAAGTGGTCATAAATTCCAGCCTAAGCTTCCTGTGTCAAATAAGTAGGCCCAGCTCCCCTGAGCCTGAAATGAGAGCACTGGACAAGGCCATCTTCAAGGCACCTAGAGGCACCAACATTCTATGATGTTATAACTAAAATTAACTAGCTTTGGCAGTACTTTTAAGGTGAAAAATGAAAACCCACATCAGTCCCACATCATAAGACTAAAGACAGCCAGAGCCAGAGAAATCTCTCAGAAAGAAGAAAACGTTGTTGATTTGCAATAACTTTAGAAACTGGTGAAGAAAGAAAAAAATATACTGAGAAATTAAAACAGGACATTGACCTCTGTGAAAAGATCAGATACAAGAAGAATAAGCACTGTACTAAGGGAAAAGTCACCTTTCCTTGTATTATTTTTAAAGTACGTATGTCCTTGGAAATATTATTAAAAATATTGAATCCTCATTGCTCAATGGTGTTAGTCCACTTCCAAAATCCAATAAAATCCCAAATTAGCTTGCAGATGAATGATGGCTTTAAGAGTTTATCCAGAATCTAGTGTGATCCTATAGATGGGTTGGGCCAAACTCCTCAGAAAATGCCAAGAAACATTTGTGCCAAGCCAAAAAGTGCTGAAATGTTCCACTGACATAGAACCCACAAGTCAACATGAAGCTTTCACTGGAAGACACAGCTTTGCGTGTAGTTTTCCAGGGATCCAGCCAAAACTCAGAGATTATTGAAAAAGGCTCTCAAAACCAAAATGATTCCAAATAGAGGTTTGCATGACAGGGGAATTCTGAATGGAAATTTATCATTCACAACCAATAGATTCAGTAGCTGGTCCCATTACATCAGAGAATTTTAATTCTTCCTGGAAATTCTTCACAAATTACAGGTAACTGTAGTCTGAGCAGAACTTCTGTGTATTTTTAAACAAGTCAATTGTTTCAATGAGATAAGTACATTATTTCCACCAGACAGATAATTGTTTTCTTGTTCAATTGCATTACATTTGTGTATCCAGGTATAAAATGTTACAAATGGAAAATTACTGAGAAGCAAAGCAGTCATTAGTGTGACTTATAAATGGAGCAGAGATGTCACAAGTTTTTCTAATGCTTTTTTTTAGTTCCCAAATATGTATATTTTATTTTTTAATCTCTTCTATATCTGATTACAAAGCAAATAGTAAAAGCAGATCCTCATGCCCATACACAACAAAAACAGAACTAAGATGTCAGCTGACCAACATGAATAACTAAGTGATTTGAGTATGAATATACACAAAAGTAAAATAAATTACTTACCTTCATAAGAAATCCAGAAATATGCGATCTCTGGATAGTAAAAATAAATAATTTTCAAGTATCACGACTGGAAATAGGCAATATTTCTAGATATTACTCTGTAGATAGAGAAATTGTATCAGAAAAGTGTATATCTGATTGCTGTGGTGACATTGTCTATTTCCTGAGAGAATTCTTATCTATTAACTGTCATCAATTAAGAAGAGCCTCAAAGCAAACAAAAAAGACATTAAATACAAAAAACAAAACAAAACAAAACAAAACAAAACAAAAAGAAACCAGCACTTTGTTAGTCAAAGGCAGATTATTTTCAGATGGCATCTGCAAATAATAGATTTGGTCACTAAGAAAGAATGACCACAGAGAGTGTGCCCTTACACACCAGAAAGCATGAAGACAGACAATTAGAATTAAAAATAGTATTTAACACACAATGCATATCTTGGGGGCACAAGTTCCACTTAATAAACAAAATGGGTTTTTTAATGTTAGTATCTAAATGCCTTTGGGTTAAAGCTTATGGCACCTATTCCCCATCTGTTCAATAGTTTCTGTATCACATATAGTATATCAACATATACACTGTACATTTTTTTAAATCACATTTTTTCCGAATTTCTTAGAAATTCGTCATATTTTAAATTGTATGGTGAAAAAATCGTTAAAGGGTATATACTACCTAGGAATAAACCTAACCAAAGAGGTAAAGGATCTATACCCTAAAAACTATAGAACACTTCTGAAAGAAATTGAGGAAGACACAAAGAGATGAAAAAATATTCCATGCTCATGGATTGGCAGAATTAATATTGTGAAAATGTCAATGTTACCCAGGGCAATTTACACGTTTAATGCAATCCCTATCAATATACCATGGACTTTCTTCAGAGAGTTAGAACAAATTATTTTAAGATTTGTGTGGAATCAGAAAAGACCTCGAATAGCCAGGGGAATTTTAAAAAAGAAAACCATAGCTGGGGGCATCACAATGCCAGATTTCAGGTTGTACTACAAGCTGTGGTCATCAAGACAGTGTGGTACTGGCACAAAAACAGACACATAGATCAATGGAACAGAATAGAGAACCCAGAAGTGGACCCTGAACTTTATGGTCAACTAATATTCGATAAAGGAGGAAAGACTATCCATTGAAAGAAAGACAGTCTCTTCAATAAATGGTGCTGGGAAAATTGGACATCCACATGCAGAAGAATTAAACTAGACCACTCTCTTTCATCATACACAAAGATCAACTCAAAATGGATGAAAGATCTAAATGTGAGACAAGATTCCATCAAAGTCCTAGAGGAGAACACAGGCAACACCCTTTTTGAACTTGGCCACAGTAATTTCTTGCAAGATACATCCAGGAAGGCAAAAGAAACAAAAGCAAAAATGAACTATTGAGACTTCATCAAGATAAGAAGCTTCTGCACAGCAAAGGATACAGTCAACAAAACTCAAAGACAACCTACAGAATGGGAGAAGATATTTGCAAATGACGTATCAGATAAAGGGCTAGTTTCCAAGATTTATAAAGAACTTATTAAACTCAATACCAAAGAAACAAACAATCCAATCATGAAATGGGCAAAAGACATGAAGAGAAATCTCACAGAGGAAGACATGGACATGGCCAACATGCACATGAGAAAATGCTCCGCATCACTTGCTGCTATCAGGTAAATACAAATCAAAACCTCAATGAGATACCACCTCACACCAGTGAGAATGGAAAAAATTAACATGGCAGGAAACCACAAATGTTGGAGAGGATGCCGAGAAAAGGGAACCCTCTTACACTGTTGGTGGGAATGTGAACTGGTGCAGCCACTCTGGAAAACTGTGTGGAGGTTCCTCAAAGAGTTAAAAATAGACCTGCCCTACGACCCAGCAATTGCACTGTTGGGGATTTACCCCAAAGATTCAGATGCAATGAAACGCCGGGACACCTGCACCCCGATGTTTCTAGCAGCAATGGCCACAATAGCCAAACTGTGGAAGGAGCCTCGGTGTCCATCGAAAGATGAATGGATAAAGAAGATGTGGTTTATGTATACAATGGAATATTACTCAGCCATTAGAAACGACAAATACCCACCATTTGCTTCAATGTGGTTGGAACTGGAGGGTATTATGCTGAGTGAAGTAAGTCAATCGGAGAAGGACAAACAGTGTATGTTCTCATTCATTTGGGGAATATAAATAACAGTGAAAGGGAATATAAGGGAAGGGAGAAGAAAAAGACTCCTAACTCGGGGAAACGAACTAGGGGTGGTGGAAGGGGAGAAGGGCAGGGGATGGGGGTGAATGGGTGACAGGCACTGAGGGGGGCACTTGACGGGATGAGCACTGGGTGTTATTCTGTATGTTGGTAAATTGAACACCAATAAAAAATTAATTTATTTTAAAAAGAAAAAGGGTATATACTATAATTTAAACATCATGCTTTGATCAAATACCCAAACTGATTAAAAATGGGTATTGTGAGGGCAGCCCTGGTGGCTCAGCAGTTTAGCGCCACCTTTGGCTCAGGGCCTGATCCTGGAGATCCGGGATTAAGTCCCACATCGGGCTCCCTGCATGGAGCCTGCTTCTGCCTCTGCCTGTGTTTCTGCCTCTCTCTCTCTCTCTCTCTCTCTCTGTCTCTAATAAGTAAAATAAAATCTTTTTTTTAAAAAAATGGGTATTGTGAGATTGTATGATGTTAGCACAGATCTAGAAACATATGAGGAGGTACAACATAATTTTGAATAAGGTATGGTAAACATACAGAATTATTTTAACCAGTGATCCTTCTGTTTTAATTATGTAAGTTAACTCTCTGAGAAGCTTTGAAGAGTTACAAGACTTTGTAATAGAAAAAAAATTCCACGAGAACTGAAATTTCTTTACAGTATTACCGTTTAAGGAAAAATGCGGCTTGTATGTTTCTGTTTTCTGGGGGGGGAGGGGGTTACAGCTATATTAATTTAAAGCTATAAAAAATAGGTTTAGGCCCCCTGTAAAGAATTTTTTAATCACATTTTTAATATTTAGGAGGAAATCCATTGGTCCAAAGATGCTTTTAGACAAGGTTACATAAAAGCTTTCATTTAATATATTACAGTATTCTGATTAATACTGAATTAATTAAAAACTTCCAAAAAAGTGTGAGGAAGATTGGTTATAAAATTTATTTTCTGAATTTACCCAAGGCCACTTTTGCCTCTTTTGACATATACATTCTTTTCCCCAGTATTTTTCAGCTATAAGAAAATCCTAAAAGTTCTTAAATCAACCTTCAGATTTTGGAAAAGGAAATCAAAGTTCTAGAAATTAAAATGTGAAACTGGATTCTATATGTCTAAGTCAATGCCAGGTCAAGATTAGAGCAATGAAATCCTAATTCCTGTTTCATTTTTCATTTAAGGTAAAAAATATGGGACACCTGGGTGGCTCAGCAGTTGAGCATCTGCCTTTGGCTCAGGGTGTGATCCTGCAGTCCCAGGATCAAGTCCCAAGTCGGGCTTCCTGCATGGAGCCTGCTTCTCCCTCTGCTTACATCTCTGCCTCTTTCTGTGTCTCTCATGAATAAATACAATCTTTTTTAAAAAATAAGGTGAAAAATAAAGGTTAAAGTAATGGTCTAGTGATGTCACCAATCTGAAGCACAATATTTAAAACTGGGGTAAAAGGAGTGGGGAAACCATTACCGTCATGGAGCTCACATTCTCACGCACCATGCAGACAAACCAATGTCAAGAGTGAACTCTATCACCAACTAGGTTTTTATGTACTGACTCATCTTTCTTCTCTAGGTCCATAATTCCCACCTTACCCTCTGCTTCCCTCTCTCACTCCCCTGTGGGCTTTGTTCTGCCAGGAGACCTCTGTTCACCTGCTTGCATAGGATTCCAAGATGCCACACCCACCCTAACCCTCTCAAGCTACCCTAGAGCTACCTACGTTACTACATCTTCTTAAAATAATTTCACTTGAATCTCTGATACCACTTCAGAATCAACAAGAACAAAACCAAACATATGCTCTCTTAGGACTGATTTCCTATTTCAACTTCCTCTATTGCTACTATTACTATTCTCCAGAATTCTCATTCTCAAATTTTAGGTCATCTTTAATTCTTCCCTCACCTATAGCATCCATATATGGTCAGTCTCCATGGCCTACATGTATTAGTCAGAGTTCTCCAACAAACAGAAACTTAACTATAAGGCGTTGGTTCACACAATGTGAAAGCTGGTAAGTCCAAAGTCTGCAGAGCTGGTGTCTCCATTTAAGATTAAAGGTCAGCAGACAGGCGGGCTGGGTGGCTCAGCGGTTTAGCGCCACCTTCAGCCCAGGCCCTGGTCCTGGAGACCCAGGATGGAATCCCATGTCAGGCTCCCTGCATGAAGCCTGCTTCTCCCTCTGCCTTGTCTCTGCCTCTCTCCATCTCTCATTAATAAATAAATAAATAAATAAAATCTTTTAAAAAACTAAATAAATAAAGGTCAGCAGGCTTCTGAAGAACCAAGAGGAACCAGTGTTCCAGCTCAAAGGCTGCCAAGCAGAATTCTTACTTAGGAGAGGTTATTGGCCCTTTGTTCTATTCAGGCCTTCAACTAATTGGATGAGGTCTACCCACATTATGCAGGCTCAGTCTGCTTTACTCAGTCTACAAATTTAAATGTTAATTTCAATAACACCCTTATAGAAACAGTGAGAATAACGTTTGACCAAATATCTTGGCGTTCAGTGGCCTAGTCAAATTGATACAAAAATTAATCATCACATCACAGTTTTACTTTTCAAAAGTGACACTCTTCTCTCTCCATTCTCAGTCTCACTAGCATCATCTCAGTTCAGATCCTTATGATCTCCTCCGACTGGTTTTCAGCACAAGGATGTAACTCAGCCCCTTCCCCATCCTTTAGTTCATGTATCACTGGAATATGCTGTGGATAAATTTATTTTCAGAAATGTTTTTAACATATCATTCCTGTTCTATTCTTTAATTCGCAATGACATCTTACTCCAAATAGATCCACTTATTTTTACAATATATTTATTGCTCTGTGTAACACAGCCCTAATGGCCTTACTGACCTGTTTCTACTGTCACTCTCCTAATTTAAAACTTTTTTTAAAAGATTTTATTTATTTATTCATGAGAGACACACAGAGAGAGGCAGAGACATAAGCAGAGGGAAAAGCAGGCTCCCTCCAGGGAGCCTGATACAGGACTTGATCCCAGGACTCTGGTATCAGGACCTGAGCCAACGGCAGATGATCAACCACTAAGCCACTCAGGTGCCCCTAATTTAGAACTCATATTATAATTGGCCAATAACTTAAATATCTTCTCCATTCATCCACACCCATTCCCTTAGCAATGCACCTCCCTTCTCTGGGAAGCACTGGGCACTCTTCTTCGCCTACCTCAATTCCATCCACCTGCCAAGGTTGGTCTCCAGCTACAACTCCTTTCTGAAGTTTTCCTAATACCCCAAACCAAGAAAGTCTTTTAGTTTTCTAATCCTCACATGCATTTAAGATAAACAAAAGCATTGCTACTCTAAACTACTCTGTCTTATTCATGAATTTCTTTTTTTTTTTTTTAAGAGAGTGAGAAAGACAGAGAGAAAGAGAAAGGGAGACAGTGTGAGTGTGGGGGGAGGATCAGAGAGAGAATCCTAAGCAGGCTCCACGCCCAGTGCAGCACCCAACACTGGGCTTGATCTCACAATCCTGAGATCTCAGCCTGAGCCAAAATCAAAAGTCAGATGCTTAACCAACTGAGCCACACAGATGCCCCTCAAAAATTTATTTCTATTGCACATCTCTCTTTCCCTAGTTCCCAATCTCACCCTATCACTTCCAAATACACACCTTCTATTTACTTAGGGTTGAAAATACTGGAATCTGTGCTTTGCTAAGCACTGTGTAAGGAATAGACATACAAAGAGGTACTAATCTCAGAAGCCTTAGGCTAATATAAAATAATTATTGTAATAATTAAGGGGCAATATACTACATACTATAACAAAGCTAGATTCAAAACTCTAAGGGAATATAGAAAATATAACAGAAGGAAAAAATAAATTGCCCTACTAGAATGATGTGGTAGGGAATAAATTTAAGGGGAGGAAGAGAAGAAAAGGCATTTCAGTACTGAAAATAATCTGTACAAAAGAATAGAAACAATGAAGAAAATACATACACACACACACACACACACATATATACATACATACGTATATAGACACGCAAACATATATTCTTATATATTCATATAAGGTACGATGAGACATTTACCATGATGGCAAACAAACTAGGTATTAAGGATCAGAAGCCAGAAAAGTAAGGGATTAAATTCAGCAAAAGAATCACTGAATAATAGTAACAGAGCCCCAGAAACAAGATATCTGTAATATTAAGAATGTTAAGTCCAGAACTTGAGTGGAGCTGAGAAGAAGCAGGCATGGCTGGAGCATGGAGCTCTATCACTTAAAAGTGACATGACATAAGGAGCACCTGAGTGGCTCAGTTGGTTAAGCATCTGCCTTCAGCTCAGATCATGATCTCAGGGCCCTGGGATCACCCCCCTGTCAGTATGGAGTCTGCTTTTCCCTCTCCCTATGCCCCTTCACCCCCCCAACCCCCACCTCTGCTCATGAGAGTTTCTCTCTCTCTCTCTCAGATAAATAAATGAAATCTTTTAAAAAAAAGTGACATGACATGTAACACAGGATTTATGTTCCATACTACCTTTTAAAAAAACGGGCTCCCAGTGCATGGAGCCTGCTTCTCCCTCTGCCTATGTCTCTGCCTCTCTCTCTCTCTCTGTGACTATCATAAATAAATAAATAATTTAAAAAAAATTAAAAAAAATCTGATAAATTCTCAATCCAAAACACACCTGGCCCCTTGGGTTTTAGATAAAATTCTACAGATCTTTGATGTTGAGATTCCACAGAATGTGTCAGATACACAAAGGGGTCTCTTCCCCCATGAAAGGTTTTAGAGTCCATGGAAGATCCATTTAGAATTGTTTTTAAGTGGAGGATAAGTTTCTTAGTGCCAAACACATTCTATTATTGACTGCCTTTGTGATCCGTGGCAAAGTTTATTTTACTTGTAAAATATTAGTTAAAAACAAAAAATAAACTGCCAATCATGGACTCTTACTTCAACCTTTTTACTCCCCTTATAATGCCAAGAATACCAGGAAAAAAATTGTAAAACAACATTCTCTTTGCCTCCTATAACCTTAATAGATAGTTTCCTGGAATTGTCTATTCAAACAGAAAATTAATTTCCATGCACAGCTGGAAATACCACATTGGCAAGTGAAGAAAACATCAAACACCAGTAGATTAAATAAAAAGTGTAGGAACTATAAAGACTTAACAAAACAAAATTTGCTCAATAAGATGGTCCTATGAAAACAGCTTTTCACCGTTTATTTAACGTATGAATACACCTCTTAAAAGCGAAGTAGCAATAATTAAGGAAGCTTTGGATTCAGAGAAACAATGAGAGGATTATATCATTCAAGCAGTTTTTCTACTGTTGTATGAAAGAGAAAAGGTTAGCATTTCCCTTGCCAAGTATGAAAGAGGTCCTAGGGCCTGTACAACACATGTACAGGTAAGACATTGCACCTACATTGTGCCATGTCTCCATGGCCAGTTTTTTTGTTTTGTTTTGTTTTCACTTTGGGATGATGAAAAAGTTCTAGAGATAGACGGTAGTAATGGCTGCGCAATACTAATGTGAATGTACTTGATGCCACTGAAATATACATTGTAAAAGGGTTAAAATAGTAAATTCAGTGTTATGTTGTTTTCCTACGATAAAATATAATTTCAATAATATACAAAAAGTTCTTGAAACCAGTAACAAATAGTCTAAAAAATATGCAAAGGGCACAAATTCAAAATGGGAAGAGAATCCAATAAATACATGGAAAAATGTTCAAAACCACTAATATGAATACAAGTAAAAATGACGACAAACTATCAAGTTTAATCTTTCAAATTACGGAAGATTAAAAAGTTGAGAATTTGAAAAAGAAAAAAGGCAGCTTTTCGAGACCCGCCAACAAGATCAGGCTCTGTTTACACATCGCCCTCCATTGGCTTCAGCCTCATGGGTATTCTCTTTATACTGACAGCCATCAAGAAAAGCAGGCCCATGGGGCCATCAGGGGACTACTCCAGGATGCCATACCTGCATCGGGCAATGACTTGCCTGGCCAATATTCAACTAATAACCAAACTAAAGAATACACTTTGTACAAATAATTCAGAAACAAAAGAGGGAGAGGCAAAAAACCAGAACATCACTTTCAGGAACACAGAAACACATAAAGGCGAGCATGAAGCAATAACAGTGTGGGAACAGAACGGCACATGGCTTCCAGACAGTCAGCCCCCTTGCCCTGCTGCCTTGATTCTCAAGTTGTCAGAAGAAAAATTAAAAACCTCCAGTACTGACACTTTGTAAATAGCAACAGAGAGAAACTTCAGTAAAGATCCGTGTGTTATGAAAGCAAGATAGAGAAAAACATTCCACATGAACTCTATCGTTGTAAGACTTCTGAAAGGAGTGAAAGGTTGAGTTTAGGAACATTTCTAGACCAAGCATGACAGAGTTCCATGTAGCATACTGTGTTATAAAACATGGAGCTACATCTCTATTATCTTTGACAAACAACTCCAAGACACCATGTACTTCAGTAAGCCTGCTGGGATACCCCACAAGCAAAGTGAGGGATCAATTTAATTAGCTACATATAGGAGGAAGTATGCACATGGCAAAATACATGGCACAAAGCAGGAGCTCAGTAAATATTTGTTGAACTGAACTGAAGCAAGTGGTAGAAGCTGATAAACATTACTTGTATCTATTGATAAAATTTATTAGATTATTGTTCCAACTTTCCAATGCACTTAACCTATGGAGAATATAGGCTTTATCTATAAAGCAAGCTATAAAGGTTCTATTCTTTTCCATTTGGCATGGTGCCAATGGTTCAACTAAACAACTAAACCCCAGCATGGTGCTCATAGGTTCAATGAAGATTCACTTCCCTAGAATCAGCACCTCGGACTCAGTTTCTAGTGACAAAAATACAGACATTTTTTTAAGTACGGAGGTGAAATGTAAATGAAGCAAAGGTGATCAAAACAAAGATTCTAACAGAAGACGGACCCAATGATACATGAGCCACCTCAATGAGATCCACTTAAATTTACTGGAAGTCAGTCTCTTTTAATATCGTATCTGAGAAATGAGAGGACTCACTCAGTGACTTCCAATCTTCCTCAGGGGCTACTCACACTGAAAACTCATTTCATATAAAATTAGGTATATTTATACATACAGAAATATACTTATCTATACAAAATGCAAATATCATTTTCAGAAATTAATACTTAATCCTACAATGCACCTGCTCCCTGATAACTTCTAATGTGGTCTATTCTACTCTACCATTTAACTGCAACCCATGAAATCAATTCCATGGCCCAAGAGTTCCTGACACGCAGAAAACACAGAACTAGAGGACTTTTCCCAGTTTATTAAGGAAAAATCCTGATTTTACTTAGAAGCTAAAAATATCCACCACTCCTAAATACTAGTTCCTCAATGAACTTTCTAAAACTAATTCCTGAATGAAATGACATAATTCCTGCCTTCCCTGTTTCCTCACAATAAGTACCCATGATCCTTTCCACTTGAAAGTCTTTGAAAGTGATTTTCCCAGGATATACGACTATTGCCACGCCTGATGACAGAGATGAACACAAGGGATTTTGCAGAAAAAAGTTAGACATCTACCAAAGGAAATCCCTTAACCCCTAATAAAGTACATTTGAATCCTTGTAAACTACCAGGCAGTAACTAAACGAAAGTCAAAATGGCACTCACACAGCAGCAGCAAACCACATAAATCTTGATTTTAATTAAATGAAAGATATTTCATAGTAGTTGCCTTCTCCCTTCAAAACTACAGAATTTGTTCCCTGAAATAAAATGATTCTAACTTTCTAGAATAGCATCTTTGTCACTTTTGTAGATTTTCTTAATTAGATGCCTTCTGTTGCAAGACCCCCACTTCATCCCACCTCATTTTCACCATCTTTAGTAATGCCCCAAACTTGTGGGTGTGCAGGAATCTCTGGTGAAAAATGAGCTGGCTTTGAGTCAAACAATACTTCCCAATCACAACTGGGTTTTTTCAGTACATAGCTAGGGAAAGGTCTTGTTTACTTCTTCCCATTATAGCTTAAAAACCATCTAAAACATTGTCTCCTCAAAGGCACTACAATCTAGATATGGCATGCTAACAGCATCATTTGTGCTTGTCAATGATTTCAAAATGCTTCATTCTATAAATTTTCTCTTGGTTTCTAAGTCTACAGGGTAAGGAAGAAATAAATTCCACATCTATTTAATAGTATCTGGATATTTTATTCATTACAGTTTATAAAATAAAATGAAAGCCTCAAAGTTTTAACTTTAAAAGGCACTTCAATTCATAAGTATGAAAGAAATATTAATGTCAAAAATTAAATCCATTGTAATCCTGTAATCAAAGCATTCTGTGTATTTTCCAAACTTGGCAAGACACATTTTTATTTTTAATTTTTGAACTACTAATTCTAGAGGAAAAACAAACACCATTAACTTCCTCTTCAGTCACTAGCTGTCTGTGCCATGTGTTTTTATCGCTTCCTGCCACAAGGAAATACGTTTGAAACAAAGAATGATATTCAAAAGAGAGTTCTTGGGGTGAGTCTAAAGTTATTCTTTCAGGAATTGAGAAACAGTGTAAACATATTTAAATAATAGTACAGTGATAAAACTAATCGGAAAACCTTCATGTTTCTTTCATTACGTGATAATCCTCAAAACAAGTCTGCCAAGATTATTTGGGAATAAACTAGTTGGTTGAGTTAAACAACCTTGCTTCCCTAACACAGCTAATAAATGGCAGAGCTAGAATCTAAATCCACTCTGTTTTTGTACCCAACATCATGGTGGAAATCATACCCCACTGTTTTCCCTATGAACCATGTGATCAAATTGTATCAAATTGATTATTTTAGCCTGTCTGTCTAAACCATCATGGGTTTTTGTGTAAGACAGTCAGGAGAGCCTTCAATGAGGTTATAGATGATGATGATGATGATGATGATGATGATGATGATGACAAGAACATGAAGATGGATTCCACTGCTTCAGTCATGTTCAACACTTATTTATTGAGTCCTGTGCTCTAGGTAGTACACTAAATACTGGGGATCCTAAACAAAGTCATAAATATAGCTCTTACTCTAAGGAGTAGGTAAGAAATTCAGAAAGGGAACTGCTCTAGTCTGTTCAGGTTGCTGTAACAAAATATCATAGACTGGGTGGTTTCAACAATATATTTTTTTTTTCTCACAAATCTAGAAGCTAGGAAGTCCAAGATCAAGGTGCGGGGAGATTCAGTATCTGGTGAGAGTCCTCTTTTTCATTTGTAGATGACCACTTTCTTACTGCATGCTCACATGGCCTTTCTTGGTTACATGCTCATGGAAGGAGATCTTTTTTCTTCTTCCTATAAAGGCACTAATCCCTTCAGGAGGGTCCTACTCTCATGACCTAATCTAAACCTATTGTCTCCCAAAGACCTCCATCTAAATACCAATACAAAAATAAATAAATAAATAAATACCAATACGTTGGGGGCTAGAGCTTCAACATATGAACTTCGGAGTGACATAACAAGAACCCAACATGTAAAACAAATCATCGCAATTAGTTTGATATATGTAATTCTACAACATTATCACTTAATTACATTCAACAAATATTTATTCATGTTGAAAAGAAAGTAAATTTTTGACAGTAAATGAAATCCATGAGATAAATAATATCCTCCATGTTTCACAAATTAGAAAACTGTGGTTCAGAAATGACAATCTGTCCAAAATCAAAAAGTGAGCAACTGAGGGAGACTGGATTTAAACATAAATCTACCTAGATCCAAAGCTCAGGCTCTTTCTACTAGAATAGAAGAACTGTAACCAAGGGCAACACAGCCATCCTCACTGCCTCTTCTAGGATGTGCATAGTATGGCTCTCCCTACCAAGAAAGAGAGTAGCTCTCCAAGAGCCAGGTACAAACACACACAGCATGTACAAACCCTCTGAATAAAAGATGACTAAGGCCTGAGTGCTGATACAATAAAAGCAGGTCAGGGAACTAATTAAGAGCACATAGCCTAAACTAGCTTGTCCCACCTGTAAAAGAGAACATTCTACGCAGTAAAATGGTAGAGCCACTGGTTTCATGTGAGTAATTCTCAAAAAAATATTTCATAACCTGAGTAACAAGAGAATAAAGATACAAACATAGCTGAAAGTTTAAACCAATATAAAAAAGTATTGCAATGGTGAAGCAAACCAACCTCAGATGTAGACACAGATCTTATTTATCTGTCTTCGGCTCTGACAAAGTCACCATGACTCACTGAATATCAAGGCTGTAGCAAAATTTTAAGGGTATACATCTTTTTTGGCACTTTGCATAGTAGGTACTTAATAAATATGCTGTGAATGAATGGATGCAAGAAAGAATGAAGATTCTGATTAATTGGTCATATTCAAAATTTGTAATTATATATCTTATTTTATTTGGAGGTTTTGAAATGATTTCCTTCCCTTCCAATTAAACATCTACCCATAATTTACTCGCAATCCTAATGTGTTCAATAGCCAAAAGGGCTAGATTTTTTTTGTTACAAAATAGAAGAAATGCACGATGGTATTTTACTTGCAATTTTTGAAATCTGGGGGCTCATAAAAATAATATGTTTAAAAGGTACTTGGGGAAAATAGAAATTACTGGGAATAAAGAAATCTGTACATATGAAGTTTGATAATACAGAAAATGTTAAAAACTAGGTAATTTTGCTTATTTGTAGTACAAATGAGGGAGGATGAAGAAAAAAAGAAAAGCAATGATCTTTATTTCAAAGTACTATATAATAGCTATTTTGATGATAATGCAGAGGTTTTAGAGACAATACCTCTACTCCATCTTACATTCTAGTCATCATTTTTCTCTTGTTTCATGATCTTGTTAATGTCTTTTATCTTGCAATATTAGGGATCCTTTCATAAGCTAGTTTATATTTTTTTGAAAAGACAAGCTGTGTGTGCACGTGTCTATACACACACATTCATATACATTTATATAAATGCCCATAATCATTTATGTATATGTGATTATATACAATTATAATGTATATGTCTCTCTCTCCTGGGTGTGTTCTCTCTCCTAGTACCTCTCTCACATTCCCTAACATCATACATATGTTAGAATTTTACATATATAAATTATATATGAGTACATATAATTTAGAAATTAAATATAATAAAATTATATACATAAATTATATATATAATTTGGAAATGAGGTAATATACATTTTAACTACATTTATTTACAAGTTCATCTCCTTTATGTATCCTTATATGCTCACATAAAAATATCTCAGGCTCACACAAATATGAAAAAAATCACCTCTCTCAAGAATTCACTTTAATTAATGTGTCTTTGGGGTTTTTTGGCACTTGGTTTGCACCTCAGCAATGTGTATAAGAGGATGACCAGGAGAACTCATGTGTGACAAAGTATCAGAATGTCAGGCAGTACTGACTGATTTCCTAAACACTCAGTGGTACCAAGAGTCCTTGGGTGGTCCCAACCACGCACCTATGCTCTGAGACTATCAGAAGACCAGTAGGTTTTACCATGCCCCACAAGGCCTTGTAGATCCCTGAAGATTGTGCTAGGCAGGTTGAAGAGGGGCCTGAGAACTTGTGTATTAATAAGCCCCCAGTGATTCTTATCAGATAAGCCTGAAAAACACTGTTACCATGTCTGGGAAGGAGCACACTGAGGGAGAGCACCAGAAATGTGGTTTGTCCTATACCATGGACTCTAGAAATGTTTCATGAGTACTGCCATTTTTTATAGACCATGGCGAGCCATGGAGATTTTTGATAAAGGAAATAATTGGATTTGTGCTTTAGCAGGACTGCTTTACTAGGCAGCAGTGTACAATTAGGCTGAATGGAGGAGAGACAAAAAATAGAGACTAGCTGGAAGCCTATGATAATAGTTGCAGCCAGAAGTAATGAATGCTAAAAGTTGGGAACAAAAATGGAAAGCAGAGTCAATCAAAATCCAAGCCAACTTAATGTGGAGGGGAACACAGTAGGAGTTTCAAAAATGGCACCACTGTTTTAAGCACAGGAGGTAATGGAGATATCTGTGATGTTCATAAAAAAAAAAAAAAGGTTACAAGGATTCAGACTAGATGCAGTATGACTAAATGAATTCATAATTGAGAGATTAAAAGAAAGACCATTCGGAAGGAGAGGAAACAGGGTTTCAACCCAGTTCTACCATCTCCTTGCTAGGAGGTGTTGGGACACATCTTTTAAGCTCTCTAAACCTAGTAAACTCATTTATAAATAATTCTAGTAAAACATATTCTGCAGGATTGTGGTGAAGATTAAATGAGGCTACATGTAACATTGATCCTTAGTTAGTTCTTAGCAGACAGTATTTTTTTTCCTGTTTTTATTTTCACTGACTTTTACTTTCAGTGACTTAAAACCATTCCAGATACATAGTAGGCACACAATATACACTTGTTGAATGAATGAATTGCTACTGCTATTATAATTCTATTGAAGACTGAAAAAAGATCATGGGATTTGGCCATTAGACAGTAATTGGTGCACTAAGAGACTGCTTAAATGCCTAGGGGTTTTGAACACTTGGATGAAGTAAAAGTCCAACTGTTTGTTCTGGTGAGGACATTTGAAATCAAGTGGTATTGTAGAACAAAAGTTTATTTGAGTTTCATTTGTTTGTTTTTTATTCTGCATGTTAAATAAAGGCTTCCAGCTAGAAAAGAAAAATCTGCTTTATTAACGTTAACAGTTTTAAAAACATCTTATCCTTTATTTAGAATTTTTACAATATATTATGTCTCATTTGATCTTCACCCCCTTGAGTTAAAGAACTAGGTTACTACTGTCATCATTTCTATCTTAAAGATGAGAAAGCTAAGACTGAGGACAGTTGAGTGACTTTTAGTGCATGAGTGTCAGAAGCAGGAATTATACTGAGGTCTTTTCATTATAAGTTTGCTGAGCTTTCTACTATCCACACTCATCAAGCCCATTCATGCTATTCCACATGAGCTCTCTTCCATGCTTCCTCCCACACTAAGTTTTCCCTCCTACAATCTGGAAGTGAAGGGCGGGGTGGGGGGGAGTTTTGTGGGCCTGAAGAAGTTGTGAGAATACTGCTCTTTCCTCAAAAACCAGCCAGTGTCAAAGAGTATCCAACCTCCTGCTAGGTCAGTGCCAGTCAAGAATGCTAACACCGCAGTGTATTTGTTCCTTGTTAGCTTCAACAGAAAAATCTGCTGTTCTCTTGGGAAATATCAGTATTGTCTCTTTGGAAAGCTTTCCTGTAAAGGTGATACAGCTTTAAGTCTGATCTTAACCAATTGGTTAAACAGAAAAATTTGTCTTCATATTGAGTTATTGTTAGTTTGTATCATTGGCTATAGTGTCGATGGCTTGAATTCACATCCTGGCCTTATCCCTAAGTAGATGCACAACTTTGGACATCTATCTTATCTTTGTCTCTAAGAGTTTCTCATCTTTAAAACAGGGATTCTCAAAAATAGCCCATTTCATGGGGTTTTCACTATAATTAAATGAGATGCCATATATAAAGCTTTGGCACACTTAGAATTTAAAATAATGAACACTCAATACATGGTCATTGCTATTTGGCAATATGTGGAATCTTAGTCTCACAGAGGAAGCAATTCAGACTCAGAATGATCAAGATACTTGGCACAAAGTAATCAGGCATCACTTTGTAACAGTAATCATGCCTTCCTTGCGGAGAAAAAATATTCAAGATTATCAATGACTTTTTTCACTGACTGAAACTGCCACATTTATTCCAATTTTGAATTATTCATTTATAAATTAATGTATTTTTCAGTTCATAAATTGAAATGATGAGGGGAGTAGCTAGACCCACAGTGAGATTCAAAAATCTTAAGGAAAAAAAAAGTGAGTTTAGAAACACAGAAGGGCTTTTTAAAGCACATAAATACATATTCTCACATATTCTTGTAATAATATCTAAGTGAAATTAATTTGCATCTTTTCAAAATAGAAAAACCAAGAGTTTAGTCTTCCTAACTAATAAGATAATATTTCCTTTTTTAGAAAGTGTACGTCATTTCCTAAAGGGTATGATTTTATATTTATTTATGATTTTTATATTTATTTACTTTCTCCTGCTCTTTTGTACTTCTCTGATGTTTCTTTCAATAGTGGCTCTCATCATTGGCTGCATATTATAATCACTTAGGTTTAAGTGAATACCCACACCCAGGGCTAACAAGAAGTCCAATTAAATCAAAACTGTTGAGGCTGGGGGTCCCAGTTCAAGTTTTGCTTCTGAATTTTTTTTAAAGCTCTATAGATGACTTTTAAGGCAGAGCCCAAACCAAGAATCAATGGCTTACCCAATATCTTTCCAACAGAATGATGGACTTTTTTGCCTTGTTGATTGTTGTCTGTAAATAAGTTATTTTACTTCCAGCCATAGCACTGCTTATTCTGAAAAGCAATCTTGACCTTTAATGCAAGTTAGATTTCCCTTGATTCTAATCAAACACTTTTAGAGAGTCCTACTGCATTAACTTTCCTAATAAAGTTAGGTGGGATGAGTTATATAAGACCAAATTATACACAGCATTCAATTATAGCACTAGAAAAAAACAGGACAGACAGGTTACAGATTAGGGCTCTGTGGTATTTTTTTAAGAGTTTAGGTATGGTGCTAAACTTTTAACAGTCGAAGTTATAAATCAAGGAGAAAAATGTGATTCCAAGAAAACCAGCACAAGAAATACAGTATTATAATATGAAAATATTTGACACAATAATACAGCTTTTCTGAAATCCTTTGAAGTCAATACCCAAAACTCTTCTAATGAACTATACTAGATCCAGACTGTGGAACAATGGGGGTTAAAAGAACCAGAAAACCATAGGAAGCTTGATCTGGCTATCCTGGCAGGCAGGCAATCAAAAAGGAATATAATTTATAGATTTAAACAGCAGTAATTTTATTTTTCTCCTGGGTTGCTTTATAGTGCTGTCATATGCATGCTCTATAACAGTGTGGAATGAAATGAAATTCCAGGCACTCTGAGAAAAGCAGGAGGAGAAGTCATCCAACAGCCAAGACACATCACTAGCATATGTTATTTATCCTTTCAATAACTTGGTTTACTAATAGTTTAAAATGACAAAAATACTGAACTAGTCTACAAATTCTCTTACACTGGCATAGCCTCCCTACAGAGCAGCCCTCTTCCACAGGGGAAAACATGCAATAAGGTGGAAAAGTGGAATCCGACAAAGACCCCAAGAATCTGAAACTAAACAGGTTCACAAATACAGGAAAGAGAAGTTAAGAAAGTATTTTATCTGTCTCCTTTGAGTAACTGAAGTTATTAAGTAGAACTTTAAACACAGGTTGAAAACTTCTGGATGGACAGATGGGGTCATTTGTTTACTTAAATATTAAAAAAAGTTTTTTTGTTTTTTGTTTTTAATGAATCATATGTTAAGTGACCAGCAGCCTTAAAGAAGGATAAGATACTGTGCCTATAAGTTTCAATGTGACTTAGTCCTTGGCCCTTTCCTCTGTTCCTCCTTTTATAATCTTTTGATAAGGTCATGCTTGCTAGTTTAAAGCTACCAATGTTTTCAACTGGGATCTTTCTTTAGATGATTCCTAAATTCCTTTGGGACCAATTTCTCTTCATCAACTCTACATCTCAAGTCACCCTCTTGACAACTAGCAGACCGTGGTTAAAAATACACACTCTAAGGGCACCTGGGTGACTCAGTAGGTTAAGCATCTGCCTTGAGATGGGGTCATGATCTTCAGGCGCCGAGTCGGGCTCCGTGCTCAGGAAGAAGTCTGCTTCTCCCTCTCCCCTTGCCCCTCCTTCCATCACTCATGCTCTCCCACTCAAATAAATAAATAAAATCTTAAAAAGAAAAATGAATACACACTCTAGAATTAGGATACCTTGATCTGAGTCCTAGATTTATTCTACTCAGAATATTCTATTCTACTGTGAAACCTTGATAGAGCAAGATACTTAACCTCTCAAAGTCTCAACATCCCTATCTGTAAAATACGGATGAGAACAGTACCTGTACCTCAAGAGTTATGAAGAGTTCTATGAAATAAAGAAAATATAGTCATGAAGCCCCTAGCTTGCAGAAAAAAATTCAGCAAAAGTTAACTATCTTTTCTATCAATATCACTTACTCCCACTAATTCTATTATCATTCTTGAACTTCAAAATTATTTTTGCTGCTTGCTTTTCTGTCTTGTAGTCAATCACTGTATCTAGCTATTCTTCTTTTGAAACATTAAAATAAAATTTTCCCCTGTTTCTTTTTTTTAAAGATTTTATTTATTTATTCATGATAGAGAGAGAGAGAGGCAGACACACAGGAGGAGGGAGAAGCAGGCTCCATGCCGGGAGCCTGACGCAGGACTCAATCCTGGGACTCCAGGATCGCGCTCTGGGCCAAAGGCAGGCACTAAACCACTGAGCCACCCAGCGATCCCCCTTACCCTCTGTTTCTATTTTTCTCACTGTTGAGTCTGCTCCTAATATTTATAGGACTTAGATTAAAATTATAGACAGAGGTCCAGCTATCATGTTTCTAAACTTTTAAAAAGTATATACCAGTCTATCAGATGTTAAATAAAATTTGTTCTACCCTACTACATTTCAAATACCTTAAACGATCAGGTTTAAATTTCGATTTTTCAGTTACTTCTGGATTTCAGACCAGAAAGTCTGAGCAAAAGGAAATTTGGTGCCTGAATGTGGACCCCTGGCCCTTGCCTCCACCCATGACCACCCACCTCTCCTAATCTTACCCACCTAATCTTCTGAAATCTTACCCATCTTTCAAGGACATTCTAAATACTTCATTCTCCAAATTTTCCTTGAGCCACATATGATCTCACCCTCCTCTGAGTATCCAAATTATTTTGTTTCTCTATAGTTTAATAGAACTTACAGCCTTCCATCTTACATTTTTAACAGTACCTAAGCCTTTGTTTTCCTAGTTACAGGTCATTTCTACAAGACCTTCAATGCTAGCAGCATGTAAGAATTTCCTGATGAGTCTTAAAAAAAAAAAAAAAAAGACCTTTAGGCTTCACCCAAAATCAAGCATGAGGTGCAGTGGGGGAGCAGGCAGGGATACTTTTCTAAAGCTCCACTGTTGATGCTGACATGCATCAAGCGTTGATAAGAATTGTATAAGATTATAAATTCCTTGGAGGGCAAGGTCTATGCTTTATTTTGTACTCAACACATTCTCTGGAACTGAATTTAAGCTGATATGTGTTTTCCCTCCTGCAAAACACTTTCTGGTCCACAGGCTGCACATAACCTCTATAGTTACTGAAATAATTTATGAGCACTGGGGCGTGATGGTGACTTATGTTCTACAATTATGTAAAAGGAAAGATACAAAGAATTAATCTCATAGCCTGGATCAAACTGTCTCTTTTACCTGCATCTCTGTGTTTACTCTGTATGGTACATCTGATCAACAAAATAATGAACTTACTAAATGTGGTCAATGTGTTATTCTTAATACCTAGCACAGTGTTTGGCATATACTGAGCATAAAATAAAAGTCTGGTGAGACTGGGTGAGTGAATAAGCAAATGTGTGAACAGAAATTACGAACTGGCAGCAGTTGAGAAATTATTTCAGTCAGGTGTGGGGTAAGTTAAATAATGACTGCTCAAAAGATACTCATATCCTCATTCCTGGAACCTGTGAATGTTATCTCATAGGTCAAAAAAGGGGGAAACTTTGCAGATGTGATTAAAGATCTTGAGATGGACAGATGATCTTGGCTTACCAACGTGGGCCCCGAATGCAACTACATGTATCCTTATAAAGAGGGAGGCAGAGGGAGATTAGAAACACATAGAGGAGAAGGCAATGTGACCATAAAGGCAGAGATTGGAATAATGCTGCCACAAACTGAGGCACCAGAAGCTAGAAGAGGCAAAGAACAGATTCAGATGGGGACACACAAGAATGCTGGTATGGCAAATGGTGTAAAAACAGGCCAAAAGGTGAGGCAAGGCAGCAAAGTCATTTACTATTGGAGGTGGGATAGGGTAGGAAGCTGGCATATAATAAAAAAGAGGGATGACATAATTCCATTTGCTCAAAAGTGAACAAGCTTGAGAGACACAACTAGAAATTGTGACAGAACATGGAAATGATGGTCTTCTCACCAGTGTGCAAAGACCTACAGACATCAGTGTTCACAGTGAAATTCACAAAAGCAGAGTTTACAGATCACAGTTGAGAAAAAAGCACAAATTTTTATATAATAATTCTAAATGAACAGTAGCTACTTTAGTATTCTTTTACAATTATATTTTTATGTACTGATATAACAAATTCATGACATATTTTCCAAATAAAGAAACTGGGACAAAGGGAGATTTAGTGAATAGCAGATAGATAACAGGTAACACTTGTTTTCAGAGCTTATGTGTAAGTCCTTGAGTTTTTACTAATAACTTCAAATATGCATTTGTATTTGTCAGTAACAGATAAGGTAATCAAGTATTCAAAGCAATAGATACGGGTTCACTTAGAACTGATGAGTGTGAACTCTTTTTCTTGTGATATGGGGGTAGAGGTGGAGAATGAAAAAGAATATACAGAAAGCAGAAGCAAAAAGACCAAAACTCTTCACCCTACATATTGGCTGAAAAGATATAACCACAGCAGGATGTAAACATTTCCATAATGATCCTACAGTTATAACAAGCAAAATAAACAATCCAACCTTAACATGTCCCAATTCCCCGAGGACCTCAGGTTCACCTTGTAGTTTAAGATTTAGTCACTCATTTAGACTGAGGCAAATCCCTATAGATTCAGGGAGTTTGTGATCAACTAATGGGTTATGGCGTTATTGTCAGTGGATGTTACCCCACAGGAGGCTGGACCATTGCATCACTCAGGGTAAAGACATACTTCTTTTGTGTGTGACAAACAAGAGCCTACCCAAAGAGGTTCCACAGGGAGCTGTGAGTGAAAGATATGCAGTGCTTACCTGTTCCACATCTGTTCTTTCCATAATCTTTAGAAATATGAACTTCCTGGGCAAACATGAAGGGAACCCCATATGACTAGATACATGCCAAAGTAAGAGATCACTTCATCTATCCAATATCATGCTGCCACAATGTCAAATAGTAAAGCCAAAACATATCTTCAATGGAGACACATAGAAAATTTAGGATCCTAATTTAATCTTTATAAAGACTTCAATTATCATATTAAAGTGCGTTCATCCTTTTACATGAGAAGAACTGAAAACATATATAGATTGAAATGTCATAATTTTTAAAGCAGCTGTTTTCCTTTATACATATTTCACTGAAGGTCCTCGGAAATTAGTGCATAAAAAACATTACTGCTAATCATACAGTCTGCAAAAAATGCATTAATTTTTAAAAGTTTAAATGATGTAGGACCAATGAATTCTAACTTAAAACAATTTGCTACTTAACCACAATTCCAAATCCTTTTACTCTCTCCTCTATTCTTAACTACAATGTGTATTTTTAATTGGGTGGGAGGTAGTTTCTAAGTACTGGAACAAGGAGAGGTCCAAGTTACTAAAAGGCAAAAGGCTGAGAGGACAGCCTCGATCACTGCTAGCTAAGGCAGCTCTGCAGGTAGCTACAGGTCTCACAAACAATAACCACCCTATTGCCATGTTTATTGTTCAACTAATAGGGAAGCCACCCTAGAAAGACAAAAGCATTTCAGTGGGTAGCACCTAAACAGTCAAAAGAACAGCTCAAAACCATCATGAAGAAGTAAAATGAAAAAAAAAGTCAACAAACAAGAAGAAATAAAGGGAAGGGACATGATTTACTACCGAGATCAAGCAGCTTCATTTTGCTCAGGGATTTTCGACTCCTTCCCCTCCCTCCAAAGATAGTACATCAGCAAAATATCCTTTATTCTTTACTTATTTGGCTCCTTTTATGTGCTAGACAACATTATCAGCTAACTAATCAAGCAACCATGAGTAAAATAACCAATTGTTTTATTTTATATTTTAAAAGATCCTAAAAAGAGGTCTTTTGTTTTCAAAAAGCTTAGTTTATTATGAAGCTATGAGTTAGTAAACCCCCACCTCTAGGAGATAAGCTTCATATTCAATGAGGTAACAGATGTCACAGGAGCCCAGAATCACCCCAGAAAGCTTCACAGAAGAATGAAATAGAGTCATGCCTTGAACAATAAATAATCATAAATAACAAAGTGAAGGGGTAGCAGTATGAAGGGGAAGGCACTCCCAACAGTGAGAAAGTTGCATTCAAAGGTCTGCAGGCAGGAAAGCAGGGAGGCACACAATTCCATGTGGTGACCAAAACAGACTCATGGTTTATTCATGAGGAAAAGAAGGACAAACAGGAAAGGATATAGGGTCCTTGTATACCTCAGGGAGAGGTTGTATGGAGAGTCTCTGACATTTCTCAAACAATGCAGAGACTTCATCACTTAACCTAAAGGAGGAATAATCTCATAGTAGAAAACAGACCTCCTACCAAGAAGTTCAGAGTGAAATCTGTTCCTTCCTAGCAATTTTACAGAACTTGAGTATATGTATGTACCAAGGGCATTTGCTTTATCCAATCTCCCTTCCTTTCTTTCCTTTCATTCTCATGTATTTTATTTTTTAAAACTAATTATATAAAAAACCTAATTATATAAAACCCAAATCTTTTTGGAGTTAGGCAGGATAAAAGAAAAAGAAAGAAAGAAAACTAAGAAAGGTAAGAAGGCAGATGGGTAGGCGGATTACCAGTTCTCCCAACAGAAGGGAAAATGAACTCTACTTTGACATATTTTATTGAAATTTAGAGATTTGATAGCACACATTATCCAACGCAAGTTATGGTATGTATTATTTTTCCTCTTTCCATAATTGGCTTCCTGACTTTTTCTACTAATTTCTGGATCCTTTCACTAAAATACTATTACCTTTAAAATCTGTTTTCTAATTTGTTGTTTCACTTTAAACATAAAGCCAAAATAAGATATATTAAGTTCTCCATTAAAAATGAAGCACCAGGGATCCCTGGGTGGCGCAGCGGTTTGGCGCCTGCCTTTGGCCCAGGGCGCGATCCTGGAGACCCGGGATCGAGTCCCACATCGGGCTCTCGGTGCATGGAGCCTGCTTCTCCCTCTGCCTGTGTCTCTGCCTCTCTCTCTCTCTCTCTCTCTCTCTCTGTGACTATCATAAATAAATAAAAATTTAAAACAAATAGGCTTTAAAAAAAAATGAAGCACCATATTAATGGCACAAAGATACAGATACATTCAAAAATAACATTAAAAACCACCCCAAAAAAATTCATAGCTTTGTGCTTTTATTCTCTTAGTTTTCAAAATATTCCCTAATTATATTTCTTTTAATACAATATATAATGAGAGCAGACAAGTTTTCAGAAAGAATGATTTCACAATCACTGGGTTAATAATTTATTAACAGACAGTACTCCCTGAATGATAGTAACAGTCCCCAAATGTCCATGTCCATGAACACACTGGGCAGACTTTTGAGATTCCAGTGACATACCAAACAAGTAACTATAATGACTTCCTATATTTCGTCCTACCACACAGACATTCTAAAAAGCGAGGTTCAAGATAAAGTTCTGGTTTTGTCCATCTGTACAGCAGTCTTAGATCTGCTGAAAGCACTCAGAATCTCAAAATCAGAAAAATAGAGGTAAGGTAATCAAACAGCCTTTCCCTTAACAAAAGACCAGGTTTCACCAGCTTTTGTTAAACATGCTTATATTCCCAGAGAATCCAAACCCACTAACTGGGTTTTCTTAATAATTTGTTCCTATGTCATTTCAGCATTTCTTTCTAAAGAACCACTTCCTCTTAGATGAAAGTGAAAAGATAAGTGCCTGCATAGGTGCTCCTGTGATTATCTGCCCTCTCTTAGGACTCACAGAATTCCAAAGAGGGCAAAATTATTAGGGCAAATTCCAACTTCAAAGGAAATTCCCCAGCCAGGCCAGGTGCCAGTGGAACTATAATATCAATATAAAGAGAAAGCCTTCTTGGAAGGTAAGAGTCTTGGAGAAAAGGTATTAACTGAGAAGCAACCATCTATCATAAGAGGAAAGAGCTTTATATAATCACATACTGGAAAGTTATCATGAAAAAGACTTAAAAAACTTCACAGATTGCCTCAGACTTCTATTCTCTGTAAATCGATATAAGACCTAAGGAAATACTCACCAATAAATTAAGTCATGAGTCTTTCTTTTTGAGTATTAAAGTAACTCTGAAGCAACTTATAAATCCACACATGAGACATGCATGGATAAAAGGTATTGATTATAATTTGTAAGGATAAGCATGACAAAATCAAAGGCATTATAATGGCTCACCTATTAGAAACTCAGAATTTTATAAATCTATATAACAAAGACAGAAAGAACCAAGAAAATAAGGGGGACTGAAGACAATTAAAATGTAATTGAAACATGTAAGAAAAAAGAACAAAAATAAACATATTTTGTTCACAAGAGAATTTTGTGCATTTCTTCAGAACTTACTGAATTTATTCTTATCTCACTAATGATTTTATTTAACACAGTTCTTTGTTTTCTAACCCGACAACAAATTAGAAGCAATAAATTATATAAATTATATGGGGAAGACTGCTGTATTGACATTCTTAAAAGATAACAGATAAAAATTAAATAAACAGAAAACCACAGAAAGAATTTGAGTATTTAGTGGAGTTTATATGGTCCTACATACCTCTGTATTCCCTGAGACTTATTATTGCATTGCAAAACAATCTCACACATAGGTGTACACACACACACACACACACACACACACACACAAAAAAAAAACTTGGGCATTATTAACAGGAAATCCTAAATTATGCATAGAAAAAGAAAATTCTGTAAAAGTCCACATATTGTTATAAACAAAAGGCTCTCCGTGTGCTTTGTCAAGGTATTAATAATTGCTCCTGGATCTTCAAAAACTAAAATCTAGCATTGTTTTATAATTATGTTCATGAAAAGATCCGTATAAAACAAGTGTTTATCAACCACTATTTGACCTAGAGTTTCATCAAAATATTTGAAACTACAAATGTGTTTAAAAATGTGATGCCAATATGCAACAAAGAGCAAACTTAAGAATGGTGAATATTAAATTACACTTTCCTCGGCATATGCTTAACTATAATCTAAGATAAAGTGACATGACTTTTTTTTTGGCACACAGTCTTCACCTGCCACTGATATGACTTTTATACACTAATTAAGGACAGATAATATTCTACATTATACATATTATTCCAATTTTCTGGAAAGTTTCCACTAACAACAAGAACTTGAGTTTTCTAATAGTTACACTGCTTCACTATTTCACACAATTCATTAAGAAAGGGTTCCTTAAGCATCTCTTAGAAAATGTAGATAAGTAAAAAAAAAAAAAGAAAATCTAGATAAGCTGCATCTCCCTAAATTGACTGTGTTTCTATGTCTTTAAAAGAACCTTACTTAATTCTTTAATAATTGGTTTAGTCAAGAGTACATTATGAAATACTCCTACCTACCTCTTGTAAGCAATACTATATTTGCACTACCAGGTGCAAATATACCAGGTAACAAGGTGTATTCAAGACATTTGTGGTAGAGATTGGCCAACTATTCACCAAACCTGTTTCCTCCTCTTTCTGGTCCACTACTAGACTACTTTCCCCAGCCTCCGTTGTAGTCAAGTGTGGTCATGTGACTAAATTCTACCCAAAGAAATGTGAGTATGCCTATGGAAGTGTCCTATATAAACCTACTTCTTCCATCAGCTTGATGTAGAGATGTAGATTGACCTTAGAATCCAAAAGCAGAAGAAAGACAAGTTCAGAAACTTGTCTTTCTGAAACTGCCCAGAGCCTGAACAGCCACCAGAAAAAGACCAGCCTGCCACTCAGGAAAGTCTTTTTGGTCTTTACATGAGGAAGAAATAACCTTCTTTTCTGTCTGAACTACATTATGGGGGTCTTTTGGTAGTGTTAAAATAATGAATACAATAAGAATTATATAAACTGAATTACCCACCGAAATTAATTGTAAAAAGTAAAAGCTGAGAATTAAATGTGCAAAATGAATTTAAACTGAACATTTTGGTAAAAGATTTGCACCTCATTTTTAAAGCACTATCCCTCAGGAAATGGGAGAATAAAATGCTCTCTCTGGTTTATGTTTCAAACTTGAATATCAGCTTGAGAAGTTTAGACTTAGCAATAGCAAAAGAATGAGTCAGTTAACTATGAAGTTAAAGTAGTAAAAGAAAATCCAAAATAATATTTAATACATTTAACATTCCTTATTTCCCACCAATACTATACTCTGGTCAAATTCGGTTGCAAAACTTCAAGAGACTGATTTATTTGATTATCTTACACTATTTTTCTTGAATACAACTTGAAATAAATAATTAGCTGGGAGCCTGAAAATATTTTAGTTACACAGAGCTTACTGCAATGAGATTTGACCTGTATTTCATTAAAAAGCCAACTGGTCAGATTCATCTGGGGAAGCCATAACCTACTTGATTTGTTCTATGACTCTATTTCATTTACCATTCATTTTCTATGGTAACATATTATTAACAAACTGAAGAGAAAATACCCACTTGGACATTTTCGTATTTGTTTGTAGCTTTGTCCTGGTTTTAAGTTTCCTACTTAAGGATTAAATGGCACCACAGTGGGTAATGCACTGGAGTAAAAGTGGTGAATCATTAAAGAGTTCGTAAATTTTAAAAACAGGGGCAGGCCTTCTGGGCCCCATATGCTTCTAGAAAACCCAATGTTGTGCTGTATTAATTGAACCGTGAAACTTTTATTAGTCCTCTGTAAAAATGCTTGCAGTGAAGCTTTTATTAATGCTTGCCCTCAAATTGTTTATACTACTTAGCATTTCCGTAACATTCTCTATTTCAAAGAACTTTTTGATCATTAGTTAAATCTACTACATTTCTGTAAGAGAATGCAGCTGCTTAGCAAAACGGAGGCATGAAGGGAAAACTCAATTAACTTTTGCTTGAGATTTGCCAATGAGAAAAGAAAGAGAAGAGAAGATCTTCCCACAAACCTTTAACTTCTGATTCTATAAGCCTGGTTCTGTCACTCCATATGGGTGGAGTAATTGTTATAAGTGTTCTCATAATGGTGAAGAAAAGAGAAATTAGTTCCTTTATGCAATGGGCTTTGAATACTAATGTTACAAGACTTTGCAAGAGCTATAGCAACTCTACTATCCAAACTCACCTAGATGCCCACAAGGCCACAGCATTGCCCAACAACAAGAGGCAAACTGCACACTGCAGTCTATGTTTCAAAAATTCCTTTGGCTACATTTTTGTCAAAATTGCATTATATAATTAGATTCATCAAAAGTAAAAGTCATGCTGGAATCATTCTATGGTTGAGGCAGCCTAATTTATTTACTCTTAAAAATGCCCAGGCTCAAATTATGTTTTCTATATTCTTGGGATCATACTAAAAATCTGATCTGGGTTAAAATAAGTAGGAATCGGTTTTGAGTCTGGGTTTGGGGAGGAGGAAATGTACTCTATCTATAAGAATATCCTTGGGTCACCTCTGCATAAAAACAGGATGGCCTAGACAGCGGAGAATTCATATAAACCACAAGAATTTCCCCACATCTTATAATATCTTCTAATTTTCAATAGCACTAGCTTTTCATTTAGCAGAAAGCAAAATAACTCAGTTATATATTAGCTCACAGGAGAAATACCTATATTCAGATAGGATTTAACGATATATTTTCTGTTTTTCTAGAGTCTCAACATGAGAAATTCTAGGGCTTGTTAGATTAAAAAACATTTCTTCACTTTGCAAGTCATGGTGAAGAGCACTATGCAATCTGGTATCTAGTACCCCCCCACCCAAGTTGACCGCATAATTCTCTTTAGGGAAGGAATCTGAGAATCTGTATTTATAACAAGAGCCCCCAGTGATTTTATTATCTGACATGTTTGGAAACTCCAGATTAGACGAGCCCTGAAGTCTTTCCTTCAGAGATTTAACAATCCTGATAAAAAAATTACTAGAAATTGCATTCATACTGTTATACAGCAGAAATTAGTTTCTGCTCCTATATTTATAAAAATACTTAATACACTGAATGGGCCAAACTACTTACTCTTCTATGCCTCCACTAAAGGGTGCTGTCCATCAAGGTAGAAACCATGATTTAGTACTCTCTGCGTCCCCTGAATAACACACGGCCTGGCACAAAATGCTTAATGAGCTTTGAAAGACTATACCAACTGCAGCAGTTAGCTGCCAATCTTATCCAGACAGTCTTCCCTCCATTCAGGCTCCTTGCTGCCCCAAAGCAACACTCAATGCTCTAACTTAGAACATTACTGAGGCACCGAGATTAAAATAAAAACCAGTGAATTCTATATTCAAAAATCAGCACTTATTGTTTGACTGAATACATGATCAAGACAGTAATATTTAGTACTTGATATCAACTATAATTGAACATGGATGGAGAAGTTTTATGGGGAAAACAAGAATTCACACTATCCCCGAACCAATTTTCAAGACAAACATAAATACTCTGTCCAAAGCACTGACTATTAAAGAATTTCTGGAATAACTGGAGTGAGTCTATTTTTCTGGTGCACAATAACTCCTTAGAGCCCTTTGCAGAACAAAAGCAAAACAAATGGATGGTGATTGCCTCAGGCCAATTTAAGTCTCTTTTTAGATAGCTTTTTTTTTTTTTTTTAAAGGAGATGTAAGAAAAACACTTTTTCTAAGTCAAAAGATTAGGTTATTTCTCACCAATAGAACATATATGGCACCATAAAATACAGGCTAATAATAGCAGAAAAATGTTTTCATGTTTATGACCAGAACATTTTATTTTACATATGCAAAGTGCATTTCAGGTCTCTGATCACAGTTTGCATTTTAATAAATAGAAAAGGCTCCCACCCACCTGGCCCATTTGCCATGACTTTCCTCAATTCAAATTTCATTCATAAAAACTTCCCAAACAGAATTAAGACCTCTGTATGCTGCTTTCAATAGAGCAGAGCACTTAAAGTAGAGTACACAAGGAAATTTTAATGATTCTAAAGTCAAATGAACTTAACTCAGTAGTTGTCTCATTTATCACCCACTTTTTCCCTTCTCATAACTGAACAAAGATCATGGCTGGCAAGAACTTACTCATTAGAACAGCAGCCTCAAAAGATCTTTTCATTTTATAAAGTCAATATTTTTAGCGGGAAGGGTATCCTGATTTCAACTGTCAAATATTACTAGTTGTGAGCCAGTATCAGATATACATGGAATTAATCCAAGTATTTGGTATTATTTTACTTTACGTTTTTTTAGAGTTCAATGTATTTGTTCATCTCATGTATTATAATACATTTACCTATAGATGCTCTGAGTTTTTAAAAAAATGCTACAAGTTGTTATCATCTTGTGTATAAAAAGTTGATACTGGGCAGCCCTGGTGACTTAGCGGTTTAGCGCCGCCTTCAGCCCAGGGCGCGATCCTGGAGACCCGGGATCAAGTCGCACATCAGGCTCCCTGCATGGAGCCTGCTTCTCCCTCTGCCTGTGTGTCTGCGTGTGTGTGTGTGTGTGTGTGTGTGTGTTTCTCATAAATAAATAAATAAAATCTTTTAAAAAAAAGTTGATACTATTACCAACAGTATCATACTATTCCCTCCTTCTCTAGATGCACCTGGAAACAAGGATTTACATCCACTTATTATACAACCAATAATCTACGCTGGGTAGACAATAAAACTTCTATTTAACTTTGGATCCCCTTTAATCATGCCTGTTTCTTCTCCCTCAGGAGGAGTTAGGTACATGCACTCTGTTTTCCTTCTTTCTTTTACCACACAAAGTTCGGTAAGTGTTCCTTCTGGCCATTACCTCCTTATATATACACATTTCCATACTGGTATACTTAACCTCTTAAGCAGTTATCTCAACAGCAACAAAAATCTCACTCTGCTCCCCACTAAGATGAGAAAACTAGTAGTGGTATCACCCTTACAGCAACTTTCCAAAAAAATACTACTTTTAGAATAAAATTAGATGTATTATGGAGCTACCTGAGAAATTCTCTAAGGTACATTACATTAAGTTTGAAATTTTTCACCTGTTTATATCTTCCTGCTATTTGGTACAGTTTTCTTTAAGCATATAACGTTTTTAAATATTTCATATTACATTGTACTGATTCTCTTCCTTACCTAAGGCTCCTGTATTCATTGTAAGCTAGTTACCTTTAAATAGGCTTTGATGGCCCAAACTGGGAATCCAACCACTTACATATAGTGTCATTAATGGGATTATGTGTTTTTCATTAAAAACAAGTGGGTCCAGGTTTTAGAAAGATGCTAAATAAAAACCACTTAAACTCTGAAATTGCTACACTTGCACTACTTAAAAGTGAGTTTCATAAATTGAGTTTAATTATAATTTGGATCCAAATTGTTCCTATATAGTTTTATCCTTCATTAGCCATGATGGCAGCTGCATTTTATGTCCATTTCAAAATTACATATCCTGGTAAAGTTGCTGTTTCAAATGTTTCATTTGGATACAGCTGTTGTCACTGCCATAAATTCTATTTTCTCATCATTCAACCTGCCTTGTCACTCTTCCGTAAAGTCAGGGTGGGAAGTAAACAAACAATACAAGGAAGAGATGATAGAGATGGGTGGAGAATAAATGGACACGACAATTTTTATTGGTGTAGAGAATTAAAGACAAACCTCTATATGAGTTCTAGACAATGATTTCCAGAAATGGAGGAAGTTATCTGCCACTTTTGTACTCAGCCAATTTATTCCTACTGATTTTTTTCTTCTTTGTGTGAATTTTTAAAAATTCAATTAGCCAACATATAGTACATTAGTTTCAGATGTAGTGTTCACTACTTCACCAGTTGCATAAGACACCCAGTGTTCATCACAACTTGTGCCCTCCTTAATGCCCCTCACTGTTACTCCATCCCCCCACTTGCATCCCCTCCAGCAACACTGTTTGTTTCCTATAGTTACGAGTCTCTTGTTTTTCTTAATTCCTATTGATTTTTGTATGATTTTTAATGATACCAATACATTCCAATTAAAGAAGAAAATGTTTGACTATGATGGTTCTAAATAAAATGCCTTTCTTAAATTATGCAATTCTGAAACATTAAATTCAAAATAAATAAATATATATTTAAAATGCAATATATACAAATATAAAACGCAAACATGATGTTAAATTCATCCTAACAGAAAGGATAATAATAGTATACTATAACTGTGATGAGCAATGTTATTCACACACAGGGCTGTCTGTGGGATGAGATGGGGCAGGGAGGAGCAGGTGAAGGAGCAAATATAGCAGTCTAGACCAGTGGTTCCCAAAATGTAGTCTCTAGGTAAAAGTAACATCATCTGGGGCAATTTGTAATTCTTGAGCCACACACCAGACCTACAGAATCAAAAACTTTGGGGATGTGGTTAATTTTTAACAAGCCCTCCCAGTGATGCTAATGTATGCTAAAGTTTGAGAACCACTGGACTACAGGGACTCAGAGATAAGAAGCCTAGGTAACTAACTCTTCATCTGTTTATTCAGATGACAAGGCCCATTATAAATAATGACTGTAACTAAAACCTCTGAAATATCTTTACTATGTCACTTAGAAGCAACAGTCATAATTCTACCCTACAATGATGTCCAGCTCTACATTCTACATACAAGTTGGCAAGCAGACTATTGAGGATGTGAGGAAAGGTTGATGAGACAGTGGAATATCTGGGCAGCTGATCTGGGTGTGGCACTCACAGGGTGAAAATCTTGGCAAAAATTTCCTTTTGTAAATCCTGAATATAATATTATACTAGATCCAACCTCAGGAGTTGGATAACTCAAGGATATCAATATGACAAAATGATTTTTTTAAAGAATGCATAGAAACAAATTATCCTTTAATGATCCATGCAGAAAATTCTTTTAAAATTTGTCCCTGATTAACGTGATATCGGACCCTACTCCATCATTTGTAGACTTGAATTATGTTTGTTCCAAAAGTGAAACCCTGTTCCTGCAGGAATGGGTGTTGGCTCTGCTGATCACAACACTATGAGCTACATATTACACTAGACTCAGAGGAAGCAGGTGCTGAGATTATTATTAAATAGGTATATAGGAAACAGAAGTGGCAGCAAAGAAGGCCAGGGAGGAGAAATATCCTTCCTGTGTGTCAGAGAGAGAAGGTGTAAATCCACAAGCTGACTTCCAAACCCCACAGCACAATTTAAGAGCATACAGACACATATTAGGTCAGAAAGACCATGCCTGTGAATTAGATACCTATATCATATTTAATAAATATTAATAATGTCACAAACTTTAATCCAAATGCTACATTAGCAGCAGAAGGATTAAAGACTAGTGCTCAGATAACAATGCAAATGAAATTAGTGCCTGGAAAGCAAACCAGGTTATGTAATAGAAGATTAGCTATAGGATACAAAATTCAAAATTCATTATATCAATCTTTGTCAGACAAAAAAGTCCTTTCATTACTTCAACTGCTTGCTTTCAAGCAACACAAAGCAACATCTTTCACATAAAATCTGCAAATAGTTTAAGAAGGAATCAGACTGACCAGGCTGCACTGGAGAGCTCATCATGGAATCTGGAGAAGGATGAATAGGATGGGATACAAATTCACAACCTTCCTTCAGCTGTCAATGTTGGTCCCGGAGGAGTTGGTAGAGGTGAAACCTAGAATGCTAAAAAAAAAAAAAAAAAAAAGAAAAGAAAAAGAAGAAGAAGAAAAGGTGTATGATACAGGTTATGTCAAGCCACAGGAAGAGACAGAACTGGCTTTGCATCTAAGCTCAGCCACAGGGGGACTGTGGGCCTCTGCAGCAGTCATATCAACCTCTCTGGTATCTTAAGTCCTCATCCAAAAAAGAGCAAATTGACCTGTCATGCTTAAAGCACAGAAATATCGTGAACACCAAATAATATGATAGGTGTGGAAGCAATCTGTGAGGAAGAAAGCCCTTCAAAAAATTGTAGTTTCCTGTTTTCTGTTCACTATAATTTGTTTGCTGTTATTATTATTGAAATTAAAAATATTCTTTGGAATTTGGATGTAAGTGTCTCATTACATAGTATGCTCAAATATCACTGTCAAAGTTCTCCTCGTTAGAGACAGGAGTTCTTAGTGAAAAAAAAAAAATTAATGGACTAAAATAAGGAACAAATAGGCCATAAACTATCAGAGTGACAGAAATCCTCTATTATAATTTCCATTTCTTCTTGCAATCTTTTGCAGTCTTGTTCCAGCCAAAAGTGATAACAGCCATAGTCTTTCAAGGAGTGGCACTTACGGGATGGACTTCTTGAAAGGAATTTAAGGGACTTTCTGCTTTTAATTTGAATGTACTCTCACTTCTAGACACTTCAGCAAAGGAAAAGCAAATGGAAGGACATTTTCCTCACAGTTTACTGGAATGTCAAAGTTTAAAAAAAGAAGAGGAAGAAGAAGCTTTTAAAGTTGCACTTAATGAGTTTCTTACTAAAATAGTACATCCCAATTGCACTATTTTTATAGAGAGAATGCTGTAACGCTGAGAATTGTACTTCTCTTTATCTTGAGAATCCAACATATTTATTGGGACTCATTTTCCCATCAGTATCTTGAAAGTGTTATTACTATTTTTGCCCAAATGTATAAAGCAGGATATAAATACATATTTCCTTTGAAGAACTATGTAACATCACCAAGAATACCTAGCATACTTCAGAAGGTCTCTACATAGAAATAGACTACTTCCTAAAACAGTTAAGCAAGAGTCATCAGTTCAGCAGGCTACTTCTCATCTTACCTTTGGTCCTAGAAAAATATTAAAATATAGTAACAATAAAATATATACTTTTATAAATCTTCAAAAATTATACTGATGTGCTTATTTTATACTTACTTGTACTTAATTATACTGATCAGCATTATTTTAAGAATCTTAATTTCCATGTTGATGAGAAAGCAATGTCTACAAAAAAGATGAAAAATGAAAAGCAGAAAACTTCTGAATTTCTGTATCAGCATAGGCATACTGACACTGACTTCTACATGAAAAGGTGTCATTGTCATATTTTAAAGTAATAAAATCATGTACATAATTCTTTGGAGTTACAGAGTACTTTTAGACGTATCACCATATGCAATGCCATTTTCACATCAACCTTGCTAATAGATACTTGTAACTCACACCTCCCTTGTTTTTTTTTAAAAGATCTTACTTACTTATTCATTCATAAATAAATATGTCAGGCAGAGACATAGGCAGAGGGAGGAGCAGGAGGAGCAGTCTCTCTGTGGGGAGCCTGATGTGGGACTTGATCCCAGGACCCTGGGATCATGACCTGAGCCAAAGGCAGACTCTCAACCACTGAGCCACTCAGGTGCTCTGTCTCCCCTCCCTTTATGAGTGAGAAAAATGAGATATCTATGATCCACTACATAATTAAAAGATAGTAAAACAAAATCAAAACAAATTGAATGAGATTTGAATTTTATAGGCTTTAAAATTAATGAATGTGGAGTCTGAGGATTTGGGCATTTTTACTTTTTACATTGCAGTCTGACATATTTCATAAATGCTCTTGATACATTATTGATTCTCAATGCACAATTTGATTTTAAATTATGAATAACAAAAAGTAAGACACAGGAAGTTGTAAGAGTATGTAAGTGAAGTAATACTGAAAGATGTCTTTCATCAGGGGCTGAGTTACTCTGTGTTTAAAAAATTCTTTTTAATCTATAATGTCACTTTGTTCAATTAATACTTGTATATGTACAAATACAACTAAATTTAACCAGTAATCTCCAATGGTTTAATTGTGATAATACTAAAGCCAAAGTTTTACTACTTATCCACAAGTCTAAAATTTAAAAAAGTCTCTATTTCCACACACCTGCCATTTATTTCCACAAACATACATAACAAATGTCCATGACATGCTGATTCATGGCTAGTTGCACATTGGTGGGTTTTGCCTTCAAAGCTTTAGACCTGACTTGCAAAATGAATCTCATATGGAAATATGAATTTGGCTACCAAAATACCAGTAAATAACTATTTAAAATGTAAACTACTCTCTCTGCCATTCAGCCTTTTTAATAACTGCCTAATCATGACATATTCTTCTAATATTATAAAAGCCTTGTTATCTGAAAACTGTAAAAAGAAAATTAATATTCATTTATATGTTGATACACTCTAGTTTCTGTTTATTGCATCTCCATTCCCAATGAGCCACATTAAACCAAAATTATGATGACAACTAGAGCTGCATAATTGAACTACGGTCATTTTAAAATCTCTCCTAAAATGTTTCAGGAGTATTGACCCTCTACTGATACATGTATCACATGTGTGTATATGTGTGTGTACACACACATGCACATCATCAGCTACATAAATTTCTCTTTTCTCGTGGCCAACAAACAGATTAACAGCCTTGTTCACACATTTCAGGGACAAAACTGATAACAGAATTTTACACAAATTAAGACAGTTTCTAGCTGCTTGGAAAAGAAAGAGAGGTCAGTAGGGGAACATCTGTCAATGCGAATGGGCTATTTATTCTTAAATCTTCTCCCACTTCTTTATCCAAATGAGCTGCAGAGAAACAGACTATTTTCTTAGAATGGGGGAATTTTCTCTTAGAACATTAGTCATTCTTACAATAAGCCTGATGTAAAAATAATAGGAAACTAGCCTTCAAGTGAGCAGATAAATTTAAAAAAGGAAAAAAAAAAAAAGCAAGTAATGTTGATTGGGGGTACAGATTAAGCAGATATGGAAATATATTTGCCTTCAATTAATAGTTTCAATTAATTTGCACATTGATTTGTCCATGCTGTAAAAATATATACATGAACATTTAAGGAGATAAACACAGGCACAGCAAGAGCAAAATTGCTGCTATGAATCTTTTACCTATTGAGATCCAAGAATGGCTACTTTGGTTCCTAAATATATTCCTTGAGCTACGCAAATCCACAATAAGGGACTAGAAGTCTTGCTTGAAAAAGATCAGTTCTGGGAATCTCTGGGTGGCTCAGCAGTTTAGCACCTGCCTTCAGCCCAGGGCATGATCCTGGAATCCCGGGGTCAAGTCCCACATCAGGCTCCCTGATGGAGCCTGCTTCTCCCTCTGCCTGTGTCTCTACCCCCGCCCCCCGCTCTCTTTTTCTCTGTGTGTGTGTCTTTCATGAATAAATAAATAAACTCTTTAAAAAAAAGAAAAAGATCAGTTCTGACTACAAGGTGGTCAACTGCCTACACATAAGTTACTGCACTGCCATAACATACTGGGATACAGAACAGTTCAACAGTCCAAGGGGGTGACACCTTGCAATGTCTTAGCTTGCCCATGCTGCCAGGGTAAGAAAGGACACTAAGACATTGTATTGCCCAAACCCACAATGCTCCCATTAACATCATTGTGGGGTTGTTGCCATAGGTCCTTTAGCCATTCCATCTCCATGGCCTCTTCCATAGCAATCACATGGCAAATCAGCAGAAGGTTGTAAAACATAGAAAATCTGCACAAGGATTTCCTCCTCTGATCTTCACAACAGCCCTCTGACATATACTGATAAGCCATTTTTTTTAAATATTTCAGTTATTTATTCATGAGAGAAATAGAGAGAGGCAGAGACACAATGCAGAAGGAGAAGGAGGCTCCCTGTGGGGAACCCCATGTGGGACTTGATCCCAAGATCCTGGGATCATGACCCAAGCCAAAGGCAGACACTCAATGCCGAGCCACCCAGGTGCCCCTGATAAGCCATTATCATTCCTACTTTATAGATGAGGAATTTGAAGCTTGAGAGTTTCAGGGATTTGTTCACAGCCATGCAGGTGGTAAAATGGAAGGGGGCTGGTCTTTTGACTTTTAGCCTACTGTACTCTGTAGCATCACGATGAATTACACACCACTTTAGCAGAGCTGCTTAAATATCAAGACTGTGTCTACCTAGTCATCACAATTTCAATAATGACTCATTAAGTAACAAGTCTCCTTTACTAAGGAACCTATCTAGACATTGAATAGACTGAACCCAGTCAAACAAAAAGAATAAAACAGAAAATTTTTAATGAATGTCTACATGAATTCTCACAGTACAAGCTTTCATTTCCTTAGATTTGGACTTCATAGTCCTACCACCACCTTTTCTTGTTTTTTTTTTTTTTTTAACTATGGTCTGAGCTTCTTACTAGAGTTTCTTTTTCCCTTGTGGACAATTGGTATTATTTTGGACAATGTATCACTAAGAAAACAATGCTTTTGTAATTAGGTAGCTAACAAAAACCATGCATCTCTAAAATATCTTTCCCAGACATAGAGCAAGTTGTAATGCACAGCTCAGTCTACAAAGCCATTCACATTCATCCACCGGCCTTTTCTTCTTAGATGGAACCATTAGCCCCAATTCCTCTGAAGAGTAAGCTCCATGGGCTGACTCAATTTGTAAATCTACTGTAAGAGATTTTATTGGTCAGATAAGCCTAATGTGCCAGTGCACTATCATTCGACCTCTCTCTCTTGCCTCAGAATGCAAAATTCTGCCAAAATTTCGTCTTTAAAGGAAAACACAGGAAAATTACTCTTAACATTCTACTCAATTCAACAAATTCTTATTGAGAGCATACAAGAACATTCCATTATCCATTTTGGAAACCTTAGATTATATTTCACTTCTTGATTCTTGCATTTCTCACAAATAATCATCAAAGCCAGTACACTGTCTTAAAAATATCTTTCATATCTGGGCCCTCCTTTCATTACAATGAATGCTGTCTTAGCTTAATTATTGATCTTTCTTCTAAGTATGTATGTATGTATGTATGTATGTATGTATGTATTTGAAAGAGAGCACCAGCGCCAAGTGGGGGAAGGGGCAGAGGGAGATCCTATCTCTTTCTGCAAAGGATACCATCACCACTTCACTACCTCCCAGCTCAAATTCTTTTAAAACCATCTTCAATGAGAATTCTTAACCAACCACTCCAAGTGAAAGGTCAGCTTCCTTTCTTTATATACCCTCCCACTGCGTCTTGTACCATACTTAGAATAATACCCCTTGTGTTAGATAATAACCCTTCTTATGTTAGTCAAGTACTTTTATCCACCATAAGACTATGTTCCTCAGTTCAGAGATTGTATTGTATTGATCTCAGTAATCCCTACACCCAGCATAGTACCTGGAACATGTAGGTACACAATAAAATCTTGATAAATAAGTCAACAAAGGGGAAGGACTAAACTAATGAATCTGTAGTTGCCTGACTTTCAGGCAGAATCATTTACCCAGTATTTTAGTACTGAGTTCTAAAGGACTAGAACATAGTCCTTTGATTTGGGTCCAAAAAAGTACTCTATAGTTTGGGCCACCTCCTAGGAAGACAGAATGAGATGGGGTAAATGCCTTCATGGATCAGGAGAAGGCACCACACACTGAAAAACAAATTTGCGTGTGAATTATGTTATCCAAGATACCACCATTTTCTAGGCTTTTCAATTGAAGCGATTTCTCAGATTATTGGAAGAGTTCTGCTTCTCACCTTATTAGCCTCAGCTTTTTCTCCTCTCAGGGAAATCCATTTCTTTTTTAGACAAGCTCTATAAACTCCATGATTATATCAAAATAAGCAAACCACTATTCACCAAGACACAAGAGAATGGGATACAGAGACTTAAGGATACTTATTCCCCTTCAAGTAAGAACAGAAGCAGGATTGTGCAAATAATGCTCCTGACAGTATTTAAATTGTCTTAAGCAATAGGACCCTGGAGACTCTGGAGACTGGGAAACCGATGGACACAATGAAAGCCACACCAATGATACAGTCAATGATTTAACTTCACCTAATACCACAGCTGCCACCCAGTGCTCCACATCACCAAACACTAAAAAAGACTGGCAAATCAACCTCTGTTGGCTCATTCTGGTCCCTGGGCATTTACCTAGACAAGGCTACTGGCTTCGCTCCCCACCTGGTTGCCAGATGTTTGCTGACTTCACCTTTGAGCACAGCTAAGAACAGAATATGTCACCCAGAGGGCTACACATGTCACATGCATGTTCTGTGCTTACATTTTAAAAGTAAATAATAAGATCCATTCTAAGACTTTTAGGAGAGCCATTTAAGCACAGGCTACAATGTAGGTGTAATATAGAGCAGGGAACGCAGCTTGGGAGGTTAGTTATGCATATATTTTGCATATTTAAGGTGGAATTCAGTAGTCTATACTATAAATATAACTCAATGGTAACATCTAAAAATACCTAACACAATCAGAAGTGGTCTGCTGGTTATTTCATTTCATAAGAAGTTGTTCTGCCAACTACAGTACCTGCACTAATAAAATAGACCTTTTCTTAGTAAGTCTTGTTTTTTAAAACATTGAGCATAGCCCCAGGGACTCCAGTATCCAAGTCATATCCTAAATGGCTTCTATATAACGAAAACCATTTATCAAAAACTCTTACTGCACCAATTTTTATTGGATCATCTTTGAAAGCCCCTACCCGCAACTTCCCTCCTTGGACAATAGGGAATAGGGAGTCACAGCCACCATTATCATCAGTTTGAGTTTAAAACTAGAATCACAATACCCAGAAACTGCAGGACATACAAGGATCCTTTTCAGTCATGGCAAAGGGGTTGTTAGAAAAAGAGCTTTGTCTACCTGTAAATACACACGAGACAGAAGTCCAAAATAGAATTGTGAAAAGGAGTAATAGTCGAAGTGAAGGAACTTGTAACAGACAACCTCTGATACCTGGGCAGCAGGAGGGCTTTGTAACTCTTACACTATAACCTTCCCTGCAGAAAACTGCCCGATCAAGCATGCTTAAAAGAACCTGGCTCCCGGTCTACTCCCTTGCTAGTGTGGAGGCACGGGTATGATCAGCTAGCCAAATACAAAAGACCTTTATCCATTGCTGCAATTTAGATTGACATAGTTCTCTTTTCCAAACTTCAATATTGAATACATTTTTTTAAATGTCTGTGATTTCTTTAATACTACAACCTACCTCTTGAAGATCTGATAATCCCTTCATGCAGCAAATTGCCCATGTAACATGTCTCACTAGCTGGGTGGTATGGAAGTCAATTAACCTCTCTGAGCCTCAGATGCTTAAACATGAATTATTTAACTCACCAGGTCATTGTGAGGCTTGGAAAAAATAAATGTAAAGTAATCGGTAAGGAGAAAGTGCACAAAAATGTTGACTATTATTATCATTATTAGTATAGAAATTGTGTTGTACTGCAGGCCAAGCTCCATCCCAGGAGGAAACTGTGATACACAGTGCCTCTCACCCTAGAACAAGTTCTGCGGCACAGCTATTAATCTTTCTCACTCCACTAGGGTTACAACAGGGATCTAATTACTAAAGCTTTTCTCCTTTCTTTGCTTCTTTCTTTTAGAAAGCAAATGTGCATTCTATGGAAATACAGTGTGCCACTGTTCGCTTGTGAATATACCCTGTTTACCCTAATCTTTCACTGACTGATGTTACTAATACATTTTTTAAATCACTTCTTGAGTATTGATGGAAAGGAAAGCATAAGAATATCAAAAAACAGGGACAATTATCACTTTGTAGAAATCTGAAAAGAAACAGGAAGTACACTCCCCAAGCACTGTATAAATCCTTCCATAAAGAACTTTTGTTTTAACAGATCACCTTAGGAATTTCAGTAGACACTAAGGCCTCTGCTATCTTGAGGAGGATTTCACTAATCATTTTACTCACTGTTCTATCTATTGCTGTTGGTCATTTCGATTTCAAGCCAGCCAACACATATCTCCAGACACAGACAGTCATTTCCTGACGGGTGGAAATGACAACAGCAGCATTCCTACACGATGAAGAAGGGAAACGAGATACTCCTTGAGCCACAAGGGCCGCTGCTTGTGCTGCAAAAGATGGCAGGTGCATGGGCTACCTCCCCAATCAATACCCACGCTGTCACTGATTCCTTTTACTCCCCATTTCTCTTTCACTCTCTTTTCTACTAGACTTCTCTAGAACCCTCCAATTGAACAGGTCATTTACTTCATTGATCCTTTTCTGAAGAACTCTCCCTTAACTAATGCATTGAACCAACCTCCCATCTCACTGCTTTCTTATCTCTTCCCAAAGAACTATAGTTAATACCTAAGATTTATCTCAATTTCATCCCTCTCTGGTTCTTTTCTTGCCCATGCTTTTTCTTTCTCTACAGAGACTTCCTTTGAACACACACTTGTATCTTAGGATACCTGTCAATTTCCAGAATACACTGATATGCAAGAAATAAATCATCACAGGGCACCAGGGTGGCTCAGTCAGTTAAACATATGCCTTCAGCTTCAGGACATGATCCCTGGGATGGAGCTCCACATCAGACTAGCTGCTCAGCAGAGAGTCTGCTTCTCCCTCTGCGCCCCACCCCCGGCTCATGCTTGTGTTCTCTCTCTCTCTCTCCCTCTCTCTGTCTCCAAAATAAATATTTTTTAAAAAGTAAAGAAAGAAATCATTGCATCAAATACCTTGTTCTTAGAACTTTACCCTACCAATTATTACTGACTTTTCTAACTGACACAAACCTACCATTTATATTCAGATTAAGATCAACACAGGTTCATGCTATGAAACTTTGTGCGCCAAATATAGCATAAGAGCAATAGTTTTAACTATGCTTGAACGTAATATTCACTAGGAATGTTCAATATGGAGCCCAGAGGGTAGCTCGGATAGTTCTTGCCTCACAGATTTCACACCAAGGATCTCTCATAGTGTGATCCAAGGACTGCCCTGAAAATGCAGATTCAGATACTTGGCACTGATCTAAGAACCTCCTAGATTAGAATCTTTGGGACAAAGGCCCAGAAACAATGTTTTAACAAGCTTCCACAATGATTCTTAACTGAGCCAAAATATGAGAACCACTGAATATATGAACAATTAAAGAAACAAAATAACAAAACAGAGAGAGAGAGAGAGTAACACAGTGAAAAAGTGCACTGGCTTTATAGTCTGAATGACCTTAATGTAAATTCCACCTCTCTGATTTTCTTATTTTATTCTCACAGGCAAATTATTTTACTACTATGACCTTCAGTTTGCTCACCAGTAAGTTGCTGACTCTAAGACTCACTTGTATGGACAAAAAAACAATATATTTAAAATACTTAGCAAAGTCTCAACCAATGTAAGATACCATTATGATATTCAGGGTCTCTGCATTGCAAAGTGCCACTGGAATTGTAAAACTGCAGCCCTCATAGGTATTATTTCTTAAGAGGAACAGGACAGGGTCCACGTGCTACAGGGATGTGAAAGGAGCTTTCATTGTACTGAGATAGAAGGGAGAAGGTACCATGGCAGAGGTGGCACACAGCTTTAGGGTACTGAATGTGATTCAAACATGCACTGTTGGCAAAAATGTCCTTTCCAGGAAATTTCCTAAGTCCTAACACCTCAGTAAATTGTAAATAGCTTCAAGAAACAATTTTAAAATTACCTTGTTATGTCCTTCAACTATTTCATGATTAAAATGATCTATTTTTGTATTCCCATACCATAAATTATTTTCAGTATTAAAATAATCCTCAAGGTTATCTCAAGCTCTGTGCTAGTAACAGGATGTTGGTAGTTGTTTTATGTAGCACATTCCATTCCCTAAAAGATGACAGAATTTTATACAGACTGCTTCTCAAGTATATCATGTTCTTTATATACAAAATGACAGTGCTGACTCCTGCCAGGAGGGGGTACTCTGGATTGTTATACTATTATTGCTGATGGGTTGCAGCTTTTCCATCACCTCTTTGAGGAACTGGGTGAAAGACATCCACTGGGGGTCAGGAAGGTTGCCTTTAACAAAGATGAAGATTCACCTGCCCCAGGAAGCTAAATGGCTCATGACAGGATCAAGAGACTTGATCCCATTAACAATATACACTAATCAATTAAGCCAACTCACTCTGAGCCAATCTTATTAAATCTCATTATTCCTATGAAGAATAAAGAGAAATTCCTACTCTATTTCAAAAAATGGAGAGAAGTTTCAAATTCCAAAACTTGCAAAAATAAGGTAACAATTACTGCATATATAAATACAATTTCAGAATTCAAAACAAACTCAGTGCTCAATCCATAGGATGTATATTTCCTCTGAGTGAGAAAGCCTCCTTTGAAATGGAGTATCTGCCTAAAAACAAAGGGGCTGAAGCAACTCATTTTCTGCAGGCAACTTCTATTAATGTCACATAGGGGAAGATACAGTCTTTGCTTTCATATTCCAGTTCTGCAGGAAAAAATATTCATATATATGTGTGTGTGTGTATATATATATATATATATATATATATATACACACACACACATATACACATACACATATTAAAATAGACTGAGACAGATCAACACATATAAATAGCTCAATGCAACATCTGTAGCAGTCCTTAAAATTGTATTAAAGTCCTTGCTGTTTATCAGGTTGGTAAATCATATCAGCTCCTAGTTATTTAAATTGCCAGTTGCCGGGCAACCACATCTTCTGTCAACTGTCATTCACTCTTAAGTTCCTCTGCAACACTCCTTTAAGAAAAAAAATAGTGAAAAATTCTTGAGATGCTTATTTTGGGTATCAGAAATGCACTTAATTTTATCCCTGAGCTTGAAGAGTCTGAGACTTGTGTGATATTGAGAAAATAAACACGTTCAGCGAGTTGGAGTAAGAGCAGTATATAGTACAGGTAGTGATGTGGATGAGTACCCAGACAGAAAAGTTGAGAGACATTGTTAAAGGAAGTTTTTCCTCTGGAACTTGGTCCACGGTAAAGGTATGTTTGTGATAGAAGTGTTCCAAAAGAAAATATGCACTGAGGGAAATAGGTGATTCTCAACAAAACTGATGTCTAGTTATTTTTATAATAATGCACTCACCACTGAAGGATGAATAAGCATTATAGTCACCAGTAATCAACAATGCCTAGCTTCTGACAAAAAAAAATAATTACAAATAATTTACTGCCATCTCATGAAAATTTCTACTATATAAATGTTTCATTTTCTTGGATGTAAATCAGCATCCATTATTTTACTCACTCCAAGAGTTATCTACCAGTAGTATAAAATTCCTCTTCAAGGTCAGAGTGCTCCTCAGTCACGAAGATAATATAATGCAGTATCTATGCAATTGACTCTACCAATACAAGTAGTTCTAGAAGTGTTGCTCCCTGTCTCTCTGGACCTCAGTTTTAAACTAGATCATCCCTGGGGGCACCTGAGTGGCTCAGTGGTTGAGCATCTGCCTTTGGCTCAGGTAGTGATTCCGGGGTCCTGGGATAGAGTCCCACATTAGGCTCCCCAAAGGGAGCCTGTTTCTCCCTCTGCTTATGTCTCTGCCTCTCTATGTGCCTCTCCTGAATAAACAAATAAAATAAAATCATTTAAAAATATTAAAAAATAAACTAGATTAACCCTGAAGTTCTTCATAGCAATAAAATTTCATAAACTCATCAACCTTTAAATTATATAGTTCTCAACAAGTGCAGCCTGTATAAAACTGGGCCAACCCAATAAATCAGACTTATGTTGCTACAGGTCACAAATACAGAAACATACACATATGTAAACAAAAATCAAATTATTAAAATGAACAATTTACTGTTATACAAACATTTAAAAATCAAAAGGAATATCTTCATGACTTCAAGAAGGATATAATTTCTTCAACAAGACAGAACTTGTCAACTTTGAAATTAAAACCCTTGTGCAATCAAAGAAACTCTGGAAAAGTGTAAAGATAAATCACATCGAGGAAAAAATATTGCAATGAAAATAGCCAACAAAGAATTAGGAACAGGAATATTTTAAGAACACCCATGAATCAGTAAGAAACCAAACCAAAACAAAAAAAGAACAATTTAAGAATAGGAAAAGGAAAGGAATGGGCAATGAACTGAAAGGAAAATTTCAGCAGCCAATGATTATATGAAAAGATGCTCAATGAGATACCAATCATGCTCGTCAAATTGGGTATCCTTTTTAAAATCGTATAATCCTAGTGTTGGCAAGGATATGAAACAACTGAGATTTCACTTTCAGAGAGCATATTCTAGACACGTACCACTTAGAATAGAAACTTAAAACTATGTAGTCAAGAGGAAAATTTATAACACCCTATGACCTGTGGGAGGCAGAATAATGATGTCCCTAAAGATGTTCGTGACCTAATTCCCAGAACCTGTGAATATGTTACCTTATGTAGCAAAGGGGGATGAAGGTTGCAAACAGAATTTAGTTTGCTAATAAAATAACCTTAAAATAGGGAGATTATCCTGATTATTCAGGTGGGCCTGATGTATTCACAAGGGTTCTTAAGAGTGGAAGACAGGCAGAAGGCAGATGGAGATGTGACTATGGAATAGCAGAGAAATGCAACAATGCTGGCTTTGAAGACAGAGGAATGAGGCCACAATCCAAAGAAATTGAGCACTCTCTACAAACTGTGAAAGCAAAAAATGGATTCTCCCCTAGGGGTTCTGTAAGAAATACAGCTCTGCCAACACCTCTTCCATTTAACCCATCAAAGCCTGTGTCAGACCTCAAATCTCCAAAACTGAGAGACAATAAATTTGTGTTTTTTTAAGCCAGCAGGTTGGGGGTAATTTGTTTTAGCAGCAATAGGAAACTAATAAATGACCCAGCAATTATTCTCCTAGGAAAATTCTCCCATGCGATTACTTGGGCAAAATCACAAAAATGTTCACAGAAAGATTATTTAGAACAGAAATTTTGAAAATGATCTAAATGTTCATCAACAGGACAATGAATATATGAATACAGTGCTAATATATAATAAAAGAATACTCTATAGTAATTAATATAAAGGACCGATAGCTATATACATCAGTATCAATACATTTCAAAGCTTACTGTAAATCAGTGAAATAACCAAGCATACCATTTGTAGAAGGTCCAAGAACATACAAAATGACATGGTAATATTTGTGAATAAATATATTATAGCTAAAGAATAAATAAATGGGTAGGAATGATAAATATCATACCCCCAATAGCTCCTATCTTTGAGTGAGTGCAACGAACAGAGTGCTTCAAATACATCTTAAAAGCTTACTTCATAAAACAAGAAGTCCTGAGCAGCCCAGGTGGCTCAGCAGCTTAGCACCGCCTTCAGCCCAGGGTGACCTATCCTGGAGACCCTGGATAGAGTCCCATGTCAGGCTCCCTGCATGGAGCCTGCTTCTCCCTCTGCCTGTGTCTCTGCCTCTCTCTCTCTCTCTTTCTCTCATTCTCCCTCTCTCTCTCTGTCTCTCATGAATAAATAAATAAAACTTAAAAAAAAAAGTCCTGAAGTAAATAGGATAAAATGTAAAGATCTGACAGGCACATAGGCATATATATTAAATTATTATTAAATTTATTGTTCATATTTTTCTGTTACTGAAATATTTCACAATAAACAACATATGCTCAATGATGTATTTCCCACATGTCCACTGACAAACAGGCAACCCAATTCTCTCCCAGTTCACAGAAAATGATCTCACCCAAGGAAGTATCCCTATTAACTTGCCAATTAAAAGACAAAAATACCAAAAAGCAAATATCAATATTTGACCCAATTTTTGTAACCTTCCAAATGTACACTGAAGTAAGCAAATTTTTATTTTTCTTTTTATTTTAAGCAATTTCATCTTACTTCTGAAAGTCAAGAAGTAATTCACATTGGGAGAATTTCTTCTGAGTGTCTCCAAATAGGCACACCCAGGTGTGAAGAGGTCTATTTGTAAGTGTGTATTTATGAAATGGACTATAATAAATATGCTGTCACCTTTCAGACCAAAAATTGAGATGGTTCATTTAGAAATACAGTGTTTTAAATAGTTGTCAGACAAAATGATATTTTAACTATCATCATAAAAATGCTCCATCAATAAGTAATAATAAACTTGTTTGCTAGAGCACAAATATTAGGGAAAAAATATAAATCTCCTTTTTGTGGTTTAATATTTTCCCTTTATTTATACTTTTATCAAACATGTTTCAATTCCTATTTTTATCTTTTTCAAGTGGCAATGTCTGTGTAAAGCCCTGAGGGCACTAAGAGTAGGAAATGACTATTCTGCTTCTTAGGAAAATATAAGAAATGAGGGGTTTTCCACTTTGTCTGCTTTTCCTACTGAACTGGAAAACTTTAACTCTTTCTCTAGGAAGCATTCATAACTTACAATACTGGCACTAAACTGTTTTTGATACAAGAAAAATATAACTATAATCTAAGAATAATGTATAATAAATATATGACTGGTGAAAGCAGAAGCATTGTACTAAGCCAATTGTTATTAACATAAGGCTTTCTTAACCTCTAGAAAGCCAAGATCCCTGTCCTTTAGGGCTGAGAAAGCTAAATTAATTATATTTCATTCTGGGTGGCATAAATTTAATACTTCTGCCTGCCAAAATGCCAACCACAACATAAAAAGCAATAATAGCAACTCTAAAGAAAAACATGTTCCTTTGTTCTTTCCCTAGCCAAGCCTGACTTCCAACAATATACTTCAATCAACAATTCTGAATATTCAACATGAAGACATGTCATATGATTATGCCTAAAATAAAAAATAAATGTACCATTCCAGGTTAAATTTATATAATACTATTTGAGGTATTAATGGACTAAGAACTATCATCTAGGAAACAGTGACTTAACTATTCCAGCCAGATAATATCTTATAATCAAAGCTTATCACTTTGATAGCTTGCATTTATGCAGAACATTACTACCTACAGCATTCAAGAATCACTCTTCAATAGAATAGAATCTTCTTCAATAAGACCCCTTCTGCTTCTTGATCTTACCCTTCTGTTATCCTTTTCTCTAACCAATCAGCATGCAGACACCTGGGTTGGTGTCTACAAATTTTCTACCTGGTCTCTTCTCCAGAGAAATGTCATCTCTTATGCTATCCACTTCTTCTGAGGGGTCTTCCTCTCTGGCTAGGATCATTTCCTTCTAGGTCAAGTTCCTAGGTCACGCTCCCTAAACTTAATGGAATAGGGATCTCTGAAACCATCTTGGCAGCGTTTTCCTCCTTTAGAGGAAATTCCCCACTCACCTCAGACAGACAGATCACCTCTACTGAAAAAATCCTCTGTCAAAAACTCATCAAATTCTTCCACTGATGAATAGATTATAAGCATTTTTTTTTAAGATTTTATTTTTTCACACACAGAGAGCGAGGCAGAGACACAGGCAGAGGGAGAAGCAGGCTCCATGCAGGGAGCCCAACGCGGGACTCGATCCCAAGTCTCCAGGATCACACCCTGGGCTGAAGGTGGCACTAAATCACTGAGCCACCCAGGCTACCCAGATTATAAGCATTTAAAAGATATTCTTTACAGGGAGTTAAGATATGCCTCTCTGTAAGTTCTATGTACTGCTTTACTTCACTCATTCTTCTCTGGGTGATCTAAAATCTGTTATGTTATATATTCATTCAATTATTTGAATGTTATTCTGTTCCCTTCAAATCTTTAACACCCTCTGTTTATCCAAGTAAGCCTTTGTAACTTAATACCCTCAGCCCCATAATATGCCCAGCTCCCACCATCAATCACTCTTAAGCTAGCATATGACTAGTAAATGCTTGGAGAGAGTACAGTGGCATATAGGAAATAGCAAAGCCCTTACCAGTTCAGCCAACCTAAAAGCATACTATTGCACTCAGTCCCCTCACATCACCCTGGGTTTATTACTTCAAATTATTTATTTCTAGTGACATTATCTTACTTACTTGTTGCTTCTTGTTGGGTGTATGTCTCCCACTGCTAGGCTACAAAGTCCATGAAAGTAAAGATGCCATCTACCTAATTCACCAGAGAACAGTACCTGACATATGACAGTCCATATATACCATTGATTCTTCAAATAAAACCTACCTAAAATATTGCTTCTCAATAATTTTCACTGGACATATTCATATATATTCTGGATCTCTTATTGACCTATGTCATATAATGTCTAAGTGCCGGCCATAAACTGTGGAAATACAAAATGAATGAAATTTAGTTTTTGTGGACAGGGGGGGTCCCAGAATTGGTGATGACAAGGTTAAGTTCTGGGGAGGAACATAAAAATATCATTCAAAACATGTATTTGTAACAAACACGAAGCACTGCAACGCCATCCTGTTTCATTTTTTTCAGACTTCAGGAGGTTTGAGACTTCAAGAAGGTTAGAAGAAATGTTGCTATTATAAGTACAAGGAACAGCACTGGTGAACAGTGCAGAAGTAAGAGAAAGGACATTCTAGGAACTGCTACCAACGAATATGATGGCCAAGGAGAAGGTTGGTGGGGGGGGGGAATGTGAGGAGTGGACTTGGGAGTTATCAGGGCAGATTATGAAAAGGAGGGCAGCGAGAGCCTCTGAAAGAATTTTAACAAGAGTATGACCTCATCAGGTCAACATTTAGAAAAACAGAAAATGCTGGTGTCAGAATAGTGCATTCAGCAGAGAAGGGGATGATTAGGGGCAGGATGATGGGGAAGAAGCTGCTGCAGAATTCCAAAGAGATGACAAGAGAGTGAGATAGGAGGATGGACGTGGACCACAGAGTAGGCAGCAGGTATATTCAAGGCAGTAGAGCCAACTGGGCCAAATGATAAAAGGATGAGTGAAAAGGGACATTAAAGATGACCCCCAAGCTTTCTGACTTGATGAACTAGAAGGGGGCCCAGTCACAGAATCAGGATCAAGAATAGGAAACAAGAAGCTCAGAAGCCTTCACCTTCCTAAACAGAGGGAAGGAAAGACAACATCAGTATGGTGCTCCCTAAGAACTGGTATTTAAAGGGATCTTACCTCCTTTAGTCTTTTTTTTTTTTCCAAATTTTCTTTAAAAAATGTGTTTTTCATAACCAGAAGATATTTTTACTTCTGATTTTTTTCAATAAAACTGGTTTTGTTATTTTGTTTCCTTATTTCCCATTGAAGAGTCTGAATGTCATTAAAATCAAAACTAGATGATCCATGTAGATAGATTTAGGGGTTTCGAAGTTTTATTTTTTGGCATAAATATAACCACCAATATAAGACTGTGATATTACCAGGTGAGCCATGTCAATCTGGGTTTTAATGTGGTTATCTGTTACATGCCAGAAAATGTTTGTGTAATGCCTACTACTAGGTCATACCGTGTATAGCCAAATTCTGCACAAAATTAATAGGTAAAATAAAAGGGACACTCATTTCCTCTAAACTAATTTGTTTTCAGTTTTTATTTAGTTATAGCAGACACTCATCTTACTTATAGACTTAACATCTTGGACATGGTAATTTAAACAGATTTTGTCATCCCTGCCAATAAACAGAACTCTTATATAACACGCCATCTTCATAAGCAGATTGACCACAAGCACCACATACGTGGAATTTTTTCAAAAGTGTCTTAATGTAGACAGTTGTATGGTAAGGGTTAACAAACAGTCTAACTCCATCTCCTGATTTGTTTGAGGAACTTTTTTCTATAGGTTTTAGGAAAAAATCATTACTAGTGTTTGCTACAAAATTCAAATATGCCACTATGAAGATTTATTCATTTAGAAAAGTCTAGTTGCATGGAATACACCAGTTACAAGAGATGAGGGGAAATGCTCCCTGCCTTCATGTAACTTACATTTGGGTAAGAAAGCAGCAGAGGGTAGAGTCTTCATATTTCCACAAGGTAACTGTAAATCTGAAGTGGTTCAAAACTAAAAGAACCAAAGAGGGGAACTGAAGGATCTTGGTGGGACTGTACACCCAACAACTAAATCCAATGGTTCTGTACATGCTACTCATACAATGGAAGATTTTAACATAAGAGGATCCTTCAGCTTGGTGCAGTGTTTGCTGCTATAGGTTTGCTTCACAGATTCAAGTGCAAAAAGAGATGGAATCACAAGATGTGAGCATAAAACCGAATGCTCTTGACCTGCCAAACCCTCTGAGAGGGGGGATAACCAGGTTCCATTTCAAGAGAAGCAAAAGTCAGCAGCCCTATGAGCCACCAGAGATGAAAAGCAGAGGACCAGGTGAACTGGGAGGCTTTCAGATTCACTTGAGATGAGCTGGTCCCAAAAAGGTCAAAACTCTATGGCCAGTTGTCCCTTCTGTTCAAAGCAGAGAAACAGCTAGGGAATTAACAGAACACCAAGTCCCCTGCAAGATGAAGAAGGGACAACAAAATTCTACACAGTAATGCTGACCTCATCCCAGTAACAACAGAACAGATTCTCTTAACATCTTGGGGGCATTGCAGACTCCAATGCACTTAATCTTCAAACATGCATTTTTTTTTTTCAAAAGGGATAAGAATCTCAAAGATAGGAATGAAAACTGCCAGAGCGGGTAGGAAGGAAGAATAGGCAAGGTGAGGGGTCCCCCCTGAGGGTTACTCCTCTGATTATTCTGGAAGACCTTATATTTTAAGGTAGAGTTTCACTGAGTCAAATTAAGTTACTTTTTTTAGGCCAAATGAAGGTACTTCTAATTTCTTCCACAGTCCCATACAGCGGGTGAGGAAATGGAGGAGATGCTTAGACATAGGTTCTTTGTAGCTTAGGCCCATTTTCTCTAAGCAACAGAAGAGTAACTCTTACACAGACAGCAGGTGGGCAGGGGTTGGGGGTTGGAATTCTTCAGGTAGGACTTTTTTACTCAATTAGGATCTAGGAAAATAGTCCTAAAACAATGAAGAACTAGGATCAATTTGATAATTAAGAAACTAAGGTTTTGAGGGTGCCTGGGTGGCTCAGTTAGTTGGGCATCTATCTTTGGCTCAGGTCGTGATCTTGGGGTCCTTGGGGTCCTGGGATCCAGACCTGCACGGGGCTGGCTCCCTTCTCAGCAGGGAAATCTGCTTCTCCCTCTGTCCCTCCCCCTGCTCATGTGTGCTCCCTCTTTCCCTCAAATAAGTAACATCTTTAGAAAAAAAAAAGAAAAGAAAAGAAACCAAGGATTTGTTTAGGGAACTCATGATTCAAGGAACTGATAGTGTATTGTAGGCCCTATCCAATATTTGCTTTCTGTATCCAAAACTCTGCTTACACTATGGTATTTAAAGTCTATAAGGTAAGTATTTTTAAAAATAGTATCTTAGGACAAGATCAAGACTGTGGTCATTTCAAATTAGTAATAATGAAATGACACAAGTAACTAAGAAAAAAGGATATATGAAAATGCAAAGATGATGTAATTTTGGAATATACATGGGATTTGGTGGGGTGAGGTCGGGAGCCAAAAACCAAGAAAGAATTCTTGAGACGTCTTTGGTGTAAAGTGGTGGTTATTAAAGCACACAGACAGGACCGGTGGGCAGAAAGAGCTACTGCATCTGGGTTGTGAGGGGAGGCTGATAATACACTCAGGAATTGTGGGGAGGTAAGAAAAACGGAGGTTTCAAAAGAATTTTCATATGTTAAAGAAGACTCACAGGGTACTGGAAGCCTTGCCATTGTCAAGTTAAGGTTGTTTTTCCTTCTAGCAAGGCATTAACATTAAGACAGTTGGAAGCTTTCTGGAGGAACAGTACTTTCTGCCCACTTCAAGTATCTGCCGATGGGCTGCAGGTTATAAGGACATTTAATTGTATCTATATTTCCTTCTGGAAACTAGGTTATTGATAAAAATGCTTTGTTCTTATAAATTACTAAAAGATTTGTAAACTGAGGGAGCCTTGTGTCTTACAGGATTGTGATCTCTGTAAGTTAACTATCTGTTTTTCCTTTCCTTAGTTTTGGAGCAGCCAGGAGTGCCTGAGGAAAGTCACACAAATCCCACAAGGTGAGGAGCGATTTGCAGGATGTCAGCTTCTGCTTCGTCCTCAGCTTGCCTTCTGTTCCCTCATCAGAGGTAAAAGATAAAATCCAAGCCCATTCCATGCCCCACCACTACTCTGAGAGCCCTACAGTTATTCGGTCAGAAAATACAAATAAGCTCCAAATGCCCCAGCCGTTTAACATTTTATATGATGAAAGAAGCCGTCTCAATATCTGTATCACAAGTACCCTGGAGTGTTGAAAACTTGCCTATTTATTCAGGGATGTTAGTCCTGAATATTAGAACTTCATATTAGAACTTAATATTCCTTTCTGAATACCAAAGTTTTAAAGCATTTACTATGCAAAATTTCCTGCCCAACCAAACCAGCAGTTCAGGAAGCAGAGTACTGCCTGTGGGTTCTGATGGCTTTTAGACTCCATGTACCTGGGATCAAAGGCAGGATTTTCAGATAATTTTAAAGCCCTTGCTAGGGTGCTCAGAAAATGTTCAAGGCTTTTAAGTTTATCACTAGATGTAGAGGGAGGAGAATCTCTTTTCAAATAGATAATTTTTCTGCAGTCCTGAAAGTGCTTTTTAACAAACCATAATCACCTCAGTCAGATGTACTGCAACTAGCAAGGGAACAATACAGTTTACTTTTGAAAGGACTCTGCAAAATACTCATTACCAAACAACAGAAGCAGTGCTTCAGCAAGGGCCTGGGTTCAACTTTAAAATGCTTGAAGCCGAGGGTGGCTTGCTTGCTAACCAGGGTACACAACTTTTCACTAACTAAAGAAGCTTGTTTTCATAGTGGCTGGTTTATTCTAAAGAAAAATGCTGTTCATTGAGAATTTTATTTTTATGAAGGAACAGGAAGTCAAATTCTACTGTAGCCACTTGATTAAAAAAAATCTTACAATTTGACTTTCCATACAAAATGTGACCTTCAAATTAAATGCTATGTCAACAAAACAGCTTTGTTTTTAACTTAATATTACTAGAGTAATTTACAGAAAGAACCAAGATAAATACATTCAGTGGTATAAGCATATACATTAAAATCTTTGGTAATGGGAAAAAAATTTTATTTTTTCAAAGTATTGCATACCAAGTAACAAATTATAAAAAAATTTCTAAGTTATCATAGTTAGATGGATGTATTTATTTACACAGCTAAATAAATGGAAAGTCTTGAATAATCCATTGTCCAAACATAATTACTAACAATTCCCCTACATAATATAAATTATTGGTGTAGTTTTCTAATTGTATTTGAATTAAAATAACTGTAAGAGATGAGATGAAATCTAGATCTAGTCAGAGTAACATGTTTTCCTAAGTTCTCAGGAAGATGATGTATTTTAATATTTTTCTTTAGAGTGCTCAAAGAAAAAATCTGTAAAATAACTTGTATGTTCATATTCCAATTTTTTAAAAATACAACAAAACTCATAACCTTTAATCTCTTCTTTAGACTAATTCTGTCTTTATGGAGATACGCCATTTTCCTGCTGCCAAGAATCCCTATGCACGGGACCATCCTTCCACCACTGGCTTGTCATCAGAGCCTCCTTTCTACAGGGGGAAAAGTCCCCTGTATGTCTAGAGATTTCACTTTAGCAATATGTGAATTTTACCTGGGCAATGAGTGCCCTGGCTTTGGCAGGAAAAAAACCCTGAATCCTGCCCTTCCACTTTTCATGAATTGAGGTTGGATAAGGCCTTGGACTTCTCCAGGGTGTCATATTCATTTCCTAGGGATGCCGTAACAAATTATCACAACTTGGGGCCTGAATCAATAGAATTTATTTTCTCACAGAAGTTCTGGCAGCCAGAAGTCCAACATCAATTTCAAAAAATAAAATCAAGGTATCAGTAGGGTCACACTCCCACCAGAGGATCTAGGGGAAAATCCATGTTGCCATTCCCATTTTCTGGTAGCTGTGGTTTTCCTGGGCTTATGGTGGCATCACTCCAGTCTTTGCCTCTATGGTCACACTGCTTTTTCCTCTTCTCTACGTGTCACATGTCCCTCTGCCTCCCTCTTATAAGGATATATGTGATTGTATTTAGGGCCCACCTGGATAAGCCAAGGATAATCAGAATAATCTAAAATATCTTAATCACATCTGCCAGGTCCATTTTTGGCCATTAAAATAACATTCAGGGGGCTGTGGCTCAGTCTGTTAAGTATCTGACTCTTGATTTCAGCTCAGGTCATGATCTCAGAGTCGTGAGATCTAGCCCAGGATCAGACTCCATACTGGGCATGGAACCTGCTTAAGATTCTCTCTCTCCTTCTGCCTATTCCCACACACATTCATGTTCTTTCTCTCCAAAAAAAAAAAAAAAGTAACATTCACAGGTTCTGAGGATTAGGATGTGGATATATTACAAGGTCCCATCATTTTAGCTTACTACAGGTACCTTGTTTGATCCAACATATTACAAAATTGTTTATAAAACCTAACAATTTATTCTCTATGAGTCTCAGAAAACAAAATAATAGCAAAACAAAGTATGTGAAGATTATAAGTAAAGCATTATAATATAAGTTCCATGATTTCTTGGTGCCAGAGGGTAAAATAAAATGTCAGGAAAAAGTCCAGATTATAATGATATGATGATGATACACGATATATTAAATATTTAATATTTAAATAAATTTAATTTAATGTTAATATTCCTAAGCATATTTTTCACTATCTAAAATACATAATTTTTTAATATTTTAAAATATATTTGATTAGGGGTATTTGGGAGGCTAAGTTGGCTAAGCGTCTGACTCCTGATTTCAGCTGGGGTCATGATCTTTGAATCATTGAAACAAGTCCTCTAACAAGCTCCACAGTGGTGGAAATCTGCTTAGGATCCTCTCCCTCTGCCTCCCCCCCATTTACTCACCCACTCTCTCACTCTCTTTCTAATAAATAAATAAAGTCTTTAAAAAAAATCCATTTTATTACCAGGTTTAGAAATAGAAGATTACTAGAACTGTTAGTAAACACAGGTATAATCATAACATTTATTCGTTTAGACCCTTATGCTAAAAATCATTATCTAGAGTGCCAGGAAGGTGTAATGAAGAGGAAGAAGTACTATGAATTGAGCCAAGTCCTAGATTTACATCCCTGCCTTGCCCATGACAAGGTAAGTGACCTCAGACAAGCACTTATGCTCAGTTTGCCAATCTGTGATATGACAAATGTCCCTAGGCATTTCCCAGCCAATCAAGATTCATAATGAAACTGAAGTTGAACCCCTAATTCCTTGGCTGGTGCAAGTCCAAAGTAATCCTCTCTCTCATTACCAGTTCCTAGAGAGGTTGCAGCCTGTAACCCTTTCTGCTTCTTGAGCTCTCTCCAGCACTATCTACTTATGCTAAGAGTCCATGTCAGCACAAAAGTAAGAATACTAATAATCACATCATCATTATCATCAGCATTATCAGCACTTCTATGGGAAGCTTCCCACCATCTTGGTCTTTGGATCCCTTTTTTTCTACCCCTTTATCTCTCTTCCCCATTCCCTCCAACTCAGATAAACCTATGAAATCCAATCCCTTGTCACATGATTCTGCGATCCAGTTCTCACTCTGACATCTTGGAACCAGCAACAAGAAAGGAGAGAAGGCGAGGAAAGCATTAAGTATGTCAGAGGTTCATGGGGTCTCCCCAGAACCCTCATCAAGACTGCACACTAACACATTTCTTTTCCTAACAATAGGTTCTATTTTTTATCAAATTGATAAGACCTTATTATATTTTAAATGAGGCCAATACTATGCACTTGGAAAGGTAATGAATGATGAGAATTAAAAGAGAAAATAATTTAGCACACTGTCATGCACATATTACGAGCTCAATAAGTATTACTGCTATCATTATTATTATTGATGTTACTAATATGCTACAGGGGTTTAAATTAGATCTTTTTCAGTATAAACCATATAAAAAAACCTATAGTCAATATCCATAAATGGACTGCAAAAACTATTGAAGTTAGAATCATAGTTTGATTCAATGCTATATTTTAAAGAGTTGTCATGCATAAAAACAAATGCCAATGAATTCCATTCTGAAAACAATTTTGCATAGTTGTATTTTTAGTTTCCAGAACTGGCCTGATTTTCTCTTCCTTGGGTGAACAGAATTCCCTCTGAAATCCCTAATGTAGCAAATAAAAAGAGAATATTTCTAGTTTCAGTCAAGTATTATTTGGGTTGAGGAAGGGAATGGGCATAGAGATGAAGCTAAAAACATAAATCTGATTCAGAATCACTCTCAGTGTTTAAGAATGACCAATAATGCTGCTCACAAATGTTGACAACTTAAAATTGATCCTCTTCTTTTTCTCTTTTACGGCAGTTCCTGTAACTAATTTCTGCCTTTAAAGAGTCCTGCTCAATTTCTATTGCTTCAAATAGTGCTGTGCATAAGAATCTCTAAGCTATGGGATGCCTGGGTGGCTCTGTGGTTAAGCATCTGTCCGGGCATGATCCCAGACTCCTGGGATGGAGCACCACATCGGGCTCCTTGCATGGAGCCTGCTTCTCCCTCTGCCTATGTCTGCCTCTCTCTGTGTATCTTTCATGAATAAACTAATAAAATAATTTTTAAAAATCTCTAAGCTACATTCAATCTATGAATTTTGATAATGACAGGTGTAAGTACAGCTAATGGTGGAAATTAACCATAGCGTCATTGGTCTTAATCCATCAGAGTTATAAAAGAATTTATATGGTCACCCAAGGCTGATTTCTTTTCCTAGCAGTCCTTTAACAACACTTCTTAATTAATATATACTACAACATTAGTGAAAAATAATATGCTATCCAGCAGAAATAAAGCAGGTCAACTTTGTATTGCTTAGCCACAAGAGATTTAGTCTCTGAAATACCAAGCTGCTTGGTAAGGGGACTTGGACTTTAAAGCAGTCCCACAGCATGAACACAGAGAACACTATGGTGCCAAGGAGCCAGCACAGCTACAGGAAACTTCCACAAGGTTATTCACACAATGGTTGTAATGGATCAGTTCCAGGAGGGTGAACATTATAATCAAGGCTAAATTTTACTCTGTTGGCCCTGCCTGAGAAGAAGCACTCAGGCATTTAAAAAACAACTTGTGTGCAGGCACGTGTGTGTGTGTCTGTGTGTACACACAGATATGTATACACATAGATATATAGATTTTTAAAAAATAACTTCAAACAAGCAAACAAATGTAATGCCACAGAAATGTTGCATGCTTCCCACAGCAATTTCCAATAGTCAAATGGTTTTCTCTGAGTAAGCGACATGAAAGCATTTACAAAAACATGCTGCTTTCCCTTTTTCCTACAATAATCATTTTTTCCACTTGATGCTTTTGGTTATCTGACTCAAGTGCCATTTTAGATGCAAAACAACCAACAAAAATGAGCCCATTAACTCATTAAAAAGGTGTTCACGCATACAGAATAAAAACTCAGTGAAAAGGTTCATATCTGCTGAATAACCTGTATATCCTACAATTGCAAAATTAAGCCCAGGGATAATAACCAGGAAAAACAGACATCACATGAAGCTAAAAATAAGCTGATGCCAAAGCTACCAGACTTAGCTCCTAAATGTCCCTAAAATGACAAGAAGTCATGCTGTGTCTAGTTTCAAGTCATGGATATTTGACAAGTCTTCTCATATGTCATCTAGAATATCACCAATGCTTAACAAAAAGCCTGGTGGATTTTTTTTCCTTAAGAGGTTGATATGAGGAATGAACAGCTCTAAATATATTATAAGGCTCTGACACATCCAAAAACTACAATTATTTTCTGTGATTAATCCTGTTTTTTACTGACAGCATGGGTATGTTGGAGGGAATTAGTTCTGCTTTGAATGGGAGTTCAATATTCTGGAGGTTTTTTGTTATTAATTTCTAATGCAATTTATGACAGAAACTAAGGATGAGGAGTTGGTGGTGCGGAGCAGAAGTTTGAATCGAGATTTGCTTTCCTTGACAGACCGCTGGTACCAATTGTTACCATGGTGAGCAGCTTCATTTATGTTTGAGGCCAGAGGACATAGTTAGACCAGGGCCCAAAGTTCATAGCCAATTGATTTAATTCTGAGAGCTATTTTAAAAGACTGTTAACCTTAGGATGCTTTTCAAAATAAAATCAAATAAAAAATAAAGTCACTTTATTCCGAGGAGGGGGAGCAGGATGCACTGGGATTCTGATATAAAGAAACAATATGATTTGAAAGGCTTGTTCTTCATTCTCAGCCTTGAATGACCCACCTCACTAACGACAGATTTAGGCTAAACTCTTCATTTTATGGATAATAAAACTAACACCTCACAGATCCAAAGAACTCGGCCAAAGTCAGTTAATGATTCTATACCATTTTCTGAATAATCTTACTTAAAAAGAAAACAGTCTTTTTTGGAAATTCTTCAATTCTTCCACATAATTCAGGTGATGTTAATTTATCTGACTCCACATAAAATAAACTAAAAACTTCAATCACAACATTTGAGTATATTCTGCTTATTAGTCCTCATATTACTACAATCTTATGAGAGTTTCTAAACACCTTGAACGTAGTTATATTTTACTTCTGTAGTTAGCAATTTGAAGACTGTTGTGAATTTTGGAAGCTACTAATTGTCTCAAGAAGAGAAATAACGTCACTGGGACACATTGGCACACTAAAGGCAAGAAAAAGCCCTTAATTGCTGTGACTTGGGAGCAAAATGAGGGAAGCAAATGAACACGCAATAGAGAATTTTTAAAAAGAGGCGTGTGAAGGTGTTAGAGAATGGAACACATTCAACTCCTAGTTCTCTAAGTCTGTAATTACCACCTGGCCTAAAGAACAAGCAGTGATTCTCCATAATCTATCTGTTGCCATTAGCTGAAATAGCTCTTAAATACTTTACGTCAGCCTCTTCTAAACCTAACACAAATTGGGGAAGTATTTGTCTTAAATTTTGACCCCAATTATCTATCATTACATCATAATTTGTAAATTTTGTACTGCTCAGATTACAAAGACCAAAGATGAGCGAGCATGACAGCCTGCCTGGACCTGCTTTCTTTAAAGAGGTCTTTCTTTCTAAAGTCCTTTGTTAGGATTGAAGGCATCCATCACCTCATATGGCAGTGTCCATTGTCACCCTCCTCTCTTGCTCAGAACAAGTTTCTTTCCTTCTCTAGGGCGTGGAGACCACCATGGCCAAAGCTTTGGCCCCAGGAAAGACACTGATGCCTTCTTTTCCGCCTTCAAAAGGTACTTTCAATAACTGACTTCAGAGAGTGGTTCAATAGTGTACACTTTACCTATACGTGGTCTGGTCAAAAAAATAAATGAAGATTAATACTTCTTTATTTCTAGGGCTCCTGGGTGACTCAGGTGGTTAAGCATCTGACTTTGGCTCAGGTCATGTTTCTGGGGTCCTAGGATCAAGCCCCCAGTCAGGCACCTTCCTCAGCAGGGAGTCTTCTTGCTCTCCCCCTGCCCTCCCCTAGCTCATATTCTTTCTCTCTCTCTCTCTCTCTTTCTCTCTCTCTCTCTAATAAATAAAATCTAAAAAATTAAAATTAAAAAAATAATTGGAATTCACACCTCCTCAAGTTTTCTTCTTCTTTAGAAGAGCAGAGAAGCTTTAAAATGTGTCTATTACATTACAAAGGTTCATCCACGATTCCTAACACTTTTAAGTGGAAGAGATAAGATTTGAGTAAAAGAGTAAAGACCACTTGATCATCGGTAAATATTTCTAAATACTGAAAAATAATGAGTGACAAGAAAGACATCTCTTCATCAGTACAAATTAGGCTGTTGCACTTAACAATCTGGAAATTGTTCTAAATTTGGAAGTTACTGATGGTCTAAAAAAAAAAAGAAAAAATACATCATGGAACAAGTTGGCATACTGAAGGCAAGAAAAAGCTTGTAACTGTAGTGACTTGGAGGCAGAGAGAGGGAAGCAATAAACATGTAAGAGAAAACTTCAAAAAGAGACATGACACAGATAATCACATATTATGGTTCCATGTATACAGAATGTCCGGAGAAAAAAATGTCCATTAAGGCAAAAGCTGAATTACTGGTTGCCTAGGGCTGGGGGAATGAAGAGTTCTAAAGAGCATGGTGTTTCTTTTTGGAGTGATGAAAATGTCCTAAAATAGATTATGGTGATGGTTGTAAAGCTCTGTGAATGTATACTATACTACTAATTTCTATGCTTTATTTTTTTTAATTGTATGCTTTAAATAAGTGAGTCATATGGTATGTAAATTATGTCTCAATAATGCTATTAACAAAAAAAAAAAAAAAAAGAGGCCCATGAAGGTCCTAGAAAATGGAACACCAAAAAAAGCAACTGTAAGGAAGTAATTTAGTAAGGGAATAAAACATCTAGGAAACTGAGAACTAGGCACAGCATCTCCAGCCCTCATGCCACTAATCCCCATGCTTAAGTTTCAATGCTTGGGGCCCACAGGACTCTTTTCCATCTCAGGGCCTTTACATGTAACATGTAATATGATGACTAATCCACTTGTCATCAGTTGTTCTGTTTTGTTTTTGCCTAGCCACGGAGTAACTATTCATCTCAAAAGTAGCTCTCTTAGCTTAAATGTTACTTCCAGAAAGGTTAAAGACATCTATTCTAGAGATGTCACAATTCTCTCTCACTTGAACCCTGATACTCTCCTTCTTAATGAACACTTTTCTCAGCTTCCAGTTGCACATTCATTTATGTTTACTTTCTATTGCTTTTTCTTTCATTGACCATAAGCTTTATGATGGCAGGGACTATGCCTGCTTTGTGCCAAGCATGGTTCAGCAGACAGTTCATGAAGAAGTAAATATTTGATACATGAATGTATTAAGAATGGATGAGTAGACATCACAACCAATGCCTTACAAGATTCCACAGAGTTGGGAAACCTCATGCCATATAAAGCTTTCCCAGAACTACTCCTCAGGATATCCAACTCTGTTGTAGCCAGTACCAACATAATAAAGGCCTCAGAGATCATCCAGCCCCACCTCCACTTTATTTTACACATGAAAAAGCCAACATCCAGAGCTACCAGCACACCATTTCTGCTTAGTAGTGCCAAAAAGAGTTTGGGCCCTTAATAATTTCTCCATAGTAACTAGATAATAAAACCATTTCCCTAATACACCCAATGGTTTTCCAGCCTAATCTCTGGGATTTTTTGGTAAAAATATAAGTTTCCTAGAGTTTTGGCAAAGTAGGATGGAACTGGCTTAGGTAAGGTGTACAGAGGAGTTCATAGTCTACCCCACCTCGGTACATGTCTACGTGGTTAGATACTGAGAACTCTGACTTCTCCTACTGCATTCTGATGGGGCAAGAAAGAAAAAAATTACTGAGGGTAGCTGGGTGGCTCAGTTGGTTAAGCATCTGCCTTCAACTCAGGTTGTCATTCCAGAGTCCTGAAATCCAGTCCAGCATCAGGCTCCGTGCTCAACAGGAAGTCTGCTTCTCCCTCTCCCTCTGCTGCTCCTCAATCCCACCTATGCTCGCTCTTGAGTGCTCTCTCTCTCAAATAACTAAATAATGGGATGTCTGGGTGGCTCAGGGATTGAGCTTCTGCCTTTGCTTAGGGCGTGATCCTGGAGTCCTGGGATCAAGTCCAGCATCAGGCTCCCTGCAGGGAGCCTGCTTCTCCCCTATGCCTATGTCTCTGCCTATCTCTGGCTCTCATGAGTAAATAAATTTTTTAAATCCTTAAAAAACAAAAAAACAAAAACCCTAAGTAAAATATTTTTTTAAAAATTACCATAAAATATTTCCTTTTACTAAAAGTGAAAATACAGTTTCAGAATTGTTAGGGATCTCAATCATCCATTAAATTTTTTTAAAGTATTTTATAACAGTTTTGAAAATGCACCAAAACAGCCATGGAAATCATAAGCTAGAAAATGAACAACTATGATGACCAAATTTTAGATGAAATAAAAAATAGAGTTAAAATCATAAACTGAGGTTTTGTGAGAAAAAAAAAAAAAAAAAACACTGCACCAGAATAACTAAAAGAATGATTTCAAAACCTTCTCCATTTTCTCTGTATGGGGTATGAAGTTCTGGCTCCTTAAGTGACTATGTGCTACTATTAGCTACAGTAGGTTCTTTTTTTTTTTTTTTTTTAAGACTTTATTTATTTATTCATGAGAGATAGAAAGAGAGAGACATAGGCAGAGGGAGAAACAGGCTACCTGCAAGGAGACCGATGTAGGACTTGATCCCAGGACCCCGGGATCACGACCTGAGCTGAAGGCAGACTCTCAACCTCTGAGCCACCCAAGTGCCCAGTACAGTAAGTTCTGTTATATAAATACATAATCTGGAAAAAATAACCTATGAAGCCATTAGCACTGACAAGCAGGTTAACTCCAAAGTATTTTATCAGATTTGCCACTGGATGCTATGAAAATGAGCAAGAATAAGGTCCTCACTTAATGTTCTTGAGCTGGTAAACTTCAAAATGAATGGGGTTTGCTATAGCATGAATGTCTGTATTCCCCCAAAACTCGTAAGTTGAAATCCTAACCTCCAAGATGACAGAAGATGACAGTATGAGGAGGTAGGGTGATTAAGCCATGAGGGTGGAGGAGCCCTTACGAATGGGATTAGTGCCCTTATAAAGGCCCCAGAGAGATCCCTAGCCATTTCTACCATGTGAGGCTACATCAGGCTCTCATCGTGAATCTGCCAGTTCCTTGAACTTGTATTTCCCAGCCCCTAGAACTGTGAGAAACACTCTTGTTGTTTATAAGCCACCCAGTCTATGGTATTTTGTTATAGCAGCCTGAAGGAATGAAGACAAGGTTAATAAACCAAAGCCAGCAGCACAGTGAGGGTCTCTGGACAGTTTAAATGTCTAGAGAAGGAGAAAAAAGGATGGGACACTGTTAGGGTTGCCAGATTTAACAAATGGTAATAATGATAATACAGATGCCCAACTGACTTTACATTTCAGGTAAACAACAAATACTTATAGTCTAAACATGATCCATGCAATTATTTGGCAAATACTAATATTAAAGTAGGTTTCTGTTGAGAAGATAAAATTCCAATTTAATTGGGCATCCTGCATTTTATCTGGCAACCTATACACTAATGAAAAGAAACATAAACTTAAAAGTCATATGACTTTGGTTCATATTCCAGTTCCACCACTCCACCACCAACTCTTTACAGTCTCTTGAGACTCACCTGAAACCTAAAAAGCATTGTTGCAATGCCAAAATTAAGTAATAGCAAAATACCAATACATCAATATAACCATTTATCCACTTGTCCTCATGTACTTAATAATTCTGTATGAGGATGGCTTGGACTTGGAAGATATTTTTTATACAGGTTGCTAATTTTACTCCCAATTGCTCCTCCTTGACAGTACATAAAGTGCTTAAAACCTTGGCTTATAACAGACCTAATATTTTAATCCAAACACAAACAGTATGACTTGGGAAAATGTTTATAGCAAATTGATAGCCAGCATTAATAAATCCCTCACACTCAGAAATTGGTGGCTTTTCCACAGAAGGATTGGGCTCTCTGTGGCCAATAAACTAAATTGAAAAATCTCCAACCAACTGTAATAAACACAGAATTGAAAGCTAATAAAACACCACAGGGCATTTCAAGGTAACTCAGCAGGGGAGAGCTCACCAATATTAGATGTGTTTACAGATGGTGACTAAAGATATAATAATTAATCTGCTTTTGAACTAATGAACAAATCACATGCTTCCTTAAAATACAAAGCACAAAGCTCTTAGCTGCTAATTAAGTTCAGGAGTGGAATAAACACTTGATTTGCAGTAAAGGATAAGGCTCATAAACAGTAATATACAGCTATCCAAATCTTGCCTGTCTGACAGAAAAACAAGTGCCCTATTCAGGGCGTAAAAATTGACATGACACTATCATCCACCTGTGCTTTTCAAGTCTTAACAAGATCCGAGATCATTTATTATTTGATGTAATGTGCTTAAGGATATTTTATAAAGGAATTACTCCAAATTGGTTATCAGAATGCTAAATGTAGTATTTTATAATGATGATGATGAAATATTTAAAGCTTATACAAGTTCAGCCATGGAAACAGGAGTGAATTTGACTAGAGATGCAACAACAGATCGGCTATTCTTTATCTTCTTTGTAAGTGTCTGGTGCAGCTGACAACATATAAAAGTAAGACTTCCTAACGCAGAAATTAATGGCATGAGAACTATGCTCACAGATGAAGGAGGGTAGAGCATGGATGGGTAGACAGACAGAGATGACAGACCAGGGTTCAACAAACTACAGCCCAAGGGCCAATGGCCTTTCGCCTGTCTTAGCACAGCCCACAAGGTAAGGGTGAGTTTTACATTTTTTAATGGTCAAAAAAAATCAAAAGAAGAAAACTTTTTTCTTTTTTTTAAGATTTTATTTATTTATTCATGAGAGACACAGAGAGAAAGGCAGACATAGGCAGAGGGAGAAGCAGGCGCCCTGCAGGGAGCCTGATGCAGGCAGGACTTGATCCCAAGACCCCGGGAGTACGACCTGAGCGAAAGGCAGATGCTCAACCACTGAGCCACCCAGGTGCCCTAAGAAGAAAACTTTTTCAGGACACGTGAAAAACACATGAAAGTGAAGGAAATATGAGGAAGTTGTCCATAAATAAAAGGTCTCTGGCACAAAGCCATGCCCATTTGCTTAGCTATTGTCTATGGTGCTTTTGTGCTATAGTAGCAAAGTGGAATACCTAGAGTACCGGCCATAAGGCCCTAAAAGACTGAAGTATTGACTTTCTTGTCCTTTATAGAAAATGTATGCCAACTCCTGAGGCAGACAGGTAAGTAGATAGACAATACAAACTGTAATCCTCTAGCACCTACCCATCACAGTAGGTTTCACTAGAATTCCAAAGCATAGTCATTAGCAAAGTACATTACCAAAGTACTTTAGAATGGATTTTATCATCCCTTAGAAAATAAAACACATTTATCATGAGCCAGTACTCCTCTCGTTGCTACATCTGATGATAGGTATGCTTTCCTCTAAAAAATGGACTTTGATGAAAGGCCCAGAAACCCAGATTGCAGCAGAACCTGAGGATTTTCTGATTCTCCCTCCCCTGCCCTCATGGTCCACCATCTCTGATGTTGCCTGCCTGGCCCGTTCCCTTCTCCAATCTTTGATGGTCACCCACATGGCAGCCATGCGGCAGTCGGGGGACACCCGTGCCTCAGCACTCCTACAGCTGTTCTCAATCACAGGTCAATCTTCTCCAACATACTCTTCTCCTTCTTTCTCATTGCATCTGGATATTTCTCAGAAGGTAAGTAGATTTTTAACTCAGTAGTTTGAATTCAAGGAAGACCTGTTAATTCTTTTTGTGCACTTTCAACTTTCTCCACAGGCCTAAGAGAAGAGAGAGGGTGAAAAAGCTCCCTCAACGCCTCCATCATCTATTTCCTCTGTTGCCAACAGTTTGGGGAAGAAAAAAAAAAAAAAAACGCTTAGAAAATAGCAATCAAGTTATCTGTTGCTTTGGGGGCAGAAGTCTAAGAAAAATGCTGCGACACTGTGTCTTGTATTAGGATGGATAATGGAAAGACAGAAACCCTGTCAGAAACAACAGCTCGTGGCAGGGCAAAATGGAATGGATCAGATAAATCTCTTAGATTCTCAAAAAAAAAAAAAAAAGAAAGAATGAAAGAAAAAGAAAAAAAGTGATATGAAGCAGCCAAGGCTAAGAAACTGCCCACAAAAGCTTATGCCACCAGACAGCCTTAGGTGTCTACACCATCTCTACCCCATCCCCCAAATCTTTACAATGATGACAGCTTATCACATGGAATCACAAAGAAATATAAGAGAGCTGGGAAGGGACTGTTCAAGGTTCACTGATATCCTCTGTGTTGAAAATACTGCTTATACAAAGCAGATGCTCAATAAACATTTGTTGAATGAATAAATTGAGGAATAAATGAATCTATTTTATTCTCTGATTGTACAGAAACTAGAGGCTTGAGAGAGAAATCACATGACTTTTTCAAGATCACACAGCTGATTGAAGAAAGCTAAAATAACAACTCAAAACTTATGAACTTCCCCTTGCCCAAGGCTATGGCTCCCTAGGGGCAGGTAGTGTGGAAGATACCGATGACATTCATCATCATCTGCTGCCATTCTACCCTCTTTATCTACAGATCTCCAAATGAGCTTGGCATTCTGCTCAGAGAAGGTAGGCAACTGCCTTACCTCCAAGAAGATAATTCACCTGAAGCCTGGAGTCTAAGCCAGCGGTAGCAATCTGATTTTTTATGGGCAGTGACTGGTTTAGGAGCAGACTTCTGACGGAGGATACTGGTCAATGGTATGTGAAGGGAAATGTGCTCAGGAGAAGGCCTTTAAGGAGATATTTTCCTACTTAATAGGATTAAAAGGCCACTCCTCATTCTTTTACCTTTCAGAGTTTGTTATACAAGGGTACGAGTCTTCTGACATCTTATGACTGTGAGGCTACAAAGATTTCAAAGACCTAACCTAACCTAGAACGGAGACTTCACTGAGCTGTTGAATTAACCAAAGCTGAAACTGCCTGTTCCAGACTTTGTGAGAGGATAAATCTATTATTATTCAAGTACTATTATTCAAGTCCAGTTGTCTCTTGTTTGTAGCCAAAAGCATGTTGAATCATGTATCCACTCTTGGAAGATGCCTGATTCCCTGCCTTAGCCTTTATCCTGCTAGAATCTTCACCTAAAGTCAGAAGAAACACAGGTATCATCATAAGAAAAAAAATGCTAATTTTCATCGCCAAGATGGCAGGAGGGTTTCAAGAGCCCCGCTTTACCCCTGTGAAGCACTAGTCTATTCCAAGCCAGACTCCAAGTGCATCTTCCCAATAGAAATATATGTTGTGTGGGCCCCAAGATGATTTTAGAGCAAAAACTGTACTCTATGGTTTAAATACGCTTTTGTAGGTTGGCCTGGAAACGTAACATTGTTTCTATGGAAAAATGTTTAAACTCCAAACAACTCTGTTCCAAATGAACTTTTGAATGCAACCTGTTTTAAATTTGGGGGTTGCATATTTATTTATAATTAAAATACACCAGGATGAAAATGAGTTATCAGGTGGAAAAATCACATTTGGACTTGTGGCTTTCAATTGATCAGTGTCCCTTTGCCATTTTGAATAAAATAGCTATGAATAAAAAGGGGCTGTGACATCTTGCAGCACCAAATAAAAATGCTAAATCAGAACTCCAATAACCTACCAGATTCCATTTTACAGTACTTTCCTGTTGGAGGAGGGGGTTACCTTACAAATTAAACAGGGCTCATTCTGACAAAGTCTGTCATTGTAACCAATGGCTCATTGGGAAATATTTCAAGCAGCAATTTGAATGAGTGTACGAAAATCTTCCACCAAAATACATTTAAAAAAATAGGAAAAAAATTATATTTAATGACGACTCCAAATCCTTAGAGTTTTGTGTTCAAGTCAACCAACAACTGTAACTTGGTTCCCCTAACCCACCCCGCCCCGCCCCAAATCTTCATTTCTTGGTCCTAAAAAAGATGGATTGGGGTATATCAGAAAAAGTAGTTCCTAGTGATGGTAGCTTTTTCTATTTCCTCAACTGTAAAAGGAAAATTATGCCATCTAGATCCCAGACCTGTTGTGACATTTAGAGGATATAGCTGTACAAGTACAGTGCTGTACTTGAAATCTAGTAAGCACTCAGTGTCAGTTCCATTACTTTCTCGTCTCTCTTACCGAGTACTGCCCTCATCTAACATATCCAAATTCTCACCAACCTACACACATAACTGACAACCAGAGTTTATTCTTCTGGTAAATATGCATATGGTCTCTAAGAAAATCAAGTCTAGCATAATCTCTCAACACTATGTGAAAATGAATTAACATTTCTCTCTCCTTGTATAAAATATTATGATTGAAAGCTATGGGGATTTTTCAATACCGTAATTACCATAACTTATATTTAAATTCTGCTGAAAACAAAGATCCGGATGTTAGTTTCTGGAATTGCCCGTGTTGAAGAAACACAGGTGTAGCCCTGTTGCATAAAAGGGAAAAAAACAAATTAAAAACTATAATTCAAATCGAGGTTTGGTATGATATAGAGAATCTCATCTTTGCTTCAAGATCTCCTTATCTTTTCCTTGGAAACTACTAAGTTTCAGAGTTTCCAAAACTGTTCTCTTGTAATACAACTTTTTTTTTTTTACTTAAAAATCTATTGTAATGATTAGTGAATGTTGGTGAAAACAATGTCTGTAGTTAACAGAAGGCAGTAAAGATTAGACCTCAGTGTTCCTAATGCTTTGAAATTAATGTTGAAAAGCAGGAATTCATTCTTTCGGTTAACTTGACTGCCACACTGAGCATATCTCTGTGTACTGCTCCCTTAAAATGTTCAATTTTTAGATGCTGATTAGAAGCTGTGTTCAATTCCTCTATCATTAATTCTGAAGTGTTATTTGCATATTGCTATGGTGCTCATCTTACCTCAGTTCCAGGACCTGTCCTTTCTCTGTTTATTAAACCCACCACTGACAGAATGAACACTATGTAAATCAAAGAGATGCCTTTGTTCAACAAGTGTGATGATATTGTGCAAAGCAACTGAAGACGCTGCCACAAGTCTCCAGAATAAAACTTGACCCCACACATGTGTAAAGCTCTAGGAGCAAGCAGAGCTCTATCCAGGGTGGCTATCTATATTCTCCCATGTATTCTTTAGTCCCAAAATACACTATTTTGAAGGCAATTTAATATTTTGGCAAAAAAAGAAATAAGTCTTATCAATTTTCCTAAGTCATACTTCCAACTCACAAAATGTAAGTTTTCAAATAAAATAATTCAAACTAACTTTTCCCACCTATTATACTGCACTAACCTTATTTATCTGTCTGGCTTTATCCCAGGCAGATAAATACCAAGATTTATCAGTGATTAAGGAAGTAAATAAAACAGTTTCCTCATGAAGCTCTCTACACTTCCCTTCCCAAAGTGCAATTTGCTCTTTCTCACATCTCTGTATCTTCTGTTATGTTTTAAGTCCGAAATGCCCAAAATCTACCTTACTGCAGCATGGAAGTAAACTCTCATCCTCAAGTACCCACAAAGAGTTTTCGATTCCTCAACAAGCAAGCTCTACAAATCACCATCACGCCCAAGAGAAGAGCAAATCAAATTGCTTTTGAAAGATACAAAGAGAAGAAAAACTAAAAGCTCTCATTCTTAATCTAAAAACAATGCATATGTATGAGCAACACTAAACTCTAAATATACATTTGTATTTCACCCACACTGCTTATGACTACAGATTTTTGCCAAAAATATTACATTTAAGTATAATACCTCAACTTTTTGAAAATCTCCAAACCCCCTATCTTTCCTCTCCACTGCCTACCCCCAACCCAAATATATTACTACAAGGTGAAGGACAGAAAATCTCACATTAAAGATGAAAAACTGAGAAGAAGGGTGATTCCCAATGTAGGGGAAAAGAAGATTTGGGTTTAGGTACCATCTCTTAGTCTAATAGGAATGGGCTTCAGAGGCTGAGATGGGAATGCTGACTCTGCCTCTAATGAACTATTTAACACTGAGAAAGTGACTTAACCTTTTTGAACCTTAGGTGTAAGATGGGCTTAACATCTCCTGTGATCACCGTGTATACAAATTAAATAAGCCACTGGCTATAAAGCAGTTTCTCAACCTTGGCACTACCAGAATCTTAAGCCAGATAAGTCTGTGTGGGGGTTGTCCTGTGCATTGTAGTTTATTTAGCAGCATCCCTAGCTTCCACCCACTAGATGCCAGTAGCACTCCTCCCTTCTGTTGACATTGCCAAATGTACCTGAGGGGTAAAACGTTCCCCTGTGGAATATCGCAGAGTTATCTGGCTGATAATAAACACTTACGTTTTATTAGTAATAGTCATCATCCTCATTATCCATTAGATGTTGGTTTCCAGATAAAAACTGTACCATCATCCACATTTCAAACTTCCCAAATGTTACCAATGAAAATGTCCTTTGGTGGCAAAGATGGGAAGCATGGCAAGACCACAGTAAACATCTAGGAGTTGATTGACACCTGATGAAACATATATTCTCAATATGACACCTATAGTCCTTTGTAAGAAGGAAATGAATTTGTAGTTAAAGGGAATGTAAAAAAAAAAAAAAAGAAGAAGAAGAAAGAAAGAAAGAAAGAGAGAGAGAAGCACCACAGCTTTGACATAAAAAAAAAAAAAAAATTGCCACACAGCATGACTTCCCAGTCCTAATGTTAATTTTTAGCAGAGCTGTGACCAAAATACGGACACATTTACTCCTAGTTCAACAGATATTTCATCTCACCATGACAGGCATTTAGGGAAAATCCAAATTCAACACTCAGACTTTCCAGTGACTATTCACTGTCCAAGTGCATTTTCCCACTAATTCTTTTTGGTAAACTAGCTAAGCTCCCCAAACTCTCTTCCTGTCTCCTTCACTATATTGCCCAGTTCTTCAGGAAATGGACTGTTCTCTAGGGTCTACAAGACAGAAGACAAATTTAACCAAGGCAAGTTTGGGTAGCAAGAAACCGGTAGCTTCAGTCTCTCTAGTATGCCATAACAAACATTTTCTATGGCAAACATCCTCAGCTGGCATAGAACAGACAGTCTTTCATATTTCACCTAACCAGTGTACACTGCTTGGTCAGATCAGTTTTGCCTTTAAGACTTACTCAAACACTACTGCTTGCTGTATTTTCTAAGAATTTTTAGTATTAGAAGCATGCAACACAATGTCTATGCCTTCCAAGGAAATGGCATGGAACGGACTTATTATGCACTCTGATTTCAAATAGAACATATCTTTTCTACTAAAGGTTTGTAACCTAGCATTCACTAAAAGGTCCATGTTAGGGATAGACTGTAAAGTTTGTTACCATGTTCTTGAATAGGAGAATACAAGCAACAAAAAATTAAAGCAAGAAACATCAGTTTTTGCTGGCCCTAATTATGGTAATTAAGGATAAATTAGTCTATTTCCAGAGTGGATTTAGGTAAAATATTCTGAAAGAAAACAAGTTCATCTTTGGTATTCCCATGTTGACACCCCTGTGCTCCTCATGGTATGCACCATCCCCAAGCCTAAGCTACTTTATGCAGTACACCATTTTTCAGATGCTTCCAGATTTCCCATAATTACCCATGTTGGTCAGTATCTTCTTAGAGCCCAGATACATAACTTCCAAGTCAATCATCAATCTGATAAATTAATTCCATGTCAATGTGTTAAAGGCCCTCTCTAACAATAATATGCAAAAATAGAGTCTGGTAGTAAAATAAACAAGGATTTGGGGACTAGTAATTTTGACCTGGTTACTTTTCCGAGCCTTAGTCTTTAAGCTGTGGAATAATAATAATCTGTTTCATAGGTTGCTGTACCCAATGCAGTGCCTAGCACATAGTGAACATCAATAATGACAATTATTTTAATAACTTCCTATTATATCCTACATTGAAGTAGCTCCAATATTGACATTTTCAAGCTAGAAAATAAGGAAATTATATTAAAATAATTTTCACGATAAAAGAAGAGGATAAAGTGTAACAAAGAAAGAGAATTTCAAAGAAGAAAATAGGGACCCTCTGTTCTGCACAAAAGGAAACTGTGACATGGCCAAAGTGAGAGTACCATGTTGATGTAACATCCCTTTACATGGCTTTCACTCCCTTAGGTATCTGTTGTTATCTTTCCCATCAAGGAAACATAAATACTAACACTATTTCAGCACAGATTTCCATGTACAAGTCTCTGAAGGGACAAATAAAAAAAAAAAAGTGAGAAGTCACAGAGAAATGTCATTATTTGGGTCATTTGTAAAGTAGGGATAACAGAAATGCATTAGTCACAGGATTCCTGTGAGGAGTAAATGAAATAATACACATTAATAAGCAGTGGGCCTGGCATAGGGCCCATATAAATATTGGGCATTATTGTTACTCAAAACAATGCAAGATCTTCACTGCACCCACACAGCAAATGCAACCCAGACAGATTAAGTGATGTTGCAAAGGAATGCAATGGAGGTAGAAAAAAAAAAGTTTTCTCATGTTTCTAATGAGAAGGAAAATATGGAATGCTACGAGAAAGAGCAAATCCACAGAGCACTATCACAGACTATCACTCTTCCTAGTTAGTTTCCTAGGGTGCTGTAACTACCATAGACTAGGTGGCTTAAAGCAACAGGTATTTATTCTCTCATGGTTCCAGAGGCTGGAAGTTTGAAATCAAGAGATGAGCAGGGCCATACTCTCTCTGAGACCCAGTAGAATCCTACCTTGCCTCTTCTTAGCTTCTGGTGATAGCTGGCAATCCTTAGCATTCCTTGGCTTGCGCCTGCATCACTCCAGTCTCAGACTCTGCTTTTTATATGGCCTTCTCCCTGTGTGTCTCTATCTATTCTCCTCTTATTTAAGGAAAGTAGTCATACTGGATTAATGGCACATCCTACTCCAGTATGATCTCATTTCATCTTGATTACAACCTCAGAGACCCTTTTTCCAAATAAGGTCACAATCACAGATTCCAGGGGTTAGGATTTGAATGTATCATTTCGGGGGAACACATTTCAACCCCCAATACCTCTCTCCTTGGGAGACTTTTTATTTTGTTTTTGTTTGATTTGTGTGGCTTTTTTTTTTTTGTCAGTACTAAAGCTACAAATGTGAAATTCACTGAAACAGATATTCATGCTAATGGACCGACTCAGAATTATTGTAATAAAAAGGCAACTATGTCTACTTAACCATGTTTACTTCCCAAGCTCATTAGTGGTTCCATGTGGTGAGAAAAATTTCCCACTCACTTTATCAAATTTGGCACATTTATTTAGTCCAAGTCAATGTCTGAAATATCCTTTCATACATTTAAGCCAATTTTTCCCAAGGTCGTGCAGCAAGACAGAAGTCATAGATCTTTCCCCTGTGAGTCAATCACTATAAAATATAGCACTGAATTTGGGTGAAAGGAAGTTAGGTGATGAAATGTGCCTGGAATAATACAGAGTTGCTTTTTTCCCATGTAATACACTTTTATTATATTTTATTATATATACATTTAAACCAAAACCAAAGCACCACTGGTTCTAGAAAGAACTGTAATTTCATCTGAATGTTTCCGTAATTAAGTAGCTTACTTTTTAAGACTAACAACCACACTTTCTTTCCAATCACAATTCAAAGTAAAAGGGAATACATATTATTATCAATATCATTTAAGCAAAGTGATCTTTAAAGAATAAAAGTGATCACTTTTCTCTTATCATAAAACATCAGCAAGTAACATAAAACATAACTTTTCCAGTCAAGCATAATCTTTCATCATTGCTGAAATTTTTTGTCAGATTTTTCCAGCCTGGGATTTTTCTGATATAAATTTGGTAATTTTGATAAAGAAAAATTAACTCAATTTGCCTTAAAAATGAACTAATCTAAATTCTGGTCATATGTGCAAGACACAAAGCAATCCATATTAAATTGTCATTAGTGTACATCAGAAAAACAGTTACCAAATTTGATCTGACAAAGAGAAGCCTCTGAGCATGAAATCACTGAGAAACATGAGGCGGCTTTTCTGGAATTGTGTAATACAGATAAAATTTTCTCTTTAGAAATGAACATTATATTTTACATATTTAAAAACCCTATAGGGGGGCAGCCCGGGTGGCTCAACCGTTTAGTGCCTGCCTTCAGCCCAGAGCCTGGTTCTGGAGACCCGGGATTGAGTCCCACGTCAGGCTCCCTGCATGGAGCATGCTTCTCCCTCTGCCTGTGTCTCTGCCTCTCTCTCTCTCTCTCTCTCTCTCATGAATAAATAAAATAAAATAAATCTTAAAAAAAAAAAACCTATAGGGATACAAGTCAAACATGTGACTAACTACACATATAAGCAGTGTAGTGAAGTAGCTAGGGCCCATGTAAAGTCAGGTCAGACCTCCTAAGTTGGAAGCCATGCCTTGGAAGCTGCAAGAAATTCAAACAGCTACTCAATCTAATACTCAGTGTTCTCAGCTGTAAAAGAGGGATGATGATAATAGTACCAACATCTAAGATTTTGATGAATAATAGATGAAATGACTATAAAATCTTTGGCGTTGTGCCTAATGTTATTATTATTAAGAGCACAGATCCACACCTGGCAGGTATGGCAAACTGCCTGGTTTCGAATCACAGCTGCTATGAATTACTGGCAAAGAAGTCTTAGGCAAGTAACTTAACCTCTGTGAGCATCAGATTCTTCAAAAGGGGAAAATAATAGTAAATGCTTCAAGAATATAAAATATATGTGAATTGCTTAACCCAATATAGGAATACAGTAAGATCTCAGAAAAAATATATATACCTCATTATATGTTCATGGTGGAATTTAATTATGCAAATAATTTAATAATTGGCTTTTCATTTACATGCACAAATTTTTTGTTGTTTAATAATTATTCTCATAAATCCAAAACAAAGAATGATTCTATGCATAGAGGGCCAGAAACATTTTTGCATGTTATGAAGAGTCCAAGATTGATCTAGGCAGGGATTTTAGAAATATATTCCTTTCAGATCCATTCTCAGTGCTCCCAAGTAGTCCATGAGCAGTTTACTTAAATTTCACTCTTTTCTAATATTTTTTTAGCTGCAAAGAAAGAAACTAACATATTTCAAAGAAGTCTTGATGTCCATTCTCACAAAAATCAGAAAACAACCCAAGTAATGTGTGTAGCTATACTTGCTTAAAGCATTCAGATACAAAAAGTATTATCAGGCAGATTCTCAGATTACTTTCCTCATGCTCATCTTTTTCACCGGACCCTTCCCAGCAGCTATGCTTGGTACACAGAGCCCTCCTTTCAAGTCCAACATTGTGTCTCAGCTCCTGGACTGCTCTATCTAGACTGACACTGAAGAGTGGATCCTCTCCTCCACAAGGGATTGCCTAATGGCTTTACTTACCAACTAAAAGTAAAATCTAAATGGGGGCCAAAAACATTTCTCCCAGGCCTGTAGGTAAGGAGACTGAAAAGGCTACCTTCCAAATATGCCAGCCTGAAGTTAAGAAATAGGAGTGTTGGGAAAAAAAAAGAAAAGAAAAAAAAAAAAAAAAAGAAAGAAAGAAAGAAAGGAAGAAAGAAAGAAAGAAAGAAAGAAATAGGAGTGTTGGGCAGCCCGGGTGGCTCAGCGGTTTAGTGCCGCCTTCAGCCCAGGGCCTGATCCTGGAGATCCAGGATCAAGTCCCACGTCAGGCTCCCTGCATGGAGCCTGCTTCTCCCTCTGCCTGTGTCTCTGCCTCTCTCTCTCTCTCTCTCTCTCTCTCTGTCTCTCATGAGTAAATAAATAAAATCTTTAAAAATAATTTAAAAAAAGGAGTGCAAAGATTGGAGTTATACAGGGTTTGAGAGCCTCTCCTTTAGCAAACATGATTAGTTGGCTAACCAAAGCCATTCTCTATCATAAGCCAGAATTTCTCCTTTACTGTCTCCCACTACAGATGTTGGAAAGATAAGTAATCACTTTTCAAGCTCTTCAGTAGCTAGGAGTGGCCAATGACGTATAAGCAGAACACTGCTAAGGAAGTATTAAGAGTCTCTAAAACTTTTGCTTTTGTGATCAAACAAGATATTATATGCCTGGTGCTGCCCCTTCCCTGCCCCTCCCCCTTTTTTCTACCTAGAACATGAACCTGAGGTTTAGACCAGCAGTAGCATCGTGCACCTATGAATCAATCACTAAATACAAGGACCAGCTGTCTGAGCAGGGCCACAACAGTGTTCTAACTCTAACATCACAAGTACAGAGTAAGGCATTATTCTTCCAACATCAAGGCTAAGACCTCGAGATCCTCAGCTAGATAGAAGGGGTGACATTAGACTGCAAAGCAGGTAACAGTGTTAGCTGCTCAAAATGGTAGCTGTAATGGCAACAGGGGGCCAGCTGCATGTATTTTCAATACCAATAACCGTATTTAGCATCATCAGTACCAGTATCCCTAAATACTTAGGCTAATTGTTTAATTTCTATTTGAGAAAATAGATCTGAAGAGACCTGAAATGTTAAAATGTTATGCAAGTGCAAAATAGTAAAAAAAAGTTCTTTATTTTACTATATTTCAATTGAGAGAAAAATAAGGACTGTAAATTTTAACAATGAGAAACTAATAGAACTGACACACGATAAGCAAAATGTTATGCCTTTCTTTGATTGAAGCATATATATAAATATGAGTGTGTTAAAAGCAAGAATCCAAGTGAAAAGTCATAAATTATAATGTTGAAGAAAGTCATGTTCCAAAATAAGACTTGTTTTCTTCAGCAGTCTGGATAACATTTTACCTTGTGTTCAAACTATCCATGCATGCAATGAATGCAGCTTAGGCAACCTCAAATTATACCCCATTTCTGATCATCTTGTAGCAACTCAACCCATGTCGATGGAAATGTAGCATCGCATTGCACATCTAAGTAAAACAAATAACATTTGCCATTTAAATGCATGAGGTACCTTTAAACTGACACTCTGTATTTAAATATCTCTACCTAAAAACAGACTAGAAATACAACACAATATTTTAGAGATTAAATCAACATGAAAATTTGCCCTGGTCAATCACAGTATTCACCTCTCATTCTACAATTTATTCACAAATTGATTCCTTTCTGAGTTTCTTTTCTTGAGCTCATCCTTCCCACTTCTTTAATTACAATTCACTAATGCAAATGATGTTAATATACCTGTACTTGAATTTGCCACATCTTACATTATCATTCCTCATCCTTACAAGAACAGGGACCCAACCTCTGTACAAGCTTAATTTTCCCACAATGGTCTGCATCTCATTTCCTACCATTTGTTTGTCAACTTCTTCCAACATTTACTACTTCTACCTTCTTTTACACCATCAATCTCTTGCTCCTTTCGTTAGGGCTATCAATTAATTCAAATAAAAACACACACAAAAAAATGAAAGAGCCCCAAACCTGCAAATGTCTTCTGGCTACTTATAACCTAGTACCTAAAGAACATCCTTTCTCAGTCATGCTTTTCAAAAGAAAAGATCTCACTTCTTTCCCAATATCCCATATATACAACCATTTGTGCTGGTAAATGTTTAGCAATTGGCTCTCCTAAAAATAAGTATGTGTATGTGTATGTACATATATGTATATGAGTTTGTTATAAATTTTATTATTATAAAAGAGATATCAGCACAATTTATACATAATAATAAAATATATAATACTTTTTACCTTAAATTCCATAGTGCCAACTGGTTTATTTTATTTTTTCCAATCTGGTTTCTTATAAAATGCTTTCTTTTTTTTTCAAGATTTTATTTATTTATTCATGAGAGACAGAGAGAGAGAGAGAGAGAGGCAGAGACACAGGCAGAGGGAGAAGCAGGCTCCATGCAGGGAGCCCAACGCAGGACTTGATCCAGGGTGTCCAGGATCACGCCCTGGGCTGAAGGCGGCACTAAACCGCTGAGCCACCCGGGCTGCCCATAAAATGCTTTTATTGATATTTACCAAATATGTTATATTCTGACATGGATGTTGGTTGGTATTTTCTTTTACATTTATAAATATGATGAAAGTAAAACAATGAATATGTAGGTCAGAACTTCTCTTGCACACCAAAAATGGGAGCAACTTCTCTGTTAACTAGATAATATTTTATGAATTTGGAGAATATCTGGAAGAATACTTCATTTTTTGTGCCACTTATAATGCAATTTCTACATATCCAACACCCTTTTTAGTTTAGTCTGCATTATTAACAATATCTCTATCCCTTTAAGTCTAGAAAAGAGCAAAACAAAATCTCACATTTGCACCATTTGCCAATTTCCATGGTATAAATACTCTCACTATGGCAAACTGCAAGATACCAAAGTGAAGTCAATGAACACAGACTCCAGAAGAGATATACAGTAGCAGAACATTATAGGGTACATCCATTATCCAGACAAAATAGATGTAAATAACCTTTTTAAAATTTTATTTATATTCAATTAGTCAACAGATAGTACTTCATTTGTTTCAGGTGTAGAGTTCAGTTACTCTAGACATAAATAACTTTAAGAGCACAGACAGGGCAGCCCAGGTGGCTCAGCAGTTTAGTGCCGCCTGCAGCCCAGGGCGTGATCCTGGAGAGCCGGGATTGAGTCCCACGTCAGGCTCCCTGCATGGAGCCTGCTTCTCCCTCTGCCTGTCTCTGCCTCTGTCTCTCTCTCTCTCGATTAAATAAATAAAACCTTTAAAAAAAAAAAAAAAGACCACAGACAATAAGAAATGCACTAAAGCAAGTAGGAAGGATGGATTTTGAACATTTATTATACTTATTTTTAATATAATTTATTTAATTATAAGTATACATAATTCAGTTTACAGTAATGGCTATGTTTAACAACCAGCTTGTCAAGACAGTGTGGTACTGGCACAAAAACAGACACATAGATCAATGGAACAGAATAGAGAACCCAGAAGTGGATCCTGAAATGTATGGTCATCTAATATTCAATAAAGGAGGAAAGACTATCCATTGGAAGAAAGACAGTCTCTTCAATAAATGGTGCTGGGAAAATTGGACATCCACATGCAAAAGAATGAAACTGGACCACTCTCTTTCACCATACACAAAGATAAACTCAAAATGGATGAGAGATCTAAATGTGAGACAAGAGTCCATCAAAATCATAGAAGAGAACACAGGCAACACCCTTTTTGAACTCGGCCACAGTAACTTCTTGCAAGATACATCCACAAAGGCAAAAGAAACAAAAGCAAAAATGAACTATTGGGACTTCATCAAGATAAGAAGCTTTTGCACAGCAAAGGATACAGTCAACAAAACTAAAAGACAACCTACAGAATGGGAGAAGATATTTGCAAATGACGTATCAGATAAAGGGCTAGTTTCCAAAATCTATAAAGAACTTATTAAACTCAACACCAAAGAAATAAACAATCCAATCATGAAATGGGCAAAAGACATGAAGAGAAATCTCACAGAGGAAGACATGGACATGGCCAACATGCACATGAGAAAATGCTCTACATCACTTGCCATCAGGGAAATACAAATCAAAACCACAATGAGATACCACCTCACACCAGTGAGAATGGGGAAAATTAACAAGGCAGGAAACAACAAATGTTGGAGAGGATGCGGAGAAAAGGGAACCCTCTTACACTGTTGGTGGGAATGTGAACTGGTGCAGCCACTGTGGAAAACTGTGTGGAGGTTCCTCAAAGAGTTAAAAATAGACCTGCCCTACGACCCAGCAATTGCACTGTTGGGGATTTACCCCAAAGATTCAGATGCAATGAAACACCGGGACACCTGCACCCCGATGTTTCTAGCAGCAATGGCCACAATAGCCAAACTGTGGAAGGAGCCTCGGTGTCCATCGAAAGATGAATGGATAAAGAAGATGTGGTCTATGTATACAATGGAATATTACTCAGCAATTAGAAATGACAAATACCCACCATTTGCTTCAACGTGGATGGAACTGGAGGGTATTATGCTGAGTGAAATAAGTCAATCGGAGAAGGACAAACAGTGTATGTTCTCATTCATTTGGGGAATATAAATAATAGTGAAAGGGAATATAAAGGAAGGGAAAAGAAATGTTGGGAAATATCAGGAAGGGAGACAGAACATAAAGACTCCTAACTCTGGGAAACGAACTAGGGGTGGTGGAAGGGAAGGAGGGCGGGGGGTGGGGGGGAATGGGTGACGGCCACTGAGGGGGACACTTGACGGGATGAGCACTGGGTGTTTTTCTGTATGTTGGTAAATTGAACACCAATAAAAATTAATTAAAAAAAAAAAACCAGCTTGTACAACTCCTGAAAATTTAACAATCTGACTCTCACAAATCAGTATAAGCCAGCTCCAGGTCACCACCACATGGCTATATGGCTTATGCACCTATCACTCTACTGTATCTGCTCTTGCTAGAGCCAACATGGACTTGCAGCTACTGGTCCATGGAAACTTTTGTATACCTATTTTATTTAATCTCTCTGCCACATTTCCAACCATTTCCACACAACTTTCAACTACCCTGTCATGCTTTTTCAAATTCATCTTAGAATTTATTTCATTCACCATCCTCCTTAAATGTTCGTGTTATTCTAACCTCAGTTCCCTTTCCCATTCATTTTGCAAATCCACTCTAGGCAATCTCACTAATGGTTTTAGTTAAGCAACAATTTACCAATGACCTTAAATCCCTATCACTTAGCAAACCAGACTGTTCTGCTAAGTACCAGAATGGATTGCACAATGCCTTATGAGTTAGGTCCCCTTCTTATTTACTTACAAATTAATTAGTTGGGTAATCATTTGTTTATGTCTGTCTCTCCCAGGAGGCTGTAAGCTTCAAAGGCACATGGAACATTGTGACTCTTTTCTTGCTGTATCCTCAGAGTCTAGCATGTTATCTAGCATAGAGTAGTTAACTCTGGGAATCAATAAAAGTATAAATTGAAATAAGTATTTCAAACTCAACAAACGCAAAACAGAACTCAGCAAATGTTCCACAAAATGTGTTTCTTTCATGAATCCCAATCAAACCAAATGGTGCCAGTATACAACCCTGCCTCATGTGAAAGCATCCCAGACTTGCCCTTTCTTTTATTCTCCTTAGCTACTCCTTCATGACAATCTACTTTTTCGTCTCCTAAATATACTTCAAAACTATTCACTCTTCCTCATCATTCCTCTTGCTACCTTAGCTTCTACTCACTCTTGCCTGGACCACTACAACAGCCTCCCAAGCTCCTTGCCTCCTGTCTTTCCCTATACCAACTCAGCTACATAGTGCTACCAAAATAGTATCTTTAAAATGATGACTATAGCCACACTTATTTAGTAATCTATCAATGGTGTTCTACCAGCTGGAGGGTAAACTCCACACTCCATTCCCTAGCACTTACAAAGCCATCAGGACCTCATCTGGCTTCCCAGGCTCATCAGCTTCGCTTTCACAGGAGAAGCCTAAACTCTACTTGCACTCACATGGCTGTAGTTCCCCCACTCTCTCACATCTCTGGGCCTCTGGACTTTTACTTCTCTCAGCCTGAAATATCCTCTCCCAGTTGTTCACATGGTCGTCAAGGCTCATTGGAAGCAGCTTTGCTATTCAGAAGCTTTTTTTGACCCCCAAGGAAGAGCCTTTCCTCTCTACTTTCATAATACTCTGGTCTTTCTCTAACTATATTAATTCCCTTCTATGGCTATTACTTTTGAATATTTATTTCTCCCCAACTAGACTATGAACACTTGCCCAAACTTGACCATAATGACCTCAGAGACAAGCGCACAGTAGGAACTCAGTACTCCTTGTATGACTATAAAATGACAAATCATTTATTCTGCAGAGAAAATATACATCTAAGTAGTTGTCCCTTTTAAAACCATTCACCTTGAAAGTTACCCACTTAGTTTAATGATGGTGGCATTACTCCAAGTATTTTTGGAAGTCGAGTTTCAGAATTGTCTGGGGAATGTTCTTTAAATTATCTCAAGTGAGGCCAAAAAAACATCATTCTGAACAGATCTGAAGCCTAGGAGGAATCACAGCACAAGTGATACAATTCTCTGCAGAGAATGAGGAATGAAATATGTACAAGATCACATAATGATTGATGCAGGGGGACTAATCAATTGGCTCAGAGGCATATCTACAGAGAGAATCTCAAAAAATATTTTGAGCAAAGGTCAGATTATTTAAAGACATTTACAAGTCCTTAAGACATGATTTCTTTGGTAGACATTATTAATGTGGATGTATAATTATTGGGAACGTGCTTGATCCATTTTATGAAGCTCTACAAATTAACATTTCCCAAGGAATATCCAATGTGAATTGGTATCTAATAGAAACTGGTGATTAAAGAAATTTAATGTACAGTATTAAACAGTCAAAAAGATCCATTTACTCCCAGATTTTTCACAAATGTTAGTATCTTTATATGACTATCTGTGACATCCAATTATGGCACACAGGGTTTATTAAACTCTTTTAACTTCATGATCTTTTTTTCTTGCAGATGTTGTAGTACTAACACTCCATACTTTAAGAAATCTGTTGCATGGGACTAGGTGCATCTTTAGGCAATATGACTTGTAACCTGAAACTATACTGATACCAAAAGCCACAGATGAGGTTACTGAGAATTTATTCTAACTGCCTTACATAATGTATCTTATGTATCTTTACAACATATCCTTACAACAGTCTTATAGTGTAGATAGTACTAGGATCCCCAATTTACAATTAAAGAAAGAAAGGCTAAGAAAACTGAAGTAACCAGGCAGATACCACACAGTTAGTTAGAAATAGAGACACAATGTCACCCTGTCATGGCCAGCCCATGGGCTGGAAAGCTTAACCTGGGCACTGAGACAGTTCGCACCTGCACTATCTTTTGGACTTAACACGCTCTCCTGGAATACACTGTCCCTTCACAAATTCCCTATGTCCAGATAGCTAATTCCTACCTATTACTTTAAGGTTCATTTTATCTACTTTCCCTGGGATGCCTACACTGCCAACTGACTAAAAATAGCCATCCCATGGTACCGGATTCCTTTTATGAACTTATAAATCTACTATCTTATACAAACTGAAGCTAGAGACCAGAAAAAAAAAAAAAAGCTTTTGACTGGCTAACATATCCCTGATAAGAGACAAGTTAATGGCCTAACCTCATTTTTATGGCTTTATCGGAATAAATTTGAGCAATACCATAATAATAAATTTGAAATACTGCTTTTAACATTTCAAAGTATTTTCAGGAATATCATCCCTCTGTATCACAACTTTGAAAGGAAGAAAATAAGTTATCTTTATAAATGAAGAATCTGAGTTTTAAACAGCTAAGAGGCTCACAAGCAAATCAGTATACCCCAGCACAGTATTTAACACATAGTAGGTATTTGATGGATGGCTGAGTAAACGCTTGAGCAATGTTAAATTAAATTTTGATATTTTTCACACTTTAGCACTCCCTTCACTATGGTGTAGCATCTCCATATACAGCAGATACTGTTGATGCCTGCCCACATCCCCTGGCCATTACTACTCAAATGTGTGCCCACAGACTTTCAACTGCCAACACTTCTATTTTGTCACTTGAGGTTTTCTCTGGACCTCTACAGCAGGCGGGGAAGCAGCCTTCAACTAAGGAGTAACTAGTTCTAAGGTGTAATACCCAAAAAGCAAGGAAGCTTCTTGGGTAGACAATTCTAAGGGATGTCTTCTTGCAGTTTCTCAAAAAGAATTAAGCTTCAGTTGCCCAAAATGGTACCTGGCTTAATATACATCCTTTACTGACTGCCTTCCCTATTCCCACTCATAGGTTCTTTGCCTCCTAAAGAAACTACCTGCTCTCCAACCTTTGTCTTAGAGTCTGATTCTGGGAAATGAAACACTCTAGGATAGGAAAGTGTTTCTAGTTTTAAAAACCAAAGGTAAAAAAGTCAGGGATCATTTACAAATAATTTAGTATAATCACATTTTTCAAAGAGAAAACATTAACCAGCCACTATTGCCACTGCACACTAAAAAAAATCCTAACTGGGAGTTACTGTTAGCACATGAATTTTAACTTATGAATTTTCTGACATGAAAAGGGAAGAAAGACTGCTTTGAAAAGTACAGAAAGACACTTTAAAAATCTGTTGGGCAAAGTGCCATTTTAATACCCACTTTAGGCCTTCTATCTAACACCTTCCCCAGGTGCATAGACTGAGAAAAGTAAAAATTCTCACATTCTATTAATCTACTCTTTTTGAAATAACTTTTTAAAGGCTGGGGGGCAGGGACAAAAGACATCAGGTTGTTTTAATGAAGCGATCTAATTGCATAGCATTTCTTAAATAATCCACAGATCTCTGATTTTCAGTAAAGCAAACATAAGCTATCTCTCCCATATGCCTACATTTGATGCCACTGAATATGTCCACTCATTTGTTCAAAATCTGCCAAACACTTTCTATGGAGAATTATGAGGATTAACTTGTAGAAATAGGAAAATGAAAGACACACAGCTATCCCCAAGGAATCTTAAATGGTAAGACAGAAAAATGAACCGTTACCATTCAGGATGACAGTGGATGCCGAGGGCATGTGGGGGTCACCACGGAAATGCTCCTAACCTACATAGAGAAGGAGGAATGAGGTGTGGAGGCAGCAAAACTGGATTAAGATGCTTATGAGACAGTTGCTTTAAAATATAGTTCCCCACACCTAGCCCACCATATTTTATTTAAAATTAAAAACTATAAAACATGAACACTTACATGCACCATGAAATTAAAAGAGCTTTTTTCTAGATTTTCTGATTCCAAAATTTGGATAAATTCATTAAAGTTCATCTCCCTTCATTTTGTAGGTGCTCCTGCTTGGCTCTGGAAGATCTACTTAACCCTCCTCTTAAGTAATCCAGCAGCATTTGTATAAGAAACCCCAAGTTAATGAGATCTGAACTAAAACTTGAAGGAAAATCAGGAATTCTCCAAATGTAAGGGGGGAAGGATTCTTCTGGCAGAAACGTGCAAATGGATACCACTGAGAGGCAACATGGAACTCTTAGAACAGTCAGTAGATTAGTACACCAGGGAGAGAGGGGCATGTGGGGGATGTAGGGGGAAAAAAAGTATCAGGAAATGAGACTGGAAAGATCAGTAAAGGTCAGGTCTGTTATGGTCCTTGATTCATTCTTTTGAGGTAGAATTCACATACCACAAAATTCACCCTCTCAACCTGTACAATTCATTGATTTTTTTTTTTTTAGTAGACACACAGAGCTGTACAACCATCAGCCCCATGTGATTAAAGAACATCTTCATCACTCTCAGAAATAAACCTATGTGCATTAGTAGTCACATGCCATTCCACCCCGCAACCCAGTCCCTGACAACCAATACTCTACTCTTATCTCTGAAGTATAAATGGAATTATACAATATGCGACCTTACAAAAGGCCTTGGAAGTCACGCTCCTTTCACTTAGCATAATGTTTTCAAGGTTCATCCATCAATACATCATTCTTTTTTTATGTCCCAGGATTTTCCATTGTGTGCATTTACCACATTTTGTTTATCTATTCATCAGCCGGTAGACATTTCAGTTGTTTCCACTTTTTGGCTATTATAAATGGCTATGAACAAGCATGTACAGCTTTTGTCTAGAAATATGTTTTTCATTCCCTCAGGCATATACCTAGGAGTGGAAGTGCTGGGGAATGTGGTAATTCTACATTTAACTTTTTGGGGAACTGCTAGACTGCTTTCCAAAGTGGTTGCACCATTTTACATTATACCAATGCTAAGGAGTCTGAAGTCATCCAGATGTCAGGGGAGCCACTCAAAGTCTTGAGGCTGGATAGAATGACACTAAAATTTTTAGAAAGGTCACTCTAGAAGCAGTGTGGAGAGTGATTAAATAATTTGAGTAATATAAGAGGCATAAAAGTCAGTTCGGTGTCTGCTGCAAATAAGCCAGGTAAGAGACAACAAAATACTCTAATTAGGAAAATAATAGAAAAAAAAAAAGAAAAAGAAAATAATAGCAGACATGGGGAGGAGGAATTGGAATTGAAAAGGAAGAGAAAGGAATTAAAAACTCGGAGGACAGAAAGAGAAACTGCTTTTTATTTATTTTTTTTTTGAAACTGCTTTTTAAAAAAGATTTTATCTGAGAGAGTGAAAGACAGAGAGAGAATGAGAGAGCACAAGCAGGGGGAGGGGCAGAGGCAGAGGGAGAAGCAAAGTCCCCTGCTTTGCAGGGATTCTGACATGAGGCTGGAAACCAGGACCACAGGATGATGACCTGAGCAGAAGTTAGATGCTTAACAGACTGAGACACTCAGGCACCCCAGGAAATCTTTTTTTTTTTTAAGATTTTTTTATTTGTTTGTTCATGAGAGACACACAGAGAGAGGCAGAGATACCGGCAGAGGGAGAAGCAGGCTCCATGCAGGGAGCCTGATGTGGGACTCGATCCTGGGACTCCAGGACCACATCCTGGGCTGAAGGTGGCGCTAAACCACTGAGCCACCAGTGCTGCCCGGAAATCATTTTTAAAAACAATTAATTCCAGACACCTGGGTGGCTCAACGGTTAAGGATTGAGTCCCACACCAGGCTCCCTGCATGGAGCCTGCTTCTTCCTCTGCCTATGTCTCTGCCTGTGTGTGTGTGTGTGTGTGTGTGTGTGTGTGTGTGTGTGTCTCACGAATAAATAAAATCTTTAAAAATAAAAACAATTAATTTAAAACTTAAATTACACAGGAAGATGAGTATCATAAATCATAAACTTAAATGCCTAAAAGATCAGGCAAGTAATGAAAATAAATAAAACACCAGATGTAAGCATTGGGAATGGAGATTATAAGAGGAAAGAACAGATCTCATCTTAAAAAAGCAGTTATCACTCAGCTCCAATCACCCCAATGCCATTGGGAATGTAGATGTACTACTGTCAGATCTTCTTCTTAGTCACAAAAAGTCAAAAATCTGGATTTCATGTTAAATATACTGATTTTTTAAGTATAGTCAATTAATTCAATGTTTCTTTAAATTCTGTGATATCAACAAAACATGCCCATGAGCTGCAGTCTGATCTCCCCAACAGGAAGTGAAAGGAATGGTAAGCCAAGAATCAGAGTATGTGCACAGAGAAGGGGTGGACAGGAGAAGATCCCACGGAAGAGACTGAGAGAGCAGAGGCAGAGGAGGAAACTGTCAGGATTTGACATCCCAAAGACCCAGGGATGATAGATTCCAAAAAGGGGAATAGCAGTAAACTGTAAAATGCCACAGGGAGCCATTTCACATTGGGAGTGAAAAGTGGACTTCAGGATTTGACAACTATGGAATACAAAATATGGAAAATTTAAAAAAAAATTGGTGACTGTGAGCAAGTAGAAAGCTGAATAGCTTAGCTTTCTCTCTTTTCCCAAACCTTTTCTTCAAAAATCAACATAAGAATTACGTGCCTCAAATTTCTATTTACATTTCTTGGAGAAGAAACATCACTGATTATGCTGTCCTCTTTAGGTGATAGATATTAGAATAGTCCAATTTTTTTTAATGATGCCCTATGAAGAAGTTTTGATCTCTATGATGCATGATCCCTTGTTCCTCTCAAGCTTAGTTATAAAAATTAATGGCTAATGTATCTTATAAACAAAAAATTTGTGAGAACAGTGTATATAGCTTTACCTGTGTGTGGCAGAGACCCAAAATAACAGTGGCTTAAATAAGAGAGAAGTTTATTCCTCACTCACATAAAGCTCTGAGCTGGTATGGCAGCTCTGCCTCAAGAAGTCGTATCACTGTTCCAGGCTTTTTAAAAGAAATCTTGTTGTTCTGCTATCCTTAGAATGCTGGCTGGCCTCTTACCATGGTCTAAGACAATACACCACCATATCCACATTCCATCAAGTGAGAAGGGAGGAAAGAGCACTCCCCTGTGCTTTAATGGCCCATTTGGAAGTCATACAAATCACTTTTACTTACTTCCTATGGCCAGAATTTTGCCACGTGGCACAATTCCTAGCTGCAAGGGAGGCTGAGAAATGTCATCTTTATTCTGCAGGGTCTGATCTCAGCAAAATTCAGGAACTCTGGGTTTGAGGAAGATGGGGAAAGGAGATACTGGGAGATAACTAGCAGTCTCCACGATAGAGTGGTATTCAATTTTTTAAGATTCTGTTCTTAAAAATTCTATAAATAATTTATATTTTGGTTCAGTTTTACAAGGGAATATAAATCTGTCCTAACCTTTATGCTTAAATATTGGAAACAGAGCACTGTAACATTGCCACAATTTTGGCTTCATCGTGCTGGTATTTATGACAGCACTGAAGAAAGTTAAAGTTAATTTTAATTTGTTCTTACAAAATTATTTTCCTAAGAATTCTAAAGCAACTCTAGTCTTCTTGCCATGCCTAAAAACTAGCTTTCAAAAGACTACATTAAAAACTCAAATTATAAAATACAAAAATCATTGACATATTCCTACAGCATATGGAACTATACCACCTCAAAGATTCTTTTAAATTAACACAGTCAATTGTGCCCTTACTGCCAGAAAATGCTTGAAGTAACAACATGCATGCGCTAAAGCAAGATGTGCTCCTGAATTTTGACACTCTATTCTCATATTAGTTCACAGTGCTATATTTTATCATTCAAATACTAGAGAAAACTAAAAATAAAATAGGTTCACCAGCACATAGTTCACTACTACTTGACTTGTGAACATTCTAAAAACCTACTCATGAACTATAGAATAAACTACTAAATTTCTTAAGTAAATATAAAAAGGAACTCCAAAAAAAGTGACACAATTTAAGAGACAGTAATTTATTAGCTGTTTTATGATCACTCACATGATATAAATTCAAGAGTATATTATTACAAACTACCTGACTTCAATTCTTCTTAAAAAAAAAAACAAGCTAAGGGCAGCCCCGGTGGTGCAGCGGTTTAGCACCACCTGCAGCCCAGGGCATGATCCTGGAGACCCTGGATCGTGTCCCGTGTCAGGCTCTCTGCATGGAGCCTGCTTCTCCCTCTGCCTGTGTCTCTGCTCCTCTCTCTCTCTGCATCTCTATGAATAAATAAATAAAATCTTAAAAAAAAAAACAAGCTAACAGGACAGAGTATTTCCCTATATTAACATCTTTTATCCACTTACAAGTATGTGAATTCTTATGCTTAACAAATTTAACTTCTTATTTTATGACTGACTTACTTTAAGAATAATTTTGAATAGCTAGAGCAATAATTAAAATCATCAAGCATAATACAGGACATAAATGACTATTAAAACTTAATTTCTGAAAATATGTAGTACAAAGTATTCATTATTAAAGGTTTGGAAAATACTGAAAACTAAAAAAGACTATCACAATAAACTACATTAAAGTGAGTATTAAATACTTAAATCATCTCCAAAATTATATTAACCAATAAGACTTTACATGGAAGAGAAAAATCAATGGAGGATATGCATTTTTTAAAAGATTTTATTTATTTATTCATGACAGAAAGAGTGAGAGGCAGAGAGAGAAGCAGGCTCCATGCAAAGAGCCCAATGTGGGACTCGATCCCGGGACTTCAGGATCACCCCGAGCCAAAAGCTGATGCTAAACCACTGAGCCAACCAGGCACCCTGAGTATATGCACTTCTAGTCAAGACAGAATAACAGGGATGGGAAATGCATGCTCTCTGAAGTGCTATACAAAATGTATGAAACAACAGTTTTCAAGACACTGGATATCAGGCAATAATCCTGAAGAAACAGGAAACATAATGCAAACCCTAAGAAATGGGAAACTGATGACATGAGCTCTATGACTGTTCCAGCTTCTAGACAATAGCTCAGGGAAGAAAAAACAAAGCAGAGCCAGCACAATCCCTGAACTGAAGAGATGTACCTAAGAATATAAGGAGATCAGAGAAGCTAGAAATCCCCAGATTTCTTCTACCAGAAAAAAAGGCAGTTGAACACAGAGAGATCTCCAAAGATCTACAGATAACCCTCAAAGACTCAGCAAAGTACTGATCAGCTGTGATCAAAGTACTGATCACAATATATAAGGGAAACAACACATGGCCAGGGAAAGAACCACCAGAAAGGATTAAAGGGAACAGTACAGAGCACTCACTTAAGGTTGAGAATTCTGCCTGTTCCCCCCAGCCATACTGGAAAACATTAGAATTCATGCGGATTGGGGTAAAGCTGAACAAGACCTAAAAGATCAAACTTTTTCCAAGAAACTAATTGTATCACATGAAAAACACATTTAAGAAGATTTATAGGTATATAAAAATATCCTGCACTCTACAAGGTAAAATTCACAATCTCTGGTATCCATCAAAAACTACCAGGCACCCAAAGAAGCAGGAAAATATAAACCATAACAAAGAGAAAAATCAACCCAACAAAACTGGTCAAGAATTAAAAAGATGTTAGAATTTGCAGACAAGGCCATTAAAATGGTTATCATGAATCTATTCCATGTGCTTAAAAAAGTTAGAGACATGGAAGATTTTTAAGACATCTATTTTAAACTCAAGAGATGAAGACTACAATATATGTGATTAAAAAATAAAAAAACACTAAATGGGCTTACTGGTAGTGAACCTGAAGACACAACAATAGAAACTATCCAAAATGAAACACGGAGATGAAAAAAAAGAAACAGAATATCAGTGATCCTAATATATACATAATTGGAATTCCTGAAAGAGAGTTGCGAGACCAGGGAAACCAAACAAATTTGGGAGGGAAAATAACTACATTCTTTCCAAATTTGAAAGAAAAGATAAATCCATAAATCTAAGAAGTTGAATGGACCCAAATTACAAGGAACATGAGGAAAGCCATACCAAGACACACCATAATCAAATTTTTCAAAACCAGTGAAAAAAGGAAAATGTTTAAGGGCACGTTGTATATGAAAATAAGGATGACAGCAGATTTCTCATAAAAAATAATGCAAGGAAGAAAACAGTGGAGCAATATCCTTAAAGAATGAAAGGGAAATACTATCAATTTAGAATTCTATAACCAACAAAAATCTTATAAAGTGAAAGTGAAATAAAGATGTTTTCTGATATACAAAAGCTGAAAAAATTCAACACTAGCAGACCTTTGCCACATGAATAGTTAAAGGAAGCCCTCCAGGCAGAAGGAAGATGATACCAGATGAAAATAGTATGAAAGCATAAAAGGAAATGAAGGAATGAAAGGAATGAAAAGCACTTAAAATGGCAACTACATGAGGAAATACAAAATATTTGGTTTTATTGTGTAATCTCTTTAAAATATGATTTCATGTTTAAACAAAAATAACATGATATAGGGTTTATAAGATATACAAAAAACATTATATGAAATAAAATTTAATGTGTTTCTAATAGTTATTCAAAAATTATTAATTTCCCCAAGAATATTTCAGACCTGATATTCTAAAGAAATTAGAACCAAACCGTAGCCTTTATTCTAAAATCCCATTCCACTTGGTTTACATTTTCTTATTCGCCTTGAGTAGGCTTAGCATTAAACTCAAATTATATACTCAGAAGTATATTACATTTGCTTTCATAAAGAAAAAACGGTAACTCCAAAAGGTGTTCTTAGTAAACAAGCTAGCTCACATGGTTTCACAATGGTTTTTACTGAAATTTTATAAATGAAAGCAAATAACTATTGTTTCACTACAATGCTAAGCTCATCAAATTTTCATTTTAATGCAGGTAACTTTCAAAATTTGGGTCAAACAGGTAAATTAAAAAATATTTATGGCACAAGTCACAAAACAAAGTTCTCTTCCTCATTTCCCCAACCTGCCTAAAATGAACATAATGCACAATACATACAATTAGGTATTCTTAGGATAAGACAAGTCGGAGCAGAAGATAACAACGCAGTGCTAGCTTCTCACCATTCAGAGGCAGATGAAAACAATCATGTGACCAAAACACAATTCGCAAGTCATGAGTTTAAAATTCTATATATTTCTGAGTTTTTCTCTTAGTCTGTGAAATCTATTCAGAAGCAGAATTACAGGTTCTCTCAATGAGTAGCCCTATGTTGGAAGAAATACAAACAAGATGCATCTTTTGGGTAGTAGGTTTCAAGATAGAAAATTTCATATTGACAAAACTGCCTTGGAAAGGGAGTTAAGTCAGCCATAAAGTATAGTTTACAGGCTTGAGTGTATAACCCTGAAAAGAAATTCTGATGCATATTAAATTTGGGAAATAATACACTAGACTAAAGAATGAAGAAAGGCAAGTCTCCACACCAAAGTCTGTTTTCAAATTCTGCCATTTAAAACAACTATTAAATCTCTAGGAGTAGAGAATGAGTGGAAAATTCTCAAATGTTTCTGCTTGTCAGCAGAGTTTACTTCAGTTTCTTTGAATATTTAGTCTCTATTTAGTTTCTAACCACTATTACCAGATTAGCATTCTCAAAAGAATTAAATGACACAACATATACAAACATACCCAATAACAAGGTTCAATGAATATATGATGGATTTAAATAGAAGACTTGCTCCTAAAGTGCCACAAGTTGTATAAAAGACCTTGGCCACTTACTTGAAGCAATCCTTATCTTTCTAAAGGGAAAATCTTGTTGCACTGATGTCATGCAATTGATACCAGCTGTGAAACTTTTTATGTTGGGATTATATCTTACATAAGGATTGAGTCATCATATGTTTAAGTGTGTATGACGTCACTTCATTCTTTTTCTCTACCAGAAAGGATAAAAAAATATGAAAAGCAAAACAGCCAACAGAAGAAAAGGAATATTCAGACATTTTTAAGAATATGTAAACTTGATGGAGTGCCTGGGTGGCTCTGTGGGTTAAGTGTCAGACTCTTGATTTCAGCTCAGATCATGATCTCAGGGACCTAGGATGGAGCCCTGAGTCCGGCTCTGGATTCAGTGGAAAGCCTGCTAAAGATTCTCTCTCTCCCTCTCCATTTGCCCCTCCCCCCCCCATACGGGTGCTCTCTCTCTCTCTAAAATAACAAATACATCTTTTTTTTTTTTTTTTACGTACATAAATTGGGCAGCCTGGGTGGCTCAGCGGTTTAGCGCCGCCTTCAGCCCAGGGCGTGATCCTGGAGACCCGGGATCGAGTCCCATGTCGGCCTCGCTGGATGGAGCCTACTTCTCCCTCTGCCTGTATCTCTGCCTCTCCCCCTCTCCTCTCTGTTTCTCATGAATAAATAAATAAAATCTTTAAAATAAATAAATAAAGTACATAAATTTCAAATCAGAATATCAGCAGACATTAGTACATCAAATACAAACTATTATAAACACCTCATGAACAATGATGATAATAATGATAATGATCAAATAGAGAATGCAAGTTAAATGGTTTATTAAGGAGAGAAAAGGATTAGAACAATGAGACTAGGGCAGCCCTGGTGGTACAGCGGTTTGGCACCGCCTGCAGCCTGGGGTGTGATCCTGGAGACCAGGGATCGAGTCCCACATCGGGCTCCCTGCATAGAGCCTGCTTCTCCCTCTGCCTGTGTGCCTGCCTCTGAATAAATTTAAAAAAAAAAAAAAAAAAGAACAATGAGACTAGCAAACACAAGTAAACCTGGGCAATTAAGAAAAAAAAGTGTATGTAAAACTTATTTGATTAAGTGATCAGTGTCAGGCCTGTACACTAATAAGGAAATGATAAAAACCCAAATCAAATGATAGGAGATTGAAGGGATGACATGCAATGTTGTTGGTCATTTGGGAAAAGAATGAAACAAATTTGATGGAATATATCGACCTGTGTTTAAAGTAATGTAACTCAAATAAATAAGTAAAGTAATATAACTCTTTTTATTTATCCAAAAACAATGACTTCCAAAAACACCAAATTACAACCAAAAAATGTAGCAATGGTGGTGCAATGAGTTTGAGAATGGATGGCACAATATCTGGACCTGAGCTGCCTACCAACCACATGACACTGCTTTATAATTAAAATTAAATAAAAGCAAATTCAGGCTCTCAGCCTAACTACACTTCAAGTGCTCAAAGGTCACATGTGTCTAGTGACTATGACAATTGGAGAACACAGACACAGAATATTTCCATCACCAAAGAAAATCCTATTAGACAGCACTAATCTATACAAGTGCTAAAAGGCCTTGTATATGAAGTGTGAATTCTAAAAGAAGACATGCACACGCACACATACACACACAAGCAGGAGTCAATAACTGATCCAGTCTTTCTTTCAGAGCATTTATTGAGTACTTCTCAGGTAAGAGCTGCTGTGCTAGGCATCTGGAGTCCACAGATTAAACAAAATAGTCCCTGCCCTTAGGAGCTCACAGTGCCATAGGAAACAACAACATATAAACAGCTGTTCAATCAGCAAACACTTGTTAGGCATCAACTAACAGAAACACACTTAGTGCCGTAGAATAAAAACAAAAACAGTAAGCACATTCTCCCTGCCTTCAACGGGGCTTCCAATCTAGTCAATGACACAATACAGAGTAAGATGCAAAATATTTTAAGTGGCAATTAATATTTGGAACTATGTATTTCAAACTGAAATCCATGAGTTTAACACACAGTTTTGTTTTGCCATTTCGGGTTATCACAGGGATGATAATCTAAAAGTATAAAATAAATATAAATATATTCTAATTAATTTCTGAATAAGCATCTTAAAACAAAATAACCACCATGGAGTTTTCATTCCACTTTAATGATTGGTGTCAATCAGGCAAGTACTAGATGAAGGCAAAATAACATGCAATTTGCTAAATAAATAAAGTCTGATGAGAAAAAAGGTAAGGATGGATCAAGTCACTACATAGTAGCAAGGCATCCAAAGGTAACCTGCACGATAGTGGTTAAAATCATCATCATGTCTGAACATGAGGCATACATGCTATCTGTGTGTAGTTTGTACACTATCTGTTCTCCATTCCTGTAATCTCTGGATATGACTTACACATTTGTCTTAGAATTCAATAATTTCACAGTGCTGATCACATCTTTAAGAGAACAAAAAGATATTATAGAGTGATCAGGTGATACCTCATTAAAACATTTAAAGATTACTTACTAGTAGAATTTTGTTCATGAATGAAGTCTGATTGACCTGAACCAGCAGTCTTGAAGTTAATATTGTGGGGGGGGGGGGGGGGGGGGGGAGGAGTTTTATAATTTGTGAAATCTACAGGTAAAAGTTTTTTCACTTTATTATGTGTTCCTACATACTTACCTAAAATGTTTAATAAGAATAGCCTAGGTTCATACTGCACAGACTCGTAGTCTTAGCTAAAATCAGACCATTCTTCCTGTGGTGTTTTATTTGGGAAGAGTGTTCATTAGGAAGCCAAACCTCCCCTTCCCTTCTCTCCATCTAGGCATGAGAGGCTATAGATCTCTAGTGGGCCACAGAATTGCAAAGAGACCAAAAAAATATGCAAATCATTCCATATAGTAAATATACCATGATACTTCAAAAGTATAAATTAGATGCTGTTCTGGGCAAGAAAAATGCAAATTCATTTAACAATTTTACTCATATAGTAACCTTTTATTATTATGGATTTTTTCAATTAATAATAAAATTCAAATTTGTGTAAATCACTGCTATAATCCTAAATACTATAGGAATTCAGAGAAGAATGAGATCATTGTGAGCTACAGTAATCAGATGAAGCATCACAAAAGCAGAGGGACAGAAGTTGGGCACAGAGAAAAAGGAGCACAGAGAAGGTACACCCCCCTAATGGGTACACTTTCCAAATAAGAACCCAGAGGAGTAACACTCTGATTTTGAGTGGCTACTGACAGTTTCAGAGGTAGCAGGTTCAAAAAAGCATAAAGAATCCTAGGCTGAAAGAAACTTGGGCTATTTGGTACTCTCTCAATCACAAGAGACAGAAAATTTATGGAAAAACTTCTTGCTCACGTAATGTAAAAGCACAAAATCAGCGGTAGATAGAATGGCCTCCAGAATGACTGGATGCTGGAACTGAAAAACTGAAACGTTGCTTTTGTTTCCCACCTCCTCCCTCCTCCCCCCACACACTCATTCACATCTTGACCTTTCTTCACATGTCAGGCTCGTTGTTTAGTATCTAAAACCTAAGTCAGGTGCTAGTTCCAAGCTTAGGGCTTAAATACTTAAAGCCATACAGCAAGGAGTGACAAGAATTAAAAATGAGGGCAGCCCGGGTGGCTCAGCAGTTTAGCGCCCGCCTTCAGCCCAGGGCGTGATGCTGGGCACCCAGGATTGAGTCCCACGTCAGGCTCCCTGCATGGAGCCTGCTTCTCCCTCTACCTGTGTCTCTGCCTCTGTGTGTGTGTGTGTCTCTCAAGAATAAATAAATAAAATCTTTAAAAAAAAAGAATTAAAAATGAAAAGGTAATAAATATAGGCTAGGTCCAGACTATGAGAGAATCTGTATGCCATGCTAAATAGTCTGGGCTTTTAGAGTCAAATCTGGCCTATGCTAAGTTAGAACATCTAAGTCATATGGAAAAAGATAAGTTTATTTCAGAGTTTCCTGAGCTGTAACTTGTCAGAGATTAGGTTATTGTAGCTGACCCTAATAAGCCACAGTTGAGTGGTCCATAGGTATGCACCTGACCTAACATAATCCAATCACAGTGCTGCTTTAGGATATTCAGTTTAAAATACTTACATTTTGACTTAAATACCCAGAGAAACCTTAAAGTCTTCCTCATACTGTGCTGGGATGTGGGATACAACTCTGTAAAATTAACCAAATACAGAGGAGTCCCACACTGAGCTTGTATTTTGCAGTAGAGCAGCAAGGGAATCTGAGCAAATGATTGCGATCAATGGAACTAGATCCATTTAAAGAAGAGATTTAAGTACATAAAACAGAAAGAAAAAAAAAGTAGAAGATCTATGAATAGAATTCAGAGGCACCACAGAGTAGAAAGGGGGACTGAGTAATAGAAGAACAAAGGAAGAATGTCTCAATAGACTTTTCAAGTAGATCAAAACAGTGGCATCTACTGAAAAAGCTATAGAAAGAACCCTATGACCAAAGAGGCAAGGAGAATTCATAACGTTTCCTAATTGAATTTAATAGAAATCTACATATAAGAGAGAAAGGAGACACAGAGCTTTATATTTCTGCCAAAATGATAAGTAGAAATAAAAATATACAGCCTCCACTCCACATTCTTACTTTTAGATGGAAGACAGACCTATAATCTGTACTTCCTGCTGGGAAAAAAGAAGGCACGTTAGCACACTCTCACTCCTCTCTTTAACCCTCATACTCCAGGATCCAGTTCTCCCAAGATGAATGAAGGAACCCAAGAGCAATTGTAGGGCCGACATCCACTTCAGTAAGGAAAACAAGCTTTTCCCCTGGAAGCCTCACTTACTGCTTGTGAGTTAGGGATGTGTATTATAAGACTATGGGCTTTGAAATCAGAACCTGATTCAACTCCTGGTGCCACTCATATGTGAATGACCCTTAGCAAGGTATTTAACCTTTCCGAGTCTCCATTTCCTTGGGAGGGAAGCAGGGGTGGCAGAACCAGGGAAATTGGAACTAGGTTGCCAGAGATGGGAGGCAGATTAGATAAAATCACTCCTGCAAAGTGCTTGGAGCTCCAGCTGTGCTCAATAGAGGACCCTCCCCATGCCCCTACACAACACCTGATACTCATTAGACCACAACTGTACAATGGATCTGAGATGGTCTCTGGCTCTGTTCCCTCCTGAAAAATAAGGGGAGGCCAAGTTGGGGACCTCCAAATCATAGTACTAGTTTGTACAAAGATTGGTGGCAGTAGTCCTTTAAAAAAAAAAAAACATTTCATATGTGGAATACATTAAAGGCTAATTAAGTCAATTCCTAGACTAACATGTCTGCTAGTGAGTCATCTATTTAAAGGCTTCTACTCCTTTCTTACCACCACCGTTGCAGGATTCTTGTCTCACAGAGTGAAATAATCTCCCAGGCAAAAGGGTGAAGTAAAAGTTTAAGTGAAGGTGAGAAGAGAAACGAAAGAGAAAAGCTCTCTGGAGTGAGATGGATCCCCAATAAGTTGCTGCTGCGGGCTTTTATGGTGGGTCTTATATAGAAAACTGACCAGAGAAGTTGGTAAATTTCATGTCAATAACATGGTGGATTTGTAAGTATCATGAGACTATCCCATCTATATTTTGAATGAACCAGGGGTTCTTGCAAATATCATGAGCCCAAACAAGGTGTTCCTTTCTGTCCAGTTAATCTCTAGTAGATTTCTCCACACCTGGGATTTCCCAGAGCCTGGTTTCTAGCCCCCTGGGTGAGCCTAGGCACTTAGCCCCCTACCTGTCTCTCCCTACCCAGCCCTTCCTGTCCCTTACCACCATTCCTAAATGAAGCCTCACTACCCGCGTTCTCCTAAATCCTACTAGAGTTTTCTAAGGAGTTGCAGGAGTCCGGCTACTCTCCAGTCCAACTCGGTCTCCAGATGGTCATCATGCCTATCCAAAAACTTCAACATTTCATTAAGCAATCTTTTGCTCACATTTTTTTGTCCTTCTTTCCTTCAGCATTTGTCATCCTTTAGGGGCCACGAGCAACTGAACCCCACGGTGTTATACGAAGAATACTCTCTTATGATACAGAGGTTACCTTCTACTATGGAAGCTGGTATGCCAACAGAGCAGTATTTTCTCACAAAACAGTTCTGCAGATAGATTCTCAGCACTGTTTTTGACTGAGTGGCTTCTAAGCCAGGTACGTTGACTATTCCAGAGATTCAATGAGTTAGTCAACATGGTAGATACATCCAATAGTCACGTGCTTGTATAGTCCCCTCCCCTTTAGTTTGGGTATGTGACTTGCTTTCAACAGAATATGGCAAAGGTGATGGATGTCACAGCCTTGATTAGGTTATGTTACATGACAAAACGTGATGTGTCATTCCCTTATGTTATAAAAGATTGTCTTCTCATACTAGAGACACAACTCTTAGTTGCTGGCTTTGAAAAGTAGACTGCCATGTTGTAAGAGTACTTTTGAGAGTGCTACATGGCAAAGAACAGCAGAGAGTCTCTAAGAGCTGAGAGTGGTTCCTGACAACCAGTCCTCAAGAAACTAGAGACTGCAGTCCTACAACCACAAGGAGATAAATTCTTCCAACAATCTAAGGAAGCCTGGAAGCAGATTTTCACCCTAAGTGAGCCTCTGATAGGACTGCAGGTTTAACCAACACCTGGTGAGACCCTGAACACAGTATACAATTGGGCCATACGTGGACTCCTGAGCAATGAAACGGAGATAATAAACATGCCTTGTTTCAAGCTGCTAAATTTGTGGTAATGTGTTACAAAGCAAAAGAAAACAGAGTCAATATCCTCTAATACATTTATTTAATGCTTAACTAAAGGTAACTTCAGTGACTTGCTGCCAAATATCTTGAGTGATATCTGAGTGAACCAAATCTTATCCTTCCTTCGTTAGCCATTTCAAATTCCACTTGTCATTACTGCATTCAAACTAGACTAATCCACACTAATCTCATCATAGATTCTGTAAAAATGGGAAGAAAGTACCATTTCCAGCAATTTCAACTCTACTCAGACTCACCAGCAGCATGCTACACTCTCCCTGGGATAGCAAAGAATATTAAAAATGGGTGTTTTCGGGATCCCTGGGTGGCGCAGCGGTGTAGCGCCTGCCTTTGGCCCAGGGCGCGATCCTGGAGACCCGGGATCGAATCCCATGTCGGGCTCCCGGTGCATGGAGCCTGCTTCCCCCTCTGCCTATGTCTCTGCCTCTCTCTCTCTCTCTCTCTCTCTCTCTCTGTGTGTGTGTGAGAGACTATCATAAATAAATAAAAATTTTTTAAAAAATGGGTGTTTTCTTCTCTTTGTGACCCTAAACAGAATCCGTTACATCGAATGACAAACCACACTTGAAGAGTAACTTTTTTTTTCCAGCATTTCTTTCACACTTAAAAATGTTTGGATGAACCCCTTTTATAAACCATATATTTATGGAAAGGACGGTAAATAAATAAACGTAGTAGAGAGAGCACCTAGTAGCATCGCCTTATTAGAAAATGCTGAAAATATTTTAGCCAAATAAACAAACCTTGCATAACAAGTTTTTATTTTCTATGACAACACAATGCTTTCTTCTGCATCATGGATAATGTATTCCACTTTTGAATCTAACAATATAATATCATAACTCTTGGTTGTTGCAAATCATGCGGGCAATTACCCTGAAAAATTCTAGTGAGATTCGAAAAACAGGGAATTTGAAAAAATGAAAAGTCATGAGTACCTTCGCCACAAAAGAACAAGTTGCCATCTTTTCTTTTTTGTTGTGTTTTTAAGTCTGATTTATCTAGACACATTATCTACATGAACAGAAACAATCAGATAATTGCATAAACCCTCACTTTGATTTCTGTAAGTTCAGCCAAAGACGCAGAGCTAATGAGAGAAGATGGGTGTCCTGACACCCAGAAAAACATGATCCTTAATCGATATTGGCTGGCTCTGCAGTGGACAGTCCATTACTGTCCTCAGTCAATATCCTATCTTCTCAAAAATCACATTCCGAGATCTCTCACCAGTGAGCCTGATGATCTTCAAGCTTGATGAATGTGCTGATAAAATTCAAAGCAGCCTTGACTACTCAAAGGACAGTATGCAGTTGATAAGGTAGGGCCAGTGGGGACAGAGAAATGTGTGGCATATGAACTGAAAACAAGACTGACTACCCCTCAGAGGTGTGTATGTTTGTTTTTAGCATTGGCTCCTGGGGTCACGGTTCTCCCCATCAGCAGGCCACAGTAAGGACCCATTCCCTTATGACCATATTGATGGATATAAAATCTGATCAGCATATCTACAAAGCTAAGCACTTTAAAAATCCAGGAATGTATAAATTTATGAAAATATCATTTAACATGGCCTCAGGAGCAGCTTGCTATTACGAACAGAATACAAGAAATATAGATGTTACCCTCAGCTTCACACTGATTCACTAGTGTGTGACCTTGGATCTATCGGTGTACCTGCTGCCTTCTTCTGAAAACGAGAACAATATGTCTTCCTACCTGCCTCTCAAATGTTTTGAAGAATATCTGAGAAAGGTAAGAGTTATAATAACAAGCTAGGAAACAACTGTATAAATCTGCGGATGTGTGCAATAAAAACTAAGTGTGACATCTTTATTGAAAGGAAAGGGCTTCAAACAATAAAAGCTCCCACCAACTTACACATTAATATAATTACATTTTAAAACAAAAAAAACCCATCGAAGCAAAAATAAAAAGCCACATTTCAGTGTAATAAAAAATGTCCATAACTACAATATTTCACTAATGAGAAGGTACAGATGCTACATACAGAAGGATTTTATGATGTCCATATGTTTCTCAAATGACTCTCCTTGTTAGCTATTTCTCCATATCTCTATTTAAGAATAACCTACACCTTCCCTGCTGAGCAGGTGTAAATTGCAGTATAATATGTTGTAATATTTAAACAAATTCAAAATAGAGATAATTCTAATGAAGAGAAATGAAAGCCGTGTAACTGTAAAACATCCTTAGATGTTGATATTAATACAAATCTAAATTATGTGTATCACTGTAACTATAGTTAGACAACTTAACCGGTCAGTTGGCTTCATGATTTAAAATTCTTAGAAACCCAAATACATTCCAAACATACCTGAAATACATATAATAATTATTTATATATATATAGTGGCAGTAACTTCATGAAGCAACTGTCTACCATAATAATGTGGGCCTAGTAGTGGTCATTAAACAATCATAAAAGTCTGTTACAGTATATAAAAGTCCCTTTTTTCTTTCAGAAAGGCCATCATTATTTTTAGAGGATAGCAGTTTAATATGCCCAACACTGTAGCCAAAGAAGTGTTTGGTCTGACTTTCCAATGAAGGCCAGTCCAATAAGCTGAATTGCAGAGGGAAAAAAAAAACAGGAAGAATGAGGTTTAAGAAAAAAGAGAAAGAAAAAAAAAAAAAACACTCCCTTCCCAACCATAAAGTGGTACTTAATTTAAATCTCTTAATTCCTGAATTTGCACAATCCTATATGCATCTAACCATATCCATTCTGAGTGAAGACGATCAATTCAGGAGGAGAGCTGGGAAAGCACCTCTCCCTCTAGCTGGCAGTCTAAAATCAAAGGTCAGACTCAGGATTCCCACTCTATTTGCACCTGTTTGTGACTGAAACATGAAAACATTCACTTTCTCCTCACACAGAAAATGACATATTCCAAGAAAATTCTCTCTTCTTGAGATCTGCCTCATTCAAACAAAATGGATGAAAATAAATTACAAGAAAGTTTTACAACAGACTACATTATTTGTCTTTTTGGAAATACAATATTCTTATTAAGTAGTTTTAAATGCAAATACTTTCCAGAAGGCACAACAGTGGTTTGGTCTTTGGGTAATTAAATTGGTCCAAACTGGAATAGCAGTTTAAAAGGAAAAGGAGGACTAATTATTTGTGGTAAAAAGCAAATATATTAAACAACAAGTTTTCAGTCACAGTAATTTCCATAATAAACGTCCAAAGTACCAAAGAGTACTTCAAAAGATATCTTTTTCCAAACATGATATTTTAATTGTCCTCATTTACTAACTGCAACTTATTCTGTGCTGTTATTAATTACAGGATTTAAAAGATTTGCAGCGCATCAGAAAATAACATCCAGACCTTTCCAAATGTCAAAATGTTTTCTTTCCAAATAATTTTTTTTTTCTTTAGCATACATTCCCCACCTACCTACTCCCTACTCCCTTTCTCTAGCTTTCAATAACGCTCGCAAGATTTGGAAACATGGGTTGTACCCTAAATACCTGTTAATTCCTAAAGCCTACCCTTTCTGAGACATCTCCACACAGCAAGAGTATTTAGTTGTAGGAGTATTTAGTTGTAGGGTTGTTAGACCCTTTGGGGAGAAAATACGGTTAACTCTTCACTCTCTTTTCCAGGCTAAGTGCCACGTTTTCAGCCCTCCTGACCCCACTCCCACACTCTGCACGCACGCACCTAAAGAGGCAGGCGCCCTGCGTACATAAAAGGGGATACACGTGGAGAGCCTCCTTCTCACAGATTTGAAGGCATCACAGTTGCCGAACCTAAAAGTTCCTTCTGGGAGACTGCACACCCCTCCCGGCAGGGAAAACAGACGCGACACATCTTTCTGAAATTGGAGCGTGGCGGCCTCGCCAGAGGATTCCCGGGGGCAGTCACCTGAGCCGCGCGTCCTCGGCTCCCGGCTGCAGGGCCCGGCCCGGGCCTGGAGAGCCGCCCGGTCCCGCCGCAGCACACGGCGGCCGCGCAGGCCTGACACTCGCCGCACCCGCGGGGCGATGGCTCCGGAGCCCAGCGCTGCCCGCCGGGCACTCGGGGGCGCCCCGTCCTCTGCTGCCTCCCGTCCCCACTGGGCCACCCCAGTTCACCTTAGTAAGTTTACGATTTACCCATCTCCTTCCACTAGCTAGGAAACTGCATCATATCCCATCCCCCCCGCCCCCAGGCGGCTCCGGAACTTTTCTTAAGAGCCTGGAATCCTAAATGTCCACAGACTTGGGACTGAAGCCCCCCACGACACATCGGAGGTCCCCCGCCGGGTACTGCTCCCTCCAGCAACACGTTGGCAGCGCGAACTTTTCATTCATAACTCGGCTCCCGTATGCGCTGGGTGTGCGCGTGTGTGTGCGCGTGTGTGTGTGCGCGTGTGCGTGTGTGTGCGCGTGTGTCTGTGCGCGTGTGTGTGCGCGTGTGTGTGCGCGCGTGTGTGTGCGCGTGTGTGTCTGTGTGCGCGTGTGTGAGTGTGCGTGTGTGTGTGCGCGTGTGTGTCTGTGTGCGCGTGTGTGAGTGTGCGCGTGTGTGTGCGCGTGTGTGTCTGTGTGCGCGTGTGTGAGTGTGCGCGTGTGTGTCTGTGCGCGTGTGCGTGTGTGTGCGGGTGTGTGAGTGTGCGCGTGTCTGTGTGTGCGCGCGTGTGTCTGCGCGTGTGTGTGTGTGTGTGTGCGCGTGTGTGTCTGAGCGCGTGTGTGTGTGTGTGTGCGCGCTGGGGGGCGGGGGGTCATGTCCCCGACCCCTCGCCCGGGCTGGTCGCAGCCCACGTCTCTGCTTCACCTGGCGCTGAACTTAGGACAAAGGTTCCCTCAGAGCCACCAGCCGCGGGCTGGGAGCGCCGGCAGGCAGCGCCGGGGTCCCGCCTGGGATGCTGTCAACCTGCGGGAATCCGAGCCGGGAATCCAGCGCTACATCCGGGGCGGGGTGGGGGGTGCGGGGTGGGGGGCGCTGGGCCCCCGACTCCCAGGGCTGTGCCCCGGGCACCGGCCGCGGTGCCACTCACCTCGCCCGCGCCCGCTGAGGCCGTCGCGCCCTCCTGCGCCCCGCGCCGGCGACCCCCTAACTTCTCCCCCGTCTCCAAACAGCCATGTTCCGCGGAGAAGAGAATGGCGAGGCACAAGCAGCGCGGGGATCGAAAGTTGATGCGGGCACCGCCGCCGCTCCGCCAGCGGGGACTTACCGGCCGCGACAGGCGCCTGCGGAGGAGACCGCCGCGAGGGTGGCGGGCGCGGCGGGGCCGGCTCGGTGCGCGCTGCGCGAGGTGCGGGACGCGCCGCCGCCGCCGCCGCCGCCGCCGCCGCCGCCGCCGCCGCCGCGGCCACCGCGCGGGGGGGCGGGGGGCGGGGGGAGCTCGGGAGGGCGGTGCGCGCGGCTGCGGGCTGCGGGCTGCGGGCTGCGAGCTGCGAGCTGCGAGCTGAGCCGGTGGCGGCGCGCGGAGGATTTACTAAAAATAGCAACTCTTGGGGAGGAGGGGGGCGGAGGTGGGAGGGAGACGGAGAGGCCAGGCCAGGAGCCCCTGCGCGGCGGAGGCTGGGCGGGGCCGGGAGGGAAGGAGGCTGGGCGGGCGGCCGGAGACCCGCAGGCCCGGGAGCGCGGCCCGGGGTGGGGGGGGGCGGACCGGGAGTGCGGGGGCACCTGGGCGCGCGCGGCCGAGGCTCGAGCAGGGGCGCGCGGAGGCAGCAGGACCCAGAGAGCCGCCTGGGTGGAGCGGAGGGGAGCTCGGGCGGGAGCGGCGCCTCCTCGCAGGGGAAGGACCGGAGCCTAGGAGCGCTTGGCTTTCCGGAGCGAAACACGCCCCCGCGGGGCGCACGGGGACGGCCGAGGCGACCCGCGCTCCTCCCGCGCGGTCCTCGGCTGCCCGCGGCCGTGACCCGGGCCGCCCAGGTGCGCGCCCCGCAGAGCCCGCGGGTCCGCAGCTCCGCCGCTCGGTTTCGAGAGGAGGGAGCCCTGTGGGGCGGTCCCCGGAGCGGTCCCCACACAGAACGCTTGCAGCCTGAGGAATCATTCAAGGGGATTTTAAGAGAGAACGCTGCGTTTAGGGGGTTTACAAAAACCAAATGGGAAATGAGAGGAAATCTGGTGATTGCTATTGGAAACATGATTTAGTTTGTCGCGTTTTAAGGCTGAACAGGGAGCACCATCTGCGCTGAGACCAACCCTGATGGAAGGAAGGCAGAGTTGGTTAGGTCGGAGAATTGATGAGGTGACCCCTTCAGTGGTTAGTGTTTTTACTTGGCAGACCTTTTTTTTTTTTTTTAACTGCTATAACTTAGTCTATACTAATATCACTTACACCTATAGAATCGTTTTTGCAAGGGCAGCCCGGGTGGCTCAGGGGTTTAGCACCGCCTGCAGCCCAGGGTGTGATCCTGGGGACCTGGGATCGAGTCCCATGCAGGGCTCCCTGCAAGGAGCCTGCTTCTGTCTCTGCCTCTGTGTGTGTGTGTGTGTGTCTCTATGAATAAATAAATAAAATCTTGAAAAAAAATCGTTTTTACAGGGTAGAACCCTGAAAGATGGTTTTTAAAAATTGTAATCCTAAACAAACTTGCCTAAGGCTAACATTTGATGCTTCCAAGAGGCTCCTGTTATGGTGTATATAATGCGCCTCTCAAACGAACTAAAGCCAGTGTCTCTACATGTACGTTTCTGTTTTCCACTAGGTCAGCTAAAACACGACTGGCTCATAGATTATAGGGATGTAAAGAACAAGACACACTTAACCTAGTGCCCTCGTTTTCAGAGAAGAGAACAGGAATCCAGGAGTAATGTGATTCGACTAAGGTCTCACATATAGTGCCTGGATTCGGTTTAAACCCTAGTATTAGGGATCCCTGGGTGGCGCAGCAGTTTGGCGCCTGCCTTTGGCCCAGGGCGCGATCCTGGAGACCTGGGATCGAATCCCACGTTGGGGCTCCCGGTGCATGGAGCCTGCTTCTCCTTCTGCCTGTGTGTCTCTGCCCCTCTCTCTGTATGACTATCATAAATAAATAATAAAAAAAAATTTTTTTAACCCTAGTATTAAAACAGATCAATGGGAAAAGACCAAGATAACTCAGAGAAAGCGGTGTGGCGTCTAATTTAAAATAGTTCAGCATTTATAGTAGAATGAAGGCTTATTGTGGTTGATTTAACCCTCACTTTGCTCTAATCAGGAATTCACACTACATGGATGGTCAGCTGGCTTTAAATTAAAAAGTCACAATCGTAAACCTGTTGGTGCTAGATCTTAGCTTGCTTAACTTTCTGTCTACACTAGGGCCTGTGTTCATCAGAAAGATGAATCTTGATAATGGGATTTCAGTAGTAAATTGGTTGTGTTGGATATTGACTAAAATATTTTAAACTTCTCATTCACATACGAACTAGGCATACACAGGTATAAACATCTAGAGACCTTTAACCCTTTACCTTCCAAAATAGAGTCCTTTCTGAAATGGTCAAGTGTCTAGCCTTTATTTACTTTTTTTTTTTTAATATATAATGATTGTGTTTGCCTACTACTGACCCAAAGGGAAACAATTTTCCCTTTCTTGTAAAAAAAAAAAAAACCAACAACAACAACAACAAAAACCTTTTGAAGCACAAAAAAAGACAAAGTACTGGGATTTCACCAAATGTCTGTGTAATAAAGTATGCATGGCAGGATTTGAACTGAAATTTGTCTCCACTTTCTAGGGTGGTAGAGGGCATAGCTAACATTCACCCATGTCTAATTATTTCTACCACATCTAGGTCATTTGACAACAGGGAGCTGAATTCCTCATCATTCTCTTAGATATTCGATTGCTGACTTTAAGCAAGGCACTTGTTAGGTGCTACTGGAGATTCAAATATTTTAAGATAATGTTTAGTAGAAAAGGTTAGAGTTTCTCTTGAAAGTCCTGATGGGGTTCCCACCACTTTCCCTTCAAACCTATATTAAAGCATTTATGACACTATTACAAATTTTTTCTGGTTTTATACTCTCCTCAATTCTGAAGACAGATTACATAATCACATTTTTGTAGGTTTTTTTTAATGGACTATTTTTTAGAACAATTTTAGATTTACAGAGAAATTGAGAAGCTGTATAGAGAGTTTCCATATGTCCCCCCACATACACATATAATTTTGTGCTATTGACATATTTGTTACAAATGGTGAATTAATATTGAGACATTATTATTTATTATTAACTGTGGAGTTCATAGTTTTTCACATTTCCTTAGTTTTTATGTAATGTCATTTTTCTCTTATTTATTTATTTATAAATAGTGTGAGCACATACAAGCTGGGGTAGGAAGAAGGACAAGCAGACGCAGCACTTAGTGCTGAGCAAGTAGCCTGATGCCAGACTCAACTCCACAACCCCAAAATCATGACCTGAGCTAAAATCAAGATTTGGACGCCTAACCAACTGAGCTACCCAGGGCCCCCCCTCCAATGTCCATTTTCTATTTCAGGATCCTCCCTAGGGATCCCATATTGTATTTAGTGGTCATGTTTCCTCTGACTCCTCTTAGCTGTGATAGTTTCTCATACCTTCCTTATATTGATAACCAAGACAGCTTTGAGAAATGATGATCAGCTATAATTCGGGATGCCCCTCTACTGGAATTTGCCTGATGTTTTTCTTGGATTGAGACTTGGATTATGGGTAATGGGAGGAAAATCATAGAGGCACAATGCCATGTTCAGCACATCATGTCAGGGGTACATACTAGCAACATGATTTATCACTGCTGATGTTGATCTGGCTAAACTAGTGTTTGCCGGATTTCTTTACTGTAAATTTACTCTTCTTCTCTCCTTTCCACACTTCATTCTTTGGAAGGAAGTCCCTATGTGCAGTCCACGCTTTGAAAGTAATTTAATTAACTTTTATTTTTTTTTAATTTTTATTTATTTATGATAGTCACACAGAGAAAGAGAGAGAGGCAGAGACACAGGCAGAGGGAGAAGCAGGCTCCATGCACCGGGAGCCTGACGTGGGATTCAATCCTGGGTCTCCAGGATCGCGCCCTGGGCCAAAGGCAGGTGCCAGACCGCTGCGCCACCCAGAGATCCCTAATTAACTTTTAATATTGTATAAACCACATATGTATGTATGTACAAATTTATTTAATTTACATTATTCATCTGGAATTATTGTGCATTCATTTACACTTTTTCCTCCAAGGATCAGCATAGTGCCTTCACCATAGTAGGCTCTTACTAAAAAAATTGCCAGTCTAGGTTTGAACAGATTTTTTTCCTCTAAGAAAACTGATAAAATTTCTGCATATTAGCAGGAAAAAAATGCCTCACGCTAAACCTCAAAAAAATTTTAATATTAGTCATAGAAGGGAAGATAAATCAGGTGTTTGTAGTGGTGGTGATGGTAGATGTTTGTAGTTTCTTTATACGGAGAGATACTGCATAAATTTCATTATTTTTTGAAATGTTTGTGTCACCCCATTGGGACCAAAACCTCCCACTTCACAATATCCAGCTTAGCCATATGACTTACTTTGGCCAATAAAATGTTAGCAGAAGTGATGTGTGCCACTTTCAATCAGAATCTTTAACAGCCTTCCTGTGGTTCCATCATTTCTCTTTGCCTTCAGCCATAAATTAGCAATTTTCAAGAAATAAAGAAATGAAGGCCACCTCCAAATGATGGAGTACATAAACACAAATAAGAAAATAAAGCATTGAGACTTGGTGATTTGTTGTCACCACGCCTTCACCTAACCTATCTGATTGCAAATTCCCATTTGGATTCCTAAGACTGGATCACCAAGTGCTGTGCTTGATTCAGTTCTCATCAGTGATCTCCTTTGGGGTATTGCCATTTAGGACCTGTTTGTGTTAGTTACAGGTATGTTTTAAAATGATTTTCTCATGTTTAAAAGTGAACGTTTTCTTATGCATGAAAAAAATCCTATCCTTTTTTTATGACATTGTCAAAATTAATTGAATACCCATTGTGTGCAGAACCCTATAGCAAAAACTGTAAATTTTTATCTGTATGTTTATTTTAGGGTGATGCCATTTATTTTTTTCTTTATACATATTTTGTAAGTTTTTCTTTAAATTCCAGTCAGTTAATATATATGTATCTTTAGATAGATAGATAGATAGATAGATAGATAGATAGATAGATAGATAATAGATAGATGTATTGGAATATTACTGTATATATCTATAGATATATATAGATAGCTATGCATAATGGAATATTACTCAGCCATAAAAAGAATGAAATCTTGCCATTTGCAACACACTGGACAGAGCTAAAGAGTATTATGCTAAGTGAAATTAGTGCTCACCACATCTTCTGTATCGATTCATCAATGGTTGGATGCTTGGGCTATTTTCATATTTTGGCTATTATTGATAATGCTGCTATAAACATTGGGGTGCAGGTATCCCATTGAATTAATGTTTTTGTATTCTTTGGGCAAATACCTTTTAGTACAGTTGCAGGAGCGTAGGATATTCTATTTTTAACTTTTTGAGGAATCTCCATACTGTTTCCCAGAGTGGCACACCAGTATGCATACCCATCAACAGTGTAAGAGGGTTCCTCTTTCTCCACAGCCTTGCCAAAGCGTGATACCATTTTGAAAAGGAAAGATACTATATTTAGAAGTAAGAGATACAGAAATTTCGCTAGCATAATATACTACTGGAATTGGATTTTACCATGGAGCTACTAAAACTTCGGTTCCAGGGACCCTCATGTGTGCAGGTGCTTTCTAAGGCCCTGTATTCATAATTTAGTATTATTTTACTTAAAAGGGCCCCAAATATGCATAAGCTTCAGACCCCACCAAACCTGAATCTTTCCTTGTTAATTTTGCTATAGGGTCCTAAGAATAGCAGGTAACAGTCCCACAATATGTGTATTTGATTTTCCAGAAAGAGTTCTGTGCAAGTTGGCACTGAAGTTTAGGTTCCTCAGTCAGATTTAAAACTGAGTCTGCATGTACATCTATAATAAGAGACAAGGATGTATTCAGCATCAGGTACAGCCTCCTCAACCTAGAAACTACTGCAAGGCCAGTGTCTATATATCCACCTTAGCACTTTCATTTTGTTTGTCACTCAGAAAAGTCTTTGAGAATATTATTAGTCCTCTCTATAAAAATTCTAGTTTTCACTGAGATCATTTTTTCCTGGAAGTCACTTCATTTTGAAAATAATTTTTCTCATGATTGCTGATAATACTTCCTTAGGAGATTTAAGTGACTATTTCATTCTCAATTAATTTTGTCCATTTCTAGGTCTGCAACAATGGATATTGTATTGCTCATCATCTGGTCAGGAATTCCCCATTGAAGGGAGAAGTCTGTGCAGTAATAGAGGTTGTAATGTGACCCATTAAGGATTTCTTTCCCTTGCTAAATTTTGAATGGAAACTGGATGAATATGCTGCCTCTATTTTTAATAATTCCTTTCTTATGCAAAAATGTGTGGGTCATAGTAAGGTTTAATCACAATCCATTGCTCATTTATGAAATACTCTGAACTGCAATTAGTCACATGCAAATATGAAGTGCTGCTATCATGTTGCCATTAGTAGGCTGTCAAACCAAGTTTTTGAATTATGAAACAATCAAAGAAAAACCTTGCTTTTTATACTTTCACAGTGTTTATTTTTTTATTTTAAAAAAATATTTATTTGAGAAAAAGAGAGAGTGTGTGAGCAGGGGGAGGAGCAGAGGGAAAAGGAGATGGACGCCGACTCCCTGCTAGCAGGAAGCCCAATGTGGTGCTTGATCCCAGGGCCCAGAGATCATGTCCTGAGCCAGGGGCAGATGCTCAACTGACTGAGCCACCCAAGTGCCCCCACAGTGAATTTCTTTTAAAAGAATAGCTTTCATATCCATTTTTACAATATTTCAAGGTACTTCAAATCTACAGCTAATCAACTGGCATTGAAAGAAAATAGTTCAAAATCTAAATTTACGTTTATAGGTATATGTCTAAATTTATACATAATTTTGGTAGGTAAAGTCCTTATTAGAAAATAGTTCTTAACATAAATAAGTTTTATGCCATTTAAGTAAAAGGAAGAACATGAACAAATGAGTGCTATTTGTAGGTTATTTTTCAGTATGCTTGAAGTAATCATCAAGTTATATTTCAACTCTAATATGTTACCTTATGATATGAAAGCATAAAGTTCATGTTGCCTTTTGAACTTAGGGTGTTCACACAGTTGCATAATGTTGTTCACCATATGAATAAACATACAAATTTTAGGATGCCTTTTTTAAGGGAATCTATTTTCAGTCCCTCAAGAATTAAAGTTTACTTTCCTCTGTGGAAAATCTGAATAAACAGTGGCTTGTGCAAACTAAAAAGGCTTGTTTATTTATTTGTTAACACTGTAAGAAATCTAAAGATAAGAAGCTGCTGATCTTGGTTTGGTAGCTGAAGGATAGAAAGGCAAGGCTTAGTGGTTGGTCAGGGCCTTTTTATTATTATCACAAAATGGCTGCTGCAGTTCCGGCCATCAAATCTATTTTCTAGAGGATAACATAAGGGGGAATATAAAAAGGGTAACACATGTTTCAGGGAAAACAGAGACTTCCCTGGCAGTCCTAAATAGTCTTCTCCTTAGTTCTCACTGACCTTTGTCATATCAATTCTGTCTGCAAAAGAAACTGGGATAGCAAATTTTATTTCATATTTACTTGTTATTTCTTTTTCCACCCCCTATACTAGAGAAAGACAAGGAAAAGAGAGTTTGAATGGGTGAAGGAACCAACCTGTAATATCTGCCATACCCCCAAAGTTAAGTTTCAAAAATATTGATTTTGACTTTACCAGAAAATTTTCATTATTCAATATTTTTAAAGATTTATTTATTTATTTTAGGGGGGAAGCATGTGGGAGGAGGGGCAGACAATCCTAAGCGGTCTCCCCACTGAGCATGGAATCTGGCCTGGAGCTCCACCTCAGGGTACTTGAGATCACAACCTGAGCCAAAGCCAAAAGTGAGATGCTCAACTGACTGAGCCACCCCGGTGCCCCCATTATTTTAAAAAGAATGTGCTGAATGCAGCTCTTGATCTCAGAATCACGAATTTGAGCCCCACATTAGGTGTAGATCTTACTTTAAAAAAATAATAAAATTTAAAGAATGCTTAGTTACAGAATTACATGAGATTTCAGATATTCACTACCCTGATTTTAATGATCACATCTAATCCAACTCAATCTTACAAAAGAGGAAACTGAGATCCAGAAGTTTTAACGACCAGCCCAGGACCACAGTAGGTCTTAATTAGTCCAAAAGCAAGAGCCCTCTCTGATCTAAGACATACCTTCTATATTAGTATCCTCCCCCCAGCATAACTAACCCCTGTCTAATTTACCTTTTCTGTTTAAGTACTAAAAAAGAGAAAGAGAAAAGAAAGAAAAAAGAAAAGAAAAGCGTGCCTATCATCCTCCTCTAACTTACTCTCTTCCTCTGAATCAAAATTCCGTACATGGTAACAGACTCAGTAAAAAATTCCCAATACATTTTGGTATTACTTGTTTAGTATTTAAAGTCAGTTTGCCATTATAACCCTCCTCTTCTGGTTTCTCATTCTAAATCTCTTGCTGATAATTTTGCTGTTATTATTATTATTATTATTGCATTAAGAATATTAGAATGTACCTTCCTTCTCTAAAGATAATTATAATTGCCTGAAAAGGAATACCTTCTTTTCTGTGGTTCCTTATGGCTGCCTAAGAGGACAGGATATATCCATAAAATAGCCTTAAGAAAATTCAAATTTAGAAAATGATTAGTGTGGCAAGTAATTATTAACAAAAATTGTTTTACAATAGTTTTGATCATTGAAAGCTGTAATAATGTATGATTAAATATAATTGGAACATGTAGAGGAATTTTTCTTAAAATTTATGAAGTGTTTGAAAATCTTATTCTGTGCATTTTATTGCATAATGAGCTCTTCAGTGAGTTCCAAATTCATAATTTTTATTTTCATGCAATTCAGGAACACAGAAAGCATTAAGTAAATTAACTCTCATTATTGCCATTGTCTTTTTTTCTTTTAATAATTTGTGGTAATGTGGGTTTATGTTTGAAATATATAAGCATTATTTCTTCTAAGCCAAAGAATAGGAATAAACAGTTTCTAAGTAATCTGTCATTGGCCAAAAATTCTTAGAAAACACAAAGATTTTATAACTAAGTTTTCATAAATTACCATGTTAATGGTAATAACCTAAAAGTATGGAGATATATGACAATGGTGGAACAGAGCAGAGGATAACACAGACTTGTCTTAAGGGTGGTAGTGCTCAGAGGTCAAATCTTTTACTGACCAAATGATCAACTTTGCTATGAGGCCATAGAACATATATTTTACTCAGTAAAAGGAAACATAAACAAAGACCTCAGATATAAAGATAGTGAACAAATAACAGCATGACAATGAATGAATTCTGATGGCATGAGGAATATATCTGCTTTTTTAAACTAAATTGGTCAGGTCACCTGGGTGGCTCAGTGGTTGAGCATCTGCCTTTGGCTCAGGGTGTGATCCTGGGGTCCTGGGATCGAGTACCACATTGGACTCCCCATAGGGAGCCTGCTCTCTCTCGGCCCGTGTCTGTTATGAATAAATAAATAAAATCTTAAAAAAAAAGAAGAAGAAGAAGAAGAAAATGAAAGGTCAACACACAGAATGGGAGAAAATATTTGTAAATTATATCTCTGGTAATGAGCCTCTACATATAATATACAAAAAACTGTTAAAACTTTCTTTGTCCCATGTGTATCACTCCAGAATGAGCTAAAAGGAATAGACAGGAGTGTACAGAATTAAAGCCCAAATTTGCACAATTCCATGAAATGTATGTAGGATCAATCAGTAAGTGTATTTTCCAAACCTACAACTTAACTTTCACCCTTTTTTTCACCCTATCAGTTCTTTTGCTATGTCCCACATCCATCAAAATAAGAATCTGATGTTGATTATATTCTAGTACAAATAAATTTTCATTAATTTGCTCACTGTGAGGAAAGGAAGATCTCATCGCTGTTACTATAGACTTGTTTCTAGGGACCAAGTGTGAACAAATGAGTAAGTAATGCTATTTGTTACCTACCTTTCCAGTTTCCTGGAGGCACTCTTTCCCTAGTAACTAATCTAACTCAAGCCAATCCTCTCTCATTTGCTCCAACAGGCCCAGTTTCTTCCCCTTATCTTTCCCTAGCTCTTGAACATAAAATTACCCACTTGTGTTTGCATATGCACTTTGAGCTTAATCATCACAAAAACTTATCACATAAAATGTTATATATTTCTTTCATACCTATTAATCTAGACTTCTAATTCTCGGTCCCTGAGGGAAAGCTTTTTTTTTTTAATTAAAAATGAAATTAGGCTTCAAATATAAGTCACATTTTATGGTAAACCACTTACTTCAAATAGACAAAGAGATAACTGGATGGATAAATAGATAAATACAATATTGACTGAGCACATTATTAAATTTGTCAATTCATTTGGAGTTTCAATCTTAACTCTTCGTTTATGCTCTCCTCTTTATCATGTGTGCCTTTGTGTAATCGGTAATCAGTAGCTGAGTTTTACAGTCACAGTTTCAGTTTAATTTCAATGTAATATCGGATTCAAAGTAATCGGCTCACATTTTCATTTTACAGGGAACATTTCATCCATTCCCTTCAGAACACCTCTCTTCTCCATCTGGCTGTCTGCCCAGAACACTGGCCTCTGCAGACTGTACCACCTGGGCTTCCTTGCCTTTGGGCTCCTGGTTGGGTTTTGCCAGTGGGAGGCTTGGAGAAAGAAGTTACACTGGATATTTCATCCCGTCACTCCAGCTTTGCCTGCTGGGCCCTAGTTTGGCAATGACTACATTCTTCCTCAGCCTGGAGCTCTCACAAATGCAACTCTCACAGGGTTCTGCTCAAATGCTCTCACCTCTCAACATCTCAGGCTGAGAGACATCACGAACTTGCTACTATTGCTGTGTTGTAGGTACTTCTCTAGCCACTGCTCTGTTACTTGTTGACTCCTCTAAACTGTCCACACCTCTATATGGAGTGACGCAAACCCTCTTTACCCCTTTGCTTGTGCCATGTTTCGTTCTGCTTAGTCTGTAATATTGGCTAAAATCCCCCTCTCCTAAGAATAAGGTTTTGAATCAGTCAACCACAAAATGTTCTGACTGCAGCTACCATATAATTCCATCCATCACAAGACTAAGATTGAATAACTGCTTTAAGGCACATCAGAGAGCTCACCAAAGTCTAGAATTCCAATGTTTTCCATGAATCTGTGATTTACTGGGGTCCCTGAGTGGCTCAGTCAGTTAAGCATACGACTCTTGATTTCTGGTCAGGCCATGATCTCAGGATCGCGAGATCAAGCTCCATGTTGGGCTCCACACAGTCTGCTTAAGATTCTCTCTCTCTCTCTTTCTCTTTCTGTGTGCCCTTTCCCTATCCTCTATCTTTCAAATAAATAAATAGATCTTTTTAATAAAAAAAAGATCTGGTGGGCAGCCCGGGTGGCTCAGTGGTTTAGCACTGCCTTCAGCCCAGGGTGTGATCCTGGAGACAGCAGATTGAGTCCCATGTCGGCCTCCCTGCATGGAGCCTGCTTCTCCCTCTGCCTGTGCCTCTGCCTCTGTGTGTGTGTGTGTCTCTCATGGATAAATAAATAAAATATTTATAAATAAATAAATAAATAAATAAATAAATAAATAAATAAATAGTTGTTGTTTTTTTTTTTAATCTGGGATTTTCATAATGTCATTCGAGGTATACATGTGTATATTCCTCCAAGCTTTAGCTTCACCAGCCAGGGAAGGATCACTTTTCTCAATGTGTGTGTGTATGTGTGTGTTTTAACTTAAGATACACGTGTGTCTTCAATGGATATATCTAACACAATAATAGTAGTATTGACATGAAATGTAGCAAGTTGCTTTGAAGTGGATCATACAAAGTATGTGAATTATGGACCCAAAAGAAATCTGGTTTAGAAGTAGTTGTCTCAGAAAAGCACTCTGGTGTCTTTTTAGGGGCCACAATTAAAGAAAGTAACATTCCTATCAATCTTCAACAGAAGGTGTTCATTACTTCCAGAACAGATAGTCTAATACCTTCACTTGGTGTTAGGAGAACTAGAAGAACAAGAAGCTTCAGATTTGAGACTTACCACTGTATATAAAGAGAATGGAAAACTGTGGTCACCTACATTTGGTTATTTCATTAGTGTGATAGTACATATGAAAGCCACCGATCAAGGGGAACAAGGAAGTTTTCAGGAAAAAAAGTCGAAGAAATCTATAGAAATCATCTTTAAAGATTGGAAAATAATCAGCAAAACAATGAATGTGACTGACTCAATGAAAGTGGGTTAGTCCCCCCATCCAGTAAAGAAAAGGTTAAACTCTTCCTGTTGCTTTAGAACTGCATTTTCCCTCATTATTCTTCCAGGTTTGGTGTTTATTTGTATTTTTTAAAGATAATGTCGGCATTATATCTCTTCTGGATGCTTTAATCTTTATACCTTAAAGAAATGGACTTTCTCTAATGAATCCAGAGTACTGTAAATCTGTCATCCCATCAATGACATCTTTTTGCTCTTCAAAAAGAGACTTTGATCTTCTTTACTTGAACAAAAATTTTCTAGTATCAGTTGAAAACCCTAGAAAAATAGAACTCAGCAACTATATTTTACATGGTATTACTCACAGCAGTTGCATATTTCAGTGCTTTAAAAAAGGATTTTATATTTGAAATGTACAGTAGTCCTCCCCTTCTCTGTGGTTGGGCCTTCCATGGTTTCTGTTACTAGCAGTCAGCCTCGGGTTCAGAAGCAGATGACCTTCCTTCTGACGCATCATCGCTGTCATTATGCTACATCAGTCACCTCTCTTCATCTCATCACGTAGGCATTTTATCTCACATTCTCACAAGAGGGAGGATGAGTACAGTACAGTAAGATATGAGACAGAGATCACATTACCCTAGTTTGATTACAGTGTATTGTTAGAAGTGTTCGACTTTATTATCAGTTATTATTGTTCATTTCTTATTCTGCCTAACTTATAAATTAAACTTTATCATACATATGTATGTACAGGGAAAAAATTAGTATCTATAGAGTTCAGAGTTTAGTAATATCTATTGTTTCAGTCATCCTCTGAGAATCTTGGAATGTATCCCCTGCAGATAAGGACTACAACATTTCTTTTTTTTTTTTTTAAAGATTGTATTTATTTATTCATGAGAGACAGAGAAAGAGAGAGAGAGAGAGAGAGAGGCAGAGACACAGGCAGAGGGAGAAGCAGGCTCCATGCAGGGAGCCCGATGCGGGACTTGATCCCAGAACCTTGGGATCATGCCCTGAGCCAAAGGCAGATGCTCAACCACTGAACCACCCAGGTGCCCCAGGACTACAATATTTCTTAAATGTGTATCATTTTTCCCTACTGCCTTGTGCATTTCTCACACTTGTCCATTTAACACTTGAGAACAGAGTGCTATTTTTCCTAATTCTTTGGCTTACTAGGAAGAAAGGCATATTTTTCTTCTTTAAATATGAAATACAGCCACAATTTTTAAAATATGTTACTTTATAGACTGACAAAGACTGAACTAAAAAATAGGGCACAAAAGACATAAATTAATGTTAAGAAAAAGCTTACTGGTGAAAATATTCTCTCCTGCTTGCTTTTCTCACTTAGAAGTTTTAAAAGGATGAAGACTTCCCCAGAAAGGACTGGAGAATTTCAGAAGAACTAATAGGATATATTCACAAATCCTTATATTGAAAAGCTATTTTAATATATTCCATTTGGAATTATTAGGAAATCCTCTTTCCTCCTATTTCAATATGGTTTAACCTTAATGGCAGCCAAAATATTTATGCTACAACAAATTCTTTTGGTGACTAATTCCCATATTTCATAATAATGACTTTTCTACCATTTTCTTTAAACTATGAAGAAAAAGTTTAACTGAGAGCACTGTATTTGGAACTTCAGTTAAACAGTGGACTGAACATGTATTTGTCTTGAGTTCTACCATAATCCCATTAAACCGACAATAATGATTTTTTTAAATAACAAATCCATGAAAACAGAAAGCGTGAGAAAGAAGACACCAACATCACAATGTAAGAGGTTGCAGAATAAGATAGATGAATTATAACTGATTTAGAAGCTAAGAGAAAGCTTAAATGAAAAATAACTCAACTCATAACTGAAGAATTGGAAATAACACAACCCCCTAAACAGGGAATCGGCCAGTAGATACAATATGGGAGGTTCACAGTTAGATAATACTGGCTCTGAAAAATGTTCAGAAAGAGTTTGCCCTTAGGAGACAATTTAATTGTGAACCACTGAATGCCTAGGGAAACTGAGGAGACAGGTTTGTCACATTACATTGATAACTAGACCCTATAGGAGACACTTGAAGTGCCAGTGCCCCCTATGCAGTTGATGCCCAGACTTTAGAAATAGGATTAATACCCCCTGGAATGGACTTAGGAAAATGATCCTAGAACTTTTATAGGTTGAGGGTAGGATTTCTCTAAAAAAAAGAAGGGAGAGTATAGTGTGGATGTTTGAAAAAGAATGTGCTTATTGCATTGTTTGCAGGGGAGGAGGTGTGTGGAAGAGTAGGGGGGTGTAGGCAGATGGTGAGTGAGATAAGGATTTCAAAATAAATAGTATAATAAAAACCTGGGGTGTGTCCATGAGGGATCCCAAATAATGGGTTTAGCATTTTGTGCTACTCTCTTTGCACTGTCAGTCATATTTAGTTGTGATGTTTTCAGTTGCCCGGAATGCTTTAATAATTCTGATATATTCTATAGCCTGGCGTGGGTGATTTTTAGGAAATAAAAACATAGAGCAGTGAAAGAAATGGGGCTTGCCACCTATAGAGTCCTTTAGAAGGGCGCCTACCAGAACAGAGCAATATGGCAGTTCCAGGAAAAGAGTGAGCTCCGAGCGCATGATGAGGAGAAGCAGCTCAGGGCAGGCAGCTCAGAACAAGTGTGAGAAAAACTCTCTCAATCTCAAATGTTCTGGAAGAAGATGACACTGAGGGGGTATTACAGCTGGTTTCCCCAGAAAGTGAACTCTGAGAAAGAAGACCGTGTACAGAGTGTTTAGGAAGCAGAACTCTCTTCTCCCTAGTGGGAAGGGAAAGCAGCAGGACTGGGCAGAGGGAGAAGCTGGGCTGTAGCATAACCCCTCACAGCCTCGACTGAACCTGCGAGGAGCTCTGAAGCTGGGATGGCCCTTTCCAGTTGTCCTGCATCAGGGTGAGGAGGCTGGGCCATTTTTATCCTTAGTTCAAAGGCATGAATTTGGGCAAGGAAGCTCTCCACAACAGAGGATACCTCTTCCCATCAGCTGAGGGAGGGAGTCCCTTATTTCTGAACAGGGGATTTGGACAGCACAGTATAATATCCGTGATAGTAGAGAAGACTGAAAAATGTTAAAATTAGAACATGAGTTACAGTAGAAGGTGGCTAAACTGCTTCGTGAATAGATTTGGCTACATGTGGGGAGAAGTTTTGTTTTACAGAGAGTGGAGAGTGAGCAAGCCAAAAACCAGAAGGGAATCGTCTGGGTGGTAAGCAGGGTTCTGCGAGGTAGTGGAGGTGGTGAAGGAAGAGAGTGAAGGTGTGACAGCTGATAGCCTCGGAAAAGCTTTGAGGGAAAGGAACAAAGAAGGGGGAAGTTTCTGTTACATTTTATATATGTGGTATGTCATGTCAACTTTCCTCTCTATCAAACCACAAAATCCACAATAAATTTTTCATGTGTTTTCTACTGTGTTTTACTTTGTTTTGTTTTGAACTACAACAAAGTCTGAGTACTGTCTCTGAGGGGCCTTGAGTTTGGAAGGCCTAGACTGCTCGCTAGAGGCCAGCCCCATCTGCCAACAGGTGCATTCACAGTGAAAACAATGGTTAAGGTGAAAGCAAAATTAGAGAAAAGATATGTGTTCAATATGATCATCAGACAAGTTTCAAGCATGTCAAAGTATCTAAAATCAACCTGTTTGTACCATCACTGTCTAAAAAGACAACATTGGAATTGGAAATTTGATCTCACGAGCAAATTGATGCTTATCTCTTTAAATACCACCCATGTATGGATGGCTTCCAGATGTATCCCCCAGCCAGATCTCTCCATTCCAGGCTTTGTGGCTGCTATGCAACACATTCACTTAGATATCCCTAACCAGGCGTCTGATATTCCCTCTGCAATCCAACACCACTTACAGTTTTTCCCACCTCAGTTAATAACAACTCCAAACTTCCAACTACTCAGGCCCAAAATTTGGATTCATGTTCAATTGCTCTCTTTCTCTCAGAAACTACATGCAATCCATTGCAAACCCTGGTAGCTTTACCTTCAAAATACATCTAGAATCTGACTGTGTCCCTCCACCTCCACAACTCCACCAAAGCCATCATTTCCTCTCGCTTAGAACAGTTCAGTAGTCTTCCTGCTTCCTCTCTTGTCCCTGTCCAGCTTATTATCAGGACAGAAACCAACACAATAAAAGCCAAAGTCTTAGCAATGGCCTACATATATTCTATAGTTCTGCCTCTCGTTTTCTATTTTACTTTATTTTATTTTATTTTACTTTATTTTATTTTATTAATTTGAGAGAGAGAGCAGCACAAGCAAAGGGTAGTAGCAGAGGGAGACGCAGACTCCTGCCTAAGCAGAGAGCACAAATCGGGGCTCAATTCCAGGACCACGGGATCATGACCTGAGTCGGAGGCAGACACTTAGCTGACTGAGTCACCCAGACACCCTCTGCCTCTCATTTTCCATCAGTCTCCTTACTGTCCCTTAAACATGCCAGGCACACCACTCTCCAGACTCTCTGCACTTGCTGTTTCCTCTGCAGCAATGCTCTTCTCCTAATACATGCACAACCCCACCCTTAATACTTCAGTATGTACTCACAAATCACCTCCTTAAAATAGACAGCCCACCCCGCTCACATTCTGTCATTCCTTACTTCCTGTTCCTCTTTATTTCTATGGTACCTATCTCCAATTGATGTACTGTATTTTTTACTTATTTAGTTGAGTATTATATATCTTCCCCCACTTCTACATAAGGCAAACTCCAGAGGTTAGAGATTTTTATCTAAAGAGGTGTTGTATCCTTAACTGCCTGGAACAGTATGTGGTACATAGCAGGCATGTGATGAAAATTGATTGAATGAATTTAATAAGTGAATTTTGTGCTATGAGTATTTGAGAATGTCAAGGTCTTCATCTTGACCTTTATTTTGAGGATTTTATCAAGTCTCAATACCACACACCTTCCAATTGATCCTGTGCAAATAGTAGAGTTTCATTTGGCTATTTCACCCACTAGTGTGTTTTACTCCAAGTCACCTGGGTTTGCTCAGGTTAAGGCAGGTTACCTACTGAACACCGTCTTACTATGAGTAGATATGCAGGAGGAGATATAAAAGACAGGTGTGGTCCAAACCCCAAATCCCAATCCATTTCTTGCAGTTCACTTCTTGTGTAAACAGAGTTACATATAAAATTTCTAACAGAATGGAATCATTTGGGGAAGGTAGAATGGAAAATCGAGTGGGTAGCTTGAGAGAAAAACACTGGAAGTCGTAATTTGCCTTTCATAAATTCACACAAGTGAGAAATTCATCTAAAAATGGAAATTCTAAAACAACCAGAAAAAAAAATGACTTACGAACCAAATTTTTGTTTCTCTTTCTCTTCTTTTGTAAAAGTAGCTTCCATTTCCTGTGATTTCATCCCCCAAAAGGGTCCATTAACATTGGTAAATGCACACCTGGAGCACATCTGTCCTTTCATTCCCATCAATCAGCAATACTTCATGCCCACTTTTGATACCAAACACTGTGATATGTTTAAAAAGAATCAGACAACACTATCCTTATTTCTCTTAATTTTTCCAATTGGAATGAATAGCATTAGAAAAGCAATAATACCTCTTTAATTCACACACCGCTAAAGCTGAATTTGTAATTATTCAGGAGGCCAGATTAATGTTTGCACTACCTCTAAAGAAAGTCTTTGTTAAATAAGTGTATTTTCCACAAAATTTCATGAAAACTATTTAAACTATTTAAGGTAATTATTTTCAAGTACCTTTAAGTGTATTTAAAAACACTCATTTACATATAGCTGTTGTTATGCTATTCAGAAATGATTTTGATCTATTTACTAAAAATGAATCATCAAAGGACATCTAGGCCAACATTTCTCTCAGACCTAGTCATGGTACCTTCCTTAAAAGAGGAAAAAACTGTAATTATTTGTGAATGTTTTTTAGCTGAGGATTTTTCATATTAAATATAAATTAGTGTTTTTTCTATACTTAAATATTAAAACATACACCTGAAGTTATACAGGTGTGTACAGTATACAGAAATATACACAAATACTATATAGGTGGGGGTGGGATAAGAAAGGAAAACAGATAGAAGGATGAATGGACAGAAGAAAGGACTAAAGGAATATAGAAGAAATAAAAACATTAACATTATATTTGAGGTAATCAAAACCAACTATGTTACAACAGATTATTCAGATGGACAACTGAAGCTTTCCATGAAATAATTCTTTTTTAATTTATCCTCCAAATAAAGATATTTTGTATATTTTTTACAAGACATTATTTATTTATTTGAGAGAAAGAGAACGTGCATGCACAGGAGTCAAGGGAAAGGGGCAGAGGGAGAAGGACTTCGTGCTGTACAGGAAGCCTAACCCGGCTTGATTCCAGGACCTTGGGATTATGACCTGAGCCAAAGGCGGGTGCTTAACCAACTGAGCCACCAAAGTGCCCCTATTTTGTGTATTTATTACTGGTCTGGAAATTTTCCCACACATGAGGACCATAAAATTTAGATATTTTGTATTTCCGGTTAGTATGAATGTGGACAAGGCATGAATTTGGTTAAAGCTTACTATTCAAGAAGAGTAATGGACTAGAGTTCAAAAGTGTTACTCTTAAGCCTTCCATTTGTCATTTTTTAGTGGCAACATAGCATAGGAGGTTGAGAGCTCTAGAATTTGAAAAAGCCTGGGTTCAAATTCTGACTTTTCCCTTTACTAGCTCAATAAGCAAATCACAACCTTTCTGTGCCTCAGTTTCCTCATGTATAAAATGAAGGCATAATAGTTTTGTATACTTTATAGGGTATTGCAAAGATTAAGTGAGTTATTGCCTATAAAGTGATTAGTATAGTACCTGGCACAAAGTAAGTACTCCATAATTGCTAGCACTTATTATTTCTATTATTGTTATTATAACTGAAACTCATTCATTATCTTTACATTTAGTTTCTTCATGTACTTAATGAAGATAAATGCTGTGTCACATGCCTGCCTTTCAAGCCAAGCCAGCAATGTAGCTGAGGCTCATGGAAGCAGGCTGGACCCAGTCTGTTAAATGCAGATGAATAATCAACATTGAGATATGTAAATCAAGAAAAAAAAAGTCAGAATAATATAACTGAATTCTGATTTCTATTAAAGATATTTGAGCCTGTATTCATTGCTTGGATAGGACAAACAATGATTGGTGATTCCCCCAAACAAAACTGATATTCAACAATCTATTACTATATAGGTTTTATATAGGTTCCTGCCTGTAGATGCCCACATTTGTCCTGCACTCTCACAGTGTTGGGGTAAAGGAAATAAACTGAACCTTCATCAAAAGAGTCACGGCTTTAGACATTTATTCTCTGAAATTAAAATAAATCTATAGTCACTGTAGTAGCCTTCCAAAGAAAATGGTCCTGATCACTTTTTAATTAAAAAAAAAAAAACCTCAAATGTGCTAAAAAGCCACATACAAAAGAAATTTAAGGCATTCATTGCTCAACAGCTATTTCCCCTAGACCATCAGTAGTATGTGTATATCATGTCCTTGAAGTGAATTCTTGCATTTAAAAAGCATCTCTACAATTTACAATATGTTTATATATGTTATTTAATTTGACATTTATAATAACCAAGTAAGGGATAAATATATTTAATGTGAAGTAGATACTAATATTTTTAAAAAGTATATCTTGGAGAACGCAAGGTACTAAGCCAGGTCAAATGGTAGTAAATAGGGAAACCAGATTCAGGTTCTAAATCAAATTCATTTGGTATTAAGTAACTACTTGTCAAGAGTACTTTATGTGCTAAATACTATGTTAAGCTCAAGGGCTATAATTACTCCTTGCCCTTTAATGGTTTTCAGTCTTAAGGAGATAATAGAAGAGCAACAAAGTCATTATGGAACAATGATAATGGAAGTTTCATTCATTCATTCATTTATTCATTCAGTATTTGGGGTCTAGCAGGAAACAATGGCATACTCCAAGTATTTATCTCTGGCTATGGCCTAATTATGGTCCCAACAGCATACAGGTTGTACTCTCAAATTAGGATAATTTAAGGAAGGTTTAGTAAAGGCGTGATATATCAGGGTAGAATAGTACAATTCCCCAGTACTAGTAATAGTGGGGCTAAGAAAACAAGGTAGGTCACTGGAATCTAGGACAGTCCTATACAGAGAACCATAATGAAAAGAGCTGTTAAGTTTGACTGCAGAACAACATCATTAGGATGATACTCCAGGGTGGGAGTCAGGAAAATAAATACACCGAACTCACCTTCCTCTTACTCCTGATGAAACTCCCATTGGCTGAACCTAACTGGAAGCAAGAGGTTAAGGGAACTCATAGACATATAAGCAGCCTCATAAGGCATAAAAGAGGATAGAGAAGGGTAGAATGTGAGTATGGAGAGGCCAACAGTTCTAGAGGGCAAAAGTGTGAAGTCAGCTTCACTGGGCTGAAATAAGGTATTAAGAGGGCCAGGTTCCCTCTGTACATTTTAGAGGAGAATTTGTTCCTTGCCTCTTCCAGCTTCTGGCAGCTGCCTGCAGTATTTGATTTGCTGGCCACATCACTGCAAGCTGTCTTTATGGTCACAGAACCTCCTCTTCTGTGTGTGTAATCCTCCATTTTATAAGGACATCTGTAATGGAATTTAGGGCCCACCCCAGAAAATCCAAAATAATCTCCACATCTCAAAATCCTTAGCTTAATCACTTATGCAATGTTACAAATGAAGGAACATTTGTAAGTTTCAAGGGTTATGGTGTGATATGTTTGGGGAACTATTTTTCTCTATACCATAGTCTTCATTTTTCACTGTGAGAAAAAAGTATATATAATACTTAAAACTGAAAAATCAAGCAGTGACAACACAAGCCTGTTTTTCAGCGAGATGGAGGTAAATACCCAAAGAATTAGCTTAAAAGGATAAAAAGGGTGACTGTGGAGGGGTAAATAAATTTGGAGGAAGATGTCCTCCACCAGGGGTCCACTACAGTAAATATTTAAACATTAATGCCCTAAAGCATCCCTTGTGTGCTACTAATTGATCTCTCTCTTATGTATCAATGGAGGATACTATCGCTCTGCTATTATTAGGAGATTTCGGGTGGGGGGCACAGCCCCTGAAATCCTATTCTATGGAGCTTAGTTCTCTCCTATAACCCCGGTTGAGAGAAGCATTTGGAGCTGGACATAAGTAGAAGTACAACAAAAGGAGTAGAAACAGCATCTTTCGAAGGAGAGGCAGCTATTCTTCTACAACTGATGAGGGAAGAAGGAAATAGCATAGATGGCTGGTCAATTCAAGTGTGTAGTAAGTTGTTGAAGAAACTCACACATGATAACTCTTATATTCTCTGTGTGGAAGAGATTTTGCACAAGTCTACTTCATTCCCCCCTGTTATGACTGTCGCCTGTAAGACGAAGCCATTAAGACTCAACTCTGAAAGATCACTTTGTCTTTTTAAGCCAGTGATCCAACTTCAGCTTGGTATCTGAGTCAACATCAGCTAATAATCCTTTTCTTAAGTGTTCTATTCCATTTACATCTCTCGCCTCCTAGAAGAAAGAATGTTAGTGGTGAGGAAAGCTGTCAAGCCTCTGATTACTGCCTACAAATGTTATCACTTGCTACTGTTCAACAATGTTCTGATGAAAATATTACTACTAATGGAACAACGTGCATATGTTCTTAGGATAGAAATAGTATTGCTACATTCTGTTTGCTTACACATAAAGTAAATTAACATTGAACTGAGGTGAAAAGTAATTCCTTGAGCAAAGTTCTCATGAAATTTTAACTCGGAATGCACACATTTCTTAGGAGATGGCAAGAGACTTCAGACTTGAACGCTTTCCTAAGTAAAACCTCATCTCTCAGTAGGTATTATTATAGAATGAAAGCAGTTCCAATTTCATATTTTTGGGTACACTAAATTGTGGTTAGTGTCATAAACTTTCCCCAAGGAGCTGACAAAGGGCAAGAGATAGAGCCAGAAACCACCATCAAATCAATCTACAAGCAAATTTCATAACAGCCATCTATCTAGTTGTCTTTCCTGAATTCAAACTAAATTTTTTAAAAGCATGCCCAATATCTTCAACAATAATGAAAGCAATGCAAATTTAAATGTAAAAGACTTCTAGAATGTAGTATATTTAAAAAGTAAAGGGTAGGTAAATATAAGAATTTTACATGAAATAAGGAATAGCAAAGGAAGTTTTAAATTAAAACCAAAGAAAATTTATATTTATCAAGCATATTAAACTTTTCATGTACTTTTATCAATACTTCCAAGAGTGAGACTCTATTCTAAGGAAATAGTTTTACGTGTTTAGAGTCACATTAGGTCAAGATGTTCATCACAACATTATTTTTAGTTCAGAATTATTCTTAGTTTTTAGTTTTAAAAGCTAAGAAACAGGGGCTCCTGGGTGGCTCAGTCAGTTGTCTGCCTTTGGTTCAAGTCATGATCTCATGGTCCTGGGATGGAGCCCCTTGTCTGGCTTCCTGCTTTGTGGGGAGCCTGCTTCTCCTTCTCCCTCTGCCTCTCCTCCTATTCGTGCTCTCTCTCTTAGATAAATGTAAAAAAAATCTTTAAAAAAAAATAAAATAAAAGCTAAGAAACAAAGTATCAGTGGGAGAGAGGAGTGAGGAAAGGTTATAGCACATCTATTCAATGGAACGTCTTGTAGTCATTAAAATTATTTTTGTAAAATAATACCACACTGTTTAACAGAGTAAACTATAGATATATAGATGATAGATAGTAAGATGTCCAAAAGGTATTAAGTGGTAAATTAAGTTGCCAAACCAAATACAAAATGTGATCCCAGTGTTACATATGTATACAGATGGGTTTATGTTCAAACATATAGGCAAAAATTTGGATAGTTATACACTAAATTTTACTGCATTTTTTATGTGGTGGAATTACTGTTGTTTTAGACACTAACATATTATTTGAAATTTCTATAACTAACATGAATTACTCATAGAATAAGAATAGGAAAGAGAAATATTCAGTTTTGCTTTAAAAATTAAGCTTGCTAGATGTTTCTTTTTTAAAGATTTTATTTCTTTATTCGTGATAGACACAGAGGGAGAGGCAGGCTCCCTGCAGGGAGCCCAATGAAGGACTCATCCCAGGAACTGGAACTGGGGACCACGCCCTGAGCCAAAGGCAGATGTTCAACTGCTGAGCCACCCAGGTGTCAGTTGCTAGGTGTTTTAAATGACTAAGGAAAATTTTCATGTAATATCAAATGCAAAAGCAGGCTATAAAACTATATGTAAGGGCTCAAATATGTTACAAAAATGCAAAAAATATGCCAAAATGAGTAGTATCTTGAGTGACAATTTTTCCCACTCATTTACATACTTTTCAAAATTTCAACAATGAATATTTATTAATTAAAAAATAAGAAACAGACAAACATAAAGATTCATAGAAAGTGTAGAGTTACATGCAAAAAGCTAGTAACTAATGTTCACCATTGAAAATTTTCCACTGGAACGCACTCAGTATGGTGTTTATGACAGGCACTTCCTGCCAAATGTTCATTTATTCCTTTAAAAAATGATCTTGAAACTTCATAGACTAGAGCTCCCAAATTTCTAGCTTCTGGGGCTGTCTGGCTAATTCAATCAAGTATGAACAAATCAGTGGCTAAGGTGACTAAGTTGTTAACAAAAGATGGAGCAATCATATTATGTGTCTTTCAGCTTTTGTCAAATGGATAAATGCAAAGTAGAGATAACAATGCTTTAAATTCAGAGGTTGAAAAAGAGGGCAGTCTTGCAACTTAAGAAACTTAATAAATAGGGGTTGAGGGAGTGTAAGGAGGGCAAATGTGTAGGATTTAAATTAGGTTTTATAAAATCTTGTTTTTTAATTTTTATTTATTTATGATAGTCACAGAGAGAGAGAGAGAGAGAGAGAGAGAGAGGCAGAGACACAGGCAGAGGGAGAAGCAGGCTCCATGCACCGGGAGCCCGACGTGAGATTCGATCCCGGGTCTCCAGGATGCGCCCTGGGCAAAAGGCAGGCGCCAAACTGCTGCACCACCCAGGGATCCCTAAACTAGGTTTTAAAGAATGATCAACATCTGACTAAAATCAGAGAAAGCATTTCATATAGTCATCATGTATGCATAACTGGGTTGAAAATTAACACTTTGCCACTTAGATATGCAAAGAAAAGTATTTTCTTGTGATTTACAAGGGTCATAATATTTATCTTGAGCCTAATTCTGCAGGAAGTTGGTAGCTGAGGAATGTGAGTTTACTAACTGTTGGTTTCTCAGTCTCTTAAACTCTTATTGATGACTCAATATTTTAAGACTAATGCTCAGTTTTTCAGATTTCCTCTGGAAGCAATGGAGGAATAAGTTATTCTATGTAAAAAGAATAATTGGTATAATCACAAGGTTATGAAAGTTCCTAATTGTATTTCTCTCTCCATAGACCGACCATGGTAAAATGGAGGCATGCCATATCCTTTAAATAATGGAATTTAGCCATGCTATCTTTACCAAGAACAGATGTTAATTTGGGAATAGCATAGTCTAAATCTCAGTCTAAAGACTGTGAATAGAAATGTTTTCTCAATTAGCGAGGAGCCTCCCCCTTCCCATATTGTGAAATGTCACATTTGGTTTCTTCCATCTGAGGGACCCTACAGAGAAATAATCTCTTCTAAGGAGTTATAAGGTACTTTAAATGCTGTTCCCTTGTTTCTCTAAGAAAGAGCCAAGATTCTAGAAATTTCTTTAGGCTTAGTAGTTTGGAAGTGTGGGGAATCAGGGAGACAAGGATGCCAATACTTTTTTTAAGCATCCTCTTCCCATTCAGCTTTCCAACTGTGCTGCCCTTCTGCCTTGCTGATTAAAGGGACTAATTGCTCACCAGTCACTTGGTGGCTCTCAGTTCTGTTTCTTTTCATTAAAGAGAATTCTTGCTCTGCCACAAATCCTGAGGAAGGAAGAAGTTGAGAAGATCTAGGCTGAAGAATGTGATATGCCTTGTGATTCATTCAAAATTGCTTTTTCCTTTTGACCTACATCCACTGTGTCTGGGCCAAGTCTGTGAACCTAGGCTCCCCTACCACTCAGGATGCACTCATTATGCATCAAGCATACTACCAGGAAAGTCTGAACATAGGCTTTTATTACCAGCCTGCAGAGACCAGGCATAACTCTAAAAACTCTAGTAGTTGGCCTTCCCATGAGGCCCTCAGTCCATCTCAGGATGGACTGGATAGGTCTGATTTATCCATAGCCCAGCCAAGGTCTGTCTTTGGGTCATTCACCACTAATCAAATGTGTCCTGAGCATCCACCACCTACCAGGCCCTGAGCTTCAGCTCAAATTGGAAGGAAAAATGGAAAAGACATGTTTCCACACTAAAATATATCAGAGGCTAACGTGGAATTAAAGGCAGACACGGAAAGATTTTATCTTAAGATTGGATTATAGAGGGTCTGGGAAGGGGGTGGGTACTGGAGGTGTCTGGAAGGTAAACTGGGGCTAGATTATGGAAAACATTTAATTCTGAGTGAAAAAGACAAAATGCGACAAATCTTACTTCTTAAGCAGTGGTACAGTGGTATTTCTGTGATTTATGTCAACAGTTTATTTTTGAATCTTAAAAAAAGTTATTTTGGTCACTTTAAATATACCACAAGCACATTTTTAAACTCTTAGATTTTGTTAACACCTGCAGCTTTGTCATTGTACAAAATAAGTCACATTTAATGCTAAGTGGAAAAGCTTAAATTAAGTCTTTCAAGAATAGCCTCATCTGGAAACCAATTCTTATGGTGAGGTTTTGGAGCACCACTGCTCTAATACCATGCTAATCATTCTTAAATTTGACTCTGTGATAGAACCTCAAGGAGATGTGAAGATTGGAGATGAATTGCTTGCAGGTCATTCATCAAAATCATTAATGAGTGTCTATTAACATATGATCTATGCTAGGTGCTATTTAGAAGGAAATTAAAATCACAATTCACCCGTTTCATATTTACAACCCTAAAAGAAATTTAATTCTAAAAACTAATGCCTCAATTTGAAGTTCATATTGATTTTTAGCCTATCATCATAAATCTGTTACATGATCTTCACTTTTTCAAGAATCTTGCAATAATGTTAAATACATTTTAGTTATAAAGTGCCTACTCTATTATATTTCTACCGAGCACCAGTTATGTGCTTGACCTTTACATATACTACCTAATTTAATCTTTACAACAACCTCATGAAACAGACTTTACTATCCTCATTTCAAAACAAGTAGCCTGACTCTCAGCAAAATTAAGTAACAGGATTTAGTTACACAGCTAAAAAGAACCCAACCTAGTTTTGCCTGATTGTAAACCTGTTCTCCTTTTCTGGCACACATTGCCTGGGCAGCAACTTAAGAAAATACAACAATGAGGACATATACCTGGCATGGAGGGTCATAAACGTTGGCATGTCCGGTTCTATCTAATGGAGTCAGCAAAAAAATCTTCCCACAGAGAGATGGAGATTTAGGTCCAGACTTAAAAATAAGTGCTTTTACTAGATAGAGGAATCAACATGTCATGTTCAAACACAAGTCTGAGTGGAAAACCACGCTGGTTTTAGAGATCCTCCATGATTTGATAATGTTAGGGCACAGAGTATGCATGGAAGAGTCCTCCTAAGTGAATTAGCCGGGGAATAAATCATGAAAAGCATCCTAGAGTTTTGCTTGATGGAAAGATCTTGTTTCTAGAAAATAAAAGTTTTATTTAAGGGAATTGTGTGGCTATAACTGAGGTTCCTTTGCTCAGGTTGCCAAATGGAAAATGTCTCCCCAGGTGAAAATGATTTGTTCATTTATTATCATAACATGCTAGAAACTGTGCAAGGCACTAAGGACACAGTGATAAGAAAGATACTCTCCTACTTAGGATACTCTATTGTAATTGATATTGAGGTTGACTCTCCTCCATTCTCCATCCCAGCACTCCCTTTTGCTATTTTAAGGACTGACCTCAGTGACAAGGCTGTAATGATTTTCCAAGTCAAATATAATAATTCCACCTCCCTTTCAAGTGATTGGTTCAGGAAACCAGATTTAAGCCAATCAGAGTCTTTAAATGTCCTTGAGATAATTCTTGTCCATAGGTGGATACATAATTCAGTTTTTAGGAGACTGATGGGCAGATTGATTGATAAACCACTTTATTTCAAAGAAAGATTTGAGGCAGCCTGCAGATGTGCATGCAAAGTAGCAGGATAAAGAATAAAATGATGAAGAATTGAGAATAAGGGAAATAAAAAAATAATGAACAGTTACTAGAAGAAGCAAATTTGATCCTAATGTTCTTAGGAGAAAAAGCAAAAAAGAAAAAATGAATAGTTGTAAGAATCACCAACCAATTGCATGATAACAACAAAAACAGCTTACACTTACTAAGTAGTTATGTTTTAAGCACTGTTCTAAAATTTATGATATATGAATGTATTTAATTCATATTAGTTCATTTAATCTACAGCACAACACTATGAGGTGGGTAAAATTTTCATCCCTGCCTTTGAAATGAGAGACAGTGAGGCCCATAAAGTTTAAAGTCTCAGATCTAATAAGTGACAGCTAAGAAAAAGATAGAAACAAATGTACTCAGGGGAAAACACAGTGATCTTAATGCATTGTCAGAGAGAAATGCCTCTCAAGGGTCCTCCTAAAGGGAAATTTTGCATTATAATAGTTAACTTGCTTGTGCTGCGATGCAGAAAATTCCATGGCAGAAAACAAGATTTTTTTTTTTTAATGTAGGGAAAAATCCATTCCGTGAAGGATCAGATTTAGAAGTAAAGTCTGGATGCTCTGAAAGATCTTTGTATTTCCTCTCAGTAGTTATGATCCTTTTCTTAGCCAGATGAGTACGGTTGCAAGCTTCAAAAATACAGGCTTAAACTGATTGTGAAATGAATCCTTCATTGGGTACTGGAAAATTTATTCACCTAGCAACTATCTTTCAAAGATACATACTGTCTCTATCTTTCTAATTTGCTATTTGAGGTTTCCAGTAGAATTACTATCTTGAGAAATATTCTTTCTTACAATAAATAGAAGGTATCATCAGACACCATCACAATGTCTTGGATTGTCTTCCACTCAGATAATGATTCTGCCATTAAAATCATAGGTAAATCTCTGGTGCTGAGTTTTTAGGCATGTGGCCCAGGCAGACGTGGCCCTTTCTAGTAGTATCCCTTCACCACACCTGAGTTACTCGATTCCCCCCAGGCTTTCTCATTCTCTCCTCATTAAAAGCCATGACCAGGAATGGATCTGAACAATTGGCTTCCACTAAAGTTAAATACAGGTGAGGCTTAATATCTACTTATGTTTTAACCACGGAAAGAACCTGAAGGATCCAGTCACTGAATGTGGAGGCAATCTGATCTAGTTGACCTAGTCTTTGAAAGAAATGTTATAAATTGAGAAAGGAGCATAAGGAAGAGAGAAGCAAAGGGATTAAGGTTCAAAAGTTACAGTGTACATTTCATATTACACAAATATTATAAGGTAAAGTATTTTCTGTAAATGAAGAGGTGAATGTTTTCACTGTAATATCACAGCATAATAGATGTAATTTACTTATTTTTCCTAAAGTGTTTCAAACTTAAAAAAATGATAATAAAAAAAAACCTTTCTTTTCAAGATCAGTGCAACTCAATGTCTTATTCACACAGATCAATACAATTCCACGAACTCTTTTCTATTGGTCTGTGAGACATACAGACATTGAAAATAAAAATGTGAAACAAATAATTTTAAGGCAATTTGACAGAATAAGTTTTTGTCTATTGCAACAAATAATTTTTAAATTGGGTTTTTAAAATCTTTTTTCAAAATATATTTTTCAAGCAATTCATTTTTATTGTATTTTACAAAAGAATTGGTCTATGATGGACTGAATATTTTATAAAAACATAACTCTCTCTTCTCCACAGTTGGTTTGAGAAGTATTACACTATAGCATAAAGAATTTTGTGTTAAATAGGACGCTGTCATATTTTGTTCTAATACAAATAAATGGTACAGGCAAGTATCAGAGGTTTAAAAATATTTTGTAGAAGTCTTCTATCAACTAACCTAACTTTTCTATGTGTGTATATGTGTGTGAACTAAGAAAAGATTTCCATTGTCCGTGTAATCAAATATATATCCAAGAATTAATATTTAAGAAATACTATAATCAGGAAATAATACTAAATGATGGAAGATAAAGTAATTTTCCAGGAGCTGTTAGAACTCTAACCGAGGAAGGGATGTCTACTGGTGCTGTTGCATTTTTGGCAACTGGCTGATAATGGAGGAAAGATTAATAGAGTCATAAGGAGCTGGAAATCACAGAATCGTACTTCTTTGTTTTGACAGACGAGGTCAGAATAAGGAAGAAATTGTTGGAACTGAAAAGATGAACTGGTGGGTGAGAACTGCAGTTCCCATTATATATACAGTTCACATATATACATCATATATAAGTACATCTTTGCCTCTACTTTGTAAGATCCAGAATCAGATATTAGAGTGGGAAGAAACCATCACTATAAATAATACCATTTCTGTATTTTACAAATGAGATAACTGAAGACTTTGGAGGTTAAGTGAGCATGCCTGAAATCACTGAGTACTTAAAAAAGGAAAACCAGGAAAATTAGAACCCAAGTATTCTAATTTCCATTTCAGTAATATTATGTGGCACCATGTTATGAGACTTCCAAGTGAGCTACTGTATTAATTCCTCAGGAAGAGTCTTCTACCCAGTACACAATGTAGCTATTTCATAAGAATGAAGCCTTGCTTTTCTTACACACATCGATGAAAAAAGTGTTTTATTTAACAAACTAAATGATTAACCATAATGATAGGACCGGAGGAATTTTGCCAAGTAAAGACGACGTTTTTGGGTGAATGATACAATTAATGAAAATAAGAGAATTTCAGGGTTGGAATAAACCTCAACTAATCTATGTACACACAATGGAACTACCATCTATTTTACCAATAAGAAGAATGGTAATGGATCCAATTTCAACATTTCTATGTTTTGGGCTCATAAAAACTATGCTAATTTATAAAAACAGAAATAAATTCCTGAGTACTTCTATAATCCAGGTACCAAGCTAGCCCTTTATTTAAAAGCTTCACAATAACCTTTTGAAAATGTTATTATGATACATTTTACACATGGGATAATTAAAGGTGAGAGAATTCAAGTAAGTTGTACATGTTACATTGCTTATATGAGATTGGACTTCAATCTCCTTGCATACCCTTCATTCATATCTATTATACCATATTGTGGTCTAGCTAGTTTAGTCAAGGTGATATGATAGGCAGCCAAGAGGGCCCTGGAATCAGACTGTCTGGGTTCAAATCCAGCTTTTACTGCATAATAACTGTGACTCTGGGAAAGTTATTCAATTTCCCTGTGCCTGCTATTTCTTTTCTTGTAAAATGGCAGGGGGTTATGGTGAGGATTCTAAGTATTTAGCATATAGTAAGGACTCAGTAAATATTAGCTATTATTACCAAGGCTCAAGGAGCCAACTCAAGCTAAAGTAGGCCTTCTGGTTCTCTTGGACACAACAAAGTCATTTTTTTAAATTCTACCGTCGCTCATCTTCCTGTCTATAGGCTCTCCACCTGGTGGGAAGAAGGTAATCCAGCTTCTATAGTACGTCTCAGAGAAGTCATCTATTTCCCCTGCTGAGGTAACTAGGTTCAGACATTCCCCATGCTAAAATTTGGTTAGAAGTATCAGCTTCTGAGGATCCCAGGGGTCATCAGGAAAACTTCAAAAACAAACAAACAAAAGAACAATTTGAAGATGGTAATGAAATGGTAAAGTTGTAAACCAAATCAATATTCACCATAAGAAACTCTGAATATTATACTTCTTTTTTTTTTAATTTTTATTTATTTATGATAGTCACAGAGAGAGAGAGAGAGAGAGAGGCAGAGACACAGGCAGAGGGAGAAGCAGGCTCCATGCACCGGGAGCCTGACATGGGATTCGATCCCGGGTCTCCAGGATCGCGCCCTGGGCCAAAGGCAGGCGCCAAACCGCTGCACCACCCAGGGATCCCTGAGTATTATACTTCTAATTAAGAAGTGTATTGTTTAGAACAGTGGTAGTGGTTCTCAAAAGTGACATCAGCTTGAAACGCTCTTAGAGTTCGAGTTAGATTTAGAATGACCCAATTCCAATTACAGCAGGATCTCTGAGGGTGGAGCTGAGGTATCAAGGTTTGTTTTGTTTTGTTTTTTAAGCTCCCAGAGGATTCTAATGTACAGCCAAGGTTGAGAATGACTGCTTTAATGCCACCGAAAAAAAAAAATTTCCGAGGTTGTGAGTTTAGAAATGTGCATATTCAGAAAACAACCCATATGATACTGATGATTGGTTATATTGGAAATCACTGGTTTAGGACACAAGACATCTCAAGAAATAGCAGAGGGTCTATATTTACACTTATAAAGTCTGAGGAATCATTACTAATGGAGCTTTCAGACAGAAAATATTTGGTAATAGTTTGGATTTCAGTTCATGAAATTGGAAATAGATTCTTAAGATCTCATTATTTACTAACCTATAAACAACATAAAGGAATTGGAGATTTAAGGTGAAATGTAAATGTGTATTTCCTGCTTCCCTTATATTTAAATCATAACCCTTGATATTGAACCAACATAATTTGTTTCTTACCTACCAGAAATCATTTTCATATGCAAATTGTATGAAACTCAGCCTTTATAATACAGAAGAGACAGCACAAAAATCACAGCTATGTAGCAACCAAGCAAAAACAGTGCTGATTTATGAAACTTCACAGACTTAGAAATAGAAACAAAGCACTAAATATTCATGAAATCCCATACAGTGCTTGCACATAAGTTACATCTCAGTGATTTGTAACTTAGTTATAGGGAAAAAAAATAATAATCTGAGCACATCCAAACATATGGAACCTTTCAAGTGTTAAGTTTCACTAATTTCTGGTCTTTCTTTGGTCATAAATTTGGTCTTATTTTGGTCTTATTTGAGTCATAAATAAATTATGATATGCTGTAAATGGTTGGCCATAATCTAAACCTCCCAAAGAAAAGTAAACAAAGATTTCATCAGCAAAACAAGAGAGTAACTACGGAAAGAAGGATTTAATGAAAATCTTCTCTGATTGCAATGTTTTTTTTTAAAGTGGTAAAAGCTTTTTAAACACACAAAGACACAAGTGAAAGAAGCAAGTAAAATTCTGTCACTCAACAAAACAACATCATAAACCTACCATGCAAACAGAGTTAAAATAAGAAAACAATCTGCCGTGTACTCTTTGAATTAATCATAAATTCAAGAAATAATCTGAGAGCTAATACAATAATCAAGAAAATATTAAATTTCGTTGAGTTACCTTGCCAATTTTGTTCTAGTTTCATAACATAATTATCCCAATTTTATTTACCTATACTAATGACAGATGCAGACTTCAAATACCAATACTATGCCCACAATCCACATTTAAGGTAGAAAGATTAGAAATATACCACTGGTGAAATCTAACAATTGAACCCAAGGTCTATTTGTTTATTTCAGATACATTGGGTTTTTTAAAAAAATATAATTCAATTAATTGCTAAAAATCACTTCTATTCATTTTTTTTTTGCAACCTGTGATTTTTTTTCCTTCAATGTGTAATAAACCATAATTAACTCCAAGTAGCTCTGGAACATAGTGCTGTTTTTTTTAACAACTGTTTAAAGAACTTCTTTAATTAGAAAAAATTTACAATCAAGATATGCTCTCTTTTTGTGTGTGTGAAGGGAGGGTGCTTGTTTTCAAATGGCTTTAGTTTACCTGTGACACAAATATATGGTTAGAGATAATGTATCACCTCCATTGAAATGCTTTTACTGTTCTTAAAAAAGCAAGTGTGATACTGGGATGTATAAATAGTAGTTAAGCATTAGGAATGTGAGGTGACATAGCCAGTGTAATACTTACACTGGTCAGACCCAGAGGAGTACCAATTACTTAGATTTTGAAATTTAAGGGATCCCTGGGTGGCGCAGCGGTTTGGCGCCTGCCTTTGGCCCGGGGCGCGATCCTGGAGACCCGGGATCGAATCCCACGTCGGGCTCCCGGTGCATGGAGCCTGCTTCTCCCTCTGCCTATGTCTCTGCTTCTCTCTCTCTCACTGTGTGCCTATCATAAATAAAATTAAAAAAAAAAAAAAAAAAAAAGAAAGAAATTTAAGAGAGAGATGTAGACAGCAGTAAAAATTATCAAAGGCTATAAAAATAGAAACCCTAATGAAGGCCTTGACAAAATGAGATTATTCAGGAAAGGAATCTTTTAATAATAGTTCTCAAGTATATGAAGAGGATGATATCAGCTGCTCTTCATCTTTATTGAGGAATGAATAAGCAAGAATGAGATTAAACTTTAGGAGAGTAGACTTAAGGGAAGTATAATAGAATTTCCCAAATGACTTGTATTTTTAGAAAGAGCAAATCATCAACAGGGTCTGTGGAATTTCCTTCCCTGAAGATGTTTATAAATAAGGCATATTTTCCTTGTTCAAAATGTTTCAGCAATGTCTTGCAGAGAGAAGTAGTCTACTATCATAGAATCTCAAGAAAGGTCATGTTTCCCAATCACCATTTATTGCTATAAAATATACTAAAAACGGAGACTTAATATGTAGTTATAAGAATTAAATGTTGAGGGATCCCTGGGTGGCGCAGCGGTTTGGCGCCTGCCTTTGGCCCAGGGCGCGATCCTGGAGACCCGGGATCGAATCCCACGTCGGGCTCCCGGTGTATGGAGCCTGCTTCTCCCTCCGCCTGTGTCTCTGCCTCTCTCTCTCTGTGACTATCATAAAATAAATAAATAAATAAAATTAAAAAAAAGAATTAAATGTTGAAATAGTCAAGAGATTTTATGATCTATAGTTAAAATACGTTTAATCCCTATTAGACAACTTAGGAAAATGAGAAACCCTTTTCTTTTAGTTAACTAATAATTTTCTACATGGCCATATGACTAAAGTTTTTTCCAGGGACCTTAATCTATCGTTATATATGGAGGGAGCCTGCTACCATAAAAATGCAATAAGATGACAGTGCCTTCCTGGCCCTCACCTGACGTAGGAGTTCATGGGTAAAAACTCACTCTAGTTCAAGGAGTCAGGTGGAATCATGAACTATTTAAAGAGGCATACCTTCAGCATGTGACCCTCTCATCACAGCTTACTATATAACCCCATGGGAGAAAGAGGAACAGTCAATACTTTGCAAGCTCTACTCCACTGTTTTTGCCCCTCCAGGAAAAAGATAAATAACAAGTGAAGAAGAATCTGGAACATGTCTCTATGTAGACCAGTTCTGCTATCCCTTTTCAAAATTTTCAAAATCTATCTATAGCCTATATACATAAACAGCTAGCATTGATAAAGTATGTGTGATATACATATAGTATATAAGGCACTATTATTAATGGCTTATATTTGTTCTACTCACTTAATCCTTAGAGTCTTGAGAAGTTGGTACTATTTTTGTTATCCATTTTCTGGAAGAGGAAACTTTTGCAAAGATATGTTAAATAATTTGTCCAAAGTCACCCAGATATGAAGCTATTGAGGTAGGATTCATACCCAGATAGTCTGGCACCAAAGCTCCTGTGCAAATTTGTCATAACATCAAACTGCTTCTCTGCAGTTGGATTAAATATACTGGAAATTAGAAATCAACTATTTCCATTCTACTCCTCATACTTGGAAACATCAATAATAACTATTTTTCTAGGCTCCAAACACAGAGCAGGACCCTCCAAAGTTAATGAAAATAAAATATTGCTTTAAAAATATATAATTTTCAAGAAATAAAATAATAGCTTATTGTCATAAATTCATTTATCCACTGGCAAAATCTCTTTTCTTATGTCTATGAAAGGAAGAAAACAGATTGACACTAATAAGCTGTTTCTTGTTTTTCATTGTAGTTTATTTGAAACAAGAGCTCATGAATTGAATTGATAAGAAGTAAATTAACATATAAGGATATGAAGCAGAATGTATTTACACAAAAAGTGACTGTTGGTGAAGTAAACTGCTAAAGTCAACAATTGCAAGTAACATTTGAAAAGACAAATCACTAGAAGTTAGTATATAGAATATATATTCATTATATGTCTTTAGTCTCTCTTATCACCAAATTTGAGTTTATCATAAATGTAATTATAATCTTGATTTTAAAGGTCCTAGAACATGGGAAAACCATGTCAGAACTATAAATATAACTACAATGTCACGATCTTACACTAGCTAATTCATAAAAATTATCCCTGTCTCAAAGCATCCAACAGCTATTTTTGATAATTTCTCAGACTACAGGTTTCCGTTACTTATACAAGATTCTGCAGATTTATCCACTCCAGCCTCTTCATCAGCTACCATGATACTGCCTCTGCTACCAGTAATCTTCCTGAGACAGCTTCTCCCAAGGGACAGGTGTTCTCTGCCAGGGGTGGTTGCTGCTTGCTGCCTCCACAATTTTGCCCTCAGGGAGAGAATCTGAGCACAGGCTTATCCTAAATTCCTGATCCAAGAGCTAAGACTAACTGTCATTATCGTAGGTTTCAGTTTTATAGACTTCATGGGTCAAGAGGGTTAGAAGTTAAGGCCCAGGGCCTGCCCAAGGGGAGGAGTCTCATAGGAGACCTTCTACTCATTAAATTGGGAGCCAAAAGCTTTCTATCTTCAGAATAATAGTGAACCAGAAATAAACCTGCCCCACAGTCCATAGTAGGGAAGGATGACTTGTGAGCAGAGCAGATAACAGACAATAGTGTTGGAAAGGTGGGTGAAAGTGTTGGGAGGAGGGGAATCCCTGAGAAGTTGCTATATTCCCTGGATAGGCCAGGGGAACTTAAATGCTGTACATGGTTTCAGGTGGTCGCAGACTAGTAGCAGTTCCATGCAGAAATCAGAAACAAATTCTTTCTGGAAAAAGAAACTTTCATTTTAGACTTCAAGGAATTTCCTCATATAAAATTTCATATGTCATGAGGGTACCTAGTCAAATATAAATAAGCAAAAAAGAAAAAAGGCAACATGAGTGAGAAAAATAGACAGCACATACAGATTCCAAAAACTTCATATGTTGGAGTTACAGATATATCTTATGACACAGCTATTATACTAGGTTTAAAAAATTAGTCTGATATAAGAATAAGTATGAAGATAGCTTCAGAGAACAAAACTCTAAAAGCAGCCCCTGTAGAATTGAAAACAAAACTACACAAATGTTTTCAGATGAGAAATACAATAACCAAAATTAAAAATGCAATAGACATACAAACTTATTAGAGAGGCCAAAATCTAGAACACTGGCAATACCAAATGCTGGTAAGGACATGAAGCAATAGGAACTTTTATTCCTTGGGGGATAAAAGTTGCTGGTGGGAATGCAAAATGGTACAGCCCCTTTGGAAGAAGGTTTGTAGTTTCTTATAAAACTCAAACCACTTTTACCATATGACCCAGAAATCACACTTCCTGGTATTTATCCAAAGGAATTGAAACTTTATGCCTACATGAAAATCTCCACATGGATGTTTATAGCAGGCTTATTCATAATTGTCAAAGCATGGAAGGAACCAAAATGTCCTTCAGTAGATGAATGGATAAATAAACTTGGTCTATCTAAACAATGGAATGGTAATTAACACTAAAAAGAAATGAGCTATCAGGCCATGGTAAGATATGAAGAAAACTTAAATGCTTATTAATAAGTGAAAAAAGTCAATCTGAAAAGGTTACATTCTGTATGGTTCCAACAATACACATTCTGGAAAAGGCAAAACTGTGGAGACACTAAAAGGATCAGTGGTTGCTTGTTGTGAGGGAGGAGAGGAGAGACAAATAGGCAAAACACTGAAGATTTGGGGGTAGTGAAAATATCCTTTATGACATTATCATGGTGGATACATGTCATTATACATTTGGCCAAAGCCATGAAAGGTACAACAAGAGTGAACCCTAAGGCAAACCATTGAGTTAGGGTGATGACAATGTGTAGGTTCAACCTTCATTTTTAAAAAGTGCCATTCTAGTGAGTGGTGTTGATAATCAGGGAGGCTATGCCCACACATCTTCATAATCTACCTTTTTCTCAAATTTTTTTGACTTAAAACTGCTCTAAAACATTTTTTTTAAAAATAACTTCAATCTATTATTTTTATACCATAATAGACCCAGGTAAAAAAAGAATAAGTAAACTGGAAAATAGGTCAGAAGAAGGGATTCAGAATCCAGCATAAAAAAAAAAAAAAAAACTATGAAAGAAAGGTTCATGGGAAGTTGAACGAGAGGCATATCTTAAGTTTCATTAGAGTTTCAGTAGTAAGAGAGAGAATTGGACAGAGTTAATATTTAAAGAAAAGTAAGAGGGCGCCTGTGTGGCTCAGTTGGTAAGCCTCTGCCTTCCACCCAGGACCTGGAATGGAGCCACACTGGGCTCCCTGCTCAGCAGGGAGCCTGCTTCTGCTTCTCCCTCTGCCCCTCCCCACCAACTCGTGTTCTCGCTCTGCGTGCGCACGTGCTCTCTCTCTCAAATAAATACATAAATAATCTAAAAAAGAAAAAAGAAAAGTAAGGAGATTTTTTCCTACCATCCAGGAAAAACACCAATCCACAGATTCAAGAAAACAAATGGATCTCAAACATGTAATTATTTTTAAAAAATTCCATGCCTAGACTCATTAATAGTGAATCTGCATCAGAAAGAAAGAAAGGGGAAGGAAAATCTTAAAAAGCAGCTAAAGGGGAAAAAATGTAGTAACTTCAAAAGAGTAACTTCAAAGTAGGCTGAGTTCTAAACAGCAACAGAATCCAGTGAAAGGGAAAATGATGGCCTCAATGCACTGACAGAAAATAACTGATGACCTGGAGCTATACACCTAGCAAAAATGTCTTTCAAGAATAAGAGTGAAATGAAGATATCACAGAAAGAAAAATGAGAGTTTTTCATTAGCAGTATCCTGAAAATTTGTAAGGATGCACCTTAGGTAGAAGGCAAGTGATCCCAAATGGAAATTTAAGATGCAAGAATTAAGGAGGAGCAAAGAGAGTAATACATAGGTAGATATGCTTAAATGAACATTGATTATATAAACAACCATAGCAATGTGACTGTGGAAGCAAAAAAAAAAAAAAAAAAAAAAAAAGAAGGAAGAAAAATGATAATACCTGGTCACTCTGTGTTAGGAAGGGATAAATCGAGTTAAAAGACATGAAGTTAAATGGAATTTATAAGCAACACAACTAATACATAAACAAGCAGCAAAGCTAAAGCCAAAAGATAGGAAAATAAACCAAATACTATTCAAAAGATAGCTAACGTAATCATATTACACCAGACAAAATAGAATTTAAGGTGAAAGACATTACTAGAAAAAAAGAGTTTTGCTTTAAAAACTAAAAAGTTACAGGAATTTACATTTGGAGATAGCCAATAAACTCAAAATACAGAGAAATAAAAGGTTTGTAAAGAGAGACAGATGTATACCAACAATCACTGTTGGAATTTTAACATATTTCTCTTAGTATTTGATGAACTAGATAAAAATATAAGTAAAGATACAGAGTACATAAATAACATTGCAAACAAACCACATCTAATGTGTGTTTATCTAACTACTCCAGAGTACATATGAGCACACATGGAATATTTATGAAAAGTCATCACTTAGGATAACAAAAATCTTTCAGTAAATTTTGAAAGACTTAAATCACACCTAGAGCATGTGTTCTGACTACAGTATAATTAAGCTAGAAACCGTAAACAAGATATCAAAATTTCCTACATATGAATTAATCAAAAAATTAAATAGCCCTTGAACAAAGAAAAAATTGCCATTAAAATTGGAAAATAATTTTCCCTGAATACCCACAGGAATTACTATAAAAAATTACACACAGAGACACATGTGTAGTTTAGTTGGTTAAGCGTCAGACTTTTGATTCCAGAAGCTCAGGTCGTGATCTCAGGATGGTGAGATCGGGCCCCTTGGGCTCCACACTCTGAAGCAGTCGGCTTGTCCCTCTCACTCCCATGCCTGCTTGCTCTCACACACTCTCTCTCAAACAAACAAATAAATAAACTAAATCTTTAAAAAAATTACACTCAAACCTTCAGTCAAAAAACTACTTAGAAAAAATATATAGCTTTAAATATTAATAATAAGCTAAGCATTCATCTCACAAAGTTTAAAGAAAGTACACCAAAATAAACACAATGAAGAGGTAAAGGAAATAATAAAAATAATCTTAAAGTCAATCAAGTTTAAGACAAGCAGCCAGTGAGGAGTGTATGAACAATTTCAAACATAAAATCAATAGACTTCTGATGAAATTGACCAAAAAGAAAGAGAATAGTTACGAAAATTCAATACTAGAAATGACAAAGGAAACCATGTTAAAGATGCTGCAGATACTAAAAATACAATAGGAGAATATTATGGAAAGCATCAAATCATCAAATTTGAAAATTAAGATGAAATAGGAAATTTTGTTAAAAAAACAATAAAAGTGGGCAGCCCTAGTGGCCCAGCAGTTTGGCGCTGCCTTCAGCCGGGGGTGTGATCCTGGAGACCGGGGATCAAGTCCCATGTCGGGCTCCCGGCACGGAGCCTGCTTCTCCCTCTGCTTGTGTCTCTGCCTCTCTCTCTGTCTCTCGTGAATAAATAAATAAGATCTTAAAAAAAAATTGGGTTTATCCCATTAATGGAAGGTCGGTTTAACATTAGAAGAGAAATCACTGTAATTTACCATATTAAGAAGTTGAAGACAAGAAAATCATATTATAATCTCCAAAGATGTGGGAAAAGCATTTAGCATTAAGCCTCTTTCTTAATTGAAGAAAAAAAAACTTTCAGCAAACTAATAATAGAAAAGACTTTCTTAATCTAGCATTTTCTGATAAAATGCAACACACAATCATTCCTAATGGAAAAATATTAAAAGTCTTTCCTTTTGAGATTAGGAACAAGAGAAGAATGACCATTGTCACCACTTCTAGTCAGTTTGACTTCAGAGGATTTTAGCCACCACCAAAAGCCCAGATGAGGGAAAAGTACAGGGAACAGAAGGAAGAACCATAATTGCTATTTATTTCTAGGTGATATAATGGCTTATAGAGAAACCACTAAAAATCACAAATAAGTCTTAATAATGGACACAATATTTAAATTATCAGGTATATTCCTATATAATGGTTAGACAAAACAATGTTCAATAAATACCATACAGATCATATAAAAATTAAGTATCTGGAAATATCTTAGAAAACATACAGAAAAATACTTCTAAGGGAAGACTTCGACAGAAAGATTATGAAAACTTATTTTCATTTTAAAGAATAATTAAGTGGAAATAAATAGTATGTTCATGGATTGGAAACCTTAATATGATAAAGTCAATTTCCCCCCTAAACTGATTCATAGATTTAATGCAATTCCAATAAAAATTTAACAAAAATTTTAGTGAAATTTGAAAGCTGATTCTAAAATTTGAGTGTAAGTATGAAGGGATAAGAAGAGCCAGTATATCCTTGAGGAAGAACAATAGGGAGGCCTTAAGGTTTTACTCATTCTAACACATATTTGATGAAGAAACTCTTTTGTGTTTGCTTATTTTTTCTTAAATAAACTAATACACAATGACTTCCTCCCAAGGGGCAACATCAAATCAACCTAGCAAATATTTACCCTATACAATGCTAAGTATCCCTATGAACAGCCAAATGGTCTTCAGAGTATGACAAAAGATTTTTCTCAGTGGCAAATACTTTAAGAAACTCAAGGAAGGGAAATTCGATCATAAACAGGAGAGCCTCTTAATTTTCATTCAATTTTTACTGGGCTAGTAGGTAGAAATTGCTTTTTAGATGTGCAAATGCCTAATGGATTTTTTAAATCCCCAAAATAATAAGAGTTCATAACCTACATGTACTTGTCAAAATATTAGGTTGAAGTGTGTATGTTTATAGTTTTTAAAGAATTATGTGATATTTCAAAACAAAACTCATACACAGAAAAGAAGGCGATGAAGAGAAAAAAAATCAAGAAGCAAAATTAAAATGCCACATCAGAATAGCTAGAGAAATGAATCAAAGAGTAATAAACCAACCATGCCTTTTATTTTCTCAAATGGCAAAATAAATGTTGATGATATAAACCAGTGGTTCTCAAAAGTGTGGTCACCAGAAGGGCAGCATTAGCATTGCCCAGTATTTTAGTAAAACACAAAGTCTAAGTCTCCACCTTAGACCTACTAACCGAGAACTGTAGGGACAGGGCTCAGGAATGTATATTCTAACAGTCCCTCCTAGATACCCTGATGCCTTTCAAGTTTGAGAACCACTGAACCATTCCAAACCACACCTCACTCAACTTTGATCTTAAAGTTTATTATGGGGATTAAATAAATGGTCACAATTGAAAAGAAAAAATAAAATGTCTTAAATGTCAGAAGTAGGTTTGAATAGCATAAATGGACCTTGTGTTTTCTCAAAATATAATTAACATGAGTATCTTTTCACTAATTTCATGAAACTAATATTCCACACGAGAAGAGAAAGATCCATCATCAAAAACTGCTTCAAAAGACTTAAATATTTCACACAAATATTAGGAAGATATTCCTTATTTGCAATTTACTAATTATGGAATCTCTCCATTTACTGCTTCATCTATCTTTGCAATTATATATTATTCAGCAGATGTACCATCATTTTTATTCCAAGATTATTATCTCAGACTAGGATTTTCAAGTTCTCCCGAAGTTTTTTTTTTTAAATTTGAAAGCGTTTCAAAAATATCCCCATGCATCTACAATAATATACTCAGAGTTAAAGTGGCATTTCTGAATCACAAAATTTTCTCCTTTTCTCCTATTTATTTCACTGAGCTTTGTTTACCTAATCACTATCTTCACATCTATTGTGTAAAATGACAGATTTCCAACTAAAAGCTCAGGAAACGCACACAGTACTCAACTTTAATTGTAAAAAGTTACAAAGTTTAAAGCTTTTCTACCAATGTAAAACTCTGTGGGAAATTTTCTCAAAGTATTGTGGATGATTATTATGAACAAAATAAATGAGGTAAGGTAATGTTACAATAATGATCTGGAACTGTGAGTCAAACAAGTAAGATTAAAGGCACAAAGAAACTCTTCCTAATAAACAAGCAGATAACTGCTGGAAAGAAAAATATGTTCCTTGTTTGAAATTAACTGCCAAACATTCTCAACCTACACAAAGCTGTCATAAAGGACATCTAAATCTGTCCTTGTTTGTAACATGTGTTGTGACAAGATTTGACAGTTTATCAAAGAACTATAATTGCCACCTAAACATCTAGCATTTTGTCAACTGCAAGTATGTTTAGTGAAAGCATTTATTTTGCTTAAAATACAACAACTGTTTTTCTCCACTTTCTAAAAGAATTGACTGGATTTCTTTTCTCCTTAGCTGATCAAGCTGCATCAGGCTCTCTCTTTGAATTATTTATGTTGGAATTGTGAAGGGTAAAAGAATAATCAGTAAAGCAAGAAACTATTTCCAAGGTAATATATATATATGTATTCTGGGTATTGACTCAAAGACCTTCAAAATATAGCAATGCTCACAGATCTGTAGAGATGACATTTAAAGATGCTTGCCTTGGGAAAGAGAAAGATAGGTATTTTCTCTATACCACAATTTATTTATCCAGAGTAATTTATTCAGATATGATGTCTTAAATACAGAGAATGTGTTCTTCAATAAGCATCATTCCTACTTGTAACTTTTGTTAGAAACAGCCAATGATAAAATAGATGTCTTTCTCAACCTACAGAGACCAAAGTAAACAGGAGCTAAATCCCCTTGCAATAGATTCACGTTACAGATTCCTTAGTAGATTCAGATTCTCAGTCAGAGTAATAAAAATATTTCCATGACACTACCAATCGCTCATTTCAGGAAATAATTTTTTAAAGAGTTTTCCAGTCTCAGGTTTGGGACTTTGTTCCTTGTAGTTGTTTGATAATAAAAAAAAGTAACATTTTTATACGAAAATTTCTGCTGGACTTTTAAATTTTTCCTTCATTCTCATAAACCCCAAAGAAAAATGAAATAGTGAAAAAAAAAACCCTATTTGGAAATTCAAGAATCCCACATTTTAGTGCACACTCTGCCCTCTAATTAGCTGTTAGATCCCAGTCAAGTTGCTTCATTTCTCTGGGCCTCATATCTATGTCTGTGAATCAGGATGTTGGACTGGAAGGTCTCGAAGGCCATTTCCATCTTTAACATTTTATGATTTTAGACAAATCCCTGAAACTATAAGGTGTTGCAACAGCCAGAACTTGGAGCAAAAATAGCAGCAAGACAAAAATTTCTCCTACTTAACACCTCAAGGAAAATGCAACCAACTATGTGTTTTTAATGTTTACATTAGCATTCAGTCCTATTTAGGTAATAATAAGTCTATTTAAAAATCTGTTTGCTGTTGCTTTAAAAAGTGAAAAATGTGTGACACATTGAGAACGCTAAGAGAAAAATCATTTTAATTGAAGCTGCAAGTACTTTTTAGTGCTGCTAAATTAAGCCACAGAATTTTCTTTAGAAATCACTGTATGTAGTCAGGCCGGGGAGGAGAATTACATAGTATAGATGGGTCTGCTGATTTTATGATAGGAAGGAACATGAATGGAGGGCTGTGGACAGAAATTAGCTGGCATGCACTGTCAACCACGAAGAGTCTGAATTGAGGACTGGGAGATGTGACTGGATCAGCAGCAGGACATTTTGATTGGTCTTTTTGACATGGCTGTTTATATGGCTTTATAATAATAGCACATTTGATATAAAAACACTTTTTTTCTAGCAAAGTAGTGTGTTTCATGGACATTGCCAAATCTTACCCATTTCTGTTGCCTACTCTAATTCCTGAGCTTATCCCATCTGTGAACCCAACCCAGCGGGGGAGCTCAAAAGTGGGGTGAGAAAATATATTCAGCAAATTATTTACTAATTTCAAAATATGAAAAAATGGTTGATTTTAGGCTAAATCAAAATGTTTCAGAACCAAATGTCAGACACACAATGAGCAGGATAAAAATGTATGATCTATATCTGATGCCTCCATTATTTTTATGACACAGTTTGTTCTTGAAATTCCTCATATCTTTGCTGCATTCCATTTCTTTCCCATTACTCTAACTCTCAATGCACTTTAGAAGCTATGTACTTAAAATTTACTGACACTTAATCATTTTATATATTTTATTAGTGTTTTTTTCATTATATAAGTAATGCAAGTGCAAATACTATATTAACAGATGGCAATAAAATGTGATAGCCCTTCATCCCAAACTTCCACCAAACTACTCCCCTCTCCAAAGATAATCACAACGAAAGAACCCCCATAATGACTTGATGTTTTGACTATTACTTTTAAATATGTAAATTTCATATTATGCATATCTTTTTGACTGGATTTTTTAGAAATACCTTGGGGATATTTCCATATGACTACACATAAGTCAATTTCTTTAATGGCTGCTTATGTGCATATAATACATTATATGATAATTTACCTGTTAATGGACATTCCTTATTTTCCAGATTTTGCTATTATGAGTAATTCTAGAGAGATTACTATTTGTCATTCACCATCTTATATTCTGTAAATGATACAACACTTGACACTCGGACTACCTCAGGAAATATTGATCAAATGAATTAATACAGCAATAAATACCACCATCAATACATTTTCAGGATGCCTGCAATTATTTCCATTGAATAGATCCCTAGAAGTAGATACATCCAGTCAAAGGTTATACACAAGAAAATTTCCCTTGCAAAACTTACACACTTACCCATTTTATTACAATAGAGGAGTTATCTATCTCATAGATTTGGTGCGTCTGATGTGTGAAAATAATTAGCATTTTCCTGGTAACTAGCATTTTTTGTATGTTTATTACCCACCCCCCATGAACTATTTATACTATTTCCAAACTTTATTTTTAAGATTTTATTTATTTATTCATAGAGACAGAGAAAGAGAGAGAGGCAGAGATACAGGCAGAGGCAGAAGCAGGCTCCGTGCAGGGAGCCCGATGCGGGACTCGATCCTGGGTCTCCAGGGTCATGCCATGGGCTGAAGGCAGGTGCTAAACTGCTGAGCCACCGGGGCTGCCTAAGACTTGATTTTGGGCACTTTATCAGAGTGTGAAGTGAGTGTGAAACAGGAGCTTTTCCTACCGTGGAGCAGCTCGTGGCCAGAGCCAGCACAACCCGAAGGCCTTGGCTGGTCCCGGGTCTGACTCAGGCTGCGGTCCCGGTCCCACCGGAGGCCGCTGGCCGACGAGTGCCCGACCTACTGACCATAACGCCAGACATCAAAATCTTCGGTGGCAGCTCCCACCAGGACTTATCCCAGGAAATTGCCCACCACCTGGGGCTGGAGCTCTGCAGGCTGGTGACCAAGAAATTCAGTGACCAGGAGACCTGCGTGGAAATGGTCAAGAGCAAGCGAGGAGAGGACGTCTACACGGTGCAGAGCAGCTGCGGCCACACCAGCGACAGCCTAATGGAGCTGTTGATCATGATCAACACCTGCAAGATCACTTCTGCCCATTGGGTTACTGCAGTCATCCCGTGCTTCCCTTATGCCTGGCAGGGTAAGAAAGATAAGAGCCGGGCCCCCATAACTGCCAAGCTTGTTGCAGATATGCTGTCTGTAGCAGGTGCAGATCATATCATCCCCATGGGTTTACATGCTTCTCAAATTCAGGGCTTTACATGCTTGGATTTACACACTTCTCAAATTCAGGGCTTTTTTGCATCCCAGTAGACCATGTGCATGCAGAGCCAGCTGTCCTCAAGTGCATAAGGGAGAGTATCCCTGAGTGGAGGAACTACACTGTCGTCTCACCAGACAGATGCCCCTGGGGAGCCAAGAGAGTGACCTCCATCACTGACAGGTCGAACGTGGACTTCGCCTTGATTCACAAGGAACAGAAGAAGGCCAATGACGTGGACCTTAGGGTGCTAGTGGGAGCCTTGAGGGACCGTGTGGCTATCCTCATGGATGACATGGCTGACACCTGTGGCACCATCTGTCATGCAGCTGACAAACTTCTCTCAGCTGGAGCCACCAGAGTTTACTCATGGAAACTTGACTCAACAGTCAATGACTCACAGAATCTTGACTCGCGGAATCTCTTCTGGCCCGGCCATTCCTCGCATCAACAGTGCATGCTTTGAAGCAGTAGTAGTCACGAATATCACACCTCAGGAGGAGAAGATGAAGCACTGCTCCAAAACACAGGTGATCGACATCTCCATGATCCTCGCCAAAGCCATCAGAAGAACTCACAATGGGGAGTCTTGTTTCCTACCTATTCAGCCATGTCCCTTTATAATAGAACGACCTCGGGTCATTCTATTTTAAAATGAAATAAGATAAAATAAAAAAAAGAATGAAAACACACCCTGCCACTTGTTTTTTTTCTTGGAATTTGAGGAAAAGTTCAGTAGAAGACCTGCTTGCTCACTTTGTGGCTTTCTGCATCCCACATCTGATATATTTGAGTTTATCTTATATTGAAGAAAGATTGAGGATAATTGCTGGGATTTTCTCTCTGGGTTGTCTCATTCTGGCTTCTTGAGTATTTTGTGAACCTTGCAGCTCTCACTGCAGTTCAGCTACTGATTTCAGACTTTGAGGGTGTTGTGTGGAGGTGTCTGAAAGTGATTAGGGAAGTTTAAGCTACATATGAATGCCTCAGGATAACTAGCAACTGCAGCCAATCTGATCCACCATCCTCTCACCACTACCTTTTCATACCACCCTTCACTCCTTTTTATTCCCCCTCCTCTGGGCTGCTCCTCCCCCATTTGTCACAAGTTCTCCAATATCTATGCTAAACCCCCTCCAAGACAAGAGTAGCAGCTTTCAGCTTTAACAGCCACTGGGTAGGATCATGAGAGGAAGCTGCAAAGTGCAGCAAGAGGAATCTGTCACCATCTGTTTGGAGACTGTTTATCTTGGATTCTCCACAGAGCGGGAGGGAGAGGGAGAGAGAGAGAGAGAATCTGAAGCAGACTCCCTGCTGACTGCAGAGCCCCCTGCAGGGCTTGATCTTGGGATCCTGAGATCATGACCTGAACTGAAACCAAGAAACGGAGGCTTGGCTGACTGAGCTACCCAGGTGCCCCTGTACCTGCAACTTTCGATTTAGTTTTACCTCTAATTGCCTTAAACTTTTCCGGGACAAATATCCTATTGGGTCCAAATGATCAGTGTGCCAGTGTTCTGCAAAGCAAATCCACTTCCTGCTATGCAATCTTTTCACATTTATATTAGATATTTTTGCTATAGATTAATTTTAGCCTACTACTACTGTGACTGTAGATTTTTGGTGGTGTTATAGTGCCTTTTGATTAAGCATTTCCCTTTATTTTCCTTCCTTGTATTTGGTTGGCATCTCAGATGACCTCAGATTTATATCTAAAAATTGGTATTATTGTACTCTTGTTGAGGAAACTAGTAAAATGTCTGCATGTATGTGAATAAAAAAACACATCTAGGCATATCATGAAATTTCTGATCTCTAAAAAAATAAATGCAGACAGGCCCTAAAAGCTTCTAAACAATGAAACATAAACAAGGTGATTTTAAAGGAACAATATTCAGATTGCTATTAGATTTCCCATTTGATCTACCAGGCAATAAGGAAAATGGAAATTTTTTTTTTGCATTCTAAAGGACATTATTTTTAACCTAAATTTCTTTCCCCAGCTAAACTACCATTTAATTTTGAGTGCAAAGGTAGGGTATTTTAATATATTAAAAGACTCAGGGATTTTGCCACCATGAATGCTTTCTGGAAATACCACTTAAGAATACTGAAAATAAAAAATATATAAACAACTAAGAGGAACACATGAATTAAAAGAGACATGGTGAAACTGATAGAAAAATATTTTTTCAAGAAGTTATTGTGAAGATTGTCACAGTTATTAAGACTTCACATAAAATTCACATAAAAATTGAGCCACAGTATAAATTAAATTATTTTAAAATCTATAAATACAATTCCAGATGATATCCACAAAGTGTGGGAGGTTAGGGGATATTAGGGTTGGTCTAAGGATATTAATAATCTTATCTAGTTTGGGAGGGAGGTTACTGACAAATGATTGACATTATAGAAAAAAAACTGTTTTTTTAAATTCAAGGACAAGTAAGAAAAAAATGGAATGGATTACTTGAAAACTCCTAAACAGAAAAAAAAAAAATGCATAATGGCCATTGTAATGCCAAAATGGCATAATGAACAAAGTAAAAAAAAAAATCCAGCTGAAGATAGGAAGTAAACATGGGAGAAAATATAGCACGTGGAAAATATCAAATATATGTTAAGCTAAAGTCAATGTGTCAACTGAAGTCAATATGTTAAATTAACCTTATAAAAGAGATTATTAGGTTGGGTAGGAAAATTATCAAGTGATAAGCCGTTTACAAGAGACACACCTAAACAAAAATTTTGATATTAAGGGCTGATGAAAAATATGCCAATTAAATGCTCACAGAGAGAAACTAGAAGTGATTTTCAAAGTAAACATGGAATTATGTTTTGCTGATTAAACCCCTCCAATAAGTTAGAACCATCAAGAATCTTTACGTATCTAACAGCTAAACATTAAATATGTGACAATATGAGGAGAAATTCAAGTGAGAATATAAGAAGAAATATATAAACTACATTAATAGAGGGAAATTTTAACAAAACTCTCATAAACAATCAAAAGATTTTATTTTAATAACTACATATGGAAACTAAACAGATAATTCACATTTTTCCAGCATAAATGAAAACATTTATGATATAAAAATATTAATAGGTCACAAAAAATCTTCATATATTTTTTTAAAGAAATTTATGTAGACCATATACAGTAAAGAGGATTTACTGCAATCATCTTGGCAATCTTGTGAAAACCTATCAGTAAAGTAGGGATAGAATGAACCTTGCTTGACCTAATAAAATCCACTAGAGACTTACAAAGATATAATTAATGATTCCCACTACAATCAGTCAAATTTCTAAGCCAGTGGAATAAGGCAAGAAAAAGAAGAAATATTGGGGAAAAAAAGAGTCAAAACTGTCCTTATTTACAGACATCATGATTGTCAACAAAAAAATCCAACAATCAAAAGAAAATCTGTTCCTTACAAGAGGTCAGGAAAGTGACTACATGTAAGATAAAGTAATTGCCTATTCTAAATACAAACTAAACATAATCTTACATTATAATTGAAAAAAAATTCCACAACCTTGAACAATAAAATCTGCAAAATAACCAGTAAGAAATGAACACTGTAGGACTGGTTTGAAAAACTTTGCTAAAGGATGTAGAAGATACAAACCTGGAGAAGAAGAATAATATGAGAGTTTCCTCAAATCATGTAGTCAGTATAACCCCAATCAAAATTCTAAGAGGATTAAAAAAAAAAACTTGAAAAGATTTTCTTGAAGTTCATCTAGAAAAATAAGCAATAAAAATATGCAAAATATTTTTCAAAATGTTTAATATATTAAATCTTATAAAGCTACAGTAATTAAAAGTGTTACATCAATGCAGGAATGGACACATAAATTAATATTACAGGATTTAGATTCCTGAAACAGACCTATGTATACTTACCGGAATTGAGTATACCCATACCCTATTTAATGGAAGGATTGTGTTACTGGAAAAAGAAGCATAACTGAATCAATTCTCTAGGAGAATCACTATTACAAAGTCTCTGCGGAGATGCTTTCCTGATATCCTGCCTTGGCAACTACTCCTGCAATCTACTCAGATTCTCTGAAATGGGGATGAGACTCCTGCCATAATTTTTTTCCTTGGGTATCTTCATATAATTGTTGGTCAAACCAAATGATAAGTGATGCTTATAATAGGCTCCTTAATGTAAGTTGACACTTATCAATATCTATCTTCTTGATGATCTTAAGTTTTTGCTTACTTGATTCAATCCTGGAAAGTACCTCCAGCCTCTTCAAAACTTCCACTGAAAGTACCATTTTAACACTATTACTTGTGTATATGGAGTATATCCAATGTTATTTCCACACATTTAACCAGTCATTTTGGACGAACTGTTCTCCAAATGAAAAATAAATGAAAGAGAGGCTATAGAGTAATAAATAACTTACACTGCAGAATATATTCACCCCATGGTTAGCAAAGTAACAGATTCTGTAGCTGAAAGCTATAGTGTACTTATGCTTATTGGTCAAGAACTATTGGGTAGCCCTGGTGGCTCAGTGATTTAGAGCCACCTTTGGCCCAGGGTGTGATCTTGGAGACCTGGGATCGAGTCCCATGTCAGGCTCCCTGCATGGAGCCTGCTTCTTCCTCTGCCTGTGTCTCTGCCTCTCTCTGTGTCTCTCACGAACAAAGAAATAAAATATTTTTTTGAAAAAAGAACTATTTTGTGTAGCCCATCACACTACATACCAGCTTCTGTTGGATGAGAGCTCACAACAGTACTTAGAAGCTAGAAGGGAGGAAATGTATGTAAATATACAGTTGGCCCTTGAACAAGGTGAGAGTTGGGGCCCTAACCCCCCACACAGTCAAAAACCTTCTTACAACTTCTGACTCTCCCAAAACCTAACCACTAATAGCCTACTGTTGACCAGATGCCTTACCAATAACATAAACATCAAATTAACACATATTTTGTATATCATACATATTACATACTATATCTGATAATAAAGTAGACTAGAGAAAAGAAAATGTTGTTAAAATCATAAGGAAGAGAAAACACATTTACAGTACTGTACTATTTTATTTTAAAAGTCTGCATGCAAGTGGACACAAGCAGTTCAGATCTGTGTAAACTGTGTAAGTGGGGGTGTCTGTGTACATATATTTTACATATATATTATAATATTGTGTATATTATAATTAATTCTGCCAAAGTAGCATTCGATCAAATATGCATATACAGGACAAAATTGGTATATCATGTCATTAGATAAATAATGCACTGATCAATCAATCATTGATGCTGGATAACTATTAATTGGGAAACCAGTTTTTTCTCATCCTTAAATAATGCATAAAAATAAATTCCAGGAGAAATGGTCATAAAAAAACTACACTGTAAAGCACTGGAAAAAAGTATGGTATAACTTTCATACTCTTGTAATGGAGAAGGCAGTATAGGGTACAACCTTTCAAGTCTAAATCACACCTTCAAATTTTGCCCTCTTTCAAGAATTATACTCATGAATTTATCTCTTATGGCAAAACTCTGAAGTCTTTTGGTCTAAGGGTGGAGAGAGTCACAATGATTCCATTGCTCTTTAATATATTCATGAAATTCATTCGGTTCAACAAATTGATCATGGATCATTCCCATTCTTAATATCCAATACCTCGCTGAAGGTTTTTTTTTAGAGATTTGCTACAAGACTTCCTTATTTGGGGATCCTATCTTTTATCTTTATGAACTTCCAGTTTTTTTATTCTCTCAGGATTTGTTGGCAATTGGTTTCCATGTATTTTATACCACATGGGAATAATTTACTTTTCTAGTCTTTTGGTAGTTTCCCTTCAGGCTAAGCATTTATTTTATTTATTTTTATTTTATTTCTATTGACCTTTCCTCATTCTCTTTGGCATTTCTGAAAATCATTACAAGATTGATAACTATTTTCTTACCGAAGTATCCTTTTTTACCTGACTCATTATTACACTATAATACAGGGCTTTTCTCCCAATTCTTGGCTCTTCTCAAAGTTCTTCCCCACCAGCCCACTGATACAGCTTAAATCAGCCACTGTGGCAATTCGTAAGTGTCAAGGCCTCTTTATATCACTCACGTCTAAGGTAAGCACTTACCCTAATATCCTCCCATAGATTCTCTCTGCACTTCTGCCAGACTTATTTTCCTAAAATATTACTTTTATTACCTTAACCTCATAATAAAATTTTCAATAATTCCTTCTTATTGTTTACAACAAACCCTATACTTTATTTTCATACATGATCATCAAAATCTGATCCACTACTCCCAATATAAACTTTCTGCTCTGTCCTTATTGATCTCTGTATTGCCCCAGAAAATACTTGCAACATCTGCCATCATTCCTTTACACACATTCTCCTAACTTCTAGTAGTCTCTGTTACCCTCCACTTGACTGAATCTCACTTTTCTTCAAAGCCCACTTCTTTTACAAATATCACATTATCTGATCTCTTTGTGTCTCTCTCTTGCAAATTCCTTTTGTCCTCATTATTCTTTACAATGTTGCATATTCTTATAAGACTAATTTGGGGAATCATTAAGGATTTATTGATCTTTGTATCTTTGAGATGCCTCATTTAATGTTTACCACATACTAAGCAGTCAGTTGTTATGGTTTGGTTGATATTTTTAAATTGATATAAACCTTACCTAATAATGGGTAAACCTAATAATAGCTAAGTAGGTGTCTTAAATATCAACCTGAAGACTTTGTATTTATTTTAAAAGTAAAAGAGAGCTATTGTAGCCTTTTCAGTATATTTTCAGTAGACGGCTTTAAAATGAAAATAGCACTTTTTAAAAAATATAGTACTCTGTGAAAGATAATACAGCAACATTGTGCAAAGTGAACTGAGTAGAAAGACTCTACAACTGGGAGATCCAATGTGTCTGGGTGATTTCCATTTTGAGAAATTTGGCCTAAGTATTATTTTTAATTTATAGTAAACAAAGAAGCCCTCATTTTCCTAATCCCTAATGTACACAAGGGATGTTTACTGGAATTCAGTCTGAGTATAAATTTCTAAATGTAACACTGACAGTATCTCTTATCAGATGACATGATTAATGATGTTTTCTTTAGAGTGGCTTCAGTTAGTGTTTATTAAGACGCTTCCCAAATCCTAATACTCCTTCAAAGATACAGTCAGATGATTCTACTTATAAGCATCCTGCAGGAATCAAAAAAGATAAGGCAGTGATTGAATGGTTTTAAAGAATACATTTTACCCAGATTTCATTGTTATTCAACTAGTGACTTTCTGTTTTTATATTTGTCATTCTTTATTTTCTAGAAAAACCATTATTTCTTTACATCTCTGTAGACGCTGTGCAATGACTGGCATAACCCATTGCTTCAGCTATGGCCTCCCTTTTACAATATTAAAGAGTTTGATTGTCATATAAGCAGTGAATCTACTTCACAGACTTAAGATCTTCCTCCTTGCTTGCCATTTAGCTTTTCCACATTATAGTCCTACCGCTTAAGAGAGGATTAGGGACACTAGTCCTGTTAAGGTCTCCAGGAATGACATACCATGCAAGGGAACAGAAAGGACAAAGCCTTTGAGAAGGAACATGCATATACTGGAGCAACAAAAAGAACACTTGTGTTGCCCTGAGTGGAGTTAGCAAGAGGTAAAGCAGAACAAGGGTAGCCCAGGGGGCTCAGCAGTTTAGCGCTGCCCTTAGCCCAGGGCGTGATCCTGGACACCTGAGATTGGGTCCCACATCAGGCTCCCTGCATGGAGTCTGCTTCTCCTTCTGCCTGTGTCTCTGCCTCTCTCTCTCTCTTCTCTCTGTTTCTCATGAATGAATAAATAAATAAAATCTTAAAAAAAAAAAAAAAAAGAGGTAAAGCAGGACAAGAATAAGTCAGTAAACTGGGCAGAGCCAGATGGAGTGGGTAGGCCAACACTGAATTTCTCTGATCACCAGTCAGCATCAAATTGATCTGTTGTTTGCCCCTGGCCAGTAAGTGCTCAAATCTCTACCAGGGAGTATGTCTTAAATTACAGCTGCTCAAAAACTTCATGTTTGTCCTTCACAGGGGCTTTCTGAACATAAAGGCAACTCAAATGATCCCAAACTTGCCAGAACATAAAATTCCAGGCCTCCTACTCTTAACCTCCTAAATCTTCCAGATAAGAGGCCTGGGATACAGTATTTTTAAGCAATTAATCTAGATGATTCCTACAATCAGGCAAGGAAACACTAAGCCCCCAAAATAAGAATCATTTTGAGAGAATTAAAGTGACAGAACTTTGAGTATGAAAGGCGATTTTGAGCATTAGCATACCAAATTACATATTACTTTACTAATATTTGTGGCAGCTCTAGCCAATACATGGCACATAGCTGCCATTTCCTCACCTGTGACCATGGCCTTCATCTCTTATGGATCCCAAGGCTCCTTCCTAGTAACCTAGATGTGACCTCAGATTTGTTTTCCATTTGGAGATCCGGACAGCCACTATCAATTCATCAGATCTGACAGCAGATGGAACTTGTATGCCATCGCTCTTGTAAGATTATCCCTAGACCAGGAGGTCTTCTCAGCTTATTTTTATTTTGAGCAATATTGAATTATTATATAGAAAAAAGTATTTGTATTTGGGAATTGATCTGTAGGAGTAATTCTGTTTTAGTAACTCAAAAAATGTATTGATACAGACTTCATAGCTGCAGCATCTAAAACATGGATTTAAAAATTTCTTTTATAAAAGTCTATGTGTATAAATATACTTCTGAAATATTGGGCAATGAAAACAAGAATGAGCTTTAGAATTAGATAGACCTTAATTTTAATTCTGGCTGTGCTGTTTACCAGCTATACTACTCCCCAGTTAATACATGTCTTTGAATTCCTGACTCCTCATCTCCATAATGGAGACAAAATATCTCACACAATTGCTGTGATTCAATATGAACATGTGTGAAACAGCTAGAACAGTTTTGGTCACATGGTATGTACATGAAATAAAGCCTAGATTTCCTCTTTTCCTTTGCTTGAAACAGAAATCTTCCTCTATTAATAGACTTGCTCATAGACTTTTTCCTGTGTTCCTCTATTTGGTAACAGATTTTGGATAGTGTAATGTGGAAATCTTCAGAAAAACTCTAAAATGTTATTTATTCAAAGTTTGATAACTAATATGTATTCAAACAAGCAAAATCCTCAATTAACCTTTTTTATGTGTATGAGTGTATGTCTAGAATCATAAGGAAACCATAGTCCCTTAGAATTAAATGGGATCCTCCACATTGTTAGGACCACATACTGAATTGCTACAGGCAAATGATGAGAAAATAAGCTCAAACTGGGGCCTCATTTATAAAAATGTATGTTCTGGAGTTAATAAGAAATTGTCCAAAACTATATTTTGTGATTCTTCAGTAAAGAATAAAGTCTGTGAATTATGTGCAATCTTCAAATGTTGAAGTAATATTAAGTTATGTGCCTTATACTACCATGATAAGTCTGGAAACTTAAGCTAACCTAAGAAAAGTATATATAGCAAGAGTTTATACCCAAAAAAGTTTTCTACATAGCTCAAATAATCAGAAATCTAAATGAATCAGAACAATACAATTCTTGTACATGATAGCTATTCAACATTTTATTGAAATCATATGTAAATACCTCTCAAATTCTCCCAACTGCTTGGTTTCCCCTGGCCATTAGGCATGTATACTTTTCCAAAACATAAATCAACAGGCTAAAATATCAAAAAATTAGACTATAGGCTCCTACTACCTGTATTATTCCATCTGTTCCAAGGGTCAACCCTCATTTTATATCTCCCACTTCTTTTTCCTCAGCTACTCTCATTGGGATTTGGTAGTTTCTGAAAGAATTCTAAGAAGATCAGAAATCAAAAGCTTTGAATCTGCAACCTGGTATAGGTTTAGAATCAATCACTGAAATGCAACAGCTATCCATTGTGGCTGGGCTCCCCCATGTCCTCTATTTCTTCTTTACCATGAACATAGCTCAACCCAAAGTCTGCTATATGAGATCCAAACCTCAGGTCCCTAGGTGTTCCTTGGATTGGCATACTCTGACACCCCTCTTGTGTTAGCTATTAGACCAGAATTTTCCTTTGATTATCTCTCTTCTTCATATTCTATCACTTTGTGCTCTGGTTCCTGTTTGGACTGGGGCCCTACATTGAGCCCCAGGTGATGTCAAGGCTCAAGAAGCTTGAGCTCTTGTATCTGCATCCTTTCCTAAGGAGCTCTAGTGTCTGGATCCTTTCCAAAGGAGAAGCCTGGAACAGTCTCTCCCACACCTGCTGCACTGTCACATCTGGTCAGCCCTCTTTCACCATCACTTAGATGTCTTCTGTGTTCTGCCCATGCAATCAACTCTTCTGATTCTGGTGGCTGCTGGTATCATGTCCAAGCTGTGTTTTGGAGCTTGCTTCTGACCTCACTGAGGGCACTATTCCATTTCCTATACCCTTACCTCTGCTATAGTGGATAAGTAGCTTTCCACCAAGTTTTGGCCGTGATCTGCTCCCTGCTGTGCTCTTTTTTTTTTTTATTTTTATTTATTTATGATAGTCACACACACACACACACACACACAGAGGAAGAGAGAGAGGGAGAGAGAGAGAGAGAGGCAGAGACATAGGCAGAGGGAGAAGCAGGCTCCATGCACCGGGAGCCCGAATGTGGGATTCGATCCCGGGTCTCCAGGATTGCGCCCTGGGCCAAAGGCAGGCACCAAACCGCTGCGCCACCCAGGGATCCCTCCCTGCTGTGTTCTTAAAGTGCTTTAAAAAAAAAACAAAAACGATTTTATTTACTTATTCATGAGAGACACAGAGAGAAAGGCAGAGACACAGGCAGAGGGAGAAGCAGGCTCCTCACGGGGAGCCCAATGCGGGACTCGATCCCAAAACTCTAGGATCACTCCCGGAGCCAGAGGCAGACGTTCAACTGCTGAGCTACCCAGGTGTCCCTTGATGTGCTTTATAATGAGGCCAACCTAAGTTACTTCTACTTGTTCCCCTGCCACTAACCTTAACCTATATAATCTCTCTTTCATAATGCTGGCAGATTAATCTTCAAAGGCATCCCTTTAATGTCATCATTCTGATGCTCAACAGCTCTATAATAGCTTCCTATTGCTGATTGCGTTTAACAAGTTTTTCATTTGGCTTTTAGAAATCTCCCAGGATCCATCCAAATTTCCTAATCATTCCCACAAATGAGATGTTACTTGTTCACGGACCAAGTCCTTCGCTAATGCTATTGATCCCACACAAAGTGGGACCTTATGTCCCAGTCCTAGTCATCACTCAAAGACAAACTTAAGTAGAAATCCCAAAATCAAGTCTTTCCTGACCCCTCTAGGTCTTTGGTACATTGACTGGCATTTAACAATTCAGTTCTTTTTTTTTTTTTTTTTTTAAGATTTATTTATTTATTTATGATAGACGTAGAGAGGCAGAGACACAGGAAGAGGGAGAAGCAGGCTCCATGCTGGGAGCCCGATGTGGTACTCGATCCCAGGACTCCAGGATCACACCCTGGGCCAAAGGCAGGTGCCAAACTGCTGAGCCACCCAGGGATCCCCAACAATTCAGTTCTTTTCTTTCCTAGTTGCTTCATATGTTTCAGCAGTTCTGACTTTCCAAAGTTTGGAAGGATTCTGTAAGAGATGACCCTTTTCTCTGCCTTGTATCCCTTCCAGTGCTTAGGACAGTAATAGAAGGCATAAAATAGATAAAACCAGTTCATTTGGTTTAAAAAGTGCCAAGTAGGGGCACCTGGCTGGCTCTGTTGGCAAAGTGTGTGATTCTTGATTGCGGGGCTCTGAGTTTGAGCCCCACACTGAGTGTAGAGATTACTTAAAAACAAAATCTTTACAAAAATAAAAAATAAAAAGTGCCCTATAGGCAAATTGATTTCCATGGAAAACACTGCTCACTGAGTAGTGGTTTAGTTAAGTTGGATATTGGATACAGTGATTCAATTATGTGGCACTTTCCTCTGTCCAAGCTATCTAAGTATCAGAGAAGACATCAGGTGAGTCTACCTGTGTAAAGCAGAAACAGGTGCTAAACAAGTGTGGAAACCTGTCTAGAGTGGTAACTGCGATGGTACCTGACTCAGCTGAGTTAAAAAGCTGAGGAATAACTGTTGGCTGGTTGTTTTGCTCAGAGAGAACTTCTGGGATATTTGTTTCAAACAAGGCTGAGCACTGAGGAACTCTGCTGTCAGAAAAAGGAGAGAAAGAGAGAAGAAGGTGGGGCTGGAGAGTAGGAGGAGAAGAATGAATATAAATATAAAGACTCTTCCCTAAAGAACCAGCTAAGAGTTTAATCAGAAAAAGCTCTATAGGGGAGCCATACCTAGTGACATTTACCTTGCATATAACGGCAGGGTGCTGGTATATGTTTAACAACCAGCTCTCTGGAAAACAAAAGTTCTGATTTGTTCTGTTTACATATTTCCTTGGAATAAATACTCCACATTGCCAAATTCAGGCTACCAATGTGCTCTTACTGAACAAGGAATTGGAAAGAATGAATACAAATGTGTCGCATGAATGGTAGGAGAGGCTCTAGAACACCCTTGCATAAAAGTTTAGGATAGTCAATATGAGAACATGCTGAAATTAACATGAGGGCTTTTAAATGCTCTCATGTGACTCAGTTTCCTGAAGTTACAGGCAGTGAACCCCTTGTTAGAAAGGACCTAATTGCTTTTATAAAAATAAGACTGAGTTAGGAGTCTCTCATGTTCTGTCTCCCTCCCTGATATTTCCCCCTCATTTTTTCCCCCTAACTCTGGGAAAGGAACTAGGGGTGGTGGAAAGGGAGGTGGGCCAGGGGTGGGGGTGATGGGTGACGGGCACTGAGGGGGGCACTTGATGGGATGAGCACTGGGTGTTATTCTATATGCTGGCAAATTAAACACCAATAAAAAAATAAATTTATAAAAAAAAATAAAAGATAAAAATAAGACTGATGACATGATGTTTTGGAAAGACAAAGTCCTATTCTTCAGTCTTTGGAGGCAAGCAACCCAATATTGCAGAATATATAGAAACATGTCCCATCACTTTTTCTGTTCTTGAAATAATGTTTTAAAAAATATTTTATTTATTTATGCATGAGAGACACACAAAGTGAGGCAGAGACACGGGTAGAGGTGAGCTCCCTGCTCCTGCCCGGAGCCTGCTATAGGACTGGATCCCAGGACTCTGGGATCGAGCTGAAGGCAGATGCTCAACCACTGAGCCACCCAGGTGCCCCAAAATAATCAGTTTTATAAGGAATAATATTCTTGTGTAATCCACAATTCTTACAAGAAGAATTTGTTTTTTCACAGTAGTAACCTTAGTCATTTCAGGCTGCTATAACAAGATACCATAGTTTGCGAGGGTTAAATAACAAATATTTATTTCTCACAGTTCTGGAGGCTGGAAACTCCAAGATCAAGGTGCCGGCTTGATGTCTGGTGAGGGCAGGCTTCCCAGTTTGCAGCCTTGATGCATCCTCACAGTGTGTAAAGACAGATGTCATGCCTCCTCTTCTTTCTATAAGGACATTAGCTGCATCACAAGGGTCCCATCCTTCTGACCTAATCTAAGGCTAATGACCTTCCATAGGCCTCACCTCCTAATACCATCACACGGGGGCTTAGTGCTTCAAGCAACATGTGAATCTGGGCAGACCCAAACATTCAGTCCTAGCATAACCATTTTCACATGAGGAATAGGAACAGACAAGGGGCTGTGGCCAGCACTTGGGGGGCAGGAGGGAGCAGAGAAAGAGTAAGTTAAAGGAGAGAGCCTGGTGGAGAACTCTTGCTCAAGTTCACTGAAAATTTTCTTCCTCTGGGGCCAACAGGGACAAGAATGTGCTATAATTGTTTTAGAGAAGTGAAAGTAAGAAAATATTTAAGAATTAGTTGACCAGAAGCATCTGGGTGGCTCAGTTGTTTAAGCATTTGACTTCAGCTCAGGTCATGACTCCAGAGTCCTGGGATTGAGTCCCAGCTTGGGCTCCCTGCAACCCTCCCCCCACCAACCTCACACCTGCACTCTCCCTCTCTCTCACAAATATATAAAATCTTAAAAAAAAAGAAGAATAATTAATTGACCAAAAAAGTGATTAAACTGATCTAAGCTGAAAGGTTACAAAAAAAAATAATAAATTGATATTAGAGTGATCTATACAAAATAAGTTTGGACAAGTTTGATTTATTTAAATGAATAAAAACAAAATGTTAATTTATGGACATAATTCGGTAGGCTAATTAGTCATGCAGTACAGCATTGCCCTTCGACAGTTTATTTCCATCAGCAGAATTAATCACAGCAGAGCAGATGTAGTAGGGACAATCCAAGGTTAAAACAAATGATACAAAATAATGAACTGGAGCCCGAGATGATAACCTGGAGAAAGTAATGATTTATTATTCCGCCACAGCCTTCTGTGGATTGTGCAGCCACTTTATGCAAGCCTGTCTCCCTTTTAACCAGATATCTCTGATTGTAGTGATCTTTTACTTTGCATTAATTTTATCTGCCTTTGAAGGTAATGTAACTGTGATAAGAGCCAATTAGTTTTGCACCATCGAGAAGCACAATGAAATGTGACTTAAGAAAACAAAGATAAAATTAACTGTCTAAATGAGACTACAAGGCAATCTCATCTTTGCTATTTTCTTAAGGGCTAGAGCGCCATACGTTCAGCATCATAAACTGAAGGACAACTATAAGGATATTTAAGTTGGTTCAAAGACATGCTGTAATGAACACGATTCTTCCAGAGTAACATAAACCAGTAATTTAATGCTAACTTTCCACAGGACTTAAGATCCATATCTACAGATTACATTACAGACAAACAAATGACAGGGTAGCAGGATGGGGTACCAAATCCCTTTTTAACTTTATGTTTGGAATTTTGATTGTGAAATAAAATGAGCAAAAGGGTCTTCCGTTGAACATCATCTGGCTTTATTATGCCATCATCATCATTTCCCTGTTGCTTCAGTACACCCAGGAAAATTCCAGTGTTTAAATCACAGAGGTATTGTAAAAAGGATAAACTTTTGGTAGAGTTAAATTTTTGCATGTCTTTTATGTTTTTAGTTCATGCTTCTGGCAAGAAATGAATACTAATAATGTGGTTAGATAACACAAACCTATTACATTGTTCTAGGTCTCTCTTATAAAAAAATAAATAATTTTAGTCTAATAAAAAGAGTTCTTGAGGGCTAGACAAATGGATAATGAAAGAGCATCTTTTTTTTTTTAAGTCAAGAAACTGGTACATCTAGATCGATGGAATAGATTAGAGCGCCCAGAAATAAACCCATGTATAAATGACCGATTAATTTAATACAAAGGAGGCAAGAATATACAATGGGGAAACTACAGTCCCTTCAAAAATGGTTTTGAGAAAACTAGATAGACCCATGCAAAAGGATGAAACTAGACTACTGTCTGATCCCATACACAAAAATTAACTCGAAGTGGATTAGACCTGAAACTCCAAAACTCCTAGAAGAAAACATAGGCAGCAAGTTCCTTGACATTGGTCTTGGCGATGAGTTTTTGAATTTGACTCCAAAAGCACAGGTAGCAAAAACCTAAAATAAGTAAGTGGAACTACATTAAGCTAAAATGTTTCTGCATAGCAAAAGGCAAAAACAAAAGGTAACCTACTAAATGGGAGAAAATATTTGCAAATCATTTATCTGATAAGGGGTTACCTTCCAAAATATATAAAGCATTCATAGGATTCAATACCAAAAACAAACAAACAATCTTATTTTAAAATGGGCAAAAGATTTGAATAGATATTTTCTAAAGAAGACATACAGATGACCAACAGTACATGAAAAGATGCTCAACATCACTATTCATTAAAAAAATCACTATTCATTAGGGAAATGCAAATCAAAACAACAATGAGGGATGCCTGGGTAGCTCAGTGGTTGAGTATCTGCCTTAGGCTCAGGGTGATCCCAGAGTCCTGGGATCAAGTCCCGCATCGGGGTCCCTGCAGGGAGCCTGCTTCTACCGCTGCCTATGTCTCTGCCTCTCCCTCTGTGCCTCTCATGAATAAATAAATAAAACCTTAAAAACAACAACAAACCAAAACCACAATGAAATATTACCTCAAACCTATTAGAATGGCGAATATTAAAAAGACAAGAAATAACAAGTATTGGGTGCACTGTTAATGGGAATGCAAACTGGGGCAGCCACTGTGGAAAACAGTATGGAGGTTCTTCAAAAGATTAAAAATAGGACTACCATCTGATTCAGCATTTCCACTTCTGGGTATTCATCCAAAGAAAATGAAAACACTAATTCAAAAAGATATATGCACCCCCATGTTCATTGCACCATTATTTACAATAGCCAAGATATGGAAACAACCTAGGTGTCCACTGACGAATAAACAGATAAAGAAGATGCAATAAATGTCTCATGCACACACACACACACACACACACACACACACAATGAGGAATACTATTCAGCCATTAAAAAGAATGGAATTTTGCCCTTGTTACAACATGGATGGACATTGAGGGCATTATGCTAAATGGAATTGGTTAGGTAGAGAAAGATAAATATTGTATTACCTCACTTAAACGGAATCTAAAAACCAAAACAACAAGCAAAAGAACAAAAAATCCCAAGCTCATGGATACAGAGAAGAGACTGGTGGTTGCCAGAGGGGTTGGGGTGAGGGATGAGCAAAATAGGTGGAGGCGGTCAAAAGGTACAAACTTCTGGTAATGAAATAAGTCATGGAGATGCAATGTACAGCATGGTGACTATAGTTAATAATACTGAAAGTTGCTAAGAGAGTATATCTTAAAAGTCTTCATTACCAGAAAAGAAAAAAAAATTCTGTAACTTTGTATGATGATGGATGGTAACTAGACTTACTGTGGTGAGTATACAACATCGAATCATGTTGTATACCTTAACTAATATAATGTTATATGTCAATTAAGTCTCAATTATAAATGTTTAAGAAGACTGGCATAAAAATGGAAACAATAAAAAAGATTGAGTTATTTGACCTTATAAAAAACAGTATGGCAAGGTAATAAAGAAAGGCAGAAAAAAATCTTGAATATATATCCAACATACATGACAAAGGATCTATAGTGTTAGCAGTAAAGAGAAATAAATCAGAGAAAGGATGATCACCTAGGAGAAACAACAACAACAACAAAAAAAACAGGTTAATAAAATACAGGAATAAGTATAATTCTGAGAAGAAATAAAAGGGCAAAGTAAACTAAGGAGAGAGTGGAATTCAGCATTCCTAGTGATGCAAAAAATAAAAATTAAAATTAAACATACTATTTTTACTTCCAAATAAAAAATCAAGACCTAATTAAATACTTAACATTAGCTGAGAATAGGAAAAGATATTCATGTCACAGATCACTTGTAAAACTATAAACTAGCGAATCCTTTTTGACGGCAGTTTGGAAATTTTCATACTTTTTGATCCGATGATTCCAACAGTAGGAATTTGTCTTGAGAAAGTTACCACAGCTGTGCTCAAAAATTTTGCTAACAGGATGTTTGTGTTATTATTGTTTATAATGGTGAAAACAACGACCTTAAAATGTATCCATTGACAAAATATTCGTTAAACAAATTATAGTGCGTCCATTCAAGGACACTGCAACTATTAAAGCCATGGTCCCCAAACCTCCCTGTGCTTCAGAATCATCTAGAGATCTTTAAAAAATCCCAAAGCCCGAGTCACTTTCCACACTAATTAGATTATAATTTCTGGAAACGAGGCATAGGCATTTTTATTTTTTTAAGCTCTTCAGCTGCAATGTGCAATATTGTTAAGACACTATTGTATTAAGGTAATATAAAAATATTTATCATTATGAAAAAGTGTTCACACTATATTGCTTTGTTAAAAAAAAAAAGGCAAAACATTATTACTGAGGAGATAGCAGTGTTCTATAAAACACTGACTTTTGTTCCAGCTGGTGGATCATCTTATAGGGGTTCCCAAGCCCCTGGTGACACACTCCACTTTACCAAATCTGCTTGGACCAAAAGTAAGCTCCTGACTTAGAGGCAGTCAGTCTCTGAGCTAGCCAGAAGCTCAGGGGAGTTTGGCATCAGAATCTCTGACCAAGCAGAAATAAGCTGGGTCAGTCCGAATCTTGTGATAAGGAAATTACAGTTGTGAATTCTGAAGTGAGACTGAAGCTAAAGGGATGTACAAAGGAAGGATTGTGAAGCAGAGAAGGCTCTTGAGGTAGAGAAGGCGTCAAGAGGAAATTAAAGTAATAAAGAAGCAGAGGGCATTAGTAAACAAAAGCCATGAAGTAGTCAGAGAGACTAATGGGTGAGCAAGCAGGTGGTGGGAGGGATAGCTTAAAAAGATGTGCAAAATGAGGAAAGACCAAGAGAGTACCTGAAATGTGGCATCTGTGAAGCTCCACAAGCACTTGTTCAGGCTTTCCCCTTGGATTCGAAAGATCCACTTGGGCCCAGTTCTCCACATGGCCCAGTATAATCCCCAAGAGAATTGTCAAGGCAAGTGCTGTCCATGGTGAGGAGATCTGGCTAGTTTTTAGGAGAACAGAAGCTAAAGACTCCAAAAACCAAGAAGGCCAACACCAAAGCAGAAACCAAGGAAACAGACGTTGGTAAAGACAGTGAAAAGTAAGTACGTATGGTGATGACACTAGATTTAGGTTCTGTGAGGTCCAGATTAATTTCCTGGCAAGAGGCTTGTTTGCAGAGAAGCCCCTTCACTAAGCTCTCAGTATCTGGCACCTGGCAATTCTTGAATTCTAGTGTGAGATTATATTAAGGACGGATTTTAAAGAACAAATGGGAGTCATCTAAGTGGCTCAGGTCTAAGACGTTGGTTAAACGTCTGCCTTCAGCTCAGGTCGTGATCCCATTTTCCTGAGATCGAGCCCCATGTTTGGCTGAGCCATCCTGTTTATTTATTTTATTTTAATTTTTAAAGATTTTATTTATTTTTTCGTGATAGACATAGAGAGAAAGAGAGAGAGAGAGAGAGAGAGAGAGAGGCAGAGGGAGAAGCAGGTTCCATGCCGGGAGCCTGATGCAGGATTCAATCCCGGGATTCCAGGATCACATCCTGGGCCGAAGGCAGGTGCTGAACCGCTGAGCCACCCAGGGATCCCCATCCATCCTGTTTTATTTTCCTTCTCCCTCTGCCCCTCCATTTCACTCCTGATCCTCTCAGAAATAAATAAATAAATAAATAAATAAATAAATAAATAAATAAATAAAATATTTTTAAAAGGAACAATTTTTTTTTTTTTCTGAGCACTATGGTCCATGAAAGAAGGCATTTGGTTTCTAATCCTAGTTACTCTGCTACCACTAACTATGCAGGCAACATGGGAAGAATAATTTTCTTCTCTGTATCTCAGCCTTCCCTCTCGAACCGGGGAGAGGATTCAGCTAGTCTCTATCAACCCCCAACTGTTATTTGCTTATTATATAACTAAACCTAGGACTTTTGGAATTTCCTCTCTTTGAGTATCTTAAAAACAAGGATGTTTTAATATTAATCATTTAATCAGTGAATTTAAGCCAAATGTTTTACTTTTGGAGAGCTAGTACACCAATAATGTTCAACACATGGTTCAGTATCTTTGGGGATATTTGGAAGGAACTGCGTATGGAACATATGCAGTGACAGTTTTAAGAAAATCAATTTCCAGATCTTCATTTTTTGAATGACTTTTTTTCTTAAACCTGAGAATGTGCTTATGGTCAAAGTATCCATGTCTTTTCTCCTCTTTCACCTTCACTTTCCCTAATGCCCTTGTCCACTTTACCAAAGAAAGGCATAATCTCACCTACCCTGAATTTACAAGGTTGCATTCCCCAGGTTGTCTAAAGACTATGGGATTGTCAAACAAAGGGTAACTCCGAATGTGGGTGTCTGTGAAGCCTCCTTAATAAGAGATGTTCTGTCTGTTTTACTTTTTTTAAAAAAATACTTTCAAGGAGCAAGTAGTGAAATATTCCATTTTTATTTCCTATGAATGTCTCAAGTCTGAGTGTAAAAGACAATGGTGGAAGTAAATCAGTGGGTTTTGGTTTCGTTTCATTTTTTAGAATATGCTCAGGCTTATAGTAGATACATTTCTATTAATATTTGCTAAAAATGTTATTGATGCTATAAATTCACATTTGTCTTTTCTTTGGGTATGTGTCCTGCTTACCATCACATGCCAACTACTTGCCTGCCTATTTTTTCATTCCTGTCACATACTTACTCGATTTGGGCCAACTTAAAGAAGATATATTGCGGATTATTCTGTAAATTATGCACTTAAAAACACTTATGAAAAACTTCATGTAAGCCATACACTTATCAGTGAATTTTTAGTGACCTTCCACTAAAACTTGTCTTATTTTGGAAATAAAGTATACTTACCCATGAATATACCCTTTATTTAAAAAAGAAAAAAACCCAGCATTCATCATGTGAAGAAATGCACTTCTGATAAAAATTTTACTTTACTGTTTAATAATAAAAAGTATAATATATTTAGGTTTTTTTGACCAATCACATAATACTAAATATAATCATTAACTCAAACCCAAAAGAAAAAGAATTTTCCATACTTAAAGCTTTATGGTAACAGACAAATGAATTTTGTGTGTATATTTTGTTTCATAGATGTGTAAAAGTGTAATCAACAAATCCTTCCAAACCATAAATATTTCAGGGGCACCTGGGTGGCTCAGTCATTAAGCATCAGATTATTGATTTTGGCTCAGGTCATGATTTTAGGATTGTAATATCAAACCTCATGTTGGGCTCTGTGCTGGGTGTGGAGCCTGCTTAAGATTCTCTCTCTCCTATTCTCTCCACCCCCTGTGCGTTCTCTCTCTCTTTCTCCCTCTCTTTCTCCCTGTCACACACACCACACACACACCACACACACACACACACACACACACACACACACACACACACACACAATACCTCCAACATAAAAACATATTAGGACAAAAAAACCTTTGGGGTGAGTGTAATGAAATAGGAGCAGGTAGGAAAAGGGGGCATCTGGGTGGCTCAGTGGTTGAGTATCTGCCTTTGGCTCAGGTCAGGATCCCGGGATCCTGGGATCGAGTCCGGCATCCGGCTCCCACAGGGAGCCTGCTTCTCCTTCTGCTTATGTCTCTGCCTCTTTGTGTGTCTCTCATGAATAAATAAATAAAATCTTTAAAAAGTAGGAAAAGGAACAATGTATACTTTCTGACAAGCAGAGCCTGTTGATGTATCTTTAAAATGTACCATTATGGGCATCAAATCACTAGGATATTAGATTCCATTAGCTACATTTTAGAGCACTGTAATAGTTTCAATTTAAATGTTGATATTTTAATATTGTGGAAATGGCATGTTTAGTAACTATTAATCCCATGATAAAAATTTAAATATTAACTTAAAATGAGCAACAAAGTATCAAAAATTTTCAAAACATTTTAAATGTTTAAAACAAAAAATTCAAGATTTATAAATGAGAAACTTTATATTTAGTAATTAATGTTTTCTTGCTATCACAAAAGGTCTAATTAAGAGCATGGAAAAGCATTCAAAACATATTGCTTACTAAATGACAATCATAATATAATACATGGTGGGACACCTGGGTGGCTCAACAGATGAGTGTCTGCCTTTGGCTCAGGTCGTGACCCCAGGGTCCTTGGATCGAGTCCCACATCGGGCTCCCTGCATGGAGCCTGCTTCTCCCTCTGCCTATGTCCTGACTCTCTGTGTATCTCTCATGAATAAATAAATAAAATATTTAAAAAATATAAAATGATACATGGCAATTTAAGAAGTCTAAAAGATGCTAAAATTTCAATACTGTCATATTATGAGTTTTATTTGAAAACTATCCATTAGGTTATAATATTAAAAACTAAAATATTAGCAATGGCCTGGGTGGTAAAAATAGAAGTAATTATTATTTTCACTTTAGTTTATTTTTTCCCCTAATTTTAATATCCTAAGCACATGTTACTTACACTGTAAGAAAAAAAATTATTTAAAATAAAACAGTAAAATGTATATTTTGATCTGAACATCAGCAGCTTTCTCAGTAAAAACAATAACAACAAAAATCCCTGCAGAATGGGATTTTTGGTTGTAATTCTGAAGCATTAGCCAGGATAAATGCTAAAATAAAACCTTCCCTTTTGATCCTAAATTCTGCTGGTTTTTTTCAGGATTCTCGGGACATTTATTCTGAACAAGGAGGGCAGAATCAAGCCCCATAATAACAATGGTACTACATCACTAAAAATATGCTGCCTAAGTCTTTGTAAAAAAAAAAAAAAAAAAGCTAATCAGCAGAAAACATATTCTATAAAGGCACCTCCTGCATGGTCCTGAATTATAACTTACCTTAACTGAAAAAATATAGAAACTAAAGAACACAGAAATAGTAGACAACTTACATTCCACATTAAATTTGAATTATTATTCTTCAAGGAGTTCTGAGGCCGTTCAGTGTGTATTAAATCTCGAACAAGTTACAGGTTTTTGGAACCAAACAGTAATTGGTTTGTAAAACTGGCTTAAGCATTTCCATCTGCACACATAAAATTTTGATTAATTTTCTTTCTAGCTATGTGGTGAGGCATAGCAATGTATTTGACATTGAGCTTTTATCCACATTTAGGACTAAAAGGTCATTATATTTGCACTCTCAGGGAAGACATGTCTTGAGATAGTAATACACTATCCAAAAGTACCGAGTGATACTTGGCTAGCAGTCAGATGAAGCTCTGCTTTATCTATAATGACAATTTTCACAGGACTCAGTTCTATAAACACTGGGCTGAATTCTTTGTGTCCATTTCATCTTGTATATTTTGGAAATACTGACCAGAGGAATATCCTGATAGCCCTATGTCAATACACGTCTCTTTCCTCATCCTAAAATTTGTCTGCAAAATTTCTCCTTAATTTAAAATAGAGAAAACAAAGTTTTACAGAAAATATAAATAAGAACATACGAATAAGCAAAGATGAGATTGTGCTTAATCTAGCTCAGTGGGTTAATGAAATATAATTTTGGATGCCAAATAGGATATTAAGGTGAGACCAAATCTTGAATCTACACTTATTTCAAACGTACACATTATGGCACTCTATAGGATACATCTCAGTACCTAGGAAGGAGAACATATTAGGTTTCATGTCAAGATAGTGGGACTTGGAAACAGAAGCAGCTGAAGATAAACAATCATAAACAATTCTAATGTACTTTTGTTTGACATGAGGGCTCGTGGAGAGGTGAGACTGTACTAAAGTTTAAACTGCCCACCAAAGCATTCCTTACCTACCAAAATCTACTTTTCAGTTTAATATGTGATTTATTTTCCAAGATACTGGTATATGTTGTTTGTTAATTTATAAAATTCCTCAGAAAAGCAGATTTTTGTGCCAGATTTTGCTATTCATTCTATCCTTCTTTTACTCTATAATTGTCCACACAGCACCCCCTCCAAATACTTTCTAGTTTATTTAGAGAGTAACAGTAACTACCATAATTCCATAATCACTTCTTTTCAAATAGTTTTTTATTGGAGTTCAATTTGCCAACATTTAGCATAACACCCAGTGCTCATCCCACCAAGTGCCCCCCTCAGGGCCCATCACCCAGTAACCCCAACCCCCTGCCCACCTCCCTTTCCCCCACCCCTTGTTCGTTTCCGAGAGTTAGGTGTCTCTCATGTTCTGTCACCCTCACTGATATTTTCACTCGTTTTCTCTCCTTTCCCTCCATTCCCTTTCACTAATTTTTAATATTTCCCAAATGAATGAAACCATATAATGTTTGTCCTTTTCCAATTGACTCATTTCACTCAGCATAGTACCCATAATCACTTCTGATGAGATGTTAGGAACAGTAAACTTAAATATCAGATTTGAACACTAATTCAAATACTGACTGCAGGTTTGACACTTGACAAGTTACCTGAATATCGGAAATGTTTGTTTCATTGTCATTTAAGTGTAAACAGTAATATCCATTTCACATTACTGCAAGAAATAAATAAGAAAAAAAATCTACCATTTTTTCTAACACATAATAGTTCCCCAGCAAGTGATCTGTTACATTTCACCTACTCTATCATCTACTGGGTTACATTTATTGAAAATTAACTATGGGACAATCTCTATAGCAATAACACTAAGACATCAATAACAATGTGAAGACAGTATTCTTCTGATCATCAAAGTTGAATGGATTAGGTTAGAGATAAATCTATGTTAAACTGAATACCATGCCACAATTGATTTGACCATGGTCTGTATTAACCATCGCATGATCTGATGTACTTACCTTATTGGTGTGTTTAATCCATGTCCTTAATAATTCTGTCAATGTCAATGTCAGTTAGCACAGTGTTGTTACATTAAAATAAGAATATAATTTAAGAACTTAAGTGTTAAACAAATATGGTGTGATTTGGCTAAGAATTCAAAAGTAAATGATGAAAAAAGAATTTGCTGCTATGGATAGATTTACTTTTAATGAAGATCAAATTATTAAGGACTTACTGCAAGGGGAAATGTATTAATAAAAATCATCCTGCAAATGTAGGATTAACCACAAAGCAATTAAAGAAAAGCGAGTGCCACTCATTCACATGTGGAGAAAGTATTAAATAGTCATTTCAATGCTGTTGTGACCTTTGTTTCCCTAGGCAATGACAACTTTGGAAGCAATCAAAGCTTAGGCAAATAATCACGTTAGTAATTGGGTCCAATTGCTGTATGGAATTTTTCCTAGGACTCCAAACTCTCTTTTTTTTTCCTGATGGGGCTATTAAAAAAAAACAACTTAATAGCGCTAGTCAATTATTTTATGTAATGCTATTCTGGAAATTTCTATGGATATGTTAAAAGGGCAAGTTAATTAATATAAACAGAAATGACTACTGGTTTTCTTCATCAATTCCCATCTGTTGTTAAGAACTCATAATTACAGCATACTTTTACTGATAAAAAGCACAGACAGCAGGAAAGAGAGGGGAAATACACAATCCCTTTTTCCTCCTGAAAGGTTCTAGCTCAATTCCCATCTAACTGGTACACTGAGTAGATAAAAACTCAGTGTAGTAAAATTTCTACTTATGCAGTTCAGCATCTCCATGGAAACGTCTCCCCCTCAGTGAAATAATGAGATGGTAATGAAAACAGCTGCCACATAATGAACCTAGGCACAAGGAGAGGCCAAGTTACTCAAGCCAAAAAGTGAGTGACAGGAGGGTCAAATAGACAGGGGTGGGTTGGGCAAGGAGTAAGAAGAAAGCCCATCAATGTGTATTATGGGAAGGGGTGGGAAGATCTGCATAGAATTCTAATATTGAGACTCACAATTTGATTATTGCAAATTTTGGTACTGAATTTGTGGCATTCCCATTTTAGAGACAATTGAGTATAGACAATTGAATGAAGCCTAATGTTTCACATATTCAACACTTCAGATACAAAAAATGTGGCTTGAATACTTAGGGTTCTATATTCTGCTGGGTTCTAAAGACCATGTGTAAAATGGGAACATCAAGATGCCTGAGGGACAGTTACATTCGGGGGAAAAAAGGATATGATGCCTTCCCTTAAAGTGTTGTCAAATGAATAGAAACTATATTCTCCTCTTCAAAGGTGATCTGGGCCCACTAATTTCAAGATTAAGAGTAGAAATAGGTTGGAACTGATTAATAGACTTGGATACATACAGCAAACAGAGACGAATGTGGAGCATTCACAGTAAAAGGCATGAATCCAAAAGGTATGGGCCAAAAGTGGGAAACAAGGCATATAATAGCATGAAAGATACATACACATTGTATATAATTTACATATGATTAATATTTAATTCTAATATCATAGTTTATCACATATACTAATAATATATACATCATATACATTAGCAATTGGTCTGAAAATCCCCTTTAAGAAGTGAGCCTCTTTTGTTTGATCAGCCTTTGGGAGACTGAGTCTTTAGGGCTATGGCATAGCTGGTCACTAAAAGGGACCAGAACATTCTGGATCTTGCCCTAGCTTTCATCCAGAGATAAAGTGAAAACTAGACCCAGAGAAAATATTTCAAAGGACATTTTTGTTACTATGCTACATAAGCTATATTGGTTTGATGTAATATTTTTACCTGGTAACATGCTGCATATACGGGATAAGAGGAAATTATTGCAAAAGGAAAAACAGGCATGAAGAGGAAAAATGAGTTTGATTTCAGATGAAGCAGGATAACCAGAGGTTTCAAAACCTTGTTGAAGATGGAAATCTTATTTATTTCTTCCACATATCCATGCCCATTCCTCAATTGAATAAAACATTTTTTAAAAGATTTTATTTATTTACTCATGATAATACACAGAGAGGAGAGAGAGAGAGAGAGAGAGACAGAGACAGAGAGAGATACAGGCAGAAGGAGAAGCAGGCTCCATGCAGGGAGCTTGCTGTGGGACTTGATCCCAGGGCTCCAGGATCATGCCCCGGGGCTGTAGGCAGCGCTAAACTGCTGAGCCACCTGGGCTGCCCTCAATTGAATAAAACATTAACAAGTGCCTATTAGTGCCTGCACCATGCTAAGCATGGAGGCTAAGTGGCTAGAGCAGTAAACAAGATAGATGTGGTCTCCGTCCTCATGGATCTCAAGGGTTGACACTAGAGGTGGAGATTATTCTTTCAAGAAGCTTGATTTACAGCCAAGGAAAGGAAAAATGAAAGTACCTAGAGGGAATGGCCAAGTTAATGATTTCTTTTCTTAAGATGAGAAAGATTGGCAAGACTTTATTTTTTCTCACTGAGGGGGGCACTTGGCAGGATGAGCACTGGGTGTTATGCTATATGTTGGCAAATTGAAATCCAATAAAAAAATTTTTTTAAAGATGTTATTCTTTTTGATGGCTAAGTAATATTCCTGTGTGTGTGCGTGTGCGTGTGTGTGTGTGTGTGTGTACCATATCTTTATCCATCTTGCCATTTGCAACAACATGGATGGAACTAGAGGGTATTATGTCAAGCAAAATAAGTCAGTCAGAGAAAGACAAATACCATATAATCTCACTCATATGTGGAATTTAAGAAATAGATAAACGGAAAGGAAGGAAAAATAAAATAAGGTGAAAACAGAGGGAGGCAAGCCATAAGAGACTCTTAACTATAAGAAAGAAACTGAGGGTTGGGTGATGGGCATTAGGGAGAGTGCTTGAAGTAATGAACACTGGGTGTTACATGCAGTTGCTAAATTCTACCTCTGAAACTAATAATATACTATATGTTAATTGAACTGAATTTAAATAAAAATTTTTTAAAAAAAGATGAGAAAGATTGGACCATATTCATATCCTGGAGGAAAAAGCTAGTAGGGAGAGGTTAAAATACAGAGTGAATAAATTAAAAGTAGACCTAGAAGAAGAAAGGAGGATCTGGACTAGATAATTCTCACATATAGTGGGGGAAAGATGGTGGGAGGTACAGATGGCCAGAGAAGGAGTTTTAGTTGCTCCAGTCTGCCAGTGTCTATGCAGTGAGGTAGAAAGTAAGGACAACTGCTAAAAAGAACTGGAAGGCAGGAGTCCTAGGGGTTTTTAGGAGGAAGTTTAGAATAGCATGTTGAGAAATATGTGGAGTGACCTAGTGGTTAAAATGTGTTGTTCTGATACCAGAGAGGAACTGATTTGAAATCTGGCTCCTCCATACACGTGTGACTAGGAGCAAATGGCTTCATGTCACCAATCCTAAATTTCTTCACCCATAAGATGAGGTCAATAGTTATACCTGTCATGGGGTGATTATGAGGATTAAATGAGATAATACTTGTAAAACACTTATCACAAGGAGTGTTCAATAAATATTGCCTATAATTTATATTAATAGAAGTAAAAGGGCTAACAAATTACTAGAACTCCGGAAAGAGTGTGTATTGGCACATGATTTTTTTTAAAGATTTTATTCATTTATTCATGAGAGACAGAGAGAGAGAGAGAGAGAGAGAGAGAGGCAGAGACACAGGCAGAGGAAGAAGCAGGCTCCATGCAGGAAGCCCAATGTGGGACTCGATCCCAGGTCTCCAGGATCAGGCCCTGGACTGAAGGAGGCACTAAACAGCTGAGCCACCCAGGCTGCCCTATTTTTTTTAATTTTTTAAATTGAAGTTCGATTTGGCAACATACAGTATAACACCCAGGGCTCATCCCATCAGGTGCCCTCCTCAGTTCCTGTCACCCAGTTACCCCATCACCCCACCTGCCTCCCCTTCCACTACCCTTTGTCTGTTTCCCAGAGTTAGGAGTCTCTCATGTTATGTCACCCTCTCTAATTTTTCCCACTCGTTTTCCCTCCTTTCCCCTATAATTCCTTTCAGTATTTCTTATATTCTACGTATGAGTGAAAGCATATGATATTTGTCCTTCTCTGACAGCTTACTTCACTCAGCATAATACCCTCCAGTTCCATCTACGTCGAAGCAAATTGTGGGTATTTGTCCTTTCTAATGGCTGAGTGGCTATTGTGGACATTGCTGCTATAAACATTGGGGTGCAGGTGTCCCGGCATTTCACTACATCTATATCTTTGGGGTAAATACTCAGTAGTGCAATTGCTGGGTCGTAGGGTAGCTCTATTTTTAACTCTTTGAGGAACTCCTCACAGTTTTCCAGAGTGGCTGCACCAGTTCACATTCCCAGCAACAGTGCAAGAGGGTTCCCCCTTCTCCACATCCTCTCCAACATTTGTTGTTTCCTGCCTTGTTAATTTTCCCCATTCTTACTGGTGTGAGGTGGTATCTCATTGTGGTTTTGATTTATATTTCCCTGATGGCAAGTGATGCGGAGCATTTTCTCATGTGCTTGTTGGCCATGTCTATGTCTTCCTCTGTGAAATTTCTGTTCATGTGTTTTGCCCATTTCATGATTGGATTGTTTGTTTCTTGGGTGTTGAGTTTGATAAGCTCTTTATAGATCTTGGATACTATCCCTTTATCTGATATGTCATTTGCAAATATCTTCTCCCATTCTGTAGGTTGTCTTTTAGTTTTGTTGACTGTTTCTTTTGCTGTGCAGAAGCTTTTTATCCTGATTAAGTCTCAATAGTTCAATTTTGCTTTTGTTTCCTTTGCCTTCATAGATGTATCTTGCAAGAAGTTACTGTGGCCAAGTTCAGAAAAGTTGTTGCCTGTGTTCTCCTCCAGGATTTTGATTGATTCCTGTCTCACATTTAGATCTTTCAACCATTTTGAGTTTATCTTTGTGTATAGTGTAAGAGAATGATCTAGTTTCATTCTTCTCCACATGGCTGTCCAATTTTCCCAGCACCATTTATTGAAGAGACTGTCCTTTTTCCAGTGGATAGTCTTTCCTGCTTTGTCAAATATTAATTGACCATAGAGTTGAGGGTCCATTTATGGGTTCTCTATTCTGTTCCATTGATCTATGTGTCTGTTTTTGTGCCAGTATCACACTGTCTTAATGATCACAGCTATATAGTACAGCTTGAAATCCGGCATTGTGATACTCCCAGCATTGGTTTTCTTTTTCAATATTCCCCTGGCTATTTGGGGTCTTTTCTGATTCCACACAAATATTAATATGACTTGTTCCAACTTTGTGGAGAAAGTCCATGGTATTTTGATAGGGGTGGCACTGAATGTGTAAATTGCTGGCTTGTTTTTGATTAATAGTACCCCTATTAATGCGGTAAAACTTTCTGCTCTTCTCTGCCTCAGTCAAGCTGCTGAAGTGCCCCAGCTCCCTCAAAAGATCACCTTCAGTGGCTGGTGCAACATCCTTGCCCTCTGACTGGTCTTAGCTGAAGCAGACAGGAAGGAATGCCAAAATTTTCGCTTTTATGTGTATCAATCAAAAAAACTCTTCTGGTGACAGAATTGATGATGGAAGGCACTAGCCATTAGAAAATGGATCAATTTTGCTATTTAGTTTAGTAGGTTTAAAATGTGCAGTCATTACCCAAATGTATAGAAACAATTATGGAAATCTCATACTTTTTCCATTTTGATATCTTTAATTCTTCTTTAAAATTTAATACCTTTAGAGTTGTTACTTTGTTTAACTGTCAAGATCAATAGGTGTTTCACAAGCAAAAATAGGAGAAAGTGTACTCTTAGCAGAAGGAACAGCAAAAGTGGGAAAAGTATATGAACACACAGTGCATGTTCAGGTTTATTGGATGGAAGGTACAAGGCAGCAGTGTAATGAGATGAAGCTGAAAACAGACTGAGGATAGACCAAGAGATGGAAGGTTCTTAGCACAGTCCTGGCAATAGCATATATTATTAATTTTATTGTTATGTGCCATGCTGAGGAATTTGTACTTCCTTTGGTAAGCAGATGGGAGCCAGAAAGTTTTAAGAAAACGTGTGATGTTTCAATGTGTTTTAGAAAGATAAATGCAATGAAGAAATGTTACAAAGTGAAGAAAGTTGGTAGCATCCAAAAGAACATGGCAATCAATTGGAGGTAGAGAATGAGGGCAGCAAGGGCACTTCAAATGCTCCTAGCTGAAGTTAAATGTGTGGGTGGTGACAGTGGTCCCTGAGATGTGGTTTATAAGAAAAAGCGCACACTTGAGCAGCAGGATCTTATGTGTCATTTGGCATAAAATTACAACTAGAGGAAGAAACCATAAAGGTAATCAACAATATTAAGGGAATTTATTCTAGTGTGGGTTTCCAGGGAGGAGGAACTGAAAATAAAATGTGTGTGAATCATAAAGATCTCCTTTCTCATGAGGTTTAATGAGATCTTCTGTCTGCATCAGACTGGGGTAGAGGGGAAGCATAGATAATCTGAATACAATACTGGAGTGGGCCATATGCCCAGGTGACAAACCCAGTGCAAGGTTGAGAATGTCTGTGTCACCTGGAATTGAATAGATATAGGCAGTAGGTGGTAGTAGAGTCAAATTTCTGGCAATGGGAAAATTTATTATGACTTGGTTGTCCAATGGGCAACCAAGCATATGATATATAATTCAGGAAAAAGTAATATCTGGGACTCCCAGTAGGCAGAAAACTAATGCAGGAGAAGTCCTTCAGTAGATGACCCATTCATTCACTGGGTGGGGTCTTATGAGAGAATTCTAGTGCCTCAGAGGGAAACTGACAAGGCAAGGTACCCATGAAAAATGGAACACTAGGTGGGTATTGAGTAGGGATCTAGATAGGGAAATGAAAACAGGGATCTAAGTACAGGGCTCCGGGTACAGTTTGGGAAATGCGTCTTGGAAACAAGATAGAAGCCTGTTACCAGTTGATTGGGAAGAAACATGAAGAAGGTAGCTGATAGAGAGCTGAATTTCAAAAGGTTAGTCAACACTTCTCCATCTGGCTAGCACATTATCATCATTCAGGGGAAATTGAAACAAATAATTTTGTCTAGTACCAAATCTAAACCAATTAATATCAAAATCTCTGAGGATGGAGACTAGGCATTGCTATTTAAAACAAAAACTATGTGAGTGTCCTAAACCAACATTGAGAAACACTAGAGCGTTCGTAACCTTAGCTGCCCATTGTAATCACCTGGTAGTTTAAAAAATCCCAAGGCCAAGCTCTACCCCAATAGATTCTACTTTGATGAGTCTGGGGTTTGGCTTAGATACCAAGGCTTCTAAAAGGTCCCTCGATGATTTGAATGTGCAGCCAAGGTGGAGATTTGAGGTCTGGAACTACACTTTCCAAGATGGTAGCCAGTAGCTACATGTGGCTAGAAAACACCTGAAATGTCACCAGTCTGAGTTGAGATGTGCTATAAGTATAAAACACACACTGGATTTCAAAGACTTACTATGAAAATAATAATTCATCATTATTATTAATATTATTAAAATATTCATTAATAATTTTTACATTGATTACATGTCAGAATGCTAATATTTGGGGTATGTAGTGTTAAGTTATATACTAATAAATATAATTCTGCTTTTTGTTTTACCTTTTACAATGTAGCTACTAGAACATTTAAAATTACATATGTGACTCATGTTATATTTCCATTGGACAAATGACAGTCTAGCACTTCTTACATGCTTCCAGCCTAAAGTCCAAATTGGTCCTCAGGAGCGCAGCTGAACTAAGCCTGGGATAGACTAGCTGTGGGAGGAAAAGGGCCTGTGGCCAAAAAGTTCTTTTCCTTATATAATGCTTATTTGCTCATAAAATTAAAGTACATCAGGGTTAAAGGGAGCATTAGAAGTCATCCAGTTTAACTCCTCCTTCATTTTATACTCAGAACTATATATATTTCATTTCACTTTGTTGTCCTAAATGAAATTTTTCCAATTAGCTATTCTAATTAGGTAACAAACATCTTCTGTTAATAATGTAAATAACTTGAGACTAGAGAAACTTAGTAACACAAGAGTCAAACGAATTCTTTCCTTATAATACCTAAAGGAAGGCTGTGGAGAGACAAACAGATTGCTTTTCTCATAATACCTAAAGGAGGGCTGTGGGGGAAGAAATATGATTCTGGACTTGGGGAGGGGAACCAGATAATTGGGAACAGTGATACCCTGGAGAACAGAGTGGTGGAGTGGGTCTCAGAGGGAGTCCTATAAGGGGAACTTAGGACAGGAAGAAGATACCATGAACCTGAGTGGACCAGGAGGAGAGAGTGAAAAAAAAAAAAAAAAAGATACTAAAGGGAATTGGGAAGCTTTTTATTTCAAATTTTTGCCTGTTTCCAAGGAAACAAGAGAAAGAAAACTAGATTTCCTTTTTTTTTTTTTTTGCAATTCCCATAAGCCTAATACTACAGTATTAAAGTTTAGTGATACTGAAAGTTAAATAGGTTTTAAAAATTAAGAGTTGGCCATGCAGAACACTGGCTATTAAGTGGTAAATTCCTCACAAAACTTAGCTCTATGCAGTACCTGGATTTTCTAAATGGTAGCACATGACATAAATTTGGACAAAACTAAGCATATGACACACTCAGGAGGCGTTGCTTTAGAGCTTGGGGTTTTTGTCTGATAGCTAACATCCTTGAGTTTGGTACTTTGGACAACAGGGAAAAGTGTTCATTTCCTCTTCATATACCAGAGTCTGCTGTGATGCAATTTAGACAATCAAGAACATTGAAATGGGCCCTGGAGTCCAAACTTGATTTGGTAACTTTCTGACAATGATTTTTTTTTTAAAAAAAAAATAAGTTCCATTTCTTGTGCTTTGAGAAAGAGGTTTCTGTTTCTCCTATCACTTCCTCATGAAACAGTGATCATTTAAATCCAGCTCTATCTGTGCAACTTGTAGCAAAGATTCTTCCTTAAGGTGAGGCATTCTGCTTCTGGGTACAAAAACAACCTCAGTAGGATGGTAGAAAGAAACTCTAAGCCAATCGAAGAGGGCCATGTGAAGAAAAATTGAGATCAGTCAAAATAATTTTGAATTGATATTCTACCCTAAATTGGCTCATTCATAAAAACAAAACAAAACAAAACATTTTACCTAATCTCTGTGAAAAAAAATTGACTGAAAATTTTAATGATAAAAGGATATTCAAAGATTACAAGATTATAATGTGTTTAGTTAACAGTTTTGTCGGTGCTTAGGTACTCACTTGTATCTCGGGGGCTTTATTTTTCTCAGCTTTGTAAACCAAGGTCCACTGCCCAGAGTTTTGAATACCAAGCTGCTGCCTGAGTTCCAAAAATGTCTCTGCATGTGATGGCAGTTCATTTAAAACCTAAAGGCCTAATTTATCTACTTTTTACCACTCTGCAGCAATGGACTCATCTGAGTACATAGTCAATTGCCTTTTTTTTTTTTTTCAAAAAGAAACACTTGATTGCTCCCAAATTATGAATCTATGCTTAACAAATTTTTCTTCTCAAATGTAAACTGACTTCTTTCTTGATTAAAAAAGAAGTTTATGGGCAGCCTGGGTGGCTCAGCGGTTTAGCGCTGACAACTACAAGGGCTGAAGAGGATCTTGTAAACTAGCTTCAGTAAACCTCACAAACACCTTAGGAAAATGTGGCAGTTACGGAATTTGTTGTGTGTCAAATTCCCAGCAGTGCTTTTACAGTTCCTACTCCAGAAGGAGTTTATGACTTTTTTTATTTTTATAATGCATACAAGTCTAACTTATTAGAATAACATTGGCCCAAATTGGCCAAATATGGTATAATAATCCATAACAGGATAGCTGGGTGGTTCAGCGGTGGGCATCTGCCTTTGGCTCAGAGCATGATCCGGGGTCCAGGGATGGAGTCCTGCATTGGGCTCCCTGCAAGGAAGGAACCTGCTTCTCCCTCTGCCTGTGTCTCTGCCTCTCTTTCTGAGCCTCTGATGAATAAATAAACGAAACCTTAAAAAAATCCATAACATTCCTGGAGATTTTTTAGTGAAATAATATCGCTTTAACTTTTGATTTTTAGTGGACCTCCTGTTTTTGAACTGAACAATGGTCACTCTGAGTAAGAACTGAATTTCTCAGCTATCCAGGTAGCTCAGTATAGATACTAATAAGTTCTATTCAATGGGACGAAAGTGATAGTGATAAACACAAGTTTTAGGAAGAATATCATTCAATAAAATGAGAGTGCAGATGGTGATGACATTACAATGCATACCTCTCTCTCCATCCACACATATTATAAATATATATGCATATATATACATATATGTGCGTATATATATCTATACATATATACACTTGCACATATATATATATATATATATCTCAAGAAGAAATGCAGAAACCATTCCAAGTCTTGCCAAATAGAATTTTATATTCATCTTTATAAACAATTAGACATATTTTGGAAATTGTTCATTTTCTCACTTCAATGACTAATATCCTCACTCCCTACACCCATGCCATATGACTTTTTTTATGTTCCTTTTACATATAAGAGTATGGAAATAGGGCTGGGCCCAGGACAGCCAAAGACCTACATAAAATCTCATTATGGGTTTGTCTCTTTGAGATTCTAGTTGATACCATTTAGCAATAATAATAATAATAAGGATTGTAAAAGGGTGCCTGACTGGCTCAGTGGGAAAAGCATGGGCTTGATCTCAGGGTCATGAGTTTGAGACCCATGTTGGGTATAGAGATTACTAAAAATAAATAAACTTCAAAAAATAAGAATAGTAAGAACAAGAATAACTAATATATACATATGCAATGTGAAGTGCTGGTCACTGTGTATAAACAATCTTATTTCATGTTCACAATGACACAGAAAAGCAGGTATCATCCTCATTTTAAAGAAAACCTATTTTCAGGATAAGGTTTAGATCCTTATTCATTTTTCTCCTGCTGAGGCTAAAAATGAAAGAACTGCGAAGTGTAGCAAGTTATGGGTAGTAAGTGCCTAGAGTTATTCCGTACGTCTCATGTTAGGGCCCTTACAAATATTTTAAAAAACACAAAACACCTCATACAGATGTGTGTTTTGTGAGTGGGTTGGGGAAAGCATTGTCTTTCATCAGTCAGCCTGAGTATTTTGGTCCTTGAAAACCTAATTAAACTCTAGCTCTGGCTATTTCCGTCAATGAGATGCAAAAAAACACAGATATGAGTCATTTTCCTTTTTTATAGGATATTTTTCCTTCAACTAAATCAATATCATTAAGCAATCTCAGAAATAGTCTTGGACATCCTTGAAATTTCTGAAAATTAGTATATTCAGGAAAAAACTGTTCATACTAAATCCTATTCTACATGATAAAACACAACCTTGACATAGAACCGTTGCCATGATTTGAGGATTATATTCCTCAAAGAAAAAATTGGTTGAAACATTCAGCTTTATTCTTTTTTGCTTCATCCCATCAACTTAATGAACCAAGAATGACAAGCTCTAAGGAAAACCTGCATCTCAAGCCATGATTTTATTCCTAAAATCAAATCTATTTTTAACAGCTACTGTGAGCCAGGGACTAATTTCTACACAAAATTATACATTCATGGAAAAACTGTGAATGAATCTACTGCTTGTTAAATGAACCTAAGTAAGTGATGGAGTAAGCTGCCACCTAGAGTTGATATTTTAATTCAGTTCAAAATATGAAAATCTATATATCAGTCTGAGACTTTTTAAAAAGAAGACAGATTCCTTTACTTCTGAAAGTTAATGTCTGTATAGATTTGGAAATTTTGCCAAAGAAGAAAAGGATAATATTTTTTAAGGAAAATGCAAGACTACTAGAAGATAAGTATGTTGATATTTATTGGCTCTCTATTTTTTAAATGAGTTTTGGGGAACGTATATTTAATATATTAACACATGTAAGTACTCCTGAAACAGTTTAAAATATACTAGGGTACCTGGCTGGCTTAGTCAGTGGTGCATGTGACTCTTGATCTTGGGGTTGTAAGTTCAAGCCCCATGTTGGGTGTGGAGCCTACTTAAAAAAAATAGAATGTCTCATGTTGTAACTTTCTGGAGCAACAGTTTATTCAGTCCAACTCTTCCATTCATAAGCTATTTGTTAACCTAGTTCACTGACAGCCACACTGGGGGCCAAAGACTTCTACGGCATGTATACAGGATCACTTATCAAAATCTGGTCATCTGGGGTACACGGCTAGCCCAGTCGTAAAAGCATGTGATTCTTGATCTCGGGGTCATGAGTTCAAGCTCCAGGTTGGGTTACTTAAATAAACAAAACTTTAAAAAAAAGAAAAATCTGGATCAACTCTTCAAATTTAAATATGTCAGTTAATTGTTCTAAGGACTGGAAAGTTAATGTTTTCACTTCCTTAAACTAGGCTGGTCTAAAATCATACTCTTGTCAGAAACCCTGAAGTTAATAGATTAGCCAGCCATAAAAGAACCCACCTAGCTAAATAAATTGTGAACAACCCATTCTCACCCCAAATTTATACCTACCCACAAGTGTGAAAAGGATTTCTCCTGCCTAACCACTCATGTGCAGCATGGATGTAGCTTTAACTCTGTGTGTACCCACATATTGTGAGTGTGGATTTTCTAGGTCAGAGAGAGCCAGAGAGCATCTATGAGATAAGGGTTTAGGAATAAGCTACTTCTAACTCTTCACCTGTACTTCACCTATGACTATGTTTATCACCGGACTATACTCATTCTTTAACCCCTACCATGTACCTGGTAATCTTTTAGTCTCTTGGTGCATGTAAAATAAGTTGTTGACTCTTTTCTGCTTCACAGAATGTCCTACTTCTTTCTCCTACTCCATACTTCCTCATTCTTGTTCTCCCCACCCACTTTCATGGCACAAATTTATTGTCCTTAATTTGTTCCACAAAATTCTGTGGTTTTTAAAAAAGATTTTATTTATATATGTATGTATGTATGTACGTACGTATGTATGTTAGAAAGCACAAAAGCAGGCAAAAGGAGAAGCAGGCTCACCACTGACCAGAGACCCCTACATGCAGGGCTCTGTCCCAGGACCCTGGGATCATGAGTCAAAGGCAGATGTTTGACCACCTGAGCTACACAGGCGCCCCCAAAGTTCTGTTCCAATAAACCATTTCCCCTCATTTCTATCATCCTCTTTGTGAGCTCTGTGACCTGTCCCCTGTAGTTAAACGTGTGTTTAATCCTGTTGATTTGTCACAGCTTCCTTCCTGCTCCTCTAGGCTCTCCCTGAGTCTTTGCCTCCCTTACAGCTCCCCCTAGGAAGCTCTTGACTTTCTGCTTCTATAATCAGCCAGAAAGGAAGCAAAATAAGTTTCCTCTTCACCCTCTAGCAATGTCTGTATGGTTAAACTATTCTTTAGCTTCTCATGATTTGACATTTGCACCTTATTCCTTGTGTCTAACTTCCCTGTGTACTTTCTCTCTTCTTTTTCTTCTTCCCCATTTTTACTAAGTCATTTTTTGTCTACACTAGATTTTGATCTTCATTGTCCTCTTGGTTTCTACTCTATGTCCAACCATAATATTAGTGTCTTGCCTGTTATATCAAAATGTCTTACAACATGAATTGCTGTGTGAAAAGCATTGTTCTATATGCTTTGTAGTAGTTATTACTTCATGTTAAAAAAAAAACCAACTCTATGAATTAGGTGCTATTATTGTCCCCATTTTGCAGATGCACAAAACAAAACACCTACGTAACGTGCCCAAAGGAATGCGGGCAATAAGTAGTAAACCTGGAATTTGAATCCCAAAAATTAGGCTCCAGAATCCATGGACAAATTCACTAGGTTTTGCTGCTCCTAAGCTTCGACCCTTCCCTTAACTCTTCTTTTTGCTTCCAGTGCACACTATGAATCTCAAAAGATATAAGAAAACCTAGAATTAGGTTGCTTTGAGAAGGGGCTAGGAAAATCAGCTCACTTCAGATTATTGCAATAGAAAAGTACTGTGGGTGGGGTAGCACTGCTGTAAATAGCAAAATAGTAGAAAGGATTTGGAATCAGACTCAGATTTGATTTCAGGCTCTATTGCCTGTATGGTAGATCTCGTGTGGGTTTTTTGACCTTTCAAGTTCCCCTTTGTGTGAAATGGAAATAGGTATCCGTCTTTAGCTCATTTTAGTATTCTAATCCAAAGTTAAGTCTCTTTCTTTTTTCTCCCCTCTTTCTACTGCCAGTCATGTCTCTTCCAATTTAATACTGTCTTCTGGCTGGCTGCTCTGAACTGAGAAAGATAACTGATATCTGAGCTGATAAAGATGCTGAGTCCCGGACCCCATCCTTCCCACTCTACACCCTCTTAATTATTCACTCTTGTAATTTTTGATTCTTGTCAGCATCTGCTAAATGGCAGGCTGTAATTTTTTTCTACAGAACTCACTAGAAGTAGTTAGTATACTAGAAAACCATGGGTATTTTTTTTATTTTTTATTTTTTTATTTTATGATAGTCACACACAGAGAGAGAGAGAGAGAGAGGCAGAGACACAGGCAGAGGGAGAAGCAGGCTCCATGCACCGGGAGCCCGACATGGGATTCGATCCCGGGTGTCCAGGATTGCACCCTGGGCTGAAGGCAGGCGCTAAACTGCTGCGCCACCCAGGGATCCCCCATGGGTATTTTCTATAGGAAGTAAGTGAGAAATGGGAAAACTGGTTGTCACTGTAGGGTGAGTAGAAGAATTTTAATATATACACATACATTCTACCATCTATCAGCTACTGTATGAATTAGTATATACAGTATATATGTGAGACACACATATTTGAGGGAATATCAGAAGAGATAATGTAAGTCAAATGATTAACATAGTGCTGGGCACGTGGTAAGTGCTCAGTAAACATTAACTATTGTTTTTATTACCATCTGATAAGTGAGTCTATCACTTGACTACTAAAATCCTGACCAGTGGGGTGCCTGGTTGGTTAAGTGGCTTCCTTAAGGTTGAGGTTGTGATCTCAGGGTCCAGGGATCAAGCCCTGTGTCAGGCTCTCTGCTCAGTGGGAAATCTGCTTCTCCCTCTAGCACTCTCTCTCTAATAAATAAAATTTTTTAAATCTTAAAAAAATCCTAAAAAAATAAAAGCCGGACCATTATTCTATGCAAATAAAAATAATAGGACATGCCCACTTGAGAAATCGACACACGACTCTGCTTTCATATTTGTATCTTTTCACTTTGATCTAATAATTACACTTCTCACACACCACCAACTATAATGTACTTGAATTTTGGTCTAGATTAGCTTGTTAATTTTTTTAAAGATTTTATTTATTTATTTATTTGAGAGAAAGAGAGGTCAAAGCAAGAAGAGGGGTAGAGGCAGAGGGATAGGGACAAGCAGACTTCCGACTGAGTGGGGATCCTGACATGGGGTATGACCACAGGACCCGGAGATCACGATCTGAGCCAAAGTCAGACACTTAATCGACTGAGCCACCCAGGCACTCTGCTTTTTAATGTAATACTGTAGTCTGAATGGTGCTCTCAGAATATAAGGGGGAACTTTAATCATTGTCAACATTGCTTAATCAATATGTAGATCAGATCATTTCTATTTACTAATATGTTTGAGAATACTGAAAATATGCTACATGAATGTGCATGTTTCAGGTGTTTAGAAAACAAAACATAGTGGGGCTCCTGGGTGGCCCAGTCGGTTAAGTGTCTAACTTGAGATTTTGGCTCAGGTCATGATCTCATGGGGTTGTGGGATCAAGCCCTACATCAAGCCCTACATCCAAGACTCCAGGAGAGTCTGCTTAGGATTCTTTCTCTCCCTCTGTCCCTCCCTCCCCCTAAAATAAATAAATAAATAGATAAATAAATAAATAAATAAATAAATAAATAAATAAATATTTAAAAGAAAAAGAGAGAAAACATAACACATTTTTCTAGGGGATCATTTTGGTGTGCATTGCTTAATGTTGTATCCCACCATGGGCAAAAAAAGAAAACTGGTCTGGTCAATAAAATGGGCCTACAGCATTTTTCAATTCTACCTGAATTCTGAAAAGTGGCATCAAATATGGGCAAAAGTTTCAGGAGCAGTGCGCCAAAAATTGCATATCCACAGTTGTTCCTTAGAAATAAATCAGAAATCTCCCATGAAACTGGTAGAAGCTGAATTGGAAAATAGATGGGGCAACCAAGTACTGTCAATAAAAGGGGTCAGAAAAAAGGTGAATTCAGATTAATTTTTCCATATAGTTTGTCTTCTAAAATAACTAATTTTTATTAATTCAGTCACACATACAAAAGTTTTGACCCAAATATAATGGTACCTTAAAGGCATTATGCTACCCATGAGACTTACAGGGAAATTGTGGCCATCATAAGATATACAGAAACAGAGTTCAGAGGCCCGTGAGTACTCAAGAATACTGCTAGACCCACGAGCCACCAAGGTTACTGAGTGGCCTTGGCCACGATAGTAAATTCTGTGCCTGTATCTTCTTATCTGTAAGACATGTTAATAAACCTATGGAATAGAGTTGTCTAGAGAATTTTAAAAGGTAATACATGGAAAAGCACTTCAAACAGTTCCAGATCAGAGCATTTGCTTATTAGATGTTAGCTGTCGTCCACATCACCATTTGCATTTAAATTTAAAAAATGGGCCATCTGAGTACTTATTCCCTAGAAGCCCCTTCTCCAGCGATGGTCACTTGGAAAAATTTCTCATCTGTTAGGAATTGTTTCAGCTTTGTCATAGAGTGATCATACCATTTTCTTTAGCCTGAGATCATTAAAGACACAGTGATAGAAAGTCCTTTAGTATTTGTAAAAGGGAGCCAAGAATGACTTTCTTTACATTTATTCTGTCTGAAGTTTGAAAAATCGTGTTGTCAGGGTGCCTGAGAAGCACAGTAGGTTGAGCTTCTGTTGAGCTTCCAATTCTTGATTTCAGCCCAGGTCATGATCTCAGGGTCCTGGGATCCAGCTACATGTCAAGCTCTCTGCTCAGTGGTAGTTTGCTTCTCCCTCTGCCCCCCCCCCCCCCCTGCTTGTGTGTGTTCTCTCTTTCTCCCTTTCTCTCTCTCTCCCAAAAAAAAAAAAAAAAAAAATCATGTTGCCTTTCATCAACACAGATCCCAAAGAAGTTGCACTAGTTCTTCAAGTTTGAGAAGGGCTTGATATTTTAAAGGAAACTTTAAATATTGATTAAACAATATCCCCATGAAGCAGGTCAGTACGCTCACCTCTCATGGTAGGATAAACAGGACACAGTGAGGTAAAATAATAATTTGCCTTAGGTTATCAACCAACTTATTGTTTGAATTGACTTCGTATCAAGTAATTAGTCTATGCTTCAATCTGATAGGCCAAGCTACAACAAACAGATTGTTAAAATACTAATTTGTATATTGTTATACTTAGGGAGTCATTGCTGTATCCTATTCCTCATGAATCTGAGCTTTACATCTCATGCTCTCACTGCATGAGATGACCTTTCTTCCCTAGCCCCTTTATTTTCTAGCTATCTTCTCCTCATTTTGGTAATTTATATGTAATCTCCTCTAAGAAGCCTTCCCTGTCTCGCTGTCTGATTTGGAGTTTCCTGTTCATTGTTAAGATAACACTCTGGATCCCACAACCTCTCTATTATAGCATAGACTATACTCTATTGGAAAGTAGGCTCTCTGGGAAAAAAAAATGCTTCGCTGTCTTTATATTCTGTAGCACATGCCTCACACATGGCATTTGCTCAACAAATAATTGTGAAGAAAGAATGCAGAAATGATACATGTATTAGGACAGGAGAGGATCTACCATAATAACAAATGCAGCCTAAGTTTCCTATTTTAATATAAATGTCCAACATGAATCTAAAGGAGACCCTCCCCCAATAACTGAAGAATACAGGCTAACAAAGCTTCACCATCCTGGATGGTGGATTTTCCAAAGCAGGTTGCTGAGGTTTCCAAGCAAGTTCTAGGTTGTCAAGACAGGAGAAGAAAATGCTGGTGGATCACAAACTGGAAATTAAATTCACCTGTGATAGTAATTTCCTTCCAAAAATCACTCAGCACCTGAGAGAGACAATGCCTATCCCTAGCTTAACTCCTTGAATGTCCAGTCTATGGGCATTCCATGGCTAGTACCTGTGTCTTGTCTTCGGCCACTTGCCTTTGGGCTACTGAAACTCCTTTGCAGTTAGAAATGCTTAGCATTCACATGGATGAAGTCTGAAGTGGCTGTTGATTAATGGCCCACCTGTGCAAAAATAAAAACTCAGTTTCCCTTTCCTCAGCTTAGGACAACTCAGAGTCATCACCTACCCTCCAGAATTCTCCTGTGGGATCATGCTCAAGCCTATCTGCTGTGAGACTTTGGCCTGAACTTACACTCTTACTTAGCTTTATTGCATTCCTTGTTTCATTTACTCTGTTTCAATACCAGTCTCCCTGGAGAATATTTTCTTAATATATCACTTGCATACAAGTTTTTGTCTTAGAGACTACATCCGAGGAACTCGACCTAAAATAGTGCCACCTAACCAAAAGGTGGTCAAAGAAGTATAATGCATGTTTGCATGCCATTTCCAGAAAGAGAACTGGTACAGGTAAGCACTGTTATTTAAACTGCAGCACAGTGAAAAGCAATTTGGTGATTCAGGGCTAAATACCATGAGTTTAGCTATCTATCAACAAGGACTGGGATGTCTGGGTGGCTCAGTGGTTGAGCATCTGCCTTTGGCTCAAGTCCTGATCTCGGAGTCCTGGGATGGAGTCCCGCATTGGGCTTCCCACAGGGAGACTGCTTCTCCCTCTGCCTATGCCTCTGTGTCTCTCATGAATAAATAAATAAGATCCTTAGAAAACAAAACAAAACAAAACAACAAGGACAAGAAGATGGAAGACAGGATTGCATCGGAATAGGTTCCCTAAGAAGAGTAACTTCTTTGCCAGGCAAGAAGCTGAGGAAGCCAGGCTGGTAGTCCAAAATACAAAGTGTTGAAAGAAGTACTGGGCTGGGTTCTAACAGAGTCATTATTTCAGGAGAGTCAATCGTACAGTAATAATAAGATGACAGGCAGCACAAGGAACCCACATGACATCACAGCATAAACAATATATAGAGGGAGGTATAAGTCCTCACTCATTAGATTTCTTTTATAGAGTTTTCCTAGCTATTCTTGCATGCTTATCTTATGAGGTGAACTTTAAAACTAACCTATTTTCATCAAAACCAAAATAAATAAAACAACTTTGGGGTATTTTTATTAATAATTTTAATAAGGATCACATTAAATTTATATATTAATTTGGAGAGAATTTACATCTTTCTGATATTGAGTGGTTTTATCCAAAAATGAGGGATATCTTTCCATTTCTTCAGGTCTACTTTCTGAATTTCCTTATATAGGTTTAGTATATCTTCTTTTAAGATTGTTCTTAAGCTGGGGATCCCTGGGTGGCTCAGCGGTTTAGCCCCTGCCTTTGGCCCACATTGGGCTCCCTGCATGGAGCCTGCTTCTCCCTCTGCCTGTGTCTCTGCCTCTCTGTGTGTGTGTGTCTCTCTCTCATGAATAAATAAATAAAATCTTTTTTTAAAAAAAGATTGTTCTTAAGTATCTTCCTGTTCTTATTATATTTTTTCTTCAATTATTGATTTTTAAAACGATTTTATTTATTTATTTGTTTGTTTATTTATTTAATTTATTTATTTATTTTAAATTTGAGAGAGAGAGGAAGAGTGTGTGGGGATGCCTTCGTGGCTCAGCAGTTGAGCATCTGTCTCTGGCCCAGCACGGGATCCTGGAGTTCCAGGATCGAATCCTGCATCAGGCCTGCATGGAGCCTGCTTTTCTCTCTGCCTGTGTCTCTGCCTCTCATTCTCTCTCTCTCTCTCTCTCTGTGTGTCTCATGAATAAATAAAATCTTTAAAAAAATTTTTAAAAAAGAGAAAAAGTGTATCGGGCAGAGGGGGAGGGAAAGGAAAAGGCAGAGAACCTCAAGCAGACTCTGTGCTGAAGATGGGGCCTCGATCCCACATCTCTGAGATCATGACATAAGCTGAAACTCAGAGGCAGTTAACTGACTGAACCACCCAGGTACCCTCAATTATAGATTTTAAATGATTATTTTTCTATTTGTGAAAGCTATTGGTTTTTATATATTAATTTAATATCTGCTATCTTATTGAATGTTTTTTCTTGTTTGTGTTAGAAATGATTCTCTTCTGTGTTCTAGGTAAACCAATATATCATATATCATTGGATATAGGTTTACTCTTTCAATTCTTATACTTCTGTTTATTCTCTGTTATATGATTGAATTTATTAATACCTCTTCTCCAAGATTAATAGGAGTGGAGTTAATAGACATCCTTGCCTTGTTTCTGACTTTGGTGGTGCTCCATACACTCATCATATTATGGAAAGGCATATCAGTTGGCAGAGTTCTAAAAACATATGTAGATCTGTGTATGGTTCCTAATCATCTGTTTTATAAAAAGCTTCAAAAGTGATTCTAATATAAACCCTCATTTGAATATATGCTCCTTAATAATATAAGGTCTATGTAAGTAAATTAGTCAACTGCATAAACATTTGAGTTGCATTCTGTGTAGGACCTGTGGATACAAAGACAAGCTTCTTTCCTTCAAGGAGCTCAATTTAGTAGAGGAGAAAGACCTACAAACCAATGATTGCATACAACATAATTATTACATTATAGAAAGTGTTCCATCACTGGTATCTTTCCTTAAAGTTATCTTTATCTAGAGAGTTAATGAAATATCTAATGTCAAGTTTTACAAAATTGCATCCTATAATGTTATCTACTAATTTTTTATTTTTAAGGTAATCCAAAATTGACTTTTTAAAAAGAATTTATTTATTTATTTATTTATTTATTTAAGACATAAAGAGAGAGGCAGAGACACAGACAGGGAGAAGCAGGCTCCTCACGGGGAGCCCGATGTGGGACTCGATCCTGGGACTGGGATCACGTTCTGAGCCAAAGGCAGATAGATGCTCAACCACTGAGCCACCCAGGCATCCCCAAAATTGACTTTTATTAATAGTGATTGACTGAAAAAAATATGTCTACAGAGATTCTAAATTTCCTGCTCTGCTTCTCCCTCACCCCACATTCTATTTTCAAAGTGTAGTAATATTGATTACGGCAAGCAATCTAACTCACTTGTCAATTCCTGGTGTTTTCATAATTATTTTGTCATCAGAAACCAATCAGCTGTCTGCTAGACAAAATTATGCAAATACAAATGTTTTTTTTTTAAATACAAATGTTTTTAAGAGCAAATAAATACTCTTACTTTTGCTAAGAGGTTTACACTAAGATTTTAAATATTCTCTACCTACACCAAACCAACTCTGAGACCCATATTTTTGGGGGGAATTGCTCTTGATTATTGTTTAGTTTGGGAAAAGTTACTACTTTTAATGCCAGGGTGAGGCATCTTATGGAACACATAAATAATATCAATAAATATATGATAAAGAGTATGAGTCACATATTTCTTGTCCCAAAACAGATTTTTTTTTGTCTAACTTTTTATTCTTGGAGCTGAACACCTACATCCATGTGAATCTGCACTTCTATAATGAACTGTGAGGCAAATATGAGTTCCGTGCTCAGCAACACGCAGGGACCAATCCATTAGTCTTATTGTACCCAAACCTTTCTTTTAGCTGTATATTACAGAGTAGCAAAATATTGTTTCTGTTTGGTGATCAGGGCCTTCAAAGCTTTCTGTGTCATGCTTATCTATCAATCTATTTGTATACATGTTGGGCTATTTAATAGTATAGTCAAGAGCCTAAGAAGTATTTGTGAAAACAATTATAGACTTCAAGAATGTGAAATAGCCTTAGAGACCAGCTCAACTGGGATCCCTGGGTGGCGCAGCGGTTTGGCGCCTGCCTTTGGCCCAGGGCGCGATCCTGGAGACCCAGGATCGAATCCCACGTCGGGCTCCCGGTGCATGGAGCCTGCTTCTCCCTCTGCCTGTGTCTCTGCCTCTCTCTCTCTCTCTCTGTGACTATCATAAATAAATAAAAATTAAAAAAAAAATCTAAAAAAAAAAAAAAAAAGACCAGCTCAACTACCCATTAAATAGGTGGAGGTTCCTCAAATAGTTAAAAATAGATCTGCCCTACGATCCAGCAATTGCACTGCTGGGGATTTACCCCGAAGATACAGATGCAGTGAAACGCTGGAACACCTGCACCCCGATGTTTCTAGCAGCAATGTCCACAATAGCCAAACTGTGGAAGGAGCCTCAGTGTCCATCGAAAGATGAATGGATCAAGAAGATGTGGTTTATGTATACAATAGAATACTACTCAGCCATTAGAAACGACAAATACCCACCATTTGCTTCGACGTGGATAGAACTGGAGGGTATTATGCTGAGTGAAGTAAGTCAATCGGAGAAGGACAAACATTATATGGTCTCATTCATTTGGGGAATATAAAAAATAGTGAAAGGGAATAAAGGGGAAAGGAGAAAAATGAGTGGAAAATATCAGAAAGGGAGACAGAACATGAGAGACTCCTAACTCTGGGAAACAAACTAGAGGTGGTGAAAGGGGAGGTGAGTGGGGGGTGGGGGTGAATGGGTGATGGGCACTGAGGGGGGCACTTGATGGGATGAGCACTGGGTATTATTCTATATGTTGGCAAATTGAACACCAATAAAAAATAAATTTATAAAAAAATAAATAGATATAACCCAATTTAGCATTAGAACTAAGGATAGAATTTCTTTCTCTGCATTGAGTAATCATTCTCAGTTGGTAACTTAATGATTAATATGACTTAGAGAAGCAACACTAAATTTCATCTAAAAGTAAGATTTAAATATAGTAATTTTTTTCTTAAAGTAGGCCAGTTAATTTGATAGCTTTAGCTCCTAAGCTCTCATTACTAGACTTACCAAATAACCTGATATCTTAGTCTAGTTGTTTTCAGTATCAGCCTTAAACATTATTCCACTTCAGCCTTGACAGGATATTTATAATGTTGTCTACTGGCTCTGATGACGAAATGTTTACAGTTTTTAGAAACTTCAGTGTATCACATTTTAATTTTCAAACCAAATTTATTTTTTTATTTTTTTTATAAGGGAATCTTTTTAATTTTTTATTATTATTTATTTATGATAGTCATACAGAGAGAGAGAGAGGCAGAGACAAGGCAGAGATACAGGCAGAGGGAGAAGCAGACTCCATGCACCGGGAGCCCAACATGGGATTCGATCCCGGGTCTCCAGGATCACGCCCTGGGCCAAAGGCAGGCGCCAAACCGCTGCGCCACCCAGGGATCCCCCCAAATTTATTTTTAAAGAAATCTTGACTATATTACTTTATTGTGTCCACTTTATTTTAAATGATATTTAAATAATTTCTCTGAGTGCAATAGGTACAAACCAAAACTCTTACAAAGGCTAATATTGCTTCACTTAGGTAAGTAGGTCCTGAACAGTCTCTGTGTCATGCTTATCCAAGCAATAAATTACTTTTTTAGACAAAAATCATCCTATGAAATTGCTTTAGCTTTTTCTGAAGTAAAGGTATTGAATGCATAGTATTGGGAACACTTTATTTTGCTTCTTAATCAAATACAATTATTTTCCCTATGATAGCTAGCATCACAAGAGAACAAGATGGATTTCTTATATTTTACTGTTTTCTCATTTATATTGAGTCCAGTTTTAATTTACCTCAATAAAGATTCTTTCTGCCCTATAACTTAATTTCACTGGCTTCTTAAACCCAGAATTCTTTTTGAAAAGAATCTTAAAACATCTGAGATATATTTATCAAATTTGAATTTAATGCACAATATTATTTCCCTGAAAGTTATTTTTAAAGGTAGGTAAAAATCATGCTTAAAGGTTTGTATAGAATATAGATACTGGTTTCTTATCAGATGTTCATCATCCTTGATGTTTCACAACTCAAGTGAATAACAAGTGCCTCTCATTTTACTCTCTTGAGAAATATGCTAACAATATCACACATATACAAATAGGCTAGTATGTGAAGAAAGTAACAAGTGAGGAATTAGATGAAAAATAAGTGTCTTTGGTTAAAGCCCCTGGAAAGCCTTAAAATCTAGGTTAAAAACATCAGGCAAAGATAGACTCCAATCCATACTCAGATGAATGTAATCACCTTGGTGTGGTATATTCTGAGCAAATTCTGACACAGCAAGCTATTTATTTAGCTTATTTTGAATCACAATAACTTAAGTCAGTTTTTTTGGGCTTATAGATCTTTTTTTGAATTTGAGGCAAGCTATAAACTTTATTCTGGGGTGGAGGGAGATGCACTTAAATACAAATACAAAATTTTACATACAATTTCAGGCAGTTTGCAGACTTGACAAAGCCTGTCCATTAACACACAGGGATTTGTATTAGTCAGGACTCTAATATTACAAGTAAAGAGAAAATCAGTTTATATTATCTTAAAGTAAAGATAAATGTATTGGTACATGTATCTAGGAAGATATTGATACATGTATTGGTACATGTATCTAGGAAGATATTGATAATTCAATATCATGAAAATGAAATGGCTGTAGAAAGTAATGCCTATAGGAAGAACTGGATCTGGGAATTTGACATCACCAGAACATATTATTTCTGCTGCTCATCTCTGCTTGCCTCTGCTTCTCTTGACAAAGTAATCTCATTTTCTCTTGCTCTGCAGAAACACCTTCTTTATGTGGTAGAGAACATACCTACCGGCAGATTCTGCTTAGTAACCCCAGGAAAAACACCAATCCTGAGGATTCATAGTATTAAAGCCAGAAAGGGACTCTATCTCTGCCTTTGTTGCTTGTAAATTCACTAATAACTGTTACTCAAATCAATTAAGTGCAAGTTCCATGGCCACTTCTGTGGCAAGGGAGGCAGAGTCTGTAAGTAAAAGAAAGAGGATGGATCACCTTAAATAATATAACCAACATTCTTGGGTCCTTGCATCAAGAATCTGGAGAAGAGGGCAGCCTGGGTAGCTCAGCGGTTTAGTGCCGCCTTCAGCCCAGGGCATGATCCCACGTCAGGCTCCCTGCATGGAGCCTGCTTCTCCCCCTGCCTAAGTCTCTGCCCCTCTGTGTGTGTGTGTGTGTGTGTGTGTGTGTCATGAATAAATAAAATCTTAAAAAAAAAACAACAAAAAAGAATCTGGAGAAGAGAAATAAGCTGGCAATCAATGGGTAAACTGAGACTGTATGAAGGAGGTCAGAGAGTGTCAGTGCTGGACAGTGGCAAGCTGATAAACTGGCTTTTTGGGGAAAAAAAGGTATGCATGTATTTATAGATGCGTATACATTTATCACATATTTTGCTGATATAAAAAGACGAGTGGCACACAATTTGTTAAAATGATACAATATTAATATTGTTATGATTTGTATATAGCCAGTAAATTCTCTTTTAATGCTTTTGTTGATTTTTGTTGAATTCTTGTACCCTAGCTAAACTGTGATTGCAATTGACAGACAAGTGTTTGATGAATGAATGCTGGTGAAGATGTCAGAATTTCATTTGTCGATAGTATGAGCAACTTCTTTGCTGAATTGTTTATGAATAATACAAGAATAGTTCCTTAATTTGTGTGTGTGTGTGTGTGTGTTATTCACAATAACAGTTGGTCATCACACCTAATAATATGCATTAACATGGTCTTGATCACTTCCTTAACTCTAGAAAATCAGCAAAACAATAACCCAGGTCTTGATTTTGTAATATTTACCAATTTCCCTGGTATAAATACTACCTTCACAGCTGGTTTTAAGCTATTTCTGGGATATCTCTGAACAAAGAATTGAAAGATGTGAAATAGCACACTATTCTATAGTATTTTTGCCACAGAGTAAGTATAAATGACCTTGAAAACAAGATAATAGTAAAAAATAGTAAAACAATTAGGAAGCAAACATTTTTGAGTATTTATGACTTTTGTTTTATATATAATTTATTTATATACTTTAATTTTTACTGATTATGTTCAAAAATTGCCTAAAATTCCAAGAATTTTGACAACTGCCCTAGCTTGTAAGTCAGTCTGAATCAGCTCTAGCATACCACTACTGATGGTTTGCAAGATTTTCATGGAGAAAGATAGGTAAGAAATAATAACTTGATGTCACTGTAAAATGGAAAACTAATATATAAAATTAAGGTTCTGCTTTGGCGTCACTATGATTTCTCTAAAAGAATATACACAGTAAATATAGCTGGGTGGATATCCAGTATGAGACATGCTTAAAGTTGAATGGCTTTACTTTATAGTTTGACAAGTTTTAGATTATTCGCCATTTCAGATTTTTAAAATTCATTTTCTCTTTTATTACGGCCAGTGATTGAGAGCTTATTTTATCACACTTACAAAAAGTGTAATTTCCATAAGCTTTATATTTTAGTTAGAAAAGGAGCCAAAGCAGAATCTCCGCAAGCCTTTTCTGCTCCTTCATTGATATGTGTGATTAAAATCTCACTTCCATTTAATCACATTATAAACTGTATGAGGATTTCTTTCTTACTCTAATAATCTAAAAACCATACTACCCAATATGGGTCAATGAAAACTAGGAATATACTGTTTATCTCAGTTTTACTGCTATCTTCCAGAGAATATAATTTGGCCAAAATATAGGAATGAAGGAAAATAACAGTGAGAAACACTTTTGGTATTTTATTTTAGTTTTATGTATTTAGCATTGAATACCAAGGTGTCTGCTTATTAGATTTCTGGCAACTGAGAACTGTCATGTACTTTAAAATAATAAATGAAATAGATAAATGAGAGTAATTGTTAAATAAGTTAAGTTGAAAGCTAGAGAGCAATTGTGTCATTTAGTAATTATTTTGTCTTCGATGTTGAGTACAGACTTGTTACTTTTAAACATTGTGTTATTGTAAAAACCTACTAGTTTTAGCATAGATTTTAAATTTTAGTGTATTTCTTAAAATAAGCAAAGCAAGGCATATGATTATATGAGATACAGTATTCCAAACACATTTCTAAGGAACTGGTTCAAAAGAAAAGGGATAATAAATGAGACTAGTAAATAAGGGAAAAATAAAAAGATAAGGGAAAGATAGCCTAGGAAAAAAATCAGAAATGACTGAAGATAAACTTACATTTTCCATCTGCACCATCAAAAAAGGGACTTTGCAAATCAACTCTGGTCTTATCTTCTCCTAAATGTCCGCATGCTTCAGCAAAATGGGCCTGCTGTTGAAGTTAGTACACAATTTGTGCCTTGTGGTTTGTTCTAACTGGTGCTTACAGATCACAGGTCATCCCTTTCAGTTCCAGAAAGCTCAGAGAGAGCCTGTGATCATGAGGATTCGTTAGGAACTAGAGATTAGCCTAAGGAGACAGAGGAAGAGTTGATTAATGATAGATTTGCCAATGTCAGACACACATGAAGAGAGGGGATGTAACTTGTCTAAAAAACAGAAAAGCATAGGACTCTGAGGGTGAAAAATGAAGAACAGACTTGACACAGCTCAAATCTGGCATTGTACATGGAAAGGGAGGCAGAGTGAAAGAAATAGGTTGGATACTCTTAGGTTACAGGATAAGCATGGTATGAGGCAGAGGTCAATAGGAAGGAGGCAGACATAAAAGTTAAATGTTGTCAGTGATGAAGAGGCCTCAAGTGGGCTTGGAGAGATTAGCTGAATGTATAATGCATGTCAATCAATGAGAAAAATTCAATAAATCTGTGAAACTGGCTTTTACTATCAGGAGAGGTATACTGTGTTTACACTAGACTAGACCATGGTTAGATTTTGACAATTTAACAGAATAAATCAGATAAATCTCTTAGGGTTCACACCTTTATCTCTTATGTTGGGGGGAGTGGGTAAACTGGAAAAACAAGTTATTGTTAGATTAATTATAGTTTATTTCAAGAGATTCTCATGAGATTTAGACTACAAAAAAAAAAAAAAAAAAAAAAGAAAGATGCTTGAGAAAAAGAGGCAGGTTTTCACTGGACATTCAAAGCATATATTAACTCCTGGTTCTGAGGCTGAGTTTGTGGGTAGTAGAAAAAGTAAAATTCAAGTCAGAAAAGTCTAGACTCAAACTGACATGCTATTTATTAGCAGAGAACCCTGAGGCAAATTCAACAAACTTCTGAGACTTAATCTCATTTTAAAATTGGGGCTAACAATACCTACCATGAAGTATAAAGGTAACAAGGTACATAATGCACCTGGCACAGAGGAGCTGTGTAGTAACAATTAGTCCCTCTGTTCCCGAGTGAGTTTACAGTGTGGGAGACTCTTTCCATCAGGGTGAGGAGTGAATGCCTGAAGACATCTCCAGGCAAAACTTGCCCCATAGTCCAATCAACCAGTCATTCTTTGATGCAATTCCTGAGTCAAACAGCTGGCTTTACTACCTCCTAGTTCCCAATTCTCCACATCCTTGGATAATGGCTATTAGAACTCCCTGGAAAGACTCCGTTCTTTAAGAGCAGCTTGTCCTCCATTCTGGTTCATGCCTGTCTCTTATTCACTCTTTTTCCTCTTCCATGAACTTTCATGGTTTTCTTTTCTGAGTAGACCAGAAAGATGGGGCAGAGTCTTCAGTCTTCAGCCTTTGCACCTCTCTTCCAGAAATCTGTGTGCATGTGTATGTATGTGTGTGGCCATTTAATCTGTAATTCCCAGGTCATGATTTGATGAAGTAGTCCTCCCTAAAATCTGGTGTAACTATTAAGGATTGACTTAAGTACCAACACTTAAAACAGTCCCTGCATTCTGGAAGCAGAGGGGCAGAAGAGAGAGAGAATTTCTTCGGTTACATACTTTCTACTATCGGTAAGTAGTTACAAAGTGTTTTATTTGGGATATGTATTGCTAGGTGTGGCAACAACAACCCACAACTGTAAAAGAACTTGTCAGTCATGCAAAGTCCAAACATTTTTTTTTCTTTTTTGATCTAGTAGATGGGTTCTCTTGTATGGTTCCTTCCATCTCAAGTGTTTGCTATCTCAAACAGCACCCAAGGGCACCTTGGAAAGTGGAGAAAGAGGAGGATTGCCACATTCCATTGACCTGAGCTAGTTACATGACCCCACCTACATAGGCAGGATTTGTAATCTTTCTCAATGCCCAGAGGAAAATGAAATGAGTAGGTCAATACAGCCATAGAATAATTTAGAGAGATATTATGAAATATTCCCTTTCTCAAAAGCTAATGGTTCATAGATTAACAACTTGCTTCTAAAGACAAAAATAAAATTTGGAAGACAGAAACTCAATTACATTTTCACATCATAGAGTTTCAGTGAAACCAAAATTTCTGGCATGAAGAATACAGTTGATGAATTAATCAGACACAGCTGAAACAAAGTAAAAGCTCTTGTTTAGGAAATCCAACAGTCTTTCACAGAGTATTACAACACAATTAATATGCTGATAATATAGAACTTAATTTTGGGTTAACAAAATTACATTAAAAATAATTCTATAATTCTTAAGCTGAGGATAGCCAGAATGGCCATTTTTTTTTCCATGCAGCTTTAAGCACTATATATACTAAGGTAATATCTTATACATATTTGCTTGCCTGTGATATTTCCTCCACTAGTTTCCTGCCCCAAAGAGTGCAAACAATAATATATAAAGGTGAAGAGCAAGATGGTTGGTATTTTAATTATATTATCCTAAGATTTGAAGAGAAAGCCAGATGTCATCTATTTCTTCCCTTTCCCCTTTTTGGGAAGCTAAATTATACCAGGCAAAAAATGTAAAAATGATAAATTTCTTCTCTGTACCTTCTAACCACTGAAGGTTCAGAGGTAATAAATGTTTCAATATTAATTCTACAGCCCTGTGATCTTTACAATTTGAATAGTTAACCCATTTAAGCTTTAGTGAATAAAATAACATGTAAACAAATAGACAAATTTCATGATCCTATTAAAGGATTCTCTGGTAAATAACCAATCATATGCCTTTACCCAGAAGGCAGACATCTCACTTACAGAAACACAGTTTAAAAAAAAATGGATTCCTTCATTCATCCTTCTGCTACTCCTCCCAATAAAAACAAACATTTCCCATTCAGAGCAGAACATTTAGCTCTGTTAGCAACAGAAAGAACACTTCCCCAGCAACAGGAAAACCTAAAAAGGACATCTATTTTTAAAAATCAAATGTGAAGCCCTCTGCATTTTGCTGATTTAGTGAACAAGATAAATCTTATCCATCCAAATTAGTTGAATATCCTATAGATTTCAAGAATAAATAGCCTGATTTCACATTCTCTTTCTTTGCCTACTTGCTTTGTTTTTTATAGACCAGAACTTTTCTCGACGTGTTTGCTGATTTCTCTGTTCGTGGATATTTACACACATGGCTGTGATAAGGTAGGAGGTGTCTCATTTTAAGTGGAAAGGTGGTAATTCAAGGAGTTCATTACCATTCACATAACAGTTCACAGCAGAGTATGTGTCTGCTCTGTAGCAAGGTTTTTGAAAAAGGTGATGATGAATATGTTTGTTGAAGGAAAGTGATAGAAAAATGAACTGCAACTTAATTGCTATCATAAGTACCAGTTTTAAACTTGAAAAAACCTTAGAGAGCATTTGATCTTGAGCCATAGGACATTGCCCAAAGCTTCAAATAACACTGTGTACACAGTATATTAGAATATTAGTGTTAATTTAATTATGTTTAACCTCCTAACTCTACAGAAAAAGACATTAAGCTCAACAAATGATGGATTTGCATTTCCAAGGATTAACCCTATTTACTAGTAAAGACAGGACCACAGTGTAAATCTTCTCAGGCTCCTATTCATTTTATTCCACAGCCAATATTAAGGGGCATATATCTAATATTTTTCAATTTAATAGTGTTACATCTATTGCTTATAGGCTTACATTTGAAATTTTTAAAAAAAGATTTAAATATTTAATTTATTTATTCATGAGAGACACAGAGACACAGACAGAGGGAGAAGCAGACTCCCTGTGGGGAGCCCGATGTGGGACTCAATCCCAGGACTCTGGGATCACGACCTGAGCCAAAGGCAAAGGCTTAGCCACTGAGCCACCCAGGTGCCCCCCACATTTGAAAAAATTTTTAAAAACATCGGTTACCATATATATATGCAAGGGGTGAAAGCAGGTTAAACTAACTTTGTGTCAACGTATTAGGCAGAGCTAGGGTGGCAAGGGTCCTGGGGTCTGTTGCCTCCCAGCCAATAGCAGCCCTTACCAATGTCATCACTTCCAATGTGTCCCTCCACATTAGGAAGATTTGCTCATCTCCAGCAGGGAAGCAAGTGTTGGCCAACTTAGGTTTTAGAATAATCTTATCTTTTACCTTCCTTGTTAAGCTAGTAAAGTAGGATGCAATATAATAGCAGTCTTTGATTTTACCCTTACTCTGTAAAAATGAAACTAGCTGAGGTAAGCCTTAAATGTGGGGACATATTAGGTTCTGTCCATGAGTAGATTCCTTTTCTCATTTCCTCCTTTGGCTGAAGCCAAAAACAGGTCAAAGGTCAATCACAATTCTTATGATTCACATAAGAAGTTGGGGACATGATTATTAAAAATTTTTAATTTTTAAAGTTAATCTAATATACATACACATACAATTCTAAATTATATTACCATATGGGACACATGTGTAGTTTTATATATACATACGTGTGTATATATTTTTCATTAAATATCAACTTTACTACTAGCTGTGTAAACTTGAGCTAAAAACGTAATTCTCTGGGCTTCAATTCCATCATTTATAAAATACGAATAATGACAGTTCTTATTTTATACCATTGTTGTGAAGCACTTAGAACAGAGGCTGGCATATGGCAAGAACTTAATATTAGTTATTATAGAGAATTATATATTTAATGCATCAAATATAATATATATGTATCTTTTCTGAAATCTCTATATCCAAGTGAAGTTTCTTCTGTACAAAGAGCAGTTGTTTGGGTCTATAGATAAAAATGTAAAAGTAATTTCATTATGTATTTCCTTTTCCTTTATGTTTTAGTGCTGTGAAGCTATTCTGTGTGATAGGACATTAAGTAGTTGTCAAAAGTCAGCACAATGTGAAACTATATGCAAATGAAAAAAATCATTTAGGAGTTTGGAGGGAATCTTAAGAAAATAGAGTGCTACAAGAGAATCTTAATCTATTAGACGTATGAAGCAACCTCACTGAAGGAAGTAGGGGGAAGGTAGCTAAACTAAGCAACTTTGGAAATAACTGAAATTAGTAAGATTAAAGAGAAAAGGAATTATGTCTAGACACTGTACTCTAGTTGATCAGGTTGTTGCCCAAGGATTAACAATTCTGATATTGTTGTGGATGTGTACTGAGATTAAACAAGTAAATGGATGGCAAAAATGGTAGGAACCAGGTTTCTCACTAGAATGATTCACTGTTAGTGGGCTGGAGTCGGGAGACCTCAGTATGAACTCATGTTCAGCTTAATATAAATACAGATGGTTACATACAGAAATATGTGTATATAGGTAAAAAGAAGGGACACTCCGATTAGCAAAGAACACACCTAGTGCCTAGATCTTGGTTTCTATTATCAGTCTCCAGTAAAGGAATAGAAATTCCTTAGAAAAATGGCTGATTCTGGGATGGAGGTATAATGATCCTGGAGCATTTTGTAGTAGCCAGACTATCTTGCAGAAAGTAAGGAAGTACTCAGAGAACAATCAAAAAACTACTCCACATTAATGCGAGTATATTAAGAGGACATAGGGCAACTAAGAATTCCTAATAGCCAAAGCTGGGACAATTTGAGCAACAAAATAAAATAGTATTGGATTTAACCCAAAGTATAAAATAAATGTCTATGAGTCCATACTCTATTAAATAAATGATTGGACTGATAAAAAACGGAGAAGAGACAAATTTCCCATATGAAACAACTCCAAATAATTTAAGTAGATGTTCCACCCTCAAGGAGGAGGAGAATAATCCCGGGCTCCTTGTGTGTGGGCTGCTGATAGCAACTTACTTCTACGGAGTATAGTAATATGGAAAGAAGGAAAAAACAGTAATTTTGTAGTGGAGAAATCTGACAAACACTAACCTCAGCCAAACTGATTGAAGTCAACACCAACAGTGATAAATGATATTGGTAGTATATACGTTTGATAGGTGACTTGGAGAAACTCACTAAATTTGTCATGGCCTCAAAGAGTAATGAGATCTACTGTGACGGTCTTCTTCAATTGTTAAGTATAATATACGCAAAATGCCTCCCACATGGGAGCATGGGACCCAGGGAGCACCTGGGTCATAAGTACTGAAAAATAGTTTTCATAACTGAGAATTAAAGGTTTGAAAAAGTGCTCTAGATCTAATTTTTGTGATGTGAAAATATTTGTCTTAAAAACTATTGCCTGGGGTTACCAGTGATCCCTTCATACTTTTGAAATGTGAACATTATTATTTTGCTATGCCTGAATGTATTGTTAGCAAGGCTTCATATTATCTGTTTCTGTTTCTTAGGCTTGTGTTGCCTCAGTATTTCCTCAAAAAATACTATGCAAGATAAAAGCACAAGCTGGGCTATTTGAAGCTTGTCTTCAGATCACTCTTAAATGTCCAGAGATTTCGGCTTCCTGTTGCCCTACTAACAAAGAATCAGGATATCCTGCTGTTGTCTTAGAATATGTCTCCTCTGCTGGTAATGTGTTACTTCAATACTGATTCCCTGGCTTTAATATTGGGCCTTGTTAATGAATGCAGAGTAATATCAAATGTTCAGTAGAGGTGGTAGTTGACACTGATGATATGGTATTATGAAGAAACTGGAGTTAATGAAATGGCTTAAAAAACCAAAATAATAAAATATAACAACTGTGTGATGGAGGAGATTTGCTTGGAAGGTTGATGTCATATTTTTCCAGTTTTTCAAAAGGAATTATAGCCAATTTGTAACAACTTGAATATGTAGAATTTTTTTTAAAAAATCTGTTTTAAAATGAAAGTAGGCAAACTAGATATTCTGAATTGCTGCTTGGAGGTTTAGAAATCACTGGCAGTGACCTGTTCAAAAGCATCATACCCTGGATTTTTGCCTCTGACCTCTTTTTGTCATCCCTTCCTGTGTTAACTGGACAGATTAGACATTGCTGTTGGGGAATCAAACCTTTTGCAAGAACAGCCATGTAAATATCCTTATCATGTGTTTCTTAAGATGGATGGATTGTTTTGTTTTTAATTTCTGATTGATAGCCAAAGCAGCCAGCATTTCAGATCAGCTGGTTCCAGGTTTCCTTTGTAACAACTGATATGATGTTTTTAAGGCCACATGGAATGCAACTGTAATCTATACCAAATTAGGTGCTCATTTTAAACTAGCTGATTCTGTAAACATTCTCTTTCCACTTACATAACTCCTCAATTTCCATAACTCCACGAATTGGCATACCATATTCAGTTTGTTCCTCCCCTTGCTAGCACGTTAATTTTAATTCATGCCCAAGATAAATGTAAGGTTTGTTTTTAACATAATTTATTTTTATTATCCCCCCATCCCATTACCACCATTAAAAATAAAGGCGTGGCTCACAATTCTGTCATAAACTTCCCTCCGGCATTCTCCTGACCGTAAACGTAATTCCCTCATAACTGCAAGGTAACACACAATGGCTGATTTTTAAAAAAATTAACCTTTCAACACCAAAGTTTTTGTTTTAAATCAATTTGAACTAGGCTTTTTCCTTTTGAAGTCTTTTAGGAAGTGATTTACTCATTCACTTAAGAAATATTTATTATCTACTATGTGCCATGTCAATATTCTTAGTATTCTAGGTGCTGAGGAAACATCACTGAACAGAATAAAAAAAATCCCTGTCTTTGTGGAGCTTACTCATGTTCTAATGGAAGGAAGACAGACAATACAAAAGAAAAATAGTAATTACGTTAGAAGGTATAAGAGTTATGAAGAAAGCTGAAACAAGGGAGGGGAAATGGGGACAGGTAACATTTTAAATGGTATGGTCAGAGTAGGCTTCTTTGAAAAAGGTGACATTTAACTAAAGATGGGACAAAAATGAGGGATCTAGCCATGCAAGTATTTGGTGGAAAGATACTTCTAGATAAGAGTACAGTCAGTGCAAAGGCCCGAAGGCAAGAACATGCCTTGCTGTTATAGGAGCAGGAAAGCTAGAACAAAGTGTGTAGTAGAAATGAGGTCAGAGAGGTGGATGTGAGGAGGGACTTGGGAGGCTAGCTAGCATAAGGTTTTTTAGGTCACAGAAAGGACTCTGGCTGAGAAAACAGGGAGCTGATGATTGTGGCTTGCTCCTGGTCTACAGATAAACTCTTAAAAGTTAAAAGCATGTTGAGGTCATATTACAGGTTGGTACAAACCTCAAGTTATGTCTACACTTACTTTACCATCTTTAGAATAGGTGACCACGTACTGCTCCTGGAATAATATGTGCAAAAAGTGAAATACTCAGGGCTAGATGCCTAAATTACAGTTTTAATTCACCAGCTAGTATCTTAAATATTAATAAGTCTCCTCTGTTCTCTTACTTACAGGTTGGAACAGTATCTTTTTCCAGCTTCCTTGTTGTCTCTATTATCTCTTAGTTTCCCTTATCATGTCTTAGTCCAGATAGAATTTTCCAATCCTATTTCCTATTCGTGGCTTGATCTGTCAATACCAATAACACATCATATTGTGTTGCAGAGGCCAGAATCCTGCTGGGCTAGCAGTATGGAAATTACCTATCAGATGTAGATCAGAACAACAAAAACTACTTTGCCTCAATTAGCTGAATTCAGTAAAATGAGGGTTTTTCTTGAATTTCTGGCAGACTACTTAAATGGACAATTTTGTTTCACGAGCGAGGACACAGCAGAATAGAGGTAAAACGAGTTTGTAACGCCCTCACTTAGTTTTTTAGAATACGAGTCATGTGCTAAGTAAATTTCATTTTATAGAATAGTGCCAATTGTTAAGGAAAGGAGTGGAGCTGGGAAGAAGGAGATTCAGGAGAGGGTTGAATAAACTATTGGCATCAGTTTTCCCAAATGCCTATGCATCCCCTGTAAAAAAAAAAAAAAAGAAAAAAAAAGAAAAAAAAGGAGACGGAACGGGTTCTGCATGTTAAAACTGAGAATCTTCAATTTCCTTGGACACCAGTTTTCTAATACAACAACCGAGGAACACACTTTGACACCAGGGTCAGGTAAACTACTTTCTTTAAAATCCAGGTAGACGTGACTGCCTCTAATTGCACACACCGTAATCCATCCAGGGGTGGACTCAGGATGGTGTCAGTCTCAGGGGCTTCTGTGCACAGAGTGGCGGAGTTCAAGCCTGTTTTAAGTTGGCACTGTTTACAATGACACCTGCTGAAATCTGCTCGCCTTGATACACAGACAGAGCAGGGAGCCAGTAGAGCTGTAGGAAGGGCACTGAAAAGGCATTTAAGTGGCTTTCTCTGAGCTCTCGTACAAGGAGCAAGACTCAGCCCTCACGGTCATGCAGGTGCTGGCCAATCACCTACGGAGCGACCGACCTGACTGCTAGGACCGTGGGTAACGCTGATATGCCTGTATCAATCCCGCGACCTGTCGCACACTCTCGAAGGGGGTTCGCTGACGACCGGCAAGGGCGAAGGAAAGTTTCTGTCCAAGTTCAGAAGGCGAAGGGCCTGCGCGGGGAGCAAGTTTCAGACCGTATTTAACCCAAGTTCGCTCTTCGGCGGCCGCGGGGCCGAGGAAATGAGAGAGGCAAGTTTTCCTACAGGACATCGGCCGCCGGGTCCCCGAGACGCGCGAGGTCCGCAGCGCCATCCGCCGAAGGCTCGGTCCCCGCAGGTCTCGCTCCGCCCGGGAGTCGGCCTACCCCGGCGTGCGGCGGGGGACGCGCGAGCCGCTCCGTCGCCGCGCGGAACCCAGTCTCCACTCCCGCGAGTCCCGAACCGGCCCGGAAACCCGGCTTGGGAGGCCTCACCACCGGGGCCGAGCGGGCCGCCGAGCGCCCGCCCCCGCCTCCCCACGCGCCGGCGCCATGGAGACGGTCACGTGCCGCCGGCCGCTCCTGCGCCCGCCAATGGGAGCGCACGTCGCAGAGATACGCGGACGTCGCTCTTCCAAGATGGCGGCGCGTCCGTCGCGAGCAGCCGGGCCGGGGGGAAGCCAGCGAAGCCGAGTAAAGCCGCCGCCCGGGAGAGGACTGAAGGAGCTGTTTCGGCAGTTGGCGGCGGCTCGGGCAGTTTTCGCTGCTGCTACGGCTGTTGCCATGCGGCGAGGCTAGGGAGGAGCTCACTTCCCCGGGGTGTAATAATGTTAACAGAGGTAAGCGGCGACGGCGGCCAGTGTTTACCTGTGAAATGGGGAAGGGGCCGGCGCCAGCTCTTCCGAGAACATCATTTCTCCCGCCCGCGGGCCTGGCCCTCCGTAGCGGGCCCCCGGGGCCCGAAGAGCGGCGGGGATCCTACAAGTGCCCCCCCCGAATGGGAGCTGTGCTGACTCAACAGAGTGCCACCACCTCCGGCTGCTGTGCTGCTTTCGCAGTCGCCACTTGCCCGTCGCCCGTGGCACTGGTCACCCTGCTGCTGTCGCTGCCTCCCGACTGCTCGCTTCCTCCGTGGTGTCCCCTTACACGCTGCTCCGTGGCAGCGTTGGTCTGTCTGCGTTGCTGCTCATTCCCGTTGCCCTACGGCTTGCCCGAGTTCTCCCTTCTCCGGTCCCTGGCCTCCAGGGCCCTCTACCTCCAAGCTCGGTCAGCATCCTGGGGTTGTCCCTCGGCCAGATTGTTTCCACCCCCCCATCCCCCCATCCCCACCCCCTACTTTGCCTACTTTGTGAAGTGGACCATCTTTCTCAAGAGACACTTGGATAGCCCAGTTATATCACCGCCCCCTCCCCCTCCTCCTCCCCCGCCCCCCTGCCTGCCCCCCCTCCCCATCACCTCTTTAAATCGTAGGAATCAGAAAGTTCAGTTTATCATCTACACTTGATTTGCTTAAGGCTCCCTTGGTACTCTTTGTGGAACAGTTTTCTTTCTTTCTTTCTTTCTTTCTTTCTTTCTTTCTTTCTTTCTTTTTTTTTTTCTTCTTTTTCCCACTTGGACCTGAAATGGAAGTAGGGCAACTATGACTAGCCAATCAGTTTCCCTTTTCTAGTGTCTCATGTCCCTTGCAAAAAAAAAAAAAAAAAAAAAAAGGCAGACTTTTTGAAGAAGTAAGAGTTTGCCTTTCCTAGCAGTACTTTTTAAGAGGAAGAACTAAATTGGTCTGATTAGATACCTGACCCAAGTTAACACTCAAGTTATGTGTAGTGGTATGTTGCTGGTGTTGTAGGCGTCATTGAAGATAAATCCTGCAGCTTGTGGATTTGAGGGAATATCTTAGAAGCTACTCGCTTGAAACCCTGTGAAGGTTCCAATGTCAGCTGTCAGAGGACTAGTTTGGGCATATTTGTGGGCTAAGGGATAGAAGAGAAAACAACTTTAATGGGCAACAGGAAGCATTCCTACCTGGGCCAAAAGGAAATAGAAATGTTTGTAGATGAGCGGCTTTTGTTGTATTAACATGTGATGAGAAAGGATGTACTTGCCTTTCCAACTTGAGTAGCTCTGAGGAAGTTCACCCTTTGGTAGTTGCACTTGATCTATGCACAGAGCCTAGAATATGATATATCCAGCAAATACTTGTTGATTTTAATTTATGAACTCCTTTATCTCTAGTAGTTTGAGGTTCACTTGATATTTCTAAATTCCACATATATATATTTTTTTAATTCCTGGAATTTAATTCTCGGAGATTTGGATGATACATCCTAAGTTTCTGTTGTCATCAGCAATATTAGGTTAAAAAAAAAGACCTAAGGAGCAGAAGTTCTATTTTTACCTTCAGTGTGATATTTTGGTGAGAATAATTAGCCTTATAATAAGCTTCGGCCATGTAAAAAAATAAATGTCTTTAATGTATGATATTTTATGACATGATCTGATGAAACTTGGCTTAGGTCAGCATGGTTTAAAAGAGTTATTAATGCTGTCATGTGAGCCCGTGTCAGCTAGTAAAATGCTAGTGTCTTGAATTGGAAGGACTGTACCTTCTGATCTTCCATATTATAAAATGATTTTGTGTTTCAGTGAAATATTTTAATCAGTAAGTCATTGGTACTAGTAAGTCGTACTGTAGTGTTTGCGTGTGTGTGTGTGTGTGTGTGTGTGTGTGTGTTAGTACACAGCTTGTAAGTGACAGAGCCAGGTTTCCTACCTGGGCAGCCCCTGCCGAGTCCAACCTGTTAACTACTACATTGGATTGCCTTCCTGAAGGAAGGCCCAGATTGAATGGTACTTGGATTTTTATCTTTGGTTTTTAATAGTCATTTTACAGATTAGAAAATTGAAGCCCAGAGACTTGTCCAAGGTCAAACAGTTTGTAGTGGCAAATGTGAAACTTGAATCCCATCTCCTTACTCAGTAGAATTCTGACTCCATAGCTTTCAGTAAGTAATTTTTAGCTCTCTTGATATTTTTTATAATACACTGCTTTCCTGTCTGAATATTGTCAGTCGGTAAACTGAGAATTATCATTACTTAAAGACATTTTGCTTTACTGTAGCTTTTTTTTTTTAAGAGTCAGAAATAGTCCTATCTTGATATCTACTATGTATAAAATTGTACTCAATATGGGTTACTAAAAAATTAGTAGTATGAGACTCTGTTTTACTGCTTTTCTTAGTTCTAACATAGATCAGGAGATAATAGGGAAGTGATTTAATTCATGTAAGATCTTAAAATATATAATGGTGGGCTATGTTACAAAAGAATCTCTTGTTCAACGAGCATAAGTTGTGCTCAGAACGTGGTGAGTGGTACTGTTTGCTTGGTGTTTTGACATCTCAGCATTGAGGTTGAGATATTATCCTCAATAGCCAGATGAGAAGATGGAGAGTTAAAATAGTTTGCTTAATACTGTGTAACAGGTGATGGAGCCATGAGTCACACCTAGCTCCTTTTATTCCAGTTGTGTACTGTTTCTGTGGCTCAGGGTGGAATGCATCATTAATTTTCTTTTGTCGCTGATAATCATCAGTAGACTATTTTTAGACTTTTTTTTTTTTGAGTCAAGGTATGGGTGCCAGGTATATAGATACATAATAGTAGTGATAAATGTTCATGGGAAACTTTTCAGTTTTGCATTTTGTCAAAATAGGTCTTTGAAACCTTCTCAGAAATGAAAACTCATTCAAGGGATCAATTAAGGGCCACATTAAGTTACTCAGTTGAGCAAATTAATATGTATATTGAGCTTTGAAACCTGTGATATGGTAGATTAGTATGAACTGAAAGTACAGCCCCCATAAGTCCTCTTGCCTTTTTTTTCTTTTTTTTTCCCTCAAGAGGAGTTAACATAGTTTTACATTTAAACTTCTGGCCTTAATTTGTATTATTTTCATTCTCAATACAATTGAAATATTTAGAAGACTTGCTAGCCATATCTGTGTGTCTTTTGCATTTTTCATTTAGGGATGACAGGTTTGTTTTAAATGTCTAGTTAATCTTTTCTCCTTCTACTTTCTTTTCCTCTTTTTTGACTTCTTAAAGTTACTTCTATTTGTCATAGTATACTTGAAGATTATTTAGCACCTACTAACCCTCCACCCATCTATTTTAAAAAAATAAGTGTAAATTTACATATATCAGAATTAGAGTATGGAATGTTTACTTGAGGATTTGTTTCAATTAATCTGAATTTTCACAGCATTAGAATATAATGAAATACATTAGAATGTAATGAAATATTTATCAATGAATTATCTTTTTTTTTTTTAAGATTTTATTTATGTATTCATGACAGACACACAGAGAGAGGTAGGCTCCTTGTGGGAGTCTGATGCGGGACTCGATCTTAGGACCCCAGGATCATGCCCTGAGCCGAAGGCAGGTAGATAGATTCTCAACCACTGAGCCACCCAGGTGTCCCTTTATCAGTGAATTTTCATTAAACACATTTTTAAACGTTTTTTCAAAAGCTATTAGGGTTATGGTTCTGAGCATTTATTATTACAGAAACAAAAGGTATAGAAGATGTAGGAAAATATGTTGAATTTAAACCAGAGCTGTGGTATACTCTGGAGGTTGTTTTTTTGCATAAAAATCAGTTACCAGCCTGTTGATAAAAAAAAATGAAAATGGTGTAACTTTAAACTTAATAGTGTTTAGGTTGTGCTCAAATGTGAGGTGTTAGTAAATGTTAAATAAAAATGGTTTATGTTTGTGTTAAGTTACTGCCATCCAGATTTGTTGGTTTTTATATAGTAACACTAATTGTTGATTTTGTGGTTAACAAATAAGATGCAGATGGGAAAAGGCATACTATGTAGCACTTTTAGAGAAGTCCTAGGCTAATAGCTGTTAAGGGAATAAACTTCTGTGTTTCAAATTCATTTTGAAAATATTTGCACAAAGGAAGTTAATAGATTTGTTCTTTCAGGATTTCTCATAGCTTTTGGTAGGTGATTTGCTTTCAAAGGTGATGGAGTTTGCATTGTATGGCGAAGTCCTTTAACCATGTGATGGGTAATTCCATTTGTCAGTTGAACTGGTCAGGGGGTGCCCAGATGAAACAGTATTTCTGGGTGTGTCTGTTAGGGTGTATCTGGATGATGGTGGGATTAACATCTGAATCAGTGGACTCTTTAAAGTAGATTGCTCCTCCCATTATGGGTAGGTATATGTAATTAATCCATAGAGGCCACAGGTGGAGGAAGGAGGAATTTGCCTCCCCCCCCCCCCCCCACACACCTTTTTGCCTAGACCTGGCACATCAGATCTCATTTTATCTCCTTCCCTTGACTGGGATTTAAATTCTCGGTCCCCTGGGTCTCAGGCCTCTGGACTGAATTACCACTAGTTTTCCTGGCTCTCCAGCTTTCAGATGGCAGATTGTGGGCCACCATAATCATTTGAACCAGTCCTTTGTAATAAACCTCCTTTAAAAAACTTCATAAGTATTTTCTATTGATTCCGTTTCTCTGGAGAACTCTAATACAGAGACTTACAGAGTTTCTTGTGTCTCTCTTTGGGAGATCCTGAGATATGATGAGTTCTGCCACAAGGAAAGGTCTCCAGATTTTGAGGGCTCTTTTTAACACACTCTTGCCTATAATAAATGTTTCGTAAAAAATTGTGACTTGATTTTGTTAATATATTTGTTAAGAGAAATATTCTTGGGATGGGTTAGTCTTTAAACTGCATGAGCTATTTTTTAAATGATTAATGATATTATAAAGGCTACTCACTAGAACAGGAATCATAACTCCATTGGCATTCAAAGGATGTTAAGGAGTAGGAAAGAGATTTTATAAGGGGAGCGGAAGGACATCACTGTCTAGAATGAGGCTGGCTTGTCACTGTACATACAGCATTGTCTAGCATCTTTTGATAAGCTGAGTTGAGTGTTGCCTTCCATTTCTCAAGAATCTTACAGGGGTGGAGCACCTGGCTGACTCAGTTGGTAGAATGTGCGACTTTGGATCTCAGTTGGAGCCCCGTATTGGGTGTAGAGATTACTTAAGAATAAGATCTTAGAAAAAAGAATTTTAAAAGGCCTTTGTTTTATTTATCCCCTTTTTATTGGAGATTTCCACAGAGTTTATAAATAAGTTATATTCATAAATATTTTCATTATGTTTTATTAACCTAGCACACATACACCTCTTGCTCATCACTCCTGATCAGCAGCTTGCTAGCTAGTTGATAGAATTGCAAGCAAAAGCAAATATATGTGATAGTTTAATTAAGCCCTACAACTTTATACTAATTAAACAGGTCTTCCATTCAGTACTTTGAAATATTAAAATAGAGGTTTTCGATTTTCATAACCATCCTTGGGAGCCCTAGTTAGGGACATACCAGTGTATATGACTCTGGTGTTTGGATGGATTGTTCCAAAGTTTGTTGACCAGTTTTCCATAGACATTGATAAAAAATATTTTAACTAGTCTACTGAATGTTTATGGTTAAAAGTATCATATTAATTGCTACACATTTGTAAGAGTATTTTATTTGGGGGGATATGGAATTAAATTGGGAGAAGAACTAAGAAATAAGTAGAAATGTGTATAGTTTTAAAGATTAAAGGTATTGGTTGTATGTTGTAAGGCCACAGAAAAATGTACTGGCTTTTCATCTTTTTGTGTAGTAACTACCAACGTACATACAGCTTTTTGCAGGTTATATAAGGGTATTTTATGTATTAATCTAGTCTTGTTAAGATGTGCTTGCTTATGTTTGGTCTTATTTCTAGTATAACTGTGGAATAAAGAGAAATCTCTTGAAGATGGAAAAGGGTTGAGAGGATGTTTGCTTCAGGTGGAATCAGCCAACCTGTGTTAGCTGAGTAATAATGGAAAAGGAGGGAGCATGAACTTTTGGAAGAGGGAGAAAACAGGTTCTATCTTGGGGACATTTTCATTGCTGGTCACTGAATAGCTAGCCATTTGGTGGCAAAGCTAAGTGACTTTATGGCATTCCCTGACTGAGGTTCTCAGGGTATGGCTTTTTAAATGTGTTTTGAAATTTTGTGGTTTTACAGACCATTAAGTGCCCTCTCTGTTGATGGTAATCTAAAATTGACTTTCTATTTCTCAGGCTTAATTTTGATATTACAACACTTTAAATATTTGGGAGGAGAGGGAAGTTTGAATTAAAGCAAATGGACAGCTTTAAAACTAATTTACCCCTAACAAAAGCAGTTAAAATTGAGTGAATAAATAGTCTGGAGTCACAGTGATGCATCTTCATGTCTATCAACAAATTAACCTATCACAGTAGTGAGACAACACAACCTATGTATTAAGTAATATAAGAATGAGTCCCTACTTCACTTATTTATGATGTGACCATTAGGAAAGTTGTTTGAAATTTGAGTCTTAGTTTCCTTCTTTATAAAATTGGGTAATAATAGTACCTTCCTAGCTGCTCTCACATTGTTGTGAAAATCAGATAATATGACAGTATAACCGCTTGTGAATTGTCGGTCATTATACAGATATTAGTAGCTAATCCATCATTTTTTTTCTCCTATGTCTTGCACAGGTGTGAATTTAGGTCCTAAGCTTTATCTAGCTTTATGGTTTACTGGCTTCTTAGTGGATAGATAGATGGATCCCTGGAGAAAGAGGGTGCCCCTTGGCCACTGGTGCAGTTACAGAGGAAGCAGAGAATAGATTAAAGTAAGTGAAAAAAAAAAGTGGACTGAGAGCATGTCCTGCACGCTAGGAATGAGGTTAGTTTCCTGTTGGTAAACTGATTCCAACGAATTTTCGAAAGAGAAGTTCCAAAACATATTTCGAAAAAAGGTTACTTAGAGGCACCTAGGTGGCTCAGTCAGTTAAGCATCTGCCTTCAGCTCAGGTCATGATCCTAGGGTCCTGGATTTGAGCCCTGTGCTGAGCATGGAGCCCGTATTGTCTTCAGCACCCCCCCCCCCCCCCCAATCCCTGCTTGTGCTCTTTCTCTCAAATTAATAAATAAAATCTTTAAAAAAAGGAAAAGTAATTTTTTGAGAGTTAGAAGTCATTTGTATATAATCTTCAATATTTATGGGAAAAGAAATCTTTTAACCCTGGTAAATTCTTGAAAGGAAAAGCTGTTTAGGACAATTTTCATAAAGCTTTGGTTATAATTTGTACTGGAGATTAATCTTTGTGATTTAATTTGTTCACTAACCACAAATACACCTACTGTGTGGTAGGCACATGAGAAGTTCTGGTGCTGAAATGGTGAGTCAAATCTGAAACCTGTCCTCAGAAAATTCACTAGCAGAGCTAAATTGTGCCAGTTTGGCAATCATTCAGTTGAAGCCTTGAGGTCTTATGTCAAAATAAAACATGACATAATTAAAGGATGAAAAATTAAGGGGAAGTAAAGGTTGGAGTATATAATTAAAAGATAATTACTTGCATTAGCTTTATAACTCTAGGTAAAACTACCAGTTTGGATGACATGGCAGCTCTAAAAATGAGTTTTTTGTTTTTTGGTTTTGTTTTTGCTATTGAAGAGTCAGCCCATCTCTCTTGTCTGCATAGGCTCCAAGCTAATTCATAATAAATGAAAAAACAACCAAAAAAAATGAGAACAGAGAAGCAAAAAAAAATCTGTGAATTTGTCTTTTTTTTTTTTTTTCCTGAAGACTCTTGAGTCTCCTAAAGAGGTCCATGTTAGTCTACTGAAGGACCAGGCTGAATTACCCTGATGGAAGTAATGCTTGGTTTCCATTCTCATCTATTATAGATTCATTCGTATGTTTATTTTGTGTTTCTTCCCTACTGAATGTAAAATCCTAAAGATAAGGCTCACAGTTGTGTTCCCAATACCTGAAATAGAGCTTAATATCTAGTGTCCTCACTACCTGTTGAGGGAATGAATGTTGAATATTCTCGTCAGCAGGATTAAGGTAAAAATGAAAAATGAGACAAAAATTGTCTACCATAAATTTATGCTATCACATCAGTTACCTTTCAAGGATTGGTTATTATCAATGTCCATTAGATATTTTTTGATAGGACACTGTGGTTGAATATTGTGTTTGGGATCTCAAAACACAAAAAAGTTTGACAAAAAATTTTGAAAACTAGGCTTTTTGTTAGAATGTATTTCTGTCTTGATTTTTCCTTCAGGTAAAAGTCTGGTTAGATTGATTTTATTTTTATATGACCAATTATAAATGCAAGAACAACTTAGATTTTTATCTTGTATCTCTTAATACTTGATATTTATTTATTTATTTATTTAGATTTTATTTATTTATTCATGAGAGACACAGAGAGAAATAGGCAGAGACACAGGCAGAAGGAGAAGCAGGCTCCGTGCAGGGAGCCCGATGTGGGACTCGATCCCGGGACTCCAGGATCACACCCTGGGCCAAAGGCAGACGCTAAACCACTGAGCCACCCAGAGATCCCAATACTTGATTTTTATTAAGTATTAAAAGTACTTAAAATTTGTATTCCTGAACTAGATATAGCTTGGTTTCTAATAGTACAATAATGCTGATTTTTGTGGTGTTCTGTTGACTGTTTCACAGTTTGTATAAGCTTTCATACTGTCTTCAAAGTTTATAAAAATGAGTAAAAATTTGGTCATGGATTTCAGAAAGTTGGAAATCTGGGGGGTATGTTTTAAAGGGGGGCAGCTGCTACCGTAATCTCTTGACTACAAAGCCTCTCAGTGTCATTTTTAGAGACAGAACATTGTTAGATCATTTCAGCCATCTAAAATTCCATTATTAATTCAGAAATATGTACCAGAAAAGTTCAACGAAACAATTCTGTGTTCAGCTGTGAAAATTAAACTGGCTTAATGATCTTTAAGTTAGCACTAAACACTTCATATATATCAACTGGAATAATTTATTGTTGTTAGTTTATTGCACTGTTTTCTTTCAACTTCCTGAGGAACTTTTTTTTATTCTGATGCATCGGTGAAACCCTTACTGCGAATCCTGTTTTGCTTTTGACCGTAGCTCTACATGATTGGAGAGTCCTTGGATGTTAAACCTGAATTGGTTTTGCTCCCAGAACCCTGGAACTATTTTTAGCCTAGCTATGGTTTGGCACCAGAGAGGATGTGTGATTCTTTGTATTATGACTTTTAAGGCCAGGGTTGTGTGACAACTTGTGTCTTGGGAGAATGGCTTTTGGATTTATCATTATTTGAGGCTTGGAAATTATAAAACTGATTGAAGTTGTGCAGTGCTAATGGAGGAGTTAAGTATAAAATAAAATTTCATCCTATTTTAGTTATTACATAAAATTTGGGAAGTAATTGGTCTGATTTTAAGATAATGTTTTATCCAGTGTTTCTTTAAGTCATAATATTATACTTTAGATTTGTTCTTGATTTCTTTTCTCGAGTGTATTTGAGATGGCATATTTTTCTCAGGGTGTTTAATCAGACTGCAGTTATTAATATAATCAGCTATTTTTATACCTGATGTTAATTACTAACATCTGATGTATTTTCTTGAGTGGTGCCTAAGTGCTCAACACTTAAACCTTTGGAATAGTCTAATCCTGGTAAAAGAAGAGAAAGAGGAAATGGGGTAGGGGGAGGTTGGAGGCAGCTTGCAAGGTCTAACATAGAAAAAGAAACTGAAAATAATGTATTATACAAAGAGTTGGGTATGTTGATTACATAGAAATTTTAGAAAAATCAGTCTTGAGAGTACTTTATAATTTTTTTTAAAGGTTTTATTTATTTCTTCATGAGAGACACACACAGAAAGGCAGAGACATTGGCAGAGGGAGAAGCAGGCTCCCTGCAGGAACCCGATGTGGGACTCGATCCCAGGACCTCAGGATCACCACCTGAGCGGAAGGCAGATGCTCAACCACTGAGCCACTCAGGTGCCCTGAGAGTATTTTATAATTTTTTTTAAAAGATTTTATTTATTTATTCATGAGAGACCCAGAGAGAGGCAGAGACATAGGCAGAGGGAGAAGCAAGCTCCATGCAGGGAGCTCGATGTGGGACTCGATCCTGGGACTCCAGGATCATGCTCTGGGCCAAAGGCAGGCACCAAACTGCTGAGCCACCCAGGCACCCCAGTATTTTATAATTTATTAAAAATGTGTTTTATGAACTAAAAAGGCTCTGTAAGTTAATGTCTGATAACTCAGGATATTCAGTAGGTAGTGGGCACTAATGCAAAATTAATGTGTTTATTTTTGTACTGGGGCACAGTGTTAATCTTGTTTTCTACATGCTGTAAATCTTTATATACACGTATATACGTTATTTTCTCTTTTTTCCCCCAAAGATTTTATTTATTTATTCGTGAGAGACAGAGAGAAAGAGATAGGGAGAGAGGCAGAGACAGAGACACAGAGGGAGAAGCAGGCTCCATGCTGGGAGTCTGACGTGGGACTCCATCCCGGGTCTCCAGGATCACGCCCTGAGCCGAAGGCGGCGCTGAACTGCTGAGCCACTGGGGCTGCTCCGTATTTTCTAATCACAAATTGAACATTCCGAATTTCTGAAGAGTGTATGCTGATGGTTAAGAGTGATGGCTGGTGTCAGATTATTTGGATTTGATTCAGAGTTTTGTCACTTTTGAGCATTTTGACTTTGAAAAGTTATTAACCTTTTTGAGCCTTAGTTTTCTCATCTGCATAACTGTAAATTAATGGTACTTATCTCTAGTGTTATTGTAAGTATTAAGTGAAATGACACATTAAACACTGAATGATGTTTCCCACAGTAATAACTCAGTAAATACTAGGTTTGTTTTTTTTTATTATTTCTTCAGATGAAAATAGCAAGTAGTTTATTTTCATAACTTAGAATTTAGTGTTTGAAGTTGTTATTTCTATGTTCTTTGTTTAATAGTGGAGGTTTTAAAATGTCAAATTAAACAAAGAAGTCCTCTTTGACCAAGATGATACAATTCTTGCGTTTCTGTCTCAGTTTTGACTTTCTAATTTATGTATTAAGAGCTAGATTTAGACTGAATTTCATGAGGAAATCAAGAAGTGATACCTGTACAATATGAACTGGTATAACTAGAACTTTTGACCAATATATTTCTTCTATAGTAAAGCTTTTAGTGTAGGTGAGTGAAAGAAAAATGTTGTAGTACAATTTCATATTGTGCTTTAAAAATGTCAGTGTTGTACAGTTTTCTCTTATGGGAAATACTATGATTCTTGTCAGTTTGATAAAGTTTTACCTAAAGTAGCTTTGAAATTATATAAGCATTTCTGTTGGATTGTTCCTTTTATATGGAATAGATGAGGGATGTAAAAATCCTTTAAGAAATATATATATAGTGGTGTGATTAGTATTAGTAGTATTGTGCAATGAGTTAAGAAAAGGATAGAACTATATTATTATAAATAAAACTTTTAAGTTTAAATAAAAGTTTAAATATGGATATTAAGCATATAAATTGTTTCAGTCCCTTCATACAACAGCTGCCTGTCTGCATTCATCCGAGAATATAATAAACTGTTCTACACAAGGAAGAGTGTTCTTGTTATAAAAACATTTTACTTAGCTGGAGATTATGCCATCAGAGTCCTTTGTGGGTGAATCTATATCTGTATTTTCCTTTCTATACTTATTTTTTCCTTCTTTTCGGTGATGCTTTATGGATATGTTGATTATTTTCCCCTTGCCGCTTTTATTATTCTCCTCTCTATAAGCTTGGAGCTTGCCCTCTCGGGGCTCTTCCCCCAACATTTACCCTTTTCTCTCTCTTGCAAATACATTTTCTAAAAAAAAGATTTTATTAATTTATTCATGAAGAGTGAGAGAGAGGCAGAAACACAGGCAGAGGGAGAAGCCGGCTCCATGCAGGGAGCCCAATGTGGGACTTGATCCCAGGTCTCCAGGATCACACCCTGGGCTGAAGGCGGCGCTAATCCGCTGAGCCACTGGGGCTGCCCTCTTGTAAATACATTAAACAGGCCATGATAGAGTATTTAATTTCCATTTTTAACTTACATGCCACCAATGGGTATAAGGATATTTTCTATTGTTAATTTAAGAGGTGAACAAATAAAACTATACATTTATTTAAAGGAATACAGTGCAATATAATTTTTTTATTATGTTATGCCTTTTATCTGAATTTATTATGATTAAAAAGACTCATAATCTCTGAGTTAATGAACACTGTTGAACTTTGTTTTTTTATTGTGAATTAAGATGATCTTGTGGTACTTCAAAGGTCATTGTTCCGATACTGAGTTGTTACTGTACAGCCATCAGGAATGTGAAAGAAATTTATGTGTATCTGCCCAGTCTAGAACATACCCTGAAAGTTATCTGAATATTGTTACCTACAAAATCTACATCAGGTTTTTAAAGAGTACTAAGGGTTTTAAGATGTTAGTGTCACTTTAGTTACTCTAGTTTTTTTTTTTTTTTTTGTAAAATGAATATTTGAATCTCAGTAAATCATTTTTATTTGATTACTTCTATATTGTGTGTGGACTTTTGCCCATCCCCTCCCAACTCCCTGTTTAAAAAATCTACTTGAGAGTAAGTATAAAATAATGGTTCAGAACATGCTTGAATTTTAAACCAAGCTCAGTTCATGGTCCAGTTCTATGATTTAGCTGTTTCCTCATCTGTGGAATAGAGTTTGTAATACAACTTATGTCAAAGTTGTGAGAATTAAATATATATAAAGTGGTTTGTAAAGGTCCTAGACAATACTAAGCACTTAGTAAAAGATGGTTTCTACTGTTGCTTTAGAGGATGCTCCTTTTCATAAGATAGAAAGGAAAGGTAGAAGATTGATGATAGTTCATTGCTGGCTTTGCATTGAAGATCTAGCTCTCTCTACTGTGATAGGCTTGTGTTTTGATTTACGCTTGGATGATACATGATGGGGAAAATAAGTTGAGTTGTGAGTATTGAAACTTTTATTCTTATACTGTTTTATAGTCATGTGTGAATGAGGGCGAAGAGGGGCCGTATATGAATATGGCCTGTCTTGTCTTGCTTTTGCACCCATGAACTGCTGTGGTAAAAGTTTTTTGAACTTTAGTAGAGGAATACTTTTGTAAATGGACATCTTCAGGTGTATTAAATAAATTCACTCTTTATAATTCACTTTTGTTAAAGGCACTTAGTATGAATTGCCATGTAACTAAGCTTATTTTTCAGTATGAGGTAGAGATTGATTTTTTAAAAGAACTTTTAAAGAATTACCTAATTAATTAATTAATTAATTAATTTAGAGAGCCTCTCTCTGTGTGAATGTGCAAGAGCCGGGGGAGGGGTAGAGGGAGAGAGAGAATCTCTGGCAGATTCTGCACTGATGGGGGAGCCCAGCGTAGGGCTTGATCTCACAACACTGAGATCATGACCTGAGCTGAAACCAAGAGTCAGGCTCAACGGACTGAACCACCTAGGTGCCCCAGAGAATAGTCTTGAAGTTTGAGGATTTTATGCAGTATAATGTAGCCCTAATAGGGTAGGTAGACAGTAGACTAGTTGTTGGGTTAGAAATGCCAAGTGCAATACTGTGTTATATTAGAACAATACATTTTATTTTAGTTTAGTATCATAGTGACAGGATCTAAAGAGAGCAAGCTATTTATGGAATAGGAAGAAAATTACTGAGAAACCTGAACATTCAAGATCTTAATTTTTTTTTATGTTTTCTTTCTGTTGTTGAAGAATATTGTAGAATAATTCTCTCTTCCCCATTAAGACATTTCCATGGTTGTTTCAAGAAATGTAATGAAGTAAAACGCTCTCCATCATTCAGAAAGAGCATTTTAAAAATAAATGATTTATAGAAATATATAAAATATATATAAAAATAAAATTCTAATCAGTTTTTTAAAATGCAATTTTTTTCAAACACACAGAAACCTTGAAAATATTGGCTTTAGCAACCATGTACCAAGTGCCTGTATTGTTAACATTTTGTCATATTTGCTTTATTTCTGATTCTGTTATTTTTGTTATTTTAGCCAAATCATTTTAAAGTAAATTGAAGGTATTATGTCACTTCTTAGAATACTTTCATAATCTCTCAAGAATAAGGATTTTTGTTTTTGCTTTTTGAGTTTTTATTTTAATTCCAGTATAGTTAGCATACAGTGTTATATCAGTTTCACATGTACAATATGGTGATTCAGCAATTCTCTACACTGCATGGTGCTCATCACAAGTGTACTCCTTAAGCCCCATCACCTATTTAACCCATCTCCCCACCCACCTCCCCTTTGGTAACCATCAGTTCTCTTTAATTAAGAGTCTCTTTATTGATCCTCCCCTCCCACCTTTTCCCCTTTGCTTGGATTTGTTATGTTTCTTAAGTAACACATATAAGTGAAATGGTATTTGTCTCTCTCTGACTTGTTTTGCTTAGCATAATACTCTGTAGCTCCATCCATGTCATTGCAAATGGCAAGATTTCATGGCTGGATAATATTCCATTGTGTGTGTGTGTGTGTGTGTGTGTGTGGTTACCACATCTTTTTTTATCCATTAATCAGTCGATGGACACTTGGGGTGTTTTTGTATCTTGGCTGTTGTAAATAATGCTGCTATAAACAAACATAGAAGTCCATGTATCCCTTTGAATTAGTGTTTTTGTATTCTTTGAGTAAATAGTAATGTGATTGGTAGTTTATAGGATAGTTCTATTTTGAAGTTTTTGAGGAACCTCCATACTGTTTTCCAAAGTGGCTGCACCAGTTTGCATTCCTACCAACAGTGCACAAAGATTCCTTTTTCTGCACATCCTCGACAACATGTGTTGTTTCTTGTGCTGTTGATTTTAGCCATTCTGACAGGTGTGAGCTGGTATCTCATTGTAGTTTTGATTTGCATTTCCTTGATGGTAAGTGGTGAACATCTTTTCAGGTGTCTCTTGGCCATCTGGATGTCTTTGGTGGGATGTCTTCTGCCCATTTTTAAATTGGATTATTTGTTTTTTGGGTGTTGTGTAAAATCTTTATATATTTTGCATACTAACCTATTATCAGATATGCCATTTGCAGATATCTTCTCCCATCCTCTAGGTTGCATTTTAGTTTTGTTGATTATTAACTCCTCTGTGCAGAGGCTTTTTATTTTGATGTAGTCCCAGTAGTTTATTTTTGCTTTTGTTTCCCTTGCCTCAGGAGACATAACTAGAAAAAAATTGCCATGGCTGATGTCAAAGAGGTTACTGCCTGTGTTGTCTTCTAGGAATTTGATGATTTCCTATCTTACATTTAGGTCTTTAATCCTTTTGAGTTTATTTTTCTGTATCGTGTCAGAAAGTGGTCCACTTTTTCTTTTGCATGTTGCTGTGTACAGTTTTCCCAGCACCGTTTGTTGAAGAGACCATTTTTCCCCCCCATTGAATGTTCTTTCTTGCCTTGTTGAAGATTAATTGACCATATATTTGTGAGTTTATATCTGGGTTTTCTGCTGTGTTCTATTGATCTCTGTTTTTGTGCCAGTACTATACTGTTTTGATTACTGCAGCTTTGTGATATAACTTAAAGTCTGGAATCATGATGCCTCCAGTTTTGCTTTTCTTTTTGAAGACTGCTTTGGCTATTTGGGGTTTTCTGTGGTTCCGTACAAATTTTAGAATTTGTTCTAGTTCTGTGAAAAATGTTGTATTTTGATAGGGATCGCATTAAATGAGGACTTTAAAAAATATAACCACAGCATTATTGTCGCACCTAATAAAATGACCAGTAATTTCCTATTGTCATTGAATAGTCACTATATTAAAATTTCCCTAGGTTGAACCAGCAATATCATTGTTAATATCTTTAATCCAGAATAGGTAATGTCTTCATTTTTCTTTCTCCTTTTCTTCTTTTTCCTCCTCCCCTTTCTCTTCTCATTGTTTTAAGTGGTTGTCCTGTGCATTAGGATGCTGTGTAGGATGCACAGGACAACCTTTTGATAATCAAAAATGGCTCCATATGTTGTTAAATGTTTCTTGGTGAGCAGAGTTGTCCTTGGCTGAGAGCCACTACAAAAGATAGTACCTTTTTTTCACTTTAAGTTTTTTTAGATACTTAGTCCTTTGAATTGTTTTTATCTTGAATTGATTCTGTTCAATGAAACAATCTGTGTAGCCTGCTTTGCTTATTTCCTCTTTTTTTGTCATTTAGCTAGCAAATGGTAATTTTAAAAATAGTTTTATTGGGATATTATTGGCGTACTATACAGTTCACTCAAAGGGTATAATTCAGTAACTTTTAATACAGAGAATTATGCTCTGTTGCTGCAATAAGCTGTGGAACTCCTTACTCCCAAGTAGAAAAACCCTAACCTTTTAGCCACCATTCCCAAATTTTCTCTTCTTTGAGCCCCAGGCAATCACAAATAACTCTCTGGATTTGTCAGTTCTGTACATTTTCTATGAATGGAATCAGCACATGTAGCCTTTGTGACTGGCTTCTTTGACTTAGCATGTTTTCAGGGGTCATACATATTGTAGCATGTATCAGTACTTCAAATTTTTTGTCTTGCTTAATAATATTCCATTGTATCAGTACACCACATTTGGTGTATCCTTGCATCTGTTGGTGGACATGGAGATATTTCCATTTTTTGAGCTATTCTGAATAATGCTGTTGTGAACACTTGTGTACAAGTTTTTGAGTGGACATTTTATTTCTTTTGGGATGTACAGTAGGAATGAAGTTGTTGGATTATATGGTAACTATATATAATCTTTTGAGGAACTGTGAATTGTTTTCCAAAGTGCCACTTTGACATTCCCACTAGAAATATAGGAAGGTTCTAATTTCCACATCCTTAATATTATTTGTTGTTCTCTCTCTTTTTTTTTTTGTGATGGCTATCTGGTGGGTGAAAAGTGGTATCTCATAGTGGCTTTGTTTTGCATTTCCCTTATGCTTAATGATGTTGAACATCTTTTCATGTACTTTTCATGACCATTTATCTTCATTGAATAAATATGTGTTTGAATCATCCTCATTTTACAATTGGGTTATTTCTTATTCAGTTTTAACAGTTTTTTCTATATTATACATAGAGGCTCATCATCACAGATATAATTTACAAATATTTTCTCCCATTTTGTGTGTTGGCTTTTCATTTTCTTCTTTTTTTAAGATTTTTATTTATTAAAAAAAGATTTTTATTTATTCATGAGAGAGACAGAGGCAGAGACACAGGCAGAGGGAGAAGCAGGCTCCCTATGGAGAGCCCGGGCGATGCAGGACTCAATCCCAGGACCCCAGGATCATGCCCTGAGCCAAAGCAGATGCTCAACCTTTGAGCCGCCGAGGTGCCTTGGCTTTTCATTTTCTTGATGGTATCATTTGAGTGCAAAATTTTCTAATTTTGAAATAGTTCCATTTATCTACTTTTCTTTGGTTGATTGTGCTTTTGGTGTCAAAAGGTGTTTAAATTTTGCAGTGCATTTTTTGTAGTTACCTTCAGGAGATAGTATCAAGCATTGCATAGGCAAGATCAAATAGATAATAGTAGAGCTGAAATTGTCATTACAGTTTTCTCCAACTTGAAATTTTAAAAATATTTTTTTTGTGTGTGAATTAAGTGTTCTATCTAGATGCTGTGTATGTGTTTATAAAAGACTTTACTGAGATTTGAGGGTACTGAGGAGTCGGATTGACATTGTTCAGTGTTGGGTAATTAACAACTGCTGTGCTCTTTAGTGGGGGAAGCTAACTACAGTGACCTGCAATTCTGCAGTGTTCCTGTCTTCACTTGCCTCTCTGTGAGTGTTCTTCATGGTTAGTCATGCCCCTGGAGAAGGAGTAATCCTCCAAAAGCAGAGAGACCCTCTATTTCCAATCTTGCCCTCTCTGCCCCTGTCATCTGCTTACTCCCCACCTGCTCACTAAATTCCTGGCTGCAATATCTCTTGATAATTGCAGTGCTTATCTATTATTTATTTTTTTCTCCTAGTGCATTTGGAGTCTCTGGCTCTTAACTTTGGAGATCCTTTTTTAGGTTGGCTGGTTGTTTCAGTGTCACTCTACATCCAAGATTCTTAACTTTGTGATACTCTTGAGGATCATCTATCTCTGTTTATGGTCCACCTGCCTCTTCACAGTCATTTGCAGCAGCTTTTGCCTTCGTCATCTCCACCTTCCCAATGTCATACTTCCTACTAAACATTTTAAAATCCTTATTTTTTTTTTTTAAAGATTTTATTTATCTATTCATGACAGACACACACACACACAGATAGGCAGAGACACAGGCAGAGGGAGAAGCAGGCTCCATGCAGGGAGCCTGATGTGGGACTCCATCCTGGGTCTCCAGGATCACGTCCTGGGGTGGAGGTGGTGCTAAACTGCTGGGCCACCGGGGCTGCCCTAAAATCCTTATTAGTTAAGTAATTAGACCTTGGCAATATACAAATACTGTCTCTTTTTTCTTTAATATTTTCCATATGCAAATCTGTTTTAAAGGACATGTGTGTTAAGCTATTTCCTCTATTACCATAATTTGACCAACTATTTTGTCTTGCTTTCTCAAAGAGGATGTTTCCTATATTCTACTTAGAGGTACAAATGTTATGAGGGGCTTTATGATCGTTGCTTGCTATAAATAAATGTTAGTAATAGCATATTCATTTAAATATTTTAAGTGAATTGTTAATTGAATGCTAATAAAGTCAATTAGGAATATGGTGTGTGAAAAAGTGGTATGTGCAATCTGAAAATAATAAAGAATTATTTGCAAAAAACTGTAATTTTTTTGTTAAAAAGATCACATGGTTCTTGAAAAGTAAACCAGTGTAGAAGCATATTTAGTAAAAAGTAAAAGTATTGTTTACTTTTTCCATTTTAAAAACTGTATTTACTTCCATGCCTTTCTTAATATTTAAACACATGAGAGAATTTTCATTAAACTTGAAAAAATTACTATTAAGGGAGTAATGTGAATTGCCTTTTCCTGCTTTGATAAATTTCTGAGGTGTTTAGTTTTTCCAATGGTTTTTGTTTGGTGGTACACCTTAGACTGTTTCTTCCCTACACCCTGTAGATAGCAGTTGCTCAATGAATTGATTTGACGCAGAAACCAAGGATAAGTAGACCTAAGTGTTAAGATGCCAGTTGATGATCAGAAAGGAGACAGTGTTGAAGATTATTACTGGGAAAAAAAAATCTTGATTTATATAACCTTGATTTGATGATTGATCAGGATACTGTGCGTTCAATGTATACTACTAAGAGCTTACCGTATGTGCCAAATGTTACACTTGGCACCAGGAATACATCCCTGAACAAAACATACACAATTTATGTCCTCATGAGACTTATAGCATATGGCATATATCAGAAAATAAACAAGCACTTTCAACATAATGTGATAAATGAAGATATTGGCAAGAGAGTGGTTGAAATGGTGAACCATGGAGTCCAATCTAGATAGTGAAGCGAATACAGAAGTGGGCTAAATAAGGAGAATGTACAAGAATCAAGTGTCTGCGACTCTGAATGACAAAAATAGATACAGTTGGTATAACTAATTTAGAGCTAGAAGATTGTAGTCAGAGAATAAGATGATTAATTTTCACATTTTCCATTCAGAGAAGACAAGGTGATGATGAGTGTGGTCTTACAATGGCTAAAGTGGAGTTGCACTGAAAGTTGGCAAATGTGAAATGTTAATGATAGTAAAAGTAGAGTGATGGATGGATTATCCATATGTATGCTAAATGATTCAAGGTTCTGTAGTACTTGGGATAGAGAAAAATGTTGTGTGCCATGTATCAGGAGGTTTTTTGTTTTGTTTTGCTTTTTTTGTATCAGGAGTTTTGAATTAACAATTAGGAGCATCTTGGAGATTAGTAGTTCCTTTTTTTTTTTTTAAAGAATTTTTATTCATGAAAGACACACACACACACACGCACAGAGGCAGAGACACAGGCAGAGGGAGAAGCAGGCTCCATGCAGGGAACCTGATGTGGGACTCGATCCCAGGTCTCCAGGATCACGCCCTGGGCTGAAGGCGGTGCTAAACCGCTGAGCCACCCAGGCTGCCCAGATTAGTAGTTCCTACGTGTGACCATGTTGAAGTCACCTGGGGAATTTAACAAACTACTAATGTTCTTACCTTAATTTTGCTGCACCTTGGAAGTCCTAACAGCCAGCTGTCATCCCCAGCTAAATTCTGATTTAATTTCTATGTGGTGTAACCTGGGCAGTGGGACTTTAAAATTCCCCCAGTTAATTTCAAAATGCAGGAGTTGCACAGGGACGGGGATTCTTATAGGAAACTGACCGAGTTATAATTGGGACCATGACTCTGCATCAGAAAGTTGGAGTAAGTGATAAATGAAAAAATAAGCAGCCTTTGATAGGATCACTGGAGAAGCAGCTTTTACTTAAACAGTGAAGTTTTTGAGGATGTAGTTTTGTTTTACCGTGGAACAGAGTAAACCTAGAGGAGAGCTTTGGGTGGGGGAAGTAGTGGGAAGTTGGATAATGGAGGAAAAAGCCTGAACAGTACAGTGGTTAGTGTACAGGAGAGTACTGGTAATTGAATAAATTTATCTTTTGGTAGTGACCAAAAATAACAGGGCATAGTGGGTTCAGAATTGATGTGAAAAATACATTCATCAGTTCCACAGTGGATGGCAGTTAGAAATTGGGTGAATAGTTTTTTCAGGAATCAGTTTTGACCTTGATGGGTTGAACATCATAGGACATGCTAGCCTTGTACCCCTCTCTTTGTTATAGGGTTTGGATTGATTAAGATTCATGGAGGAGAGATCCGGAGTTCTGGGCTGTTGTTCCACAGGTTCCCTAAGTGGTTAGAGGCCTGGTGTGTTGTTCTGACCCTGGCAGGTGGCAGCCTTGGAATGTCAAGGCTTGGTCAGTTCTGCATAGTATGGTTCTGTGCACACGCTCTGTTGCTTATGTGCTAGTTTAGCACTCTGCTGTACCTAACACTGGCAAAGCCTTTATTATTTCTTTACTTTTACACTTGATACTTTTTAGGAACCATTGTAATTGTCCAGTTTCAGATTTGTGAGCCACTATTTATGGGTTTATTTTTTTTCCCCAATGTGAAAGAATTGGAGTAGACTTAGAAGTAGTGAAAAAGGGCTATATTATAACACAGGCAGACTTCCCTTATTTATGCATTAGAATTCTAAGTATGGAGAGTTGAAGTGAGTTTCACAAAGTAACCACTCAGCTTAACTAAAGTATAAACTGTATATGGACCTAGAAATTTATAATTGTTAAACTGATTCAAATTTGTTGCAAGAATAAATGGGTTAATTGCAGCTCATTTTTATTTTATTATTTTATTTAATTTTATTTATTTTATTTTTTGCAGCTCATTTTTATTAATTTGACATGTAACTTGATTTTCTTGCACTGTTAAACTTGGAAAATGCAATAGACCTCCCTGTCAACAGTGCAGCAAGTTTATTTTTCTTTTAAAATTTAAGCTTTTCAAAGTATACTACTTGCAGTCTGAAAGAGCTACCCTAGTTTGCAAATGTACTATGAAATTACTTTTGAATGAAGTGTTCATTCAAAACATTCTCAAAATTTTTCAGTACATTTCTGGTCAAAGTAAGGTAAGTAGTAATGTAGTAAACGTAATAGCTTGATGTAGTGATAAGAAAATTGTATACTAAGTGGAAAACAAGACTTTTTGCATAATTATAGCGTATCATGTTAACTAGTAATTAAAACCCATGTGCTTTTACTAAGCAAAATATATGTCATAATTACAGCTTTTATGCTTTGTTTAATTAGATGATTTTGTATACAGTGACCTTATTTCATATGCATTTGAATTATGAAACTCATTTTTTGAGGCTATGACACCAAGTAGATGAAGCCTATGATATGATAGGTCATGGGAACAACAGCTGGGTTATGACATGCATTTTTATATTTTTTGTATTTATAGTTTTTAGATGTACTTAGCAAGGTGAAAATTGAGGAACAGTTATGCTAAACAGTGCCTGATTTCCTTTTCTCTTTTTGGATTGCATTTATCAACTTACCTGATGTTTAGGTGGATATGAATGGTACCCTTTGTTCTAAAACTCAGTTAATATTTATTTAAAAACTACACAGCAAGTCAGTTGTAGCAGTCACCTGTGGCCACATCTCATAGTTTAGTATTAACAATACAGATTTAGATGATTCATGGGAATGTTAAGATTTTTCTTTGGCTGTGATAGCTGACATCTTTTGGCTTAAAATTTCTGGACTAAGGGCAGCCCGGGTGGCTCAGCGGTTTAGCGCCACCTTCAGCCCAGGGTGTGATCCTGGAGACCCAGGATCGAGTCCCACGTCAAGCTCCCTGCATGGAGCCTGCTTCTCCCTCTGCTTGTGTCTCTGCCTCTCCCTCTCTGTATGTCTCTCATGAATAAATAAATAAAATCTTTAAACAAAAAATTTCTAGACTAAAATTATTTCTACTCTGCTGTATGGTGGGAAATTCTGATAACTCAGGTCAACATTTGTTATGTTGGAATATATCCAAAGCTGCTTCCTGAGGAAACCTTTGGCTTTGCTTATTTGTCTTTGGTATTTTCTGCCACCTTATGAAAGTAGGGTTGAGAATATGTGTTACTCTCTTTAATTTTTATGGCTCATCTGATTTTTAGTGTGTGTGTATTAAGTCTAAATCAGAAATATAGGTAACCAACATATAGTGATCTCAGGCTATATGATGCACAGTACCTCCCAAAGCCCAAAATAATTGATATTGGGGCAAAATCCCCAAGAGTTCATTTAATCCAACCTTTCTTCTAGATTCTCTTTCATCTTTTTTTTTGTTTATAATTGTGGTTAGATTTTCTAATTTCTGCCCTAAGATATAGTTTAGATATAGTTTATAGACTGCTAGGAAACTGTAATCTTAGAACACATTAGTTTTACTCTTTGCAGAATTGCCTTCATTGAATTGACTTTTAATGTTTATGTCCATTTCTGTTTAGTTGTTACAAGAAGCAATTTTGTTAAACTTTCTAATGACTTTCCTGCACAACTGTTGTTGAGAACATTAACCAATACTTCCTGCTTTGTTTTTCAGATAAATTCCTATATGATACAATTCTTTAAAAATTCAGAGCTGCAGATATAGAGCACCAGTTAAATGAGAGAAACCTTGGATATCATCTGTTTCCAACCTGTTTACAGATGAAGAAATGAGGCTCAGAGAGGTCAGCTATAAGTAGCTGGCCTAGAACCCGGGTCTAGAAATTGTGTCTTCTAACAACTGACCCAGTTTTTTTTTTTTTTTTTAAATTTTTAAAAAATTGAGATGAAATTGACATAACAAAGTTAACCATTTTAAAGTGAACAGTTAATTGGCATTTAGTACAATCACAGTGTTGTTGCAAGGACCACCTCTATCTAGTTCCAAAATGTTTTCATCACCCCCCAAAAGAAGACTATATTCATTACAGTTGCTCCCCATTACAGATCCCAGGGGTTGGCATCTCCCATTCTGCATTCTGTCTCTATGGATTTATCTATTCTGGATATTTCGTATAAATGGAATCATATGATATTTGACAGTGTGTGTCTGGCGTCTTTCATTTAGCATAATGTATCCGTGTTGTGCATATGTCAGTACCTCATTCCTTTTTTATGGCTGAATAATACTCTGTTGTATGTTCATACACAGTTTGTTTATCCATTCATTTGTTGATGGAAATTTAGGGTACTTCCACATTTTGGCTATTATGAATAGTGGTGATATGAACATATATGTGCATGTATTTGAATTTTCAGTCTTCTGGGGTATATACCTAGAAGTGAAATTTCTGGGTTGTATGGTAACAGTTTCATATTGGGCCCTACCATTTTACATATCCATTTTACATTACTGTTGTTTATTTGCTTGTTTGGTAAGATCATAGTGGCTTGAAAAAGAAAATGAAACAAAGATCAGTTTCATTTTTTTTTTTTTAAAGGTATGAGCTCTTAACTTGATTTGTCTTTTGCAATAGATTTTCAACCATATTTATCTGTCTCTTTTTCTCCAGTGGTTTCTTGATTTATTGAATTTAATTTTGGTTTGTTCTTTTCCTTCAAACTGTGTTGAAATTGTTCTCCTTTATTTCTTTTCCCTTACAACATTTATGTTCTTAGAACCTATGAGAATGATTTTAGAAGCCTAAGTAAATGTCAACTTATTATCATTTATTTGTCAAAATAATGTAAAAGTAGTCAAAAAGAAGAAATAACACATATAGTTGGGTACTTTCAAGGAGTATTTATAGATTTTATTTTTATTTTTATTTTTTTTTAATTTTTATTTATTTATGATAGTCACAGAGAGAAAGAGAGGCAGAGACATAGGCAGAGGGAGAAGCAGGCTCCATGCACCGGGAGCCTGATGTGGGATTCGATCCTGGGTCTCCAGGATCATGCCCTGGGCCAAAGGCAGGCGCCAAACCGCTGCGCCACCCAGGGATCCCATTTATAGATTTTAATGGATTGAAGTGCAGATCAGATTTTTGTCTCCCACTTGTGTTTTGGGGATTAATTGTCAGGGCTTGGCAATTTGTTTTTGTATCTCAAAAATTTTGAGGCCGTCCTATCACTTTAATATCTTTATTAGAACAATGCCTTGAATTCTACTCAATAGATGAATTTTTTAGAGCATTTTAAGTACATGCTTAAGATAGGTTAGTCATCAAATCTCAAGTTTTTGAGGTAAGGCTGATTTTGATTTAGTTGGACTAAATAATGACCCTCTGTCATTATTGAAGTCTGCCTTTTTTTTTTTCAATATCTTATTTTTTTGTTTGGTTTTAATCATAAAAAGGCCCTTACTAAATTATCTATTTGCCAAGAAAGAAAGAAAAGTTAAGCTAATGTCAACTCTAGAATACCTAATTGAGTTTTCCTGTTAACAGAGAAAACGGCTTACTCCAATTAAGAGTATAAGCCTATACTTATAGTCCTTGAGGAAAGAATTTGAAGGTCATTATTTATTTTTTTTACGTTAGTTTTAGAAGCTAGAGATTTAACAGGTATATAGAATGCATATATTTAGCTTTATGAAAAGTACTAGGTATATTAGACTTTTTTAAAAAAATGTGCAAAGCACAGAGGGATTCTGGAATTACCTTAGATGACAAGAATTTTATTATAAGGGTACTTGGTGAACTCAGTAAAACAAGAGCTTTGTTAGATAGCCATGCTTGACAATAGAACAGAAATGGCTAGCCTTTCCTGGTTAGATACCTGGTGACCTTGTGACCTTCTTTAGCATCAGACTTTTGTTAATCCCTGTGCTAGTGCTTTGCTTACTGTTTTACCACTGCTTTTATCCCCCTTAGCACCAACTGACAGTCTCAAGAGAAGATCTTATTGGTTAGATGAGAGTCACTATTTTCTCTAGGCCACTTAAGTTATTTGATAGAGGTTTTCTGTCAGGCCATGTCACAGAACAGCTATCAAAATCCACCTTTATAGCTGTCTGTGGTCCATGGTGGGGGTGATTTATGTGACTCAGAGCATTGTGCTCTTTCCTAAGGAAACCCTCAGAAGATCGTCTAAAGTATAGTAGGCAGGCAGGCATTTTTGAGAAAAGTCCAAGAAGGGAGGCAGTGTATCAGGTGAGTGCCTTGCTTGTCTTGAAAGGAAGTTTTACACTTTGATAGTTACATTTGCTTTAGGTCGCTGCTTTATGGGTTTCTGGGATCTTAGGAGAAAGCCATTTTATTACTCCTGAGCTTGTATCTTTCACATCGTTAGAAAAATTCACAAGGGACTTCCAAAGGGTTGCTTTAAGAGTATATATATCTTTGAATTTGTTGTATATGTACACATGTACACACCCCTCATGCTGTCATTGCAAGTTAGTTTTTAAAGGATTTAATTAAGTATAGGAGGTCTATAATCCAATTCTGTCTTTTCAAAGTAAGTAAACAAAAGTTGAGAGACATTTTGATTGCCAAGATTTGCATGATGTTAGAGCAGAGCTATGATTAGAAACCAGAATTCCTACTTCTGTGTTAAAGTGTGTAGTGCCTATTTAGTGATTTAGAAAAACAAAAACAGCTTCCGTTTTTCTGGCATTTATCTAATCTTGTTTAGGACTTTCCAGTTGGGAATCTTGATTGTAAGGAACAACAGTATATCTCCATTACCTCACATAAAAAGGAGAATTCAGGGGAGTGAAATGGAGTGCAGCTGGTCCTGTGGGAAGTAAAAAGCTAGTCTCAACTTTCTCTGTTTCTCTCCCCTTCTTCCCTTCTCTCTCTTATAACTTGTTTCCCCCCCCCCCTCCTCCCCACTTCTGTTTCTCTCTCCCTTCCTCCCTTTTTTCTTTCTCTTACAGGTAACCACAAAGTCTCTCATCTCAGCTTTTCAGAATGTATTTGCTTCATTTTCAGTTTTTCTCTCAAAAGGCTTCCTTATGTGTTGGCCTATATGCCCCTTAAAGTGGCCACCCAGCATGTACATATTCTTTTTTTTAGGTTCATTGCCCACCGTTGGCTGGCTACAATTTGTACCTTTTCAGGTTACTGAGAGCCTAGCTTAGATCACTGATGGAACCAGGTCTTACAACGTATACATTGTCTGCTAAACAATAAGTTGACTTCCTTTGGGTTAGGTGTACACATACCTGGTCTAGACCAGGGTGAGGTTAGGGGAGGGAAAAGTAGATAGGATAGTATGATTCTTGGAGCTGTGGATGAGAGGATGGGATAGGCAGATGAAATCTGCCTTTTATGTATATAACAATTACTGTTTTTATATTTCAAACAAAGACTGGTTTGTTTTATAAACTCCTAAGTAGATCTTGTATTTGGATGGCAAAGAATGAACAGATCTTAACATGGAATATCATATTCCATACATTAGTGCATTGCTAAGTTCATTAATTGTAAACAAATCTCTGAAGTGATAACTCTGAAGTTATCACTTCTAGATACATGCTTCTAGGGAATATTTTTTTAGCCCTCCCCCCCCTTTTTTGGTCAGATTGTTTATTATATTACAGAAGGAGTCTCCTTCTGAATTCATTCATGTATTCATGCACATCACAGACTCTTTGAGTTGTATTATATTCCAGGAATTTTGCTACCTATGGGGAGATGAAGTTGAACATGGTATGTTCCTTGCCCTAAAAGAAACTTTACATTTTGGGAACAGCTGTCCCTCTTGCAGTTAATTAGAGGTCTAGCTGTCTTTTGTACCTTTGAGCCCTTCATCTACTGCTCATTGAGTCATATCTACCTCACTTGTACTCTTTTCACTAGATCTTTCCCTGAAGCCTGATATACTACAAATCTCTTACTACTCTTTCCTAAACTTACTGCATTGTGATTCTATGTTGCCACTCTGGTGATGCTGCTCTCAGTAAATCATCAGTTACCTTCTAGTTGTCAAGTCCGCTGGACATTTAGTAGTTTTTATATTATTGAATTATTCTCCAACTTTTGGATACTACTGATTACTTCATTCTTAGGGACATACAGCTCTTTTAGGTTCTGGGACTCTACCCATTCCTAGTTCTTTTTATACCTTCTCAATCATCTTCATGGGCTTTGTTTTTCTTTCTCTGCCCCTTAAAATATTGCTGTTACTAGTATTTTATTCTTGACCTGCTGATCTCTTCCTGGTCTGCTTCATTGGCAATAACTTCAAATTCTCTATCTCTAGCCAGAGTATTCTCTTGAAAATAAGTTGTATTACCATATCCAGTTGCTTGCTGGCTACTCTCACCCTTGAAATCTTGTATATTACCTGCAACACGCCCCTTAGTGAACTTGACTCCATCCACAAAACAAAACCGTAAACACAGTGTCCCCCAACTCTGTTCTCCCATATGTTGTTTGGGGTGACTAGCTGTTTAGTCAGTTATTACTCAAGCTTAAAAAGCAATGGTGATGGCTCTCTTTTTTGTTTTCCCACTTTTGATGACATAGTTGTCGATCAGTATTTTGCATCTTTAAAACAGCTGTGACGTTATGATGATATGCTATATCTTAGACTTAAAATCGGATAAACCTTAAACCAAATGTTGGTACTGTGGCAATACTGAGGAGTTCCTGGCTCATTTTCGTGGGAGTTGTTGCCTTGCAGGGATATAATTCCACTGATTCCAAACTTTTCATTTTTTAAGAAAAGCCAGAAATCCTGATTTGTCTGTGGTATGTTAAATGTTTATTCAGAATTAAAAAAAAATACTATGTTGGCGAAATAAAATCCACTAGTTTTTGATCCTTTTCTTAAAACTTAAATTCTTCATAACAGAGATCAACCAGCATCACAAACTGAGATATTTGAGACGTGTTTTGTTCTATCGCATACAAGGGTAAGAGAGGAAACCTGACTGAAAGCCACAGAAGACTACGGTGGCAAAGGAGACAGGCTCCATCCCTTGGTTTGGAAGATTGAATAAAAATTGATTGGGTCATGAAGTCAAATAGGCTGAGACTTATCTCATCTGCAGTAAGTATCCTGATAGTGTATTCTTGTTATCCTCAGCTCCTTAGTAGCTGAGGTCTTGATCCTGGATACCATGATCAGTTAGGGAAGATATTTTTCTGTTATTTTATCCTGTGTATTTAAGCACAACATTAAAACATCCTCTCCTCTCTCTGGCCCTTTGTTTCTGTCTTTCTCTCTTACCCTCCGTCACTCTACTTTGTTGTTTTGTCCCAAGAATGCAACCCATATAAATAATGTTTCGTCAGTTTCAAGTTCAGAACACCTGATTTACTAAATTATCTCAGGGTGTGATTTGTTAGGGCTTACTGTATTATCCTGATTTATTTATTTTTGTTGAGTCAACTTTTATAGGAAGTGTCCTATTCATTCCATGGGAAAATCAGGGAGACTTATGCGAACTGACCTTTGGCTTTTCTGTTTGTTCTTTGTGGGAGTGAGGAGTAATGATTCTTAGAAGTGCAAGTTTCATAGTTTTCATTGTGTGTTTTAGCAACAGCTTTTCCTTGTAAATAAATTGCATTTCTATAAAAATTAGATCTTACAGTTAAAAGTTATATTTAAAAAAGATGCCACAAGAGGTTAGAATGTGTTGATTAATTCTTGATTTCATTGGCTTTTGAGCATATCAGATTAGATTATGAGAGATTTTTATACACTAGGTGCCCCTGATTAAAGGAAGTGTGATTTTCTTTAGGTGGAGAGAGGAGTTGACATGGAATTAATTGAAGTATGTGCTAATGTATTATATCACCTAAAATCTTGATCATCTAATAATTTTCCATAATTATGTGATAAGTATATCTTACTTTGTAGTTTCTCTTAGGTTTTCTGTATCAGACTCATTTCTCTCTAGTTCCCTGGAGTAAGATGAGAGATTATGAAATCTATGAAATGAATCACGACCTGAGCCTAAGGCAGATGCTAAACCACTGAGCCACCCAGGCACCCTATGAAATGAGTCTTAACATTTAATTTTAATATCATGTAAAAATAGTTTTGTGGGTTTTTTTTACATTTTATTAAGCGGAGAATGAATTTTGGGCTGTTTGACTTTCAGCATTTCTTCTTTTGGGCATTGATATGGTTGACTGTTTATATAGTTTATCATAATAAACTATTATGATACATGACTGGTGCCAACTTGTTATCATTTTCTCCCTTTGTAAAATCTTTTTGTGGGACACTTGGGTGGCTCCACGGTTGAGTGCGTCTGCCTTCAGCTCAGGGTGTGATCCTGGGGTACCAGGATCAAGTCCCACAGTGGGCTCCCTGCGTGGAATTTGCTTCTCCCTCTGTCTATGTCTCTGCCTCTCTCTTTCTGTGTCTCTCATGAATAAATAAATAAAATCCTTAAAAAAAAAATCTTTTTGTGCTTGTCATTACTTGTATGTAGTTTTTAAAAGACTTTTTGGGTAGCAGATTTCAATTTACAACAAAATTTAGAGGAAAGTACTAAAATTCCCCATACCCCCCCATATATGCATAGTCTCCCTTATATATCACTCATATGAATAGTGGTATTTTTCTTGTTGAGGCTGAACTTCTATTGACATATGATAATCAACCAAAGTCCATAGTTTACCTTGGAGTCCACCCTTGTTGGTGTTATGTATTTGGTGAGTTTGAGCAGAAGTATAATATCCTATATCCATCATAATACCACACAGGGTATTTTCAGTCCCATGAAAATTCTCTGTACTCTAACCTATTCATCTCCCCATCTTGTCCCCTCCCACCCTCCACCAACCACTGATCTTTTTATTGTCTCCATAGTTTTGCTTTTTCCAGAATGTTATTATATAGTTGGACTCATATCGTGTGTAACCTTTTTACATTAGCTTCTTTTACTTTGTAATATGCATTTAAGGTTCTCCGTGTCTTTTCATGGCTAGGTAGCTCATTTCTTTTTAGTGCTGAATCATACTCCGTTGTCAGGATATACCACAGTTTATTTATCCACTCACGTACTTTAGGACCATCTTGGTTGTTTCTAAGTTTTGGAATTTATGAATAAAGCTGCTGTAACCATTTATTTTCAGGTTTTTGTGTGGACATGTTTTCAGTCCCTTTGGGTAAATACCAAGGAATGTGATTGGTGGATCATACCATAAAAGTATAGTTAGTTTTGTAAAAAGTTGCAAAATTGTCTTTCAGAATGCCACTTTACATTTCCACCAGCAATGTATGAGAAGTCCTGTTGTTCTGAGTCCTTGTCAGTGTTCTGGATTTTGCCATTTTGATAGATGTGTAGTGGTATCTCATTTTGGATTTAACTTACATCTTCCTGGTGATATATGTGGAATATCTTCTTATATGCTTACTTGCGATCAATGTATCTTCTTCGGGGAGGTGTCTATTATAGTCTTTGGCCCATTTTTAAATTAGGGTTGTTATTTTGTGTTTTAAGAGTTCAAAAGAGTTTAACTCCTTTTCACATGTGTCTTGTGCACATATTTTCTCCTAATCGTGGCTGATCTTTTACTTATCATGGTAATGTCTTTCATCAAGTGGAAGTTTTTAATTTTAATGAAATGTAGCTTATCAATTACTTCTTAAATGGATGGTCTTTGGTGTTATAGGTAAAAAGGCATCACCATAGTCAAGATCATTTAAGTTTTCTCCTATGTTATCTTATGAAGTATTACAGTTTTGTCTTTTACTTTCATATCAGGTCTGTGATCTATTTTGAGTTAATTTTTATGACAGTTCTAAGATCTGTCTTAGATCCACTTTGTGTGTGTGTGTGTGTGTGTGTGTGTATGTTTGTTTTTTTCCAGCATTATTTGTTGAAAAGAATGTCTTTGATTACATGTAGTTTTTTGGAAATTCTTAAATGGTGCATTTATCCCTAACAGCTTACTTTGTTACCATTTATAAATGGAATCTTTAAATAAATTTAGACATAAAAATATACATAGCCTTGAACATTGGGCTTAAGTTCAGTAAACAAATGATATTCTCTGTTCTACTTGTTGTCAGAGTACTTTACTTTCTCTGTGGCACACTCTTGAATAGCCTTAGCATTGTGAATCTTTGTTCACTTGGAGTTTTTATTTTTGGAAATTACCAGAACTTTAGTAAAGTTTGTAATCAGTTTTGGATGGTACCACTATTTTTTTTTAAAGATTTATTTATTTATTCATGAGAGACACAGACTGAGAGAGAGAGAGAGAGGCAGAGACACAGGCAGAGGGAGAAGCAGGCTCCCCACAGGGAGCCCGATGTGGGGCTCGATCCTGGATCCCAGGATCATGACCAGAGCTGAAGGCAGGCGCCCAACCGCTGAGCCACCCAGGCATCCCTGGATGGTACCATTTTGAAGGAAAAAAGTGGGTAACTGTAAAGAGAAGAGATTATCTTGAGTGCAAAATTGCCTGTAGAAGACTCAAAGGAGTTTGAATACTTTTTAAGCTCTGGAGGCTTTATCTTTTTTTTCTATTCCTAAACATTTTGTTAATCTTTTTACTGTGACACCACATTTTTATGTTATCATTACATGTGTATTTTATGTGTTTAATTGCTGAGCATATTGAGGCCAGAAACTGATTCATCTTTGTATAATTTATAACAAATACATTGCTACTTAATTGTTACAGGATCATATGAAACCCCCCCAAATAATTATTTTGAAGAACAGTAATTCTTATATAAAATGTACACATAGCCACACATAAAGTAGCATATTAAGACTCATGACTTAGTTTATTTATTGAGAGAGAGAGAGAGAGAGAGAGAGAGAAAGAAAGAGAATACCAAGCAAGCTTCATGCCCAGTGTGGAGCCCAGTGCAGGGCTTGATCTCACATCCTTGAGATCATGACCTTAGCTGAAATCAAGAGTCAGACGCTTAACTGAACCACCTAGGCACACCTTCATTTCATAATTAAAAGAATCTTTTTCTTACTTGAATAACCAAGTGTATATTGCTTTATTATGAACTAATAATAGAAAATTTTTATTTATTTATTTATTTACTTATGATAGTCACACAGAGAGAGAGAGAGAGAGAGAAAGAGAGAGGCAGAGACATAGGCAGAGGGAGAAGCAGGCCCCATGCACAGGGAGCCCAACGTGGGATTCGATCCCGGGTCTCCAGGATCGCGCCCTGGGCCAAAGGCAGGTGCCAAACCGCTGCGCCACCCAGGGATCCCTAATAGAAAATTTTTAATCCCAGGTTAATTCCTGGGGTGCAAACACAGAGCATGTTTCTTACAGGGGTTCTGTAAGAAATGCAAGTTTTTGCTATGTAAGTAAATTTTGTGATTGTATGTGTTTAAACAATTTTTTAGATAAAGCATTTCAAACATAAAAAGTAGAAAGATTAATATAATGAATTCCCTGTCGTCATGCCCAGCTTAGACATTTATCAGCTCATGGCCAGTTGTATTTCATCTACACCATTTTTTTTTTTTTTTTTTTTTTACTTTTCCCTCAGTCTCTACTTACAGAATTATTTTTGAAGTTATTCTAGATATATGATTTAATCTGTAAATAATTCAAAATGATTCTGTAAAACAAAGATTCTCTTTGTTAAAACATAACCATAATATCATTTCATTAGCTAAAAAACAAGCAGTAACTTTATATCATTAAATATACAGAAAATATTAAGAATGACCAATTTCTCTTTTCTCTCCTCATCCTCCTTTTTCTTTTCCTTTCCCACTGTATTTCTGTTAAAATCAAGTAGAATAAGCTCTACATATTATAGTTGTAACCCACAGATTATTCCAAACTCTTCCTCTCCTTCTCTTGCCCTCCTTCTCTTACTCTTTTTTTCGCCTGGCCCTTTATTTGTTGAAGGAACTGAGTGTTTTTTGCCCTTTAGTGTTTCTCATAGTACGAATTTTGCTTAGTTCATCTGTGTGGCTTATTGTAACAGTTTCTTGGTCTTCTGCATTTCCTAAAATCATATTCAGGTTTGATACCCCTTTCCCCCCAACGGGACTCTTTCATAGATGGCAGTGTGCATTTTTCTCCCAAGAGGTGTATGATATCTGGTTTGTCTTCCTTCCCTCTCTCCCTTTCTCCTACCCTCCCTCCCTCCTCTGCTAGATCTTTAATATATTAAGGATTGCAATTGATGCTATTTTGATTCTATCATTTATTTGTTATTATATGGACTGTTTCCTTAAAGAGAAGCTAGATTTTCACAAACTTTCTGATTACCTTGATAAATGCTTAATTCTCTGCCATTTTTCAAACACAGTTGCATCCTTTAAAAGGTGATAAAAAGAAAGTCTTCCTGATTTCATGAATTCAGATATTTGAAGTGCTCCAGTACAATGTAGTTATTATTTTTAGTGATTCTATCTTTAGCCAGTTGAACCCTTTTCATGTTGTCTCCTGAGTCCTTTTGACATGTCCTTAGAAGTCTTTAGTAGCTTTCTGGTATGTCAAGGTGCTGCAGGCCCATTTTAAACTCATTTTCTTCCCCAGGCTTGGAATCAGCCATTGCTCTAGTAGCCCTGGTTTGCTTTAGTGGAACTGTCAAAACTATTTTTTACTGAACAATATTAGATTTTTGTTGTGGTTGTTCTTAGAGTACATACCACTAATGAGCCACAGTTAAATACTATATTGTAAAATCACCTAAAATAGTTTCTCTGTGTGGTTATTCCACATTGTTAGTATATGATTAGATTTGTTTTACTCTGCTTTTGATTTTTAGAGATTGCTTTTTAAATTCTTTTTATATGTAAAATATTTATACCATCACAAGATCAGATCTACACAAGATACCTAGTTCTTATCTCTGTCTCCTCTGCCCCCATTTTCTTTATTCCTCATATATCAGTTAAAGTTTCTGTATATCTTTACATTAAAAAAAATAAGCTAATGTGTGTATATGTATAACTCTATCCCTTTCTTAGCTGAATGATAGCTATATATACTTTACTAGTGTGTAATTGAATTTTAAAAAATAATCAGGGTAAATATACTGATAAAAAAATTACAAATTGTGCAAAATACAGAGGATTGTTTTTTTCTGTTCTGATATCTTGATGGATTTTAGTAGCACATAATTAGAGATTTAACTGTGTTTTTGTTTGGTAGCTTTAAAGTTTTTGCTTTAATCAGTTATTTTTAAGGGAATACTTCCTGTGTATTATATATATACATACATATACACGTGTCATGTATATACACATATCAGTCTCATTCATAAAGATAGACTTTCATCTGCCAATTGGAAACATGAGGAAAATAATTTTCTTTTTGTTTTGATGGAGATTGAAGGTTTATTATTTGAAGATATCTTTACTTTTATTTATTGAGTTATCTCCAAAACAATATGTATAGCTAGAAATATGCTGTCTCTGAAAAGCTCTTTTGGTTAATTTACTTTAGCCTTGTGTATCTACTAGACTTTTTATTAGAAATTCAGGAAACCTTATTAAAGCACTTTTTCAATTTGAGGCTTTGAGTATTTATTGGAAGTCTGTCAAGACTGTTCTTTGCAATACTGCTTCATCTACATTTTAGATACTTTTATGATTTTTCCTGTATAAGAGAAAGTGTTCAATAAATAGAATTTTTTGCTTTTTTTTTCAATACTGTAGTTACTTCAAGACCCCAGTTTAGTGATTCCCAGTGTATGGGCTGTGGAAATGAGAAGGAGGTCTGTCTGCAGCCTAGCTTATTTTTTATCCTGAATAAATAAATACATTTATGAATGTTCACTATTTTCAAACTGTGTATAGGTATTTTGTAATTGATAGAATTTAGTTTAAAAAGCACTAATTTGGGGATCCCTCGGTGGCTCAACGGTTAAGCGCCTGCCTTTGGCCCAGGGTGTGATCCTGGAGTTCTGGGATCGAGTCCACTGTCGGGCTCCCGGCATGGAGCCTGCTTCTCCCTCTGCCTATGTCTCTGCCCCCCACCCCGTCTATCATGAATGAATAAATAAAATCTTTTTAAAAAAACAACACTATTGTAGCTTATATTTGTAATTGGATGCCAGGAGTCCTAATTGTGTTTAATTGTATGATAGTCTACGATCTTTTATTTATTTTTACTTATTTTATTTTTTTAAAGATTTTATTTATTTATTCAAAGAGACAGAGAGGCATAGACATAGGCAGAGTGGAGAAGCAGGCTCCATGCCCGGAGCCTGAGGTGGGATTTGATTGGGATTCTGGGGTCACGCCCTGAGCCCAAGGCAGATAGATGCTCAACCGCTGAGCCACCCAGGCGTCCCTACGACCTTTTGTAACTGCTGCTCTAAAAGCAAGTGAAAGGTTTGTTCAGGTGGTCATCTATATATTTGCACATAATTCATTCTTGGAAATGTATAACAGTTGAACAATACACTTCTGTTGTAAGGGAGAGGATTCTAATATCAAAGAAGTAAAAATACACCCCCTAGTTGGGAGAGGTAGGAGAAATTATCCAGGTATCTAGTGGCTGTTAACTTTTGCCAGCTGGGCAGTTAGCCATCTTGGGGACCAGGATCATTGATTGGGTTGTCTGCCCTTTCTGCAGACCCTCTGTCTTTTCTGGCTCAACAGCTAAATTGAAAACACCCTATCACAATAGTGTTTGATTATCTTTTCAGGAATATGCTAGGTATCTTAAATAGGAGTGAGTAGAAGAGGATTTTTATTTCCTTATCCTTGGGGTTTTGAAAAGAGGGGTTTGGGATCAGTTGCCTCAGTAAATGTACTGATAATATTTGTGTGGCTGCTGTTCTGTGGCTTTCTCCCTGTAAAGGAAGTAATGATGTCAGTTGCTGTCAGCATATGTTGAGGCAGCCAAAAGGATGCATTTTTGTGTATCAGTCTCATGGAAGAACAAGGAAGGTCCAGTTTTTTTCTTTTTTGGAGATGGGAATTGGGTGTGGGTTGTACTGGAAGGAATGTATAGCTCTGCCTAAAGCCAGAAGGTGGGGGATGGAGGAGCACTTCAATTTAGGTTTCCTTTTCCTTTTCTTTTTTACTTTTCCTAGACTTTTTCTTTTTCCTGCCATTTCCCCTTTCCCCTGTCTTCCCTTTTTCTCCTCTGCCTTCTTTTTCTGTTCCCTCCATTTCATTTCTCTAGTTAGTAGATTAAATAGTTCCATTTTTAGCGAGCAGCTTCTTTGTATCAGGCTTTGGTTAAAATTATTAAATAATTACATAATGTTGAATGAGACAGGTTCTATGTCAGGAGTACATGCTCTTGAAATTACTTGGAGAAGAACTTCCAACTTATTGTAAATGGAATAAGCGGTGGAAGGAAAACAATTTATAGTTGCAATAAGGCTAGAATTGCTGGGTACTTTTGTTGTTAAACTCATGATTTCAATGACCCAAGTTGGCACTGAAATATTACCAGTTTTAAGATTCTCAGCCCTGTCTGGCTATCCTGTGCCACATGTTGTGTTCACATACAGCAGGTTATTATAATTCTGAGTATGGTTGACCATTCTAATGAGACTCCAGAGTCCAACATTCATTTTCTGGGAGCTCTGACATTCTTTTTTTTTTTATGTGATTTGAAATAGCTGTTTCTACTCAGCTCCATTCTCCACCTGCAGCTGGGAGACTCTTAAGTCTAGCTTTGCATCGAAATAGCTGTGTCATTATGAAGAAAGTTACTTAACCATTCTGCTACAGCTAGACTTGACTTGAGAGCCTGCTCATTGTGCTAATGGGAATTCTGGATCAAAGAGAGTGACTTTGCAGAAGTTACACAGAATGTTAATGGCAGACTGGAACCTATAATTTCTAACTTTTTTAGTACTGTATTATGCTATCTTCCCTATCCTAAAAGTATGTGGTGAGGATCATGTAAGATAAATGTCAGTAGGACTTGATAGGCATAAAATATTACAGGGTAAATTATTTCCACTTGCTTTCTATCGTCAGGAGGCAGATACGATCCTCTGCATTGTCTTTTCTTGGTTCTTAAGCATCCTGACAGCAGGGATCATTTTTTATGTCTGTGTGTCCCTCTGGTAAAGGCCAAATTATACATATAGGTGTCAGGACACACTAATAAATGGACACCCTTTAAAACTAAAATTCTTTCCATTATTTATATAGGGTATACATAGTTAACTTGACCATCTAGTAATAAAAATTATACACTTCATATTCAGACTAGGGATTTATTACATTCATTACAAGTCATTTTCTGACTTCTTTGGAGACATTAAACTGAATAACATTTGGATAACATTTGGACATTAAACTGAATAACATTTGGATAAATAACATTTGGATAAAGAAAGCACTCATTTATGATTTTAGTATTTTTTTCTTATTGTGATTTAACTTCAGGCAGTTGTTAGTGACAAATTATAAGGTTTAATAAGGAGTTGGGATTTGCCTAGGATCAAATCTCACTCTTACTTATTAGTTTGCATGACCTTAGGCAGTTTTTTAAAAGCTTCTCGCCTTTCTCTGTTGCTAGACTAAGACAGTGATTAAGGTAAAAATGAACACTAGATACTGGACTCATTTACTCCCCACAACAGATACATGACATAGGTGAGGAAATTAAGGCATGAGTGATTACCCAACTAATAAATAGTGAAGTTGGCATTTGCACTCAGTCTAACTCCAGGGTCCATACTCTTTGGTCCCTGTGCTGTACTGACTTCCTGATTACTTTGTAAGTTGTTCTGAGAAATAACTGAGATAGAGTATGTAGAATGTTTGGTACAGTTGTGGTTCTCAAAGCTTTTTAGGTTTTGGAGTTGTGAATAAGGTTTTGTGGACTTAGAGATTAATTTAAGTGGAATTATGAATATATAGTTGTCTTTAGTTCTAAACAGTTCTGATAGCTTGTTGGAAGTGAAAGAATCACAGACATAATAGATCAGCATCTGCATTTTAAGAGCCTACATTTAAGATCCTTGGAGTTTAAGAAGTACTAGAATAGATGATCCTGAAGATTTCTTTCAATGCCCAGTTGTTGGGTTAGGGATTCTAGAGAATCATATAGCAAGGGTATTTTAGTGTTGATTATTGTATTTAGAGAAGAAAAATGATAATAAAGTGTTATTTTGATGTAAATAACTGTAATAGAGATATATTTCTATTTTTTGGCTTCAATGTTAGGTCCACTCTTGAGGTAATTAATACCTGCTTGAATTTGTAGAGAGTTTCTGATATGGTCCACAGTGATCCTAAATTTTATCATCTTGTATCATCTTAGGAAATAATTAGAACTCAATTTCTGTATGGTATAAGATGAATTGTTTTTCTTAATCAAATAATATAAAATATTAGCCAGTTACATATATATATATATATATATATATATATATATAGGAATGCTGAGAATAATACAAAACTTTCTAGTGTTGTACAATTCACTATTCTGGTGTTTCAATGAACAGTTTTAAATTTAAAGTTAACTATTTTAAGAGATTAACTACAAAGCAAATGATCACCTGACTTGATTGATTGAAAATGTGCAATTTATTAGTCTATGGAATATAAAAATTTCAAAGAAAGGATCTACTTTTGTAGATTGTTTTTTTAAATACAATAACATCTGTTTTCACTCTTAAATCATTAGTATCTGGCATATTATAGTGGGTATTGACAAGTATTTATTGAATGAATAAGAATTTGTGTTTTGATCATTTTGCTGCCATTTTCAAACGAGAGGAGGTAAGATTCTGAAAACTCCCGTTTGAGATATTTGAGCAATTCCCCATGTTAATTAACTGCTGCATTTAATAATTTCCCCCATATTAACTAATTTTGATTCTTTGAAAAATTTTTTTTAATTGTGAGAGGGTATGATTCAAACAGAAGAAGAAATATTACATTTATTATGCTCTTTTCCTTTATCTACAGAGGTAGCTGCTTGGTTTCATTTTTAAAACCTCTTAATATATCCAAACGTAAGTTGTTTAGTTTTGAAATACTGGCTAGCAAGCAATAGATCTAACTTTGTAAAGAAAGAATAATATTGTAAATATATAGTTGTCTTTAGTTCTAAACAATTCTGCTAGCTTGTTGGAAATGAAAGAATGCAGACATAATGGATCAGCATCTCCATTAGGTCAGATCTTATTCAAGTAAGTAGTTTGAATAAAATATCTGGGTCATAATCTGGTTTCTGCTTTCCTGAGAGATTATAAGAGAGGACTCAGCAGGGAAGTCAATGGATAACGTTTTGGGTGAATCTTGAGAAATAGCATCTGGTTTCCTTCCATAGTTGGGCATTTGGCGGTACTGTAGTGTGGATCCAGGTACTGGGTGTTCAGCCGAAGTGTTGTCAGAGGGACTGGACTGCTCTGTCCTTTATTCTAAATCCCCTTGGCTTACTTTTTTAGCTCTGGTGTAAAGTCAGAGATCACTTCTGTAGATGAAGTAGTATCCCCAGCTGATTCAGGGAGGAGATCTTGAGGGCAGAGCAGAAACTTCATTAGCAGGGCATTCTGCTCTCTGGTTAAAAAGTGGTCAGGGTAGGGATGCCTGGGTGGTTCAGCGATTGAGCACCTGCCCCTGGCTCAGGGCGTGATCCGCAGTCTCCAGATCGAGTCCTGCATCGGGCTCCCTGCCTGGAGCCTGCTTCTCCCTCTGCCTATGTCTCTGCCTTTCTCTCTCTGTGTCTTTCATGAATAAATAAATAAAATCTTAAAAAAAAAATGGCCAGGGTGAGGAAAAAGGAAAATAAAATTACAAATGAATAGGAATTGCACCAGCCTTATGTAAAAGAAGAAATTTTTAAAAACTTCCACAGAGTGACATAAAAGAGAATATGAATAAGTAGAGAAATATTACTCTGGGTAGGAGGATTCATTATTATAAATTCTCCTTAAATAAATCCTTTGTAAGATTTCTGTTTATAGGTTATCTTGTTGAGATCTTCTTATATAGTCACATAAATATAACTTACATAGCAAACATATGTAGTTACTTTATTTTTCTCCATGCACTTATCCTCATCTAATACAACTATAAATTTATTTATCATGTGTTTTTTTTTCCCCCTTCTGGATTGTAAACTTAACGTAAGTGTATAAATTTACTAGAGTATGCTTGTCTTTCTCTCCTTACTAGAATGCAGCCTTATGAGGATGTTGTATTCCTTGTGGTTTCCCTTAGCACCTTGAGCTTATGACACATAGAAAGCAGTCAATGACTGGTGAATGAGTGAATAAATAAAACTGTCCTTTCTCTTATAATCCATAGAACTTATTGTCTATTTCATAGCTGTTTGGTCATTAATTTTGTTCACTTTAGCATCTTATAATGCTTTCTATTATTTTCTTTTGGTTCAGTGTCTAATTGTTTCATTCCTGTAAGACATTCTTCTCTGTGCTCCTTGATGGCAGGAAGGGGACAAATACTTCCTTTGTATACCTCACAGTACAAGGCAAATGGATGTAGGAATTTGTTGAATTGAATACGTTCATTTATTCATAATTACTTAAATTGCTAAAATCCAGTTTGCCTTCAACAAAAGGAGTATTTTAAATATACAATACAGTATAATTCTAAACAAAATGTTTTTTTTTAAAATTTTGTTTTGTTTTTAAGGGCTGAAAATTTTTGGAGATGTTTTTGAGCTCATGGTATATTTTGGTAATTGAAATTGGAAGCTGCAGTTTTACAAATTTCTGTGTACCATTTGAGTAAAAGAAACAATTTCCAATGAGATGTGGATTTCTTACCTTGAAATTTCAATTTTTAAAAAAGTCTTATGCTGTAGTTATATTGGAACTTAGTTTTAAAATGGAATATTCTAAACAGGTACAACTTTATAGTCTACTTAACTTTTTGTATAAATGATTTTCTAAGTACTTTTTCTTTGGTATTTCTCATTTCAGCATATCATTCAACAACTTGTATAATAATTGCCTGATATGCATTTACATTGCCATTAGATTTAAAAAGAATCATTTCTGATGTACTTAAATCCCTTTCTCCATATAGATTTTGTATATTGTTTCTTGGAGATAAATCTCCAAGAATGTAGTTAACATTTTCAAAAGTAAATATATAACAATTCCTGAAACAGCCACTGTATGTGTTTAAAAGGAGAAATGTAAAACTATGTAAAAGTTTTGTTGATTCTTTTTTAATTCATTTATTTATTAAAAATAATATTTTTTCTTTGCTTTATTTCAGACCAGTTTATCCATATGGGGATGGGGAAGCCTTGGCATTGTCCTTTCTCTAATAACCTTTGGACCCTTTGTAATATTTTATTTGGCCTTTTATATCCTCTGCTTTGTGGGTGGGTAAGTATTCTCAATGATAATCTTATAGTTCAGATGTCATATTTTTGTTAGAAATTGAAACAAATGACCATGAGACCTCAATAAAAGAAAAACGAGCATGAGAAATGGTAGTATGATTTATTTGTGAATGCTATTTTTACAATTATTTTTTACCAAAGTTAAATAAAGTAAAATTGATACCCAATAAAATAAAAGTGATGGCGATTGTTAGGTGTACCAGAAATATGGGTAGTCATCTTCAAAAAATTTTCCATTTTTGATGAGACAGACTTTTTTTGTATGATTTGTAAAGTTTTAAAGATTTTTTTATTCCTTTTGGTGTTACTACGTTTTGAAGTTGAAGATTTTTTACCTATTATAAGATTAATAAAATAAGTTAAATTGACATGATTCATCACATTTCACATAGTATAGAAGATACTGTTTCATTAATTAGACTTCATACAATAATGTCACTTACTTCCTTAGTGAGTGCTCTCATTTTGTTACAGAAAATTCAAGTACCTAATTTTGCCATTTTCTCTTCATTTGTTTATTTGATTATGCTTTACTTTGAGTTGATAAACTTTTACAAGAGAAGTTTCAGTTGTGATTTAGTATAGTTTCCTATGCAGAGCATTTGGTATCAGATGTGAATTACACCTAAGAAAAGTATAGAAAAGAGAGGTAGATGCTTGTTACTTAGATGCTCAAACCAAGGTAGCTTAATTGAACTGAGTATTTTATTGTTACTATATATATTTTTATATATGCTTCTGTGTGTGTATGTATATGTATGTGTAAGATACATTTATGTAATTATTTGTGAAATGAATACCTTTGAGTTCTTTTTAAAACCTTTTTTGAGAACCCCCCCCCCCCCCCCCCCCCCCAGTATTTGAAGGAATCATTTGAACTTACAGGTTTAGAGAACTTTGCTGAATTGAATAGCATATATAAACTGTGGCCTGAAAGACTGCATAAGACTCTCAGGGAATGGCTTCTGAATATTCTTACCACCTCCTACCTCTTTCATGACAGAGTTTGAAAGTTACGTGTGGTCATTTTAGAGGAAGTGCACCCACTGTGGAACAAGTGAGAAATCAACTACGTTTATTTTAGATTTAATATTTTCATTATAATTTCTTAGAAATAGTACTGAACACTGAAACAATAAAGAAATAAGCCACAGGAATCAGATAAATGGAATTTTGAATATTATTATTGACTAAAAAGATGATTGAAGACTATAGATCTGCAGCCCCATGGGCTTCCTGAATTACACTCTTTTGTCACAAATTAAGATTGGAGCAGAATGGTTGCATAGCTGTATGGTTGCTCCTCTCTCTGAGGGGGTCATGACTGCTTTTACTGATTGCAAAGGAGATGTTTCTCTGAAAAGGAGAGGTTTCTTCTCTTTCATAAATTGAATAAACCCTTGGCAAAAGTGAAGGAGGATTTCAGACGATTTCCCAATATTTCAGAACGGGAGAAAATTGAGCTTTATTTGTCAGGAGAAACCCTAGGAACTCTTGGACGTTAGGGGGATGGAGAGTCATTTCTCAAACACTAAAGTGCTCCATATAAAGTTTTGGAAGAGGGGAAAGGTGATGAGTCCATGCATTTCAAAGTCATGATAACCTTTCTTGTTCCCTTTTTGAGTGTAGATTTATCAGGGAGTAATCAAAATTGTTTTTAGATACTTCTAAAGTTCAGTAAAAATTTTTAGATAAGATATTGGCAAGTATGCCAGGGGCACTAAAACTTCTTTAGATAATATTAAGAGTCACATGGTAGGGTCTGAAATTCTAAATTCATAGTATATATAAATGTTCTGATCTGATGTTCTGTTCCAGATTATTAATCTTGGTGAAATTCACTGCCATAGTAAGGAGACTTCAATTTAAATACTACAAAGCCTCCCAAAATTATCTCAGGGGATTAGTGAAGCATTTCTAGATTACTCAGTTATGGTCAATGAGTACCACAGTACCTGAGTCAAATCTTTCCTTTTTGGCCTCTAATTACAAAGAATGATTGTTTTTTTCTCTAATGTAGTTTAGTGTAGTTTAGTGACTTATGGATTTCAAGAGCAAATGTAAACTTTTAAATATTAAACTCAGGTAAGATTATTATATTTCATAGAATAACCATTTCTTGATTTTAGTGGTTGTTTTTTATTGTGTAGGTCTTTAAAGAAACCTTTTTTCATAAAATGCAAGTTTGAGATGAATTAATACATTTTCCTATGGAAACCACCTTTTTTTTTTTTTAAGTTCTGCAGTTAACCATCTACAGTGTTGATAATGTATATATTGTGCTGATAGTCAAAGCTAATTCCATGTTTTCTAATATAGAGATAATATGGAAGGAAAATCACTTAGAGATTTTTTTTTTTTGGTTATTTTGGGATACTATTCATACTGTATTATGAGTTATTTAATGGAATTCTGTTATTTTGGGTGTTGCAGTGATTTGTAGCACCTGTTTTTATTTAAACCTTAAAGCTGAAACTATTAGGTTCTTTGTAAGATTAGACCATTCCTTAGCTTACTTCCTACCATTATACGTTAGACAGATGTTACTGTTTTATCAGTCTGTCTCATGATAATAATTTTAGAAATACATGGTTAATATAAGCATTTAATTGTGTCTGTAAATGTGCTTATCATGAGATAAAACTTAAATATAGGACCAGCTTGATTATTAGTAAGAATATCAGATACAAGACAGGTGAACTTTATTGACAATTCCGAGGCCAGCTTTTTTAAAAAAACTAAAACAGGATTGATGACATGGGCTGATTTTGACTCTGTTTTCTCAACTTGTCTTTCCTTTTGTGGTGCTTGCACTAAAAAGCAGATCGCCACAAAAAGCAGAGGACTTTGAGAATCTTCCTTTTAGTAGTTGAAGCTGACCCATATTTTATTTTTCATAGTTCCCTTCTTGTCACAACAGCGTTTGAATCATTGTAAGATTACTGTGAGATTATTATAAAGTTAGAATTTTATGTTTTTCTATTATGGATTTCTTAGCTACTTCGTGGTGCTTAGATTTAACCAGTAAATTTTAAATACAGGAAATACTGGTAGCATTTAGTGAGTAGTTAAAATAAAGCAGTTCTAAACCAGTTTTTATCTTACCTCAAGTCTATAATTGTTTTAAAAATAGCCATATAAAAAATGTATTTATATGTATTTTTAAATTCCAGTCTGTTAACTGTTCTCTTTTTTTCTTCCATAGCTTTTATTTATTTATTCTGTTTTTATAGTGGCAAGTTATATTATTATCTCATGTTACTTACTTAATAGAACTATAGAAATGTGTGACTTTAGCTTTAGATTTAGATCCTATTTGTCTTTATCCTTGGTTAACTAGCCTACTTAGTGAGGGCTGATTTTCCTAAAGTTGAAACTTGTTGCCTGGGATTCTTTTTTTTTTTTTTTTTTAAGATTTTATTTATTTATTCATGAGAGATACAGATAGGGGCAGAGACACAGGCAGAGGGAGAAGCAGGCTCCATGCAGGGAGCCCGACGTGGGACTCGATCCCGGGATCCCGGGGTCACGCCCTGGGCTGAAGGTGGTGCTAAACCGCTGAGCCACCCGGGCTGCCCGCCTGGGATTCTTTATGAAATGTATTATATGAAAACTTTGAAAGGCTTTCTTGTATAAATTCACAAAATGCTTATGGTTGTTTTAAACTTTAGAACATAACAAAACTGCCAGTTACTTGCCTTGCTTGCCAAAGTCAAAAGCGGATTTTTTTGGTGAGTGATAAATCAACTATTAAATCTGAAAAATATATTTGATGAATAGGTGTGTTAAGTTATAATAAAATTTTCTTTTTGTATCTATAATTAAAGTTTTTCTTCCCCAGGGGTTTTGTGGTGACTCTCCTGTTTGGAAAAACAAACTCAGAGAAGTACCTAGAGCAGTGTGAACACTCATTTCTTCCTCCAACATCAACTGGGATTCCTAAGGTAAATAGAGTAAAGGAATTTAAAACCTCAGAGTTTTGTTCTGTGAAGTGATGATAGTATGGTCATCTATATATGGCTTGGTAGATTTTCCTATAACTTACTAGTGCTCACTATAAACTTATGAGAGACTTTCTGATCACGCTTAGAAAATGAGTTTTAAAAGGTTACTTTGAAAACTTTCGTAGCATTAGATCTTAAGAGGAATGCAAATTTTAGGAAAAGTAGAAATTTGAAGCCTTTCCTACTTCAAAATTTCTCACAATCTAAATAATATTTGCCGATTTTTAATATTTTTGAGGATAACAGATTTTTTTTCTGGATGTCTAGTTGGATTAATTTGAGATATAGTGTTTGGTTTGTACCAGCGCCTTGAGAAATAAGGTTATTGATGGACTTAAAGATGACAGAGGAGTAGCAAGTTAGAAGTAAACTATAGAGATTTTTAAATTAGGAAACAGTGCAATAAAATATTGTGATTTCCTTAAAGTGCTTAGAAGAAATGAAACGAGAAGCCAGGACTATAAAGATTGATAGAAGATTGACAGGTGCCAATATAATTGATGAACCTCTCCAGCAAGTGAGTTTTCGTATGTGGTATTTGAATTCCTTATATTGTGTTGTAAGGTGTATTTCTTTTGAAAATACCAGGAAATAATTTTTACTATTTATGTGGTATGCTGGAAATTCATTATAATGCTGTTCTTGGATTCTGTACTTAAAGATGCTGCCTTATTTATGAAATCATTTATAACGAAGAGGTAATATTAAAGCCTTTTGTTTGAATTTGCATTTAGTAAAAATGTTTTTGCTGACATATTTGCAATGTTTCTAATTATTTTAAAGTTAAATGCTCTTTAGCTGATGAACAAGCTTAGTGTTTTGGCGAATAAGACATTTTTTTAAAACAAATATGCCTGATTTGATTAAAAATATTAAAAATTAGAATTAAAGTAATTATTTTTCCTCGATATTTTTATTGATGTTTATTTGATTATGTGATTATTATAATGTGTTCTTTAAAATTCTAACACTTCTTTTATAGATAAACCCATATTTAGTTTATCTGATTTTCAAAAATAATATACATTCAGTTGTATCACTTACTGTTTATTGACTGATTTACTATTGTTGGCAGTATCAAAGGTATTAGAATTAAGTGAACTCCTGTGTCTTTTTTTGTAATTTGACTACAAGAAATCTGATGGTATGATCTTGGAAAAATGGTTTCTTTTTGAGAATTAAGGTCAATTGGCATTATTTTGAACCTCATTCCTTCAAGCTAATTAAAACTCTTCATTATAATATAGCACTGAAAAATTTATTTTTTTTACAAGCTCTGTCTTTAACCTGAATTGGGGTGGGAGTTGACCAAAGATAACTCTTTAATTTTTAAAAAATTTGGGAAGTGGATGAATTAGGACACCAAAATAATTTAAAAATTTTTTGAAATGGTTTTTTAGCATATTGATATTTTTGTAATAAAGGCAGTTTTTTAAATCATAATTTAGTATGTGGAGAGTAAATATAAATTGGTAAATAATCCTTTCAGGTTTTCATTTGCCGCCGATACTTTATAGATCCTAAAAAGTTGTATTTTTTCCCCAATATTTTGTTTTAGGTTATCCAGTTTTCCTTGAGGGACTATGTCCAGTATTGGTATTACACACTAAGTGATGATGAATCTTTTCTTCTTGAAATTAGGCAGACTCTTCAAAATGCACTCATTCAGTTTGCTACTAGGTAAGGTCACTGATGCAGAAAAATTTAAATACGTTGTTTATACCAGTAAGGAAAATGACTTTTAAATGGAAGAGGAAAATTAGTTATTTAAAGGTAAGTAGAACAGTGGATTATTGTGAGATAACTTAGATTAAAGAACTAGAGCTCTAAAAACCTGTACTTCTTTAAATTTAACCTTTACATTTACAAAATGTTTATCGTGGTTAAACTCTGTTCTCTCAGTCTGAATGTCAGTTTCTCCCTCAGGGTCCAATCATGTGACTTTCAGCCCACTTACTGAGAATACTTTTTTCACCTCTTACTCAGATACTGTTTTATTAGAATGCCATGAAAATAGTTTTAGTAAAACTATTTTACTTTTGACACATATCTTCTTATAGAAGTCCTCTCAGGGGGAGAGGAAACCAAAGGAGCATAAATCATTGGAGACTTTTCAGTTTATTTATTTTCAGGAGGAAGTGTATTTTGATGAATTTGCTCTAAGAAATTTTTGTGAAATATGCTAAAATTCCTACTTTACAAAACCCACTTATATACTACCTCCTCTATAAGAAAATATTTTGGTCCATAGCATTCATTATATTTAAACTACTTGATTTTCTTGGGTGGCTGTTTCATATACAGAAATGACTTATTTTTGAGAGAAAGGATTTTATATTTAGATGAATTTGAAATTTCTTCTTATTCTTTTTTTTTTTTTGATTAAAAGATTTCCCTGCTAGTCTACAGCCTCGAGACAGGAAGCTGTGTGCCCTGGTCATGAGTATGCTTTCAAATCTGAAGGTGTTGTTTTTCAGCCAACCACATTTTTTCCCACTTAGGTTCTTGAAATACAGTCTTGTACTTCTGAGAGTCTTGGACAATAGAGCTTTGCCCTGAGGCTTTTAATGTATTTTCATCTCTGTGCACATAGATATTTCTAGCTCATGCTACCTGTCAGGACTTTTCATCCGTAACTCATTTAATCCTAAACTTTAGAGTAGGAGGTTAGTTCCTCAACCTCAGGTCATTGGGGGAGACCTGCAGTAATGTTTATGATTTGAATAATAACCTAACTTGTAGAGATAGATTTGAGCTCCTTCTCCCTTAGTATTAACAGAGATGTTTGCAGAGTAGCCAGCCTTAATTACGAGTGTCACTTGTAATTTTCTGTGGAACACAGAAAATAAAGTGTAATCAAAGTTCAAAACTAGGATTTTATCTCCTTTATTTCATATATATAACATTATTGAGTATTAGGTATTCATTCTTTCAGATAACTCTTCCATTCAGTCATTGACTACTTTCTATAATAACATCATCCTAATGACTTTTTTTTCCTTTTGAAAGATGGGAATAAAAAAAAAAAAAAAGAAAGATGGGAATAGGCGTTCATTATTGATGTGTCTGGCTGCCTAAATATATATTGAAATACAACAAATCTTAGTCCTGGAAAGAACTTTGAACTAGTAATTAGGAGACTTCAGTTTGCATCCTGCTCTACTAGTTAGCTATGAAACCATGGGCATATATTTTAAACATTTTGAATCTTGATTTTTCTCACATGTCAATTGAGCATAATAATACTTGCCCTGTTCCTCACAGGGTTATTGTTGGCATCAAATTCATCTATCCATTCAGCTAATATTTTATGCCTCCTTTGTACCAACCAGGTGCTGCAGATACTACAGTGTGTAAAACAAGATCCCTGATGTATGAGAATAATTATGAAAATGTTTTGAAATTGTGAAGGAATTTAGAAATAAGTTTTTAATGCTCTCCAGCATTTATAATTTCACAACAGAAAAGGTCCAGAGGTATTAAATGGTTAGTCCAAGACTATCCAGTGAATTGGGACAGAGTCAGAATTAGAATCAGACTGTTCTTAATAGTCTAGTATTCTTTCCTCCATCCCTACCAGATATATTATGGTCTAGATTTTTCATCTTAATTTTCCTACCTTTTTTTTTTTTACCTTTCATTGCAATGCTCTCCCTGTTTTTGATCCCCCAAACCACCTTCTCTTTACACTTCATGTAATTGTTCTGTTCTCCACCCCCCTTTGTAACATTGTACACTATAAAGCTGAATATTTAAGTGATTGCAGGAAGAGAGTCAGGTTTCTTCCATCCTAGACTGTTCTGAATTTATATCTTTGCTTTCTCATGGGCCTTAAGTTTTTGGACAAATTAATCAAATTAATGAGCCTTAGTTTACTCATTCATAAAAGGCTCACAATAACAAAGTTACTTTTGAGGCTGTTTTCAGGCTAAAAATGACATGAAGTGAAGCCCCTCGCATTCAGTAAGGCTCAGCGATTGTGCTATCTCTATTAATGACTTTATTTTTGTTCTGTGTTGTTTTTTTCTATTGCGACTAAAAGGTACGTCTTACAGAGTCTCCATGACTGTTTTCTTTGCTAGTATCGAGAAAATTAGGTCTTTTTACAATTATTTGAGTACTACTTCAGTTCAGTGCTGACTGTTGTGTATGCTCGAACATACAAGTGAGCTGTTATTATTGCCTTTGTCCTTCAAGTCACGGTCTTGTATAGGGGCCCATGAAGTCCTAAAAGTATATATAGAATTGTTTTTTTCCCTATCAGGTGGTTACAGATTTCATTTTAAAAAGGGCCTATCAATCCAGAAAAGATTTAGAACCACTCAGCTCTAGTGTTCATATTTATTCATTATGCTGAGCAGAGTATCAGCATGAAATGAAATGTTAATTTTGAGTTATAACAGGAAGAAAAGATAGACTTAGAGTCTGAAGTCCTGAGTTTTGAGTTTTAGTGCTATTATTAGGCTGTATGGTTTTGAATGTGCAAGACACATAAATTCTTAGAGTCTGGTGACCCATATCTTCTTGTCAGGTTATTAGGGTTAAATGACATCATGAGTGAGAGAGTACTTTGTAATGATAACACTTTGTGTTAACATTTTTAGTACCTGTTACTCTATTTTTTTTCAAAGATTTTATTTATTTATTCATGAGAGACACAAGAGAGAGACAAGAGACATAGGCAGAGGGAGAAGCAGGCTCCCCTCAGGGAGCCCGGTGTGGGACTTGATCCCTGAGCTACCCAGGATCCCAGAACCTGTTACTCTAGTAGCAGTTTAGGGATGGAAACCTTCATAGAACACTCTTGATTTCTCTGTCATAGAACCTGGGTGTGAACTAGGCTGCAACGTTAGGCATTGAATCTGAGATCACCTTTGTATTTTTATTTCTCCTTCAAATACGATATTATGATACAGGACTGAGTCCTGGGAAGTATATATTATAATTCTATCTGTACCATTGAGTTATAGCATACTTAAAATTTCTTAATATATGTGTAAAATAATAATATTAATACTTGTAACAAACTTAACAATTGTGAGGGGCAAATGAGATGATGTCCAAGAAGCATTTCCTGAAGTATTTGTCGGCCAATGATTGGTATTTTGAGCAAGTTACTTGACTTTCTATGTCTCAATCTCTGCATCAGTAAAATGGGTTAAGTATCCCATGGGGTTGTTGTAATGTTTATATAAAGGAGTAGTGCTTATGGAACATCACAGGAAATGTTCGGTGAATGTTACCTTGGTTGTTACTATTTTGGTTATTTATTACCTTCCTAGGATATATACACAGATTCTTTGTCTTAATTTGTTTCGTTTCAAGGGGAAGGAGCAGGTGGAGACAATTAAAACACCTAAAATGGAGAGAAATAAAGTAGTCATTTGTGTGGTACTGAGAGCAGTTTTTATATAGAGGTAAAATGGACCAGAATAACTGAGGAAGACCTCATGTGGATTGAGGTTAAAGCTGATCTTCAAGAATGGATATGTGGGATAGAGAAAGGGATGAAGGATATAGTAGAAAAGAGCAAAGTTCTGAGAACGGGGATAAGATTAGTGTGGTAGAAGCCACAAGGAAATACAAGTGATCAAGGAACCTTGATCATAGGTGTGAAATGTGGCAACTGTGTTCCTACATCTCTGTTCTCCTTAGCCCCAAGGTTAGCAGGAAGGAGATATGATGAGTTTTCCTGTAGGAGGAGGAAGTATGGTTATGTAGGTTCCTAGTAGATGCACTGTGTTCTCCTAAAGGGTTTTCCCGTAGGAGGAGGAAGTATGGTTATGTAGGTTCCTAGTACATGCAGTGGTTGTAATACTAATGATAGCACTCTTTTTGCAACGATGGGGGATATGTTCTGAAAGTTTAACCATTTTTCTTACAACTTTTTGCTATAGAAGTAATAGATCATCTATTTCTAGACTTGTCCAAAAGGCAGGCACAATTCAAATAATGGACATTTGCAACAGTAAAGTTGTACACTCTTGTCACTTTACAAGTTTTCCTTGTAAATGGCAAAATGTTTTCATTTCTTTTGGAAATATAGGAATAGAATTTCTATGTCTTGTCACTCTTTAATTTTTGAAGAACTGCAAATTGATTTTCTTTCTTTTTTTTTTTAAAAAGATTTATTTATTTATGATAGAGAGAGAGAGAGAGAGAGAGAGAGAGAGAGGCAGAGACACAGGAGGAGGGAGAAGCAGGCTCCATGCCAGGAGCCTGACATGGGACTCGATCCCGGGACTCCAGGATCGCGCCCTGGGCCAAAGGCAGGTGCTAAACTGCTGAGCCACCCAGAGATCCTCTGCAAATTGATTTTCAAAGTAGCTGCATATTCTCACCAACACTATATTACGATGCTTCCATTTTCTCCACATCCTTACTTATACTTGCTTTTATCTTTTTTTCTTCAAGTTTTATTTATTTAAGTAATCTCTGTACCCCACATGGGGCTTGAACTCACGACCTTGAGATCAAGAGTCACATGTTCTTCTGACTTAGCCAGCCAGGTGCCCCATGATTTTTTGAATCTGTCTTTTGAGTTACTGCCATCCTAGTGGGTGTAAACTGGCATTTCCTTATGGTTTTAGTTTGCATTTCCCCGATAGGTAATGATATTGAACATTTTTTCATATGCTTGAGTCATTTATATAGCTTCTTTAGAGAATGTCTATTCAGATCTTTTCCCCATTTTTAAATTAGGTTATTTGTAATTTTATTATTAAATGGAGGGTACTATAGTCAGTTTTTGTAAATAGAATTTTATTGGACAGTCACACTGATTTGTTTGTATTTTTGTCCATGGCTGCTTTTGTACCACAATGGCAGAGTGGACTAATTGTGACCCAGATAGTGTGGTTGCTCTTTGGCTCATTAGAGAACAAGTCTTCTGATCCCTGAAATAGTTTTGTAGTCATTAAGTTTAGGAAGTATTGTTAAACAAATAGGAAATATATTAGAATAAAAATCATGCAAAATAGTGTATGATTTTAGCTATGTAATAAAAACCTGTAAATATGTATGCAAAGCAAAGAGACTAATGGGAAATATGCTAAAATATTAACTGATCTTTGGATTGTGGATTCATGGCTGATGATAACTGATGCTGAAAATCAAAAGAAGGAAGTTACACTTTACAAAATGAGAATGTATTACTTTTATAGCCAGAGACAGAAACATTTGGTAGTGAGCAATAAAGATACCGAGGATGGCGTTTTTTAAACTAAATTAATTCTCTTGTTGCTCTGTTTTTTTTTGTTTTTTTTTTGTTTTTTTGTTTTTTTTTTTTTGCTTATGAATGCATAAGAATCATCTTTTTCAACTGTAGATGATGTGTTTTGTATAGGCAGCCACTATCCCTTTATTTCTTTGGACGGTGATCTGGAAACTAATGCTTAATATAGCTTTTTTGTATGTGATGAAATAGTGAATAGTCAATAAATTCTTGTTGATTGAATTCCCATTTATGACTTTTGCATGTTACTTTTTTCCCCACAGAATTTTAATACATTTTAATGTTGGGTCTAGGAATGTTTCATTTGTCAGGTACATTTTACTAGCAGTTTTGTTTATTAAAATAGTTAAGCATTACTTGAATTTTTTAATTCTTAACACTATACCTAAGAGGATGCACACTTAGCCCTAGGTTGTTTATTTATTTTTTTTCCTTTCCTGTAGATTGATTAAGGCTTCCAGCTCTCTGTTCTTTACACTCAACCTCTAAACTAGGTGAGTGTGCTTTATGTGTGTTTCTCTCAGTTGTTCATTGTATTCTGAGATCCACGTCCTTTAGAACATCTGGATCTTTAACTTCTGAAGCATTGGAGCACAGGATGTAGAACTGGACTTCTTATGTAGTGTTATAGTTCACTAAATACCATTTCCTTTAATATGGTTATATAAAACTGCATACCTAAAATTTTTCTCCATTTTTCCAATTTGTTTATAACTTTAAGAGTCAGGAGATTTTGTGTTCTCGTTAATGTACAGTAAAGAAAACACTGGATTGAAAATTAAGAACCTTGATTTATTTTTTTAAGCAAAACCTTGATGTCATTAGCTATGTAATCTAGAATAAGTAAAGTCTGACTCTGCGGTGATAGGGACTTGTAATTATTTCAGATCCCTTGAAATTCTAAAATACTAGGACTCCCTGGTGACGTTGGTACTAACCTTGGTTTTTTTTATTTTTTATTTTTTTATTTTTCTAGTCCTAGCTTGTCCTCAAAACATGTGCTCACATATTCTGTCACACCTTACATTTTGAATACCATTTGGGGAGTTGTTTTTTATAGTGTCTGATGTTGCTAATTAGATTTAATTTACTTAGGAATTAAAGTACTTCTCTAGTCTATTGTTTTACTAGTAGGAGGTTTTAGAATAGGATGATAATAAAGCTTTTATACCTTGTATTATATTTCTATATGGTCAGAAATAAATATAACATTTGTTATATTTCTGTGCTTGACTTCAGACATAAGAGACATTTAGTAGACTAATCTTTTCTTGATGGTTAAATCATATATTAGTGAAAATTTAAAAATTTTTATTTGATTATCCAGATGATGCTATCCTTACAGAATGCAGAAAACAATAACTTTGTAGTTTTAGAAGTCTACTGTAAGTTTTCTGAAGTGTAAATATTTCCACCATGGTAGATTTTAAGCTGTTACCAGGAAGTCACTGAATGTGGAACTAGGAAAGAGAGGTGCGTATTTGGCTCTTCCACTTTTATTTTCTCCCCCAACTGGGAAGAGGTGCAGCCAGTGAAGGGAGCAGACAGGTTTTTAATCACCAGGGAGTGAGACTTATTTCCTTATGTGGTTGCTAATTTAGCTCTTATAAAAGAGGAATTTTCCATATGTATTTGAGGATTATGGTAGAGAGCAATAGAAAATTTCATGTAACTTCAGGAATGTTGTGGAAAAAAAATTTCATCTATTACTTACTTTACAATCTTATTTTTTTCCCTTACAACATTCCTGTGCCTAAAAATATGCTTGAATTCAATTTCAGGCTGAAACATAACACTGTAACTAAGTGTTCCCTCAAAGTCTCCTGAAGAATGGAAACAGGTTTATGTATTTTACAGAGTATATCCTTTCTAATAATGAATTGTTAGGGGGAAGGTTACTGCCTGATACAATGGCTAAAGGAAGAAGGGATTCTTTAGCAGACAAAAAACGAATAAAAAATTCTCAAAGATGCTTGCTTATTAAAATATATCCAGAAAAACTAGGAATTTTACTACAGTAGAGATTTTTAAAATTGCCTAATTTTTACATAGAAAATGAACTCCTAGGAAATTAATACATATTATTATAAATTTATGTGATTGGTTATTTCCTTTATTGATTAATATATCTTTAAAACATCTTTAAATGTGTACGTGTGCGTATATGTCTACATATCTACACTATGCAGTGTACAGTGCCATTCTTACTGTTTTCAAATATGGTCTTAGTCATTTCTGAGAAAAAATAGCGTGATGTCAGGAACATAACATTTATTATAGGATTGTTTCTATGAGAAGTCAGTTTTTACTGTTATCATTTTGATATAAAAGACCTTTTTTAGGAAAAGTATTCTGCCAAGAATGGGAAGATTACGTTTACTGCTAAACAGCTACCCATGTCTTTAGTCAGGTAAGTCTACTACATGGTGATCCTTGCATATACCGTGCTCACTCTTCTTTTGTTCATTCCTATATCCTTTTTTTCTCTTGTTTGATTTACATTCATTAAGACTTGTTTTAAGTGTGGCCTCTTAATCCTTTAAAATTACAACATATTGCTTAATTAACCTCTACTTTTGTGTGTGGTTATCGTCAACAAAATTTTAAGCTACTTTTGCCATGGTTTCGATTCACTACTGTAGTAGCAGTTCTCTTAATTACTTCAGTTAGCCAGTATTCTCCATTCCCTGTGGTAGACACACGCATACAGACTCATGCACCTGGCATTAAAGCTAGGTGAAGAAACTACTTTGTAGTACTTCTGTCCACTTCTGTTCCCATCTTTGAGCTTTAGGTTTCTGGGTCCTGCCCCCAGAAAATCTCATGCACTTGGTCCATGGTGTGAGTTGAACATGTGTGATTTAGAGGAGAAAGTTGACCAAGCATGGTAAAAAAAGTTGTATTTGTTTCTGAACCCATGTATACCAGTTATACTTTTTATTATAAACATCATTTAATTTATTCCTACATAGTTGGAAGAAGTACGTGAATGGCAAGGTAGTTTCTATAAAAACTAAGTCATTGGTTTTGAAATTTTACTCAAGCTAGTTGCTAAATAGATTGTAGTTGAGTCAGATGTGCAGAAACAATCAGGTGTGCAGATGAAATATTAGTGTAAAGTCCTGAAGGACTCTGCATTCAGATTTGTTCACAAATGTCTTTAGTTGTCATGCCATTGAAAAGAAACTGGCCACCATAACTGTTGCAGTGTTGTAATGTGACAAAAGCTGCATTAATATCACTTGGCAAAACCTTAGTCAAATAAAAGGTCTTAGTCTTATATTGAAAGATTTATATGATTTAAGTTAAAATGAGATATATTCATGATTCCCTCTTTTGGTCAGATATTTTGATTTACTAACCAGTTATCAGCTTTCCATGTAATATGTCCGTGTGTGTGTGTGTGTGTGTGTGTGTGTGTGTCTGTGTGTTGCACATGCTACAATGGGTATTCAGGTAATACAATCATGGATTCTTAAAGCTCTAAATGTCCTTAGAGAAAACAAACCCAGGGAAGTGATGTGACTTGCTGAATTTCACAACAAATGAAATGGTAAATCTTTTACTTGAATTAAAGACATAGTAGCCAATCCAGTGCTCTTTTAGAGAAATACTTAGTGATTTTGGTGTGTTTTTTGCATTACTGATGATGAGCTGTACACTGCTTAGCATAGATAGGACCAGTGAAGTAATTTATATAATCTCATTGTCCGCCTATATATTTGGGATATTTATTGCATATTTTTGGTATTAGCATTAAGTAGCTTGGGGATTTAGAAAGGTAAAAAGGGCTCCTTACTTTATATTCTTTTGCAGAACTTTAAGAAGTAAAGAGGAAACCATTATGTGCATCTCATGTTGCCTTTCTCTAGGCACCTACTTACAGTGTTTTGACCCTGAAAGAGGAATCAGTAAATCAATATCTATTGAGTGTCTCCAATGTTCAATACATTATTTAGCCATGTGAGATAGCACTGTGGATAAAGTGAACACGGAATAAAACAGACAAAGTCTCTGGCTTCCTAGGATTTTTTTCTCAGCAGTTGAATTTATCTCTAGCAGTTGGATTATTTAACTCTAGGTTTTAAGTGCTCTAAAAAGTGAAAAAAATTGGCACTGTGAGAGTGTATAACTGGAGATCCATACCTAGTCTGAAAGCATATGGCAGAGAGAGAGAGAGGGATAAGGGGCAATGAAGGCTGCCATGTGGAATAGACATTTTAGGTAAACTCTAAAGTAAGTGGGAATTGTTAAGTGAATGTGGGGGAGAGAAGGGAAGTGTGTGAAAAGTGGGCAATGGTGAGCAAACTTGGCAGAGGGATTAGCTTGTTCAGAGGCTCTGAGATAAGGGGCATATGTGAGAAATGGAAAGAAAGCCTGTGAGTCAGCAGAACAGAAAGGAAGGAAGAGGGTAGAACAGATGGTGATGAGGAAGTAAGCATGGTTGTCCTGGGTATGCAAGGTCTTAGAGAAAGTATTCATGCTTAGCCCTTAGATCGAAAGGGACTTCTTGAAGGGTTTTTGAATCTCTTATTTTGTACTATCATATTTGTATTTTTGAAACGATCACTCTGGCTGCTCTATGGAAAACAGAATGGAGGGGAGAGAAAGGTAGATGTGGGAGACCATCTAAAATAAAAGGCTAGAATCAAAAGATGATTGGATAAAGAAGATGTGGTATATGTATACAATGGAATATTACTCAGCCATTAGAAATGACAAATACCCACCATTTGCTTTGACGTGGATGGAACTGGAAGGTATTATGCTGAGTGAAATAAGAAAATCAGAGAAGGACAAACATTATATGGTCTCATTCATTTGGGGAATATAAAAATTAATGAAAGGGAATAAAGGGAAAGGAGAGAAAATGAGTGAAAATATCAGTGAGGGTGACAAAACACAAGAGACACCTAACTCAGAAACGAACAAGGGGTAATGGAAAGGGAGGTGGGTGGGGCATTGGGGTGACTGGGTGATGGGTACTGAGGGGGGCACTTGGCGGGATGAGCACTGGGTGTTATGCTCTATGTTGGCAAATTGAACTCCAGTAAAAAAATTAATAAAATAAAAGGCTAGAAATAGAATGCTGGCATTAGGGATGGAGATAAAGGCATGAAAATACATATTCAGAGAGATATACTTTATAGTTTGGTTTTTGCTCTTGTACTTTAATGAAACTTCATTACTTGTTTGCATTCCTAGTTAACTTTCATAATTCTTGCAATTCTGTAAAGATACGTAAGCTTCAGGGGTCTGCTATAAATATTAGATTTTCAAGGTAGGGTTAGAATATATTACTCTCTTGGTCATATAGGAAATAACGCTCTCCTGTATTTAAGTTGAGGAAAGGAAAGTTTACAGTAGTAATAAAATGAAGGTATAGGTAATAGGATTTATTTATTTATTTATTTTTTTTATTAGAGTAGAAATCATGCGGGGGAATAATACTTTAAACAAAGTGAAAAAGAGCCTTGACAATAAGGGTGCCTGGATGGCTTAGTCAGTTAACATCCAACTCTTGATTTGCTCTGTGCTTGGTGTGGAGGCTGGTTGGGATTCTCTTTCTCCCTCTCCCTTTGCCTCCCCCCACTCTTGTGCTAGGATATGTGCTCTTTCTCTCTCTAAAATAAATAAACCTTAAAAGAAAAAGAGTGTGGACGACTATAGGCATAATTCAAGAATAATTGATACTAAGAGCTCTAATAGAAAGCTACATGTGGATAAGTAGAAGAAAGTGTGGCTGTAAATTAAATGACTCTTTAATTGATTTTTATATTCATGGTTCACTTACTAGATATTTATCATAATCCTCTAATTTTAGGAAGTACTTCACTGTCATCAGAATATTTTCAAATTTTGTTAAGACAAACACTACTAGAAATTGTTAGTAGATGTTTTCCTAGTTTACAAAGGGAAGCGATGTACTACTATTTTTATCTTCCTAACCTAGAAAAGTTCCTTTAAAACTTAAATTAGCACATATTCAGTGGAAGTGAGTCAAGCAAAGGGAAAATAATGATCTTGGGTGGAGATACAGAATACTGTTGTTACTGGTTTTCTCCACCCTCAGCATACTTGTATATTGAAAGTAGAAATCCCTATTTTAAATTTAAAATGAATTTTATGTATTTGCATTGCTTGTTTATTTTCACTTTTTTTTTTAAGATTTTATTTATTCAGAGAGAGAGAGAGAGAGAGAGACACAGAGGGAGAAGCAGGCTCCATGCAGGGAGCCTGATGTGGGACTCGATCCCGGGTCTCCAGGATCACACCCCAGCCTGCAGGTGGCGGTAAGCCGCTGCGCCACGGGGACTGCCCTTCACTTATTTTCAATGTTATATCTTCTCTAATGAGTTGAGATGGGTTTAAAATGCCTTCTAAAATTAGTAAATTTTATTTTGTTTGAAAATTTCAGTAAATTATGTAAACAGCATTATACTACAAAGCAAAACAGATGTAGTTTGAAAAATTATTTATTCAGCTTGCTTCTAAATTTGTTAGAATGACCCTTTTATGGATAAAATGAGTAATAAATTAGTATTATTCAGTTGGTATATAGTAATGAATTATACCAACTGAATTCTGTTGTAAAATTTTTAGATGTGCATGATTTTGTACAAATAATTCATGTAGGGATCCCTGGGTGGCGCAGCGGTTTGGCACCTGCCTTTGGCCCAGGGCGCGATCCTGGAGACCCGGGATCGAATCCCACATCGGGCTCCCGGTGCATGGAGCCTGCTTCTCCCTCTGCCTGTGTCTCTGCCTCTCTCTCTATCTCTCTGTGACTATCATAAATAAATAAAAATTAAAAAAAAAAATTTAAAAAACAAAACAAAACAAAAAAAAACAAATAATTCATGTAAAGAGTTTTGAAAGATATGTATACAAACTGTGATTTTTTTTTTTAATAGAATACTCTAGAGACTGCTAGATTTAAGTTTTTATTTTTGGCTTTTTGTTGAGGCTGAGTATTATTACTAAAGTTAGTATATGCTTATATACTATGGCACTTATAGTAATCTAAGTAATGTTAACTCCTCAGATCCCTGACTGCAGGTTCCCTTTTTAATGTTAATTTGTTTTTGTGTTCATGTACTTAATAATTTACTGTTTATTCCCACATATGTAACAAAAAGTGCATATAAAAAATATTGAGTGTAAATAACGTGTTTTTATTTGAAAACAGGCATCTGTTATGTTCCTCGATGCCATCATCAACTTCAAGTTTTCTCTCAAAATGTGATAATAATCAAGTTAATTCATTCACTAGCTTTTTTATTATGTTTATTATGTTGTCTTATTATGTTTGGGTAAATAACATAGCAAATTATAGTATGTTTTTTCTTTGCTTCTCTATTGGCCAGCATCTTCATGAATAGATTCTCTTATCTATTTGGTATGTTCCTAAAAAGGCAAATTAATTTGGGTGCTAATTTAAGGAAAATTGGACTGAAAAAAACATTTACTTAAAAATATCACTTAGTCCAAGGAGAAGTGTAAACTCTTTTTGGCTTATCTGTTTTCTTGGTTATCTGTTTCACTGATGTACTAAATTAGCAGTGTTTCTTGAGATTTGTTCCTTTTAAGATAGAATAATAGGTAACTTAATAAAATTAGTAATCACTTTTTTCATGGGTAGTATGTATCATACTTTAAGCCATTTCTGTGTGACTATAATTATTTTGAGTGGTTAAGATTTTAAGTTGTAGTATCTGCAAACAGAAACCACTTAGACTCATACCAAAGATATTTTGTTCAGAACTTGGGCTACATAACTAAAGTGAAGAATATAGAGAATTCAGAAAGGGTTCAGAAGGAACCAAGAAATGTCTCTAATGCTCTTAAAAACAAGCAGAAATGGGATCCCTGAATGGCTCAACGGTTTGGCCTCTGCCTTTGGCCCAGGGCATGATCCTGGAGTCTCAGGGCTCCCTGCATGGAGCCTGCTTCTCCCTCTGCCTGTGTCTTTGCCTCTCTCTCTTTGTCTCACATGAATAAATAAGTAATAAAAATCTTAAAAAATAAAATAAAAGCAGGCAAAAACATTCTGAATCCCTAATTTATACTCTGTCTGAGGTGAGAAATTACCCAATATACCTGTTGTCAGACTCATTTTAGGTTTAACCGAAAAAATTTTTTTCTATATATTTTAAGCACTTAGATAATAAGCCTTAGGCACATGAAATACTTCAAATAATATTGTTCAGCTACTTTGTCAACTAGATTTGATATACCTTGGGTTATGTGAAAGGGAAGGGCTAAGATGTAAGAGTAATTAAGTAAACAAATCTCAGTATGAATAAATTCAGTCTCTGATAATCATGTTATTTAGGAGTCATTAAAATGAATTTATACTCTTTGATTAAAAAGCATTTGTATAATGCTTTTATGTAATGTGTTTTTTATAAGGTCAAAAGAAATAGACTGGCAACCTTATTTTACTACACGCATTGTAGATGATTTTGGCACACACCTACGAGTATTCAGAAAGGCTCAACAGAAGATAACAGAGAAAGATGAACAAGCAAAAGGTAATATCTTTATTCCTTTTGAAAATTAGGACTTTAAAATCTGTCTTTCTTTATCACTCTGTATGTTTTATTCTTTTCTTTGTACAGGTACAGCGGAAGATCTTGTGGATACCTTCTTTGAAGTTGAAGTTGAAATGGAGAAGGATGTTTGCCGTGATTTAGTGTGCACTTCTCCCAAAGATGAAGAAGGTTTTCTTTTCAATTTAACTCTGGATAACAGTGACTATTCAGATTGGTTAGAGACAAGTTAGCAAAGCTGGGAACAAAATAAGGGTAAAGGGTGAAATTATACTTACAAGATAGGTAGCATGGTATAGACAGTGTCACTATTCACCTTATTTTTTAATTCTTAAAAGTATTTTCCAGATTTTCTCTTCTTGAAAGGTCATCTTTAAAATTAAAAGGTGGTGATTAAAGATTACTTCTCTTTTAAAAGATAGCAAGCACAAATATTTTATCATTGTAAATTTACTTTTTATGACCTTTGGTAATTTATTTTCTCTTTGAATTTGTCAATTCTTCAAGAGTATACCTGTATATCCTAAAATATTTTCTAAGAGAATGAGTATAATGATTTTAAATATAGTTTATGGAGTCGAATGGGCGTGGCTTTTCTTTGTGAGAGGTTAGACTGGATAAGCTTTAGTTGAGGAGGTTGTTTTCCTAGTTTTGCAGTCTCTCAGAAAGAGTCTTTGCTACTTGGCACGTTTTTGATGAAAAGGATCAGCTATATAATTACATTCCCAGGAAGTGTTATTAGCATATGAAAAACTACAGAGAAGTATTTCTAGTTGTGGAAACTGTCTTCCTTGATTTTTAAAATGTGCTCTACTATTTGTTTTCCTTTCTTTTCCTCTCCCCTCCTTTTTTTCTTCTTCTTCTTCTTTTTTTTTTTAAATTTTATTTATTTATTCATGAGAGACACACAGAGAGAGAGAGAGGCAGAGACACAGGCAGAGGGAGAAGCAGGCTCCATGCAGGGAGCCTGACATGGGACTCGATCCCGGGTCTCCAGGATCACGCCCTGGGCTAAAGGCGACGCTAAACTGCTGAGCCACCAGGGCCGCCCTCTTCTTTTCATATTTACTGTGTAGTTCAGTTTTTAATTGCCATTTCATTAGCGCTGACATGAAATAATAACTAAGCATAAGAAATAGATATAGTGATGTGCAGTACTTCTATATAAATCGAGCCCTCATGTATTAGTAAAATAGAAGAACATACTCTTTTTCTTTTGTTATTACCTACCAAGATAATGGAGATTCTTTCTTGACAGGTATACTTTAGAATATGCAAATAACTTCTAAGTATGCAAAGATACTGTGTAGTAGAAGTGTAGAATACATGGTACAACTAAAATTGTTTTGGGGAAAACACTTTTATAATTGAAGTTTCTCGATTCAAAAGGTAAAGCTGAGCAGAATGAAATATATTAGTTTAATTAATGAAAACATTTAATGAATACTGATTTGTACTAATTATTAAAATAATAAACTGCTGTATATAAACAGGAAACTACTTATTTCTGCCTTCGTGTGTTTTTAATCACGAATAGGTGGAGATTTGATATTTTCTAATGTTATTATAGCTACCTTTTTCATTTCTAGGATTCCTAAGGGATTTGTGTGAGGTCTTATTATATTTATTGCTACCTCCTGGAGATTTCCAGAACAAGATCATGCGATACTTTGTCAGGGTAAGTTTAAACTCATATCAAATAAATGGGTATAAAGAAACTTAGAGTAGTAATCCTCAAAATATTTGGTTTCTAGACCCTGTTAAATTCTTAAAAGTTACTTAGGACCTCAAAGAGCTTTTGTTTACGTGGGCTTTATTTATCAATATTTACTGTGTTGTAAATTAAAATTAAGAAATTTTGAAAGGCAAGAGTATAGAAGCACACATTCATTAGTTGATTGATACCATCACACCATCATGTTCCTTTTTGAAAATATCACTGTGCACTTCTTATATCCCCCAAAGGTCCCTAGACAATATTTGAGAACTACCTGATTTAGAGTTAGGTATTGGGATTTTGGTTATAATAAAGATATGTTTTAAATTTTACTTAATATAGTTTTACCTCTTCCCATACTGGAATATAGTTTTACCTATAACTATACTGAAATAAGGCTAATTAAAATAACACTTCTAGATAGAAACTTAAAAAAAAAAAGGCAGTTAGTTAGGCAGCTAAGATTCTGCTTCTTACAATTAGAAAATGAGTTAGTGGGGATGAGAACAGTATTCTTGGACTTATTATTCCTTCTATATAGACATTGGAATAGAGTTCTATATATAGATGTAAAGGAATAACATTTTTGTTTTGACTGCTGGTTATGATTGATAAATGCTACTTAGCTACAACCCTTATGCTGGTTGAATGGATAAAATCAGTTTCTAATTTATATGAAAATGAATGCTTAGGATCTTCTTAGTCTTCCATCCAGCAAAATAGATAAGAATTCCTAAGGTGTGCTTTGATGCTTATATGTTATTATTTAAGCAATAGTACACAATTTCTTGGTACCTACCTAAGTCAAGTTCAGCACACTTATATAAGTAGGGTAGTGGTACTGTGAATTGAGTAGAAAATGCTTGATTTTGATGGGATATGTCTGATATTTGTGTTAAGATATGTATTGTTAAGACCCATTATTTGGGCTAGTCATTATCAAGGCTGGTAAATACATGTCTATCACTGAATTCACATCTACCACTGAAGGAAGGTTTTGTATTTGGCAGCAGAATCTTTGTCTACCCGGTAGGCTAGCCAGCCACTGCTGGGCAGTGTCTCAGCAACTTTCACATGGCTGACAATCTTTTCCTTCTTGAAATTTTGTCTTTTCTTGGGTTACATGTCCTCACTGTCCTGATTTTTTTCCTCCTTTGGTCTCCTTTTTAGTCATTTTTATATGCTTTAACTGCTCTTGTATTCAACTTTTAATTAGTTCTGGGCCCTCTTCTTGCTCACCTATTCCTGTGGCTTTAAATACCATGCAAGTGCCAGTGACTTCAAATTTATATCTTTAGTTCAGACTTTGCTTCTGAGCTCCAGGCTCCTCTGACCAGCTGCCCACTGAAATTGCCATTCGATTGACTTACAGCCCTTTTAAACTTTAAATGTCCAAACGGAAATCTTATTCTTGTTTCTATGTCCTGTGTTGCCTTTTAGTCCCTTCTTCATGTTATTAAATGCTATGACCATCCAGCAAATATTTCACATCTCGACTTCTTCCAGAGGTTTGCAAGGCCATGCATGATGTGGCTTTGTTTACCTCTCCAGCCTTTGTACCGTGCAGTCACTATATTCCCCCTGTACTGGTTTCTCCACAAATGCCATTTTCTCCCCACCATAGGGCCATTGCAAACTTTTTTCCTGCTTAGAATGATTCCACTTATTCTTTTGGCTAAATTGTATTCACCCCTCATACCTCACTTCCTAAGAGATGTCTTCCCTGACCACTCATTCTAAGATTCCCCTCATAATTTCCTATTGCTATAGGTGAGTACACAGTTCTTTTCCCTCATAGCATTTACCATATTTAAAAATTATAATTTGTTTTTTTTTTTTACTTGATGCTTCTTTCCTCCATTAGTACTGTAAGGCCCATTAAGACACAGGCCATGTCTGTATCATCATTATCTACCTCATGGTCATGATGGTACCCAGCACATAGCACATATCCAATCAGAGAATTAGTTTTAATAAGAGGAGACTTATTTGCCCTTCTTGCTCTTTGTGTACATAAACTACTGCAGCTCCTTGAAGAGGAAGCTGACTCCTGGGAGACATGAATGAAGATCTGCCTTGTTACATGTGGTTATAGTTTAAAACAAGTAGGATTGTTTAAAGAGCAAATATGTTTTGCTGTAGATTGCTCTTTTAGACCAATATTTCATTTCTTTATTGGTTGAATTTGTCTATAGAGTCCTGCATTCAACAAATCAGGCTTTTCTCTTTAAACTTGATAATTCTTTTTTTTTTTAAACTTGATAATTCTTTATGAGTGTTCGTTTGTTGGTAATTCAAGTTTACCCAAAAGATGTTTTTGTTCAGACTAAATAACAGATTAAAGAGTTCTTACTTCTTTCCTTTATATGGATTGTACAAATCATAGCATTTGTCTGCAATAATTGCTATTTAATCATCTCTGCTTTCTTTCTGTTACCATGTTTTATTTAAAGATTCATGGCCTCAATGACTTTGTAACTTTTTAGCCTTCATATTTGACAGCTGGTGCTTGTCTTAAAGTAGAAGTTATATGGAAATGGCTACTTAGAACCTGTATAGGAATTGAGTCATATGATTACATCTTGACTAACCAAACCCTTTCATGAGGCAAATAAGAAGATCAGAGTAATTTTCACAGACTGACTAATAAGCACCACATTCAAAATTCTTCCCACATGTTTTTTTCTTATTTTGTAAAGAAACTTTCAAAAAACATAGTTTTGTTTATGGATTTTCTCCTTACAGAGTACATTATGAGCATATGTGGCCCGAGACAATTTGAAGGAAGGAATTCTATAAATTAAATAATTTTTTCAAAGTTGGAGACTAAAGCTAATCTTGAAAGAAAAAACAATTCCTTCTAATTTGAGGCTATAAGATGTCTCAAAAGACACTTCAGAAAGTTATTAGAACTACCCCACGTTGAGATGTAGAGATTACTTAAAAAATAAATTAATTAATAAAAATAAAAAAATAATAAGAGGTGCCTGGTTAGCTCAGTTGGTAGAGCATGCTGCTCTTGATCGTGGGGTCATGAGTTTGATCCCTATATTAGGCATAGAGATTACTGGAAAAAGAAAAAGATGTGAAGAAAAGAAAATAATTATGAAACAGAAGAAAAGTTTTATACTTTTAATATAGACGTAGGAATTCATACATGCATATGGTGCCACGTTTTCCCTTTAAAATTTGACATAAATGCTAACATACTAGAGATACCCTTTTGCTTTTTTCCACTCAACTCTTCATGCCATTGTATGTATCCAGTTTGATATAGGTAGCTTCATTTCATTTATTTTAACTGACGTGCATTAGTTCATCTTTCTATGAGATTGTATTGGTTATCAAATTTACATGTATCATACCTTTCTTAAGTAAAAGCATTGTGTTATTTACATTATGCTAACGATTTAAGAAGTATATTAGGTTAAATTTATGTTTGTTTTTTACAATTTTTGTCCAGGAAATTCTTGCACGAGGAATTCTTCTTCCATTAATAAATCAACTCAGTGATCCTGATTATATTAATCAATATATCATATGGATGGTATGTACTTTCTAAAATTACAACTCTGTTTTTAAAACAGTCTTTTAAAATTCAGAAATAGTATTTGGAGATCAGGATGATCAAGCAATAATTTATTAAAGAATTAGGTAAAAATGTGTTTAAAGATAATCTTTGTATTTCTAGTATTTCTGTTTGCTCATATGTTGAATGAGCTAGCCAAATTCTTTTTAAGAAGTTTGTTGTTAAGATTATTCTGTTACAATTTAGATGTTGTTAGTATTTATTTAAATTAAGAACAATTATTTTACTGCCTGAGTATACAGATGATGAGTAATTTTAAAAGCTGCTATTAGGTTTTAAACACAGGTTGTGGTCTGAACTGCTTAAATAGCATGTGCTTTACATTTTTATACCATATAGTGGAGGAAAGTATAGTGTAAGGAACACTGTACAGAGAATGAGAGGATGGGTGTTCTAGATTTGTGTAAGTTGCTTAATGTGTGTATAAGTCACTGGTTTTTTCTTTAAGTCAGAGTTTTCTCATCCATTATATATATCAAAGGGTTATAGTGATTACTAAATTTACTAGGTCTAATTATTTTTGTGTGTAGTATATATGCTTTTCCTCAATAAATTTACAGTCAAGGAAGAGTTGTAAATGGGCGATTGCTGGGGATTCTTTGATATATACTTCTAGATCCTTGATTCATTTTCTTAAAATGGAATTTGTTCTCCACAGTTGTCTTCCATTAACTCAGTCTAGCTTTCTTAGGAAAGAATTACTTTATTTTTTGTTTCTGGTAGCCATTATCAAACTTGACATTGTTTTATTGTTGCTGCAGCAATATTTGTCTTTCCTACCAGTTTGTGGGTTACCTGCAGGCAGAAATTGTTTTGTTAGCTTTGTATTCCTAAATCATTTTATGGAGGTCACATAACTTGATTCTTCTTTTCATTTGTCATTTATTTTAGCATCCTGTTAGGCTCTACCAAATCGTATTTTTAAAATATGCAGATCTGCTAATTAAAAAATTTTTAAATGCATATCATTTGGTTAGGAGTTCTACTCATGAAGTTTATTCTAAAGTGATAAAGAGTTAAATAATCTACATTTAAGGGCAAAACTGGGACGCCTCAGTGGCTCAGCGGTTGAGGTTCTGCCTTTGGCTCAGGGCATGATCCTGGAGTCCCAGGATTGAGTCCTACGTCAGGCTCCATGCAGGGAGCCTGCTTCTCCCTCTGCCTATGTCTCTGCCTCTTTCTCTGCATCTCTCATGAGTAAATAAAATCTTTTAAAAAAAAAAAAAAGAAAAGGCAAAACTAAAAAATTGAAAGCAATTTAAGTATTCTGCATAGAGGATTAAGTAATAGATTATGGCATATTAATACAATACATGCAACCATTAAAAAGAATAATGGTAGTGTATCTTGAATATAAAAAGATGTATATATTTTTTATGTGAAAAGGATAACAAAGTGATATGTGTAGTTACTGCTTTTTAAAAATAATTAAGTAATTATATTTTTAATGATATAATTCGGATAGTATATATACTATTTGAAATCTTAATAGAAAGATAAGATCATAAATGTTTTAATTTTTCTCTTTTGGGGGTGCTTTAGTGGCTTAGTCTGTTAAACATGTGCCTTAGGCTTAGGTCATGATCCCAGGGTCCTGGGATTGAGCCCTGCATCTGGCTTTCCTGTTCAGTGGGGAGTCTGCTTTTCCCTCTTCCCCTACCCTTCTCCCTGGCTTGTGCGTGCTCTCTCTCTCTCTCTCTCTCTCTAATTAAATAATCTTTAAAAATATCTAATTAATTTTTCTTTTGTTTATGTATTTCACTTCTGGAAGTATTGGTTATATAATAAAGTAATTTTTTAAGAAATAGGAAAACATAAAATTTAAAAACATTTCAGTAATGAAATGAGTATTATGATTTAAGAAATTTTTTATAACACAAACATGGATGTTTTATAGGAAATTTAATCACAATACAATTCTGTATAGTCTTTTGGTACAGAAAATGATGCTTATTCACTCGAATGTTATGTTTATCTCTCATTCTTGGGATTAAGAATTATTTTTTTTCCTATATATTTTTATGGTGTATTTTTTAAATACAAACTAATTAAGGATAAGCCTTGTCTCTTACTGTGGGAATAGATTACCTCATTTTGTTATCTTCAACTAGAGCAGATAAGTGGACAGCTGTTTGTTTCTTAATGTATTCGTAGAAAAAGCAGGTCTTTAATAACCTACCATTGAAGTAAAATTTACATGAAGTGTCAGAAATTACCGAGTAGTCTTCTAAAGTCTTGTTCTAATTTTGCACTTCCCTAGCACCATTTGAGAGTTCTTATCTTTCCATATTCTAATGAACATTGGGCATTGCCATTTTGTTGTGGTTAACTTGAATATGCCTGATGATTAATGATATTGAGCATCTTTTCCTGTGCTTATTAGCTAGTTTTTCTCTAGTTCTAGACTGAAACAGTCCTCAGTTCTGTGACTCCTTGTAGAGAATGGACAATATCCCAAGTCTACTACCTTTCATACCTTCCCATACTACTTTACTTATGTTTTTTTTGGCAGTGATAGTGGTTAGTCACTTCATAATATCCTCAAGTACTTTTTGTCTTTGTTATTTACTTGATGAAACCACACTCTGGTTAAATTCAGCTCAACTGTCAGCTTCCATTCCAGTTCTTAAATAGCACATGGATAGAGGAAAAAAAAAAATAACAGAATTATTTATGTCATCACATTGATTCTGTTCGATTTAGGTCGGAGAATGCCACTCTTCTGTTTAAAACCCTCCAGTAACTTTTCATTCCACTCAGAATGAAAGCTATAACATGTACTGTACCCTACCAGATTTGCCTTCCATCGCCACTAATCTCATCTTCTACTCCTCTATCTTTCTTTGGGACCATAAGTACAGAGATTTTCATTTTATTTTCTTAAAAGCACTGACATAAACACTTGGTAGTGTCTACCCAGCACATGGTAGGCACTAAAGATTCTTTTTTTCCTTACTAAATAATTCCCTCTCTCACTTGTTTTTTTTTAACTTTGTTTTCAGATCCGTGATTCTAATTGTAACTATGAGGCCTTTATGAACATTATTAAATTGAGTGATAATATTGGAGAGCTAGAAGCAGTCAGAGATAAGGCAGCAGAAGAATTACAGTATCTTCGATCTCTAGATACAGTCGGTGATGGTGAGTAATTTAAGTACAGAAATGTTTACTTATTTAATCATTAGTGTATCTTTAACCAAAACTTTAATTTACCTAAATGTCATTTTATGCTATTAGTTATTTTCTCCTTACCTAAATCTAAATCTTTCTTATTTTGTTGACATGTGATAAGAAAGAAAGCTAAGAAAATATAATTTTCTGAATGTGAGGCTATTAATAGTGTAATTATCTCCAAAGTAAAAATAATAGGAATGGTTTAATTTTAATTAAATATATTCACTATAAAATTCCAGGTTATTTCTTTTATTAAATAATTACTCTGTTCATTAGTTATTATGTTAAATTATGGTATGTACATGTTTGAAGTATTTCATAAATAACATTACCACTAGCTCATAATTAATTTGTTTGTATTTAGATATCAACACTATCAAGAATCAAATAAATAGCTTATTATTTGTAAAGAAAGTATGTGACTCAAGAATACAGCGGTTGCAGTCAGGCAAAGTAAGTAAAGTACTTTCAAATTAATGTTTAGTTAAAAATACTCTATTCACTTAAATATCTAGCAAATGATAAGAAGTGGGATATTAACCAGTGTAGCCCTCCACAAAAATACTTGTAGAAAAAATTTCTCTCATACACTATATTGTAAGTATTTGTTAAAAAAAGGTAAAGGGATTAAAACACTTCCTGAAAAATGCTGCAATAATTAAAGATTTTTTTATTGATTTATTTATTCATCTCTTAATTTTTTATTCAAAATTAACCACTTACATAGTTTTATACATTGGGCAACATATGAGATGGACCGAACTCTCTTCATAGAACTTATATTTTAGTTGCAGAATAAAAAAAAAAACCCAATAAATAATATGTTAAAAATGTTAAAAACAAGTAAAATATATAAAAAAAGTCAAAGCAAAGAAGAAAGATACAGAATGTCTAGGAATGTTTTAGATAGATGCTAAGTGATTTGGTAACATTTGAACTAAGAGAAATCTGATAGAATAATGAGAGAGACTTGAGAATTGTTTTTTATAGATTAATTTTTTAGGTAGAGGTAAAAAGCATATGCAAAGGCACTGAGATATAAAGTGCTTGGTGAGTTAGAGTAAGTCAGCATGGCTGGTCTAGAATGAATGAGAAGGGATGATAGGAGGAATGAAATTGGAGAGGAATCGTGAGGGTTAGATCATATATGGTTTTTCTACCATAGCAAGATTTTTAAAAAATTCTAATTGTGATGGGAATCTCTTGAAGATTTGTGCTAGCAAGTGGCATTATCTGATTTATGAGTTAAAATGATTACCTGAGCTCTTTGTGATGTTTAGATTGGGGTGGAGTTGGTGGGGGACAAGAATGGAGACCGAGAGATCATTCAGGAGACTATTGCTTTAGGCCAGTAAGAGATATCTGCAGAGGTTGTGAGAAGTAATTGGAGACTGGATATAGTACTAACAGATTTGCTAATACATTAAATATTGAGTGAGAAAGAAAAAAAAAAAAAGGACTCAAGGAGGATTCCTAGAGTTTTTGACCTAAGCAGCTATATGAATAGTGTTGCTGTTTACTAAAATGGATAATACAGGAAAGAGGTTTGGAAGATAGAATCGAATTTTAGATGTTTTGGTTTGCAATCCCTGTTTGACAATCATAGAGACCTACCAGTTGGTAAAACTGTAGTCAAAGGGAAGATTGGTGATAGACCTAAACTTTGAAGGTCTCAGGATTATTAGATGTTTATTTAAAGTAAAGAGACTGGATGAAGTTACCTAAGAAAGTGAGTGTAAGTAGGGAGATAACCAAGGACTTAGTCTAGAGGCAGTATAGTTACTTGAGTTCAAGAAAAGTGGAATATTTAGCTAAAGGAAACAGAGGAGGTGGCTGGTAAAATTGAAGGAAAACCTGGGACTGTGGTATTCTAGAAGCCAAGTATAGAAAGTTTTTAAAGAGGTGAGAGGTCATGTCATGTCAAAGGCTACTAATAAGTTGAGTAAGATAAAGACTTAGAATTGAACATTAGATTTGCCACTAGGGGATAGTGGTGATCTGATAATAACATTTTGGAGTAATGGAGAGATACCTTTGATTGGAGCTCCTCCAGGAGAAAATGAGAAGAGATGAATTAGAAACAGTGGTTATAAGTAGCTCTTTGGAGAGGTTTTACCCTAAAGAAGATCAGAGATTTGGATCTTGAAAGTAGAAAAGAGCACTTTTTACTACCTTGGTTTTTAGTGTAGTCAAGTGTTTTTTTTTTTTTTTTTTTTGGCTGGTTTTCTAGTTTGGAAATTTATTATGACTCTCTGGGGCTGTAATTTTGCAATGTATTTAAATTTCTTAAGGAATAGGAGACTTAGTTTTATAAATCTCGAGTTTAGTTTGCTGGATTAATTAACTCCCATTTCTTGAGGCCCACATTTGTCGTATACCTGAGTGTACGTATACCTGAGTGTACATATACCTGAGTGTACATGTATGTATGTCTTTGTTTCAGTTAACTGTATTTTAAAATTATATACCCACGTACATTCAGTATAGCTGAATGATACAGTTTTACTTATGCTTATTGTTTCTTTCATTAGTTTACCTTATCTAGGCCTTAGAGTTAGAATGATTTTTCAGCATCATTTTTTTTTTAAATCTGTTTGTTTAGACATCTTTTTTTTTTTTTTTAAGATTTTGTATTTATTTTGTGAGTGTGTTTGCATGAACGGGGGGAGGGACAGAGAGAGAAGGTGAGAGAGAGAGAGAGAGAGCAAATCCTTAAGATGACTCCCCACTGGGTATGGAGCCCAAAGTAAGCCTTGATCCCAGGACCCTGAGAATATGACCTGAGCCGAAATCAAGAGCTGGATGCTCAACTGACTGAGCCACCTAGGCAGGCACCCCAGTGTCCAGACACATTTTGATAGCAAATCCCTTGAAAATTTAGATATCTTTTTTGAAGCCCATCAATTCTATTTTGAATATCAAACTTTACCTTTTTAGTAGCTTGGGTCAAATAGTATTTTTTCTTGGGAAGAACAATCAGAATCTCCACAGAGATGAAGTTTTTTAACCATACTACTCATCTTGAAATCTTAGAAGGCCCTTTATCTTTTTTATTACAAATAAAGTTGTAGTGAATAGTCTTGTGCATTCCATATCTGTAGAGCTGCTTTTGGGAAAGAGAAAGAAGAGGTAAGTTTGAAGATAGAGGATTTATTTTTATTTTTGTTTTTATTTTTTTTAAGATTTTATTTATTTATTCATGATACACATAGAGAGAGAGAGGCAGAGACACAGACAGAGGGAGAAGCAGGCTCCATTCCGGGAGCCCAATATGGGACTCGATCCTGGGACTCCAGGATCACGCCCCAGGCCAAAGGCAGGCGCTGAACCACTGAGCCACCCAGGGATCCCCCAAAGATAGAGGATTTAGATAGGAGAAAACATATGCTAGGTTGCTTTATGCCAGACATTGTAATTCAGTTATCTATTATTATACAGTATTTATATGAAGGGAAATACTAATTAGGAGGAAGTTTTTTCCTTTTCTCAAGTTCTCTTCATTCTCCTTTATGTACTATCTACATCTAATTTAGGATCTGCCCCTAATTAAGGTGGCCTGTGTAACTTGCAGAAAAATCTTCTGATCTTTTTTATTTTTTAAATAGAGGGTTGTGAGATAAGGATTTAAGAATACGGAGAAACTGGTGAGTACAGGTCACAGAAACATCATGGGTTTTAATGGGAGAGGCTGCAGGTTTTGAAAACATGAAGTCATTCTTGCCAGCTTTGTGATCATAGGCAGCCTATCTGATTTCAGCCTTCTTTTATCTGTTAAGTGGGGTAGGTGTTATCTATCCAATGGGATTATTGTGTAGAATAAATAAGTAATATGTATAATGTACATAGCACAGTGCTTGAGATGTAGATGCTCTTAATTTTGAACTTTTTTTTTTCATCTGTATGTAGTTACCTTGCTATATTTGAAAACTAAATATAATTTACTACTTAGGTAATCTGAGAAGAAACATATTTTCTATAGAAGATTGTAGAGTTTTTACTCTGTTAGAAGCAAAATTACTTTTTTGGAATATTTTGTTTTCTCAGTGGATAGACTTCAGTCTCTACTTGAAAATGCTGGAATTTACTTATTCTTGGACATTGTAAGCATTCCAGACATCTCCTTTAGCTCCTAAAATGTTCATTTTCATTTGGAATATGTACATAGAGAAAATTATTTTGTATTGAAAGAAATGAATGCTTATCATACTTTCAATGCATATTCACTAAGTAATTCTTCAAATAACTAGGGGTTCTGTAGGCTGAGACTCTTGGGAACCCACATGACTGAGAAGGAAAAAAACTTTATTCCATTTTAGTTTAATATTTTTATATTTATGTAAAGATCTTTTACCTACTGAGTGAATAGATGAACTATTAACCCACATTTACTTTTATTTGTAGGAAATAAATACTGTGAAACTGGCAGCAAACTTTGGGAAACTTTGCACAGTCCCCCTGGACAGCATTCTTGTGGACAATGTTGCACTACAATTTTTTATGGGTAGGTAAATCCATTTTATGAAAATAATATACCCTTTAAAATTGTTAATAATTGTAAATATTATTACACTTTAAATACCTGATATTAAGCATGCTAAATATGTCTTTTTTCCATTCTTCATTCTCTGAAGTGTCCCTTTTTTGGAAATCATAGAGGTTGAGATATATTTTGTTTAGAAGGAAAGAAATGCTTATTATAACTTAATGTGCATTTGTTAAATTGCTTATTTAAATTCTAGGAGATTCTATGAATTTAAATATTTGAGAAAGTGCACTTTATCAGCAACACACACTGTTTATAACGTCTCATTTTGTGCACGAATAGGGGAAGGAATTTGTTTTTATATCATTTTAATATATACAAAATTTACTAATTTTATTAATATTATAGCTAACCCTTGAACAACATGGAATTGAGTTGCACAGATTCATTTATTTATACATGGATTTTATTCAATAAATACAATATAGGAAAATAAATGTATTTTCCTTATTAGTAACACTTTCTTCTCTAGTTTACTTTAAGAATAGAGTACATACAAAATGTTATATGTGTTAATTAACTATTTATGTAATTAGTAAGATTTCCAGTCAGTAGTAGATTATTAGTAGTTATGGTTTTGGGGAGTCAGGAGTTATAAGTGGATTTTTGACTGTATGGTGAGTCAGTGCCCCTTACCTAACCTCTGCATTGTTCAGTGATAAGCCATGCATCAAAATTGCTTTTATCTGGAGGACATTTTCAGTAAACCTCCCTGATTCGATTCTTCATTTTCATGACCAAAAACATAAATATATGGCTTGTTGAAGATCCCAATCTTTACTTTTAATATTTGTAGAAATATTAGTATTATAATTAATCTTTACTGAGAACAGAAGCTGAATGTTACTGATGTAGTTTTTTCTGATGAAACCTTCCATAGCAGTTTTATCTTCTAGAAATTTTATCATGGAAAATGAGATTTAAAAAATGTGCATCCATTTGTGTGTTTTGCATAACTACGGTCTTATTAACCTAACCGATTTGTGATGTAAGTATTCTTTACCTCAAGTATTTACTTAAAATGTAGAATTTTGAGTATTTGAAACTTTAATTCTTGTTAACTTATCATGTGGCTACATGCACCCAAAATGTTTGACATTAATATCTGTGTTGTTATGGGTTTTGTTCGGTAGATTACATGCAGCAAACTGGAGGTCAGGCACATCTCTTCTTTTGGATGACAGTGGAAGGATACCGAGTTACAGCCCAGCAGCAACTAGAAGTTTTATTAAGTCGTCAGAAAGATGGAAAACATCAAACCAACCAGACTAAAGGCCTTTTAAGAGCAGCTGCTGTTGGAATATATGAACAGTATTTATCAGAAAAGGTGAGGCTCTATTTTCGTTACCATATTCTTATCTTCTTTGGTAGTCATTAGTAATAGTAATAATTTTTTAATGCTTATGAATATTCATTACTCATACCAGGCACAGCTACTTGCAAATATTGTCTCATTTAATCCTGGTAAAAGTCTTTTTGTATATTACTATCCTTATTTTATAGGTAAAGAAACTCATGTTTGGAAAATTGAATTAATTTTACCAAGGTCATAAATACTAATGTCAAAGTCAAGATTCAAAGTCACACACACGCTAGATTCAAGGACATTAAAGATTGAAAATAAAAGAATGGGAAAAGATAATGCAAACAGTAACCAAAACAGAGCTGGAGTGGCTATATTAATAGTAAACAATAGATTTTCAAAGAAAAATTGTTACTAGAGAGGAACATTTTATAATAATAAAAGGGTCAGTTGATCAGAATGTTAAAACAGTTTTAAACACAACAGCAAAACCTCCACATACATAGGACAAAACCTGACACAAGTGAAAGGAGAAATAGACAATTCAACAATAATAGTTGAAGATTTCAATACCCACTCAATAACTGATAGAACAATTAATAGAAAGTGACCAAAGGGAAAAATTTGACCAAAGGGACAAAGATATACAAGAATTGAAGAACACTATAAACCAACTAGACCTAGCACTTCTATAGAATTCTTCCCCTAACAATAGCAGAATACATATTATTTTCAAGCTCACGTGGAACATTGTCTAGGATAGACAATGGCCTTTGCTAGGCCATAAAGCAACTCTGGATTTAAAAGAATGGAAATCATAAAAAAATATGTCCTTTTATCATAGTAGAATTAATTAGTAATTAACAGAAGGAATTTGAGAAATTATAAATATTTAAAAATTAAATCACATTTCTGAATAGTCTCTGGATCAAATAGAAATTAGAAGGAATATAGAAGGTATTTTGAATTGATTGAAAATAAGAACACAATGTATAGGAATTGTGGGATGAAATAATTATGGCAGTGCTTAGAGGGAAATATGTTGCTTTAAATGCCTAGTTAGAAGAAAGATCGCAAAATGGCAATTTACATTTTTACCTTAAACTAAAAAAGGAGGGACACCTGGGTGGCTCAATGGTTGAGTGTCTGCCTTTGGCTCAGGACGTGATCCTGGAGTTTCGGGATTGAGTTCCACATCGGGTTCCTTGCATGGAGCTTGCTTCTCCTTCCTCTGCCTCTCTCTTTGCCTCTGTCTCTCATGAATAAATAAATAAAATCATTAAAAAAAAATCTTTCTAAAAAATAAACTAGAAAAGGAGACTACAGGCCAGTATCTTTCATCGATATGGATACAACAGTCCTCAAAATTCCTCACACTCCAATGTTTGTAATGGTTATGCTATAATACCTTTTAATTTATACATACTAGCACAAAAACTGTATTTGAATTTTAGGTGTGAATTGTATTTGAAAACTGCTTAGTCCATTTGCTTATATTTTTTTTGTATGAAACATACTTTTAAAAGACTGTACATTTTGAAGAGTAATAATATAACAGACACATTTATATTCCCTATCTAGCTGAAGAAATAGAACATTTACTGTGCTTTTGAAGATCCTTAGTACATTCTTCACCTTTCATTTTCGCCTGTTTCCTTACTTGGTGATGAAACCAATTTCCTGTAATTATTCACTTGCTTTGCCATATCATTTTACCATACATGTATGTTCTAAAGCAATATATTGCTTAGCTTTGTTTTTTAAACTTTATATAAATGGAATGATACTATATGCATTGCTTTTATTCTTATTATTATATTGAAATTTATGCATATTGGTTTATATAAATGTAGTTCATTTTCATTTAAGTATTTCATCATACAGATATACAAGAGTTTATTTACTTTTGAAAATATTTATAAGCAGTTTGGTTTGTTTCCCTTTGCTTTCTGTTATACTTCTGAATATTGCTGTTCATGTTTCTTCATGCACACATTCAAGAGTTTCTGCTATTTAAAAACTCAGTTTTAGTGTATATATGTAAGTCTTTCTATGTTAATTTTTAAAGTAGGTTATAGAGTCAGTTCTGTTGTATGTAGTCCAGTAGTATGGGTTACAATTAATATTGGAAAAATAAAAAATTAATAGTTTTTAAGTCAGTTTCTTACAACATTTTATTTTACGATTTTATTTATTTATGCATGAGAGATGCAGAGAGAGAAAGACAGGCAAATGGAGAAGCAGGCTCCCTGCAGGGAGCCTGATCTGGGACTCGATCCCACCTGGGATCACAACTGAGCCAAAGGCAGACGCTCAACCACTGAGCCACCCAGGTGCCCTTCTGTCAGCATTTTAAAGATAGTGTTTCATTGTTTTCTGGCTCTCATTATTTCCAGTGAGAAATCAGCTATAAGTTTAATTGTTATTCTTTTAAAGTTAGTATCTTTTTAAAGTATTGAAAGTCATCCTGAGTCTTGGGAAACCCTTTTCCAGGACACAGTAAGTCCTTTTTTTTTTTGCAGTGAATGGCGAAGAATGAGAAAAAAATACAAAACCAATTCATGGTTCCAGAATTCAGGGCTGAAGGCAATATTTTAGTGTCAAATGACTATGGCATGGATTTTCCACCTTTGGTAGTAATTGCTGTCTTTTCCCCTTGCTTCTAATATTGACAGCCATTATTTGGTGTTCACAATAATGGATTCTCCGTTGTGTAGCACTCCATGTATGGCTTAAGTACATTGTTACCATGAATGTTGACAGTCTCTCTTCTACTTTTCCTGTCCTGTGCTGTGTATTGTGATACATTATGAATTTAACATTATGAATTTGGTAACCATGTTTTCTAAAAGTGTGAATAATGAAAATGAGAATGATGACAGTGCCAATATCAGCATGACCTAGACATTGCCAAAAAAGAAGACTAAAGGACTGGGTCATTTTAATGACAAATAGAAGGAGCCATATATCTTGGGTTAGGGAGAGGAAATAACCAAAATAAAACATACTGACTGGGGCAGCCCCGGTGGCGCAGTGGTTTAGCACTGCCTGCAGCCCAGGGTGTGATCCTGGAGACCTGGGATCGAGTCCCACCCACATCAGGCTCCCTGCATGGAGCCTGCTTCTCCCTCTGCCTGTGTCTCTGCCTCTGTCTCTCTCTCTGAATTAAATAAATAAAAAATCTTAAAAAAAAAAAACCATACTGCATGATGTGCAAGACATATTTTGGGATTGGTCTTAGTGGAGAAGGGGATATAAAAGCAAATGTGGAAACTGAATTTTGCAAATGAACTATAAAGAGTTATATTTCATGATTCAGCTTTCAACTGAAACATCCTATAGGTATAAACAAGAGAGAAGTTTTGATAACAAGTTTTGGCTGTTGGAAATTTAGAACTTACTCTTGCAGATCTTACCAGCAGTCATGCTTTCTGTAGTATCTTGTGTTATATCAGATTGTGGCAACAAGAGTATATTTCCCGTTGCTACTAGGTACTTTGATTTGAGAAAAATGGGAGTTTTAAATATCTTCTTGATTTCTAAGATTTTAATAAATTGCAGAAAACATAAACTTTACTTACACATTTGCATATTTAGCAGACAGTGCAAATGTAAATTTTAACAAACTTCCTTTCAGTCCATAAACTTCCTACCAAAGAAAATGAAAACCTCTTACCTGCTACATATCTTATATTCTATATTCTTTTATACAACACTGCTAAAACAGAGTATCATTTACCTACATGTGATATTGAGGTTTTCATAGTGGAGTTTTTTTGGTCAGAGTTTAGTTTCTTGAAAACATTCAGAAATAATGATATTTTTGACATTATAAAAATGCCAGAAAATAACTTCTTTAGACATTTGCTTCAACATGGCTATCATTGTTGCCAGCCATAGAAAAGAAGCTAAAATTTTGACATGCAGTAAATTTCATATTTTCAAAGAATGGGTTAAGAATAGTTTCCCCTAATTTGAAAATAGATTAAAAATAAATATGGTGAAAAGAATTACGGTAAACAGAAGTTTTTTTTTTTTTCCTAGAACTGTTAAATGATCTTTGAAGAGGCTAAAAGGAACCTTGAAAAGGATAGATTGATCTGAATTGTATACGTGTAGGCTATTTAAAAAAATCATACAGTGAAAAAAAATAACTATTTTTTTTTAAATGAGACTGCTGAGAACTCAAAAAAATATCACAAGAAAGGGACAGCTGGCTTTTAATAGATTTTCTCAGTTTCTTTACTAAAACTATAATTTATTTGGAATCTACCTTCCCTGTCACAACTTTAAATGATCTGTGTGTTTTAAAACCATTTTCCTTGAGAAAGAGAGGTATAACTTTTAGTAATATCCATTAGACTTTGAAATGTTTAAAATAGGCATTTTAGACATAGAAAATAGGCTTTTTATTTTTATTTTTTTATTTTTTATTTTTTTTGAAAATAGGCTTTTTAGATGTAGATAGTCTATATGGTAAATTCATAGATGCATTGGATTTACTGATCTAAAAACTTGCTGTTTTTAGTAAGTGAAATCTCATTATTCTATGCCTAAATGATTTTACTGAAAGGATATTTACTTAATTTGATGTCATCACATTGAACTGATAAGGGAAGTAAATGTGATATAGACTTAAGAACAGAGTTAGAGGTCAAAGTGAATTTTGTATTTGATTATATCAGCTATACCACTTGGTTTAAAAAAAAGAAAAAAACTGATGTCCTGAAGTCTCCAGGCAGACCAGGGAGGTATTGTTAAAAAAGGAAACACAAAAAGTAAAAATATTCTTTGGGATCATGGAATAGAAAGAAAATAATTTTTTAAATTAAATGTAGATAATACCTGTTTAGTCTTATTGCAGATATATACTTTTTTAAAAAGTCTTACATTTATGCATTTTAACAATACACAATAATATAGCCTACAATATTTAAATACCTATTAAAGAGCATAAAAATAAAGAGCTTAAATTGTATATTGAAGGACAAAACCTAAATAGTTATGCTTTTCTCAAATATTATCTATTTAATTAGTCCTATTACTAACTGCTGCTGTTAACTAGTGCTCTTGCTGTTTTGCTTAACCACATTTGTCTAGAAAAGTACAGAATACAGATTAATAATTTTGGAAAATGCGTATTTTTGCATTTTTATGTTAGAGTAGTAAGAAAATACATAAATATTTTTTCTCTATTACTTTTTTTGAGGGGGGGGAGATCTGGTTGGTTGTGTCCCCAAGATAACTCTTTAAAAGTGTTGGTCACGTTATACAAGGGTGAGTCCTAATCCCGTTCCATATATTTGAAACTATAGGAGAAAGTAAACTTAAATGTAAAATGTTATGATTTTTCAAATTTGCATCTTCTTATTTCCTAGAAACTGAGTTTCATGAGCTTGGAGGGCAACCGGAAGGACAAAACTAGCTAACACTAGTTCCTCCTTAATTTTTGTCACATACTTGGAAGTTGTTCAGTTCTTTTTTTGTTTCAGGGAAAAACACATACGCACCACAACATCACATCCTCCCATACACAAACAACAAATAAGAACCCTTCCCTTCCTCCTTCAAAAAACCCCACCCACCACACAACCTTCTTGGGTTTACCAACTAGAATGTTGGATGAACCAGGGAGCATTAGACATTGGATAGGCCTTTTCCTACATATTTATGCTCTGCTGTTTACTTATTCTTTAAATCTTTTCCCTTTTCTGTATTTATCCACTCTTTTCCTTGGATATTCTGTTGGGTAGCATATTTTAATTATTTAAACAATGCTTTCTTGTGCAGGTTTCTTTAGAAGTTAACATCCTTATTACTAATTTATTCTCCAGAGCCTTCAGAGCTAAAAATTCAGAAGTTGGTATGCCGAAGATGATGATATTTCTGGCTTTTCAGCATTTTTTTCTTTCAATAAAGAAATTTTTTCACATTGAACATTAAATTTTATATTTCTGGGGCATATTTGTCATATTATGCAATTTAAAATGGAAGTTGTTAGAAGAAATTAACTTTTTATGTTTTTTGCCCTCCCATATCATACTGGAACTTTGCTGCAGCATTATAAAGCCAAATTTAGGAGAAGGGTAGTCTCTTCAAAGGCTATTTAAAAAGATTATTTCTAGTGTTAAGTAAGTAACAAGTGCCTTACTCTTTTGGCAATCGTGTTAAATACATATCCAGGACTACTGGATATTAAACTCTAATTCCTCATGACATTGTTTCCTGTGTGCCAGACACTGTGCTAGTATGCCTTATGGTTACATATTAATATGGTTACACAATAACCATAGGTGGATTATCTCCATTTTGCAGATTGAGGAAATGAAGCCTCTTGAGAGGTAACTAAGCAAATGTCAAGATTTAAATTCATGTTTGTCTCCCCATCTACTTTATACTACATGATGACAAGAAGATTTGGTTCTTATTTCAGCCTCCTTAAACAGCTACATGGTGTTTACAAGCCAAGGATTTTTTACCAATTACTTCAATAATATAGTTCCATTATGTAGTTCTTCTACTCTAAAGAATTAACTTGTATTTAGAAACTTAAAAAGTCATTACTACTATTATTTTTCTCTGTTTGTTAGGCATCTCCAAGAGTTACCGTTGATGATTATTTGGTGGCAAAATTAGCAGATACTTTGAATCATGAAGATCCAACCCCTGAAATCTTTGATGACATTCAAAGGAAGGTATTGTATATAGCATCTATCATTAAATCTTTCTTAATGAAAAAAAATGTATATTATATGCATGTAATTCATTTTTTAAAAGGTTATTGAAACATAAAAATATAGTGGTAACTAAAAAGATAATTTAACACTTCTCATAAACGAAAAAGGTAGGCTAGTTTTTTGTTTATTTAATTGAAAAATGAGGAAAATTCTTATGTTGGGTTATTTAAATCTGAAAAAGAAAATCTGACTCAAGGATCAGACAAATAGTCTTAGAATTTCATGAGTTGATGATGTGTAAATTACCTGACTTAAATTTATTTTACTCTGTTCCTGGAGCCTTTGTGTGAACTTGTTTCATAGAGAACACTACTTCCTGGAACATTATACATATAAGCTGTCATGTGACCTGTGTTTCAGTGGGACCGTTTTCAATGCAGTTAGGTACATTAGGTGAAATTAGTTGAGAAATCATTAGTTGTGATGTTGTGATGTAGGCTTATTGCTGGCCTCATAGATATGGAACCATAATGATTCGTTATAGCAAGACCTCTTCCTAGCTTTTGGTGAAATCTTATTATTGGAAAGTAGTACATTATCTCTATTAATGATGGAATATCTTGATTTATTTCAATAAGGTTTATGAATTGATGCTACGAGATGAAAGATTTTATCCTTCCTTCAGACAGAATGCACTTTATGTGCGCATGTTAGCTGAGCTGGATATGTTAAAAGATCCTAGTTTCAGAGGATCAGATGATGGTGATGGAGGTAAGGTGGCTTACGCGCATATTTGTGTGTGTGTGTGTGTGTGTGTACATGTATTTCTATATATATAGTTTACCAAAAAATGATGTTTTAAGCAAGATAAAAAATGCCTTGAAGCCCAATATAAATTGTAAAATATTTAAATCTCTAGAAATGAATGACAGAGTTTAGTTACTACACTAAATTAAGATGTTGAAAATTTAATAACAGATTAGTATTCTCTTTTGCTATAACATGGTCACAGATTCTTTTAAAAAATATTTATATAATGCTTCCTGTTTTAATTTTAATCACATTATTTTTCTCACCGTATCAAATCGTACTTTCTCTTGTTTTTTCGTGTTTATAGACAGTTATCAAATTCTTGACAAAATGTGGGCCTAGATTGATTTTAGATTCTATTTCTGGATTTTCATATTGTTGATAACAAAAGTAAATTACACCTTGTTTTGCTTCTGATTCCTCTTTTACCTTGATTTGTCTTTGGTGGAAAGATTTAAGAGGTAGGCAGACCACAGAAGGAAATAGGAGGTATATAATTGAATAAGGAGGATAGAGAACTATTTGCTCATTTTAATTATCACCTTACTATTAACTAAGGGGTAATCCTTGGTAGAATTTCCTGTTTACTTTTTGTGACCCTAGGTCTGAGAAACCAAGAAATGATCTTGGGCATTTAGAGTTATTGAAACTTGAAAGCAACACCAACTGCCTCTTTGTAAAAGACACATTTAGAGATCCAGATTCATAAATAATCTCCTAAGTAGTGCTGAAGCCATATGTTAACTTTAAGTTGTATATGAATATTGCTTCACCATATATCATTACTTTAAAAAAAAAGATTTTATTTATTTATTCATGAGAGAGAGACAGAGAGACAGAGACACAGGCAGACAGAGAAGCAGGCTCCATGCAGGGAGCCTGATGCGGGACTTGATCCCGGGACTCCAGGATCACGCCCTGCGCCGAAGGCAAGCGCTAAACCACTGAGCCACCCAGGGGTACCCTATCATTACTGTTTTTAACAGAGGGGCATCATAATTGGTAACTTCGGGATCCCTGGGTGGCGCAGCGGTTTGGCGCCTGCCTTTGGCCCAGGACGCGATCCTGGAGACCCGGGATCGAATCCCACATCAGGCTCCCGGTGCATGGAGCTTGCTTCTCCCTCCGCCTGTGTCTCTGCCTCTCTCTCTCTCTCTGTGACTATCATAAAAAAAAAAAAAAAAAAAAGAGATTAAAAAAATAATAATTGGTAACTTCGTGTGCTCACATACAGAATAAAACATTAAGGGAAAAGATGTTAATTTTAATAATGTATAATTAAGACTTAGCTCTCTAACATTACTTTTAAAAATGATCTCTACTTTTTAATTAAATGGCATTACATATGAAGTTTTATATATCTTGTTCTGTTAATTAAATGTTAATTTAAGTATCTAGCATTACAATGTTTTGAGCCAAACTACCAAGAATAAGTGGACATAATAGATATATTATGTATATAAACCAATCTTTTTATTCTTTGCACAAAAGAAAAATTTTAATTGTAGTATTTCTTAATCCAGTGAGACAGAACTATCAACATTCTTGTAACATTTCCTAATGAATTTCACTCTTCAGTGTTTTCCTCATGTTTACATTGTATCAGACAACTTCATATGATATACTATAAGGATAGAATACTTAATCATTGCTCTCCTATACATGAACACCTATTTTTGGTATTTGGCGGGGGCATGTGCAAATCAGGCACGTATATATTTTCTCGGGAATCTGTGGCTTTCTGAAGAAAAATGAGGCCTAAAGGTTAGCAGGTATTTGGGAGTAGTATAACACAATTTTCTTTGCTTTTTTGTTATGTCTTTGCTTGGGTGACTTTCATTCTTGGTATTTGAACCTCAGATAAAACAACTCTTTCAAAAGTTTTTTTTTTTACTGTATCCTAAGTTGACTATCCCTTCCCACAGAATCTTTTAATGGGTCTCCTACTGGAAGCATAAATTTGGTAAGTATTATTAAATAACTTAGTTATTAAAGTGACTTGAAAATATTATAAAAGGTAAACTTTAACATACATAAATAAATGATATATTAGAAGCTCTCATCATTAATTATAAGAAGTTACTTGCTTTAAAAGAAATGTTAAATTCATATATAACAGCTTCTGAAATTTATTTTCATTTTTAAAAATGTGCTTGTCACCTGTAATTCAGTTGTATTTGATAAAAGGTGACTTCATTATTTTCAATCCCAATATTTAGTTTTTTGAAATTACTTTTTGATTAGTGATATGTTGGATAGTAAATGTGACTTATAAATGTTTATAGTGAAATTAGTTTTTTCTTTTTGTATGTAGAAAAGAAATATAAAATTAGTAGGATATCTGAAAACTTCCAGGTATTTCTTAAAGTGCACACTGTAACCAGTTCAAGTGGTAAAAAAATTTTAATCTTAAACCCTTATATTAAATTAAGCAACTTTATCTTATGATTATGGCTTTAAGAATGATGTATTTTTAGCATGTAAGCTGTCATTGGCATTTTATACATTCAAAGTGAAGTGTGAAGTAATGAATATTTCAGTTCTTTTATATATCCATCCCTGTCATGAATAACTTCTTTCATAAAATGTTGCTAAGAAGAAATACTTGTTCAATAGAAGTTTTAGTCCAGAGTTTTTGGGGGGCAGTTAGGAAGAGAGTATTTGCTTTGTTTTTCATTCTACCCACATTACTTTTTCTTTCAGACTTTTTTAATAGCTGAATGGTCTAGAGGTCCATTATCTTATGTTGTTTTCTGTATTGCTCTATTTATTTCAAAAAATAACCTTATTGTTTTATTAGTCTATGAAGTACATTTAACAAAACACTGAAGCAGTCAGCCATAGTGCTAATATCAGATATGATGTAACATTTAAAATATTTTTTTAAATCATTTGGTATCATTACCGTATGTTTGTTATAATCTATAGCCCTATCACAAAAAGGAATAACTTGTAGAGCATGAAGGAAGTATTATGTGAGAAAATTTCCAAATATGAAACTTTTTATTCATTTGAAATTTCAAGTATTCACATTTATAGTACTTGTAGGAGTGTTTGAACACTAGTAACAATTTTTTTTTTACTTTGTTCCATATTTGGAATAAATGCCTTTTAACCTAAGAGCAGTTCCTTTGTTACGTAGTGATATAAACCAGGCAGTCTCATTTGACAAAGGTCACACTTGAGGTCAGTGACATGCAGTATTTTGTTATTCATATAAATCTATTAAATTTAAGCTTTTAAGTAGCTGGACTCCTTTGGAATCTTTCTTTTTAAATATAGACAAATTTTAGTGGGTAGCTGCACTTTAAAAGTAGTTTTAAGATTGAAAAATAGGTCATAGTAGTTTTTTCCAGTATAGTAAACAAAGAAAATAATGTGTGGTAACTTACTCATTTTTCATTGAGATTGGCAGGTAAATTTTAAACATTTCTAGCAGTTCCATTGTAGTTGTGTGGATTATCACAGTAAATCTGAATTTTCATTTTTTGCCTTAGCATAATGTTAAAAAAAATTTATGTTTTTGCAAGCAGTTCAAGAATTTTAACCCAAGGATTACTTTACACACTGTATTTTATTTCAGGACAGCATTAGTGTACTTGTTCTGAAATCAGTTTCTTTTATCAAATAATATAGTTCTAAATCAGTGTGTGGTTAATATTATTTTACCAATTGTTATTTTATATAATCTACTTTATGTTTACATTTGCATTATACCTGTGACTAATGATTAAGAGATGTTTCATTGGATTGTTTCATTATATTTAATGAAAATAATATTTATTAACTGTTTAAGTGCTAAAAAGATATTTAGATATAAAGTTTTCTAATAATTCCTGGATTGCATAGTATAAGATGCTAACATGTTTAAAGTAAAGAGTAGCATGTGGCTAGCTGTTGAAATATTACCTGCCAAGGAGGGTTAACAATAACAATAATAGTAATAACAAAAGTATATCTTGAAAAACAATTGTTTTATATTCTCTGTGATAGCTTCTAATTGGAAGAAGATCACAGTAAACAACAATCTAAATTTTGTGGAATATTCTGTTTTCTCTGTAATGTTAAAGCAAAGGTTGTATTTCTATCAAGATGTTTTATTATAGATCATATGACGACTTAAAAATAAGCACACTCTACTTCTTTTCAAAGCATTATAATTCATTTTATAAACTGACAGAGTTGTAGAGCAAGCATCACACCATTATACCATTGGGAAGACTGAGGTACAAGAACTGGTTGATTTAGCTGAAGTCTCTTAGGGTATCACTGGTGAAGCCTGAACTAGACCTATTTTATTTTTTTAAATTTTTATTTATTTATGATAGTCACGGAGAGAGAGAGAGGCAGAGACACAGGCAGAGGGAGAAGCAGGCTCCATGCACCGGGAGCCCGACTAGACCTATTTTAATTTAATGATTCATCCCCTTGACTTGACCAGGAAAATACTGTCGATTATCTGTATGTTATTGCCATTTTTTTTTCTCTTAATAAACAATCTTCACTAGAAGAACTCTTTTGGCTTTCTTCTTAGAATGCAGTTGCCTTAATTTAAATGGCTTTATGTCATATGTATGGCTGCATTTAAGCTATTTAAATGACTCTTCTAGTAAGATCCTGTGGTTTTTGAAGTGTAAGATATGTCTGAATCTTATAATGTCTGTGTGTCAGAGGTCCCCAAGCCCATTTCTATATTCATTGATTACTAAGAGGAGGACTTATAGGCCTCAGGATAGTCAGACTCTCATGGGTAGGATTTATCAGAGAGAGAGGATTTAAAGCAAAATCATCAAAGAAAAAAGGTAAATGTAACAAAATCTAGAGAAAACCAGGTACAAGTTTCCAGGAATCCTCTCCCATGAAAGTCAGGTTGGACTAACTTAATTCCTCCAGCAATGAATGTGACAACACATGTGACATGTTGCCTACCCGGAAAGCTTATCTAGGACTAAGTGACCAGGGTTTTCACTGGATGTAGGTCACAAAGGCAAATCTCTGGTTAGTACATACTAAAATTCCAAACTCCCAGAAGGAAAGTAGGTGTTCAGCATAAACAGTTACACAAATAGTTTAGGTATGGTGAACCATTCTTAGCAGTTAAAGAATGGTGGGAACCTTCCCTAATTCTAACTTCCTAGATGTCATCCAAGGGCCAGGCTTGGAAGCAGTCCTTTCTAGGAGAGCAATTTCAAGTAAACTCTTTTTTGCTGTTTACTTTTTTCCAGCTTTATTGAGATATAACTGACATAAAACATTTGTAGGTTGAAGATGTACAACATATTGATTTGATATTACAAAATGGTTGCCACAGTAGGGTTAGCTAACCTCTCCATCACACAACATAATTACCATTTCTTTTTGTATTGAGAACATTTAAGATTTACCCTCTTAGTAACTTCAAATATATAATGATATTATTATTATTATTATAAATATAGGTGACTCAAGTTAACTCTTTCTGTGCAGTCTGTCATTATGTGCCCTTCTGAGTAATTGTGGGTATGTGTATATGAGGCAAAAAAAGTCTTAAATTTAAACTGAAGGGCCATAGTTGAAAAAAAGATTCATTTTGGGTAACTCAGTAATAATTTTGTTTGTGGAATTATTTTTGAAAATTATTTAAAATCTGTCTTAGACTCTGGATTCACTTCATGTTATAAGAAATCAAAATAATAGGTAACATTTTTTTGTGTTAGGCAGTCTTAATAAATGTTTTACATGTCTTCTTGTTTAATTCTTTCATAACCCTATGATGTGTAGGTACTATTATGCTCATTTTATAGATAAGGAATCTAAAATTATTTCTGAATTAACAAGAATGTTAAGTAATAACGAATTGGCTCTAGTATACTTCAACATTAAAAAAATGATAAGAACATGTCTACTTATTTTTATCCATATTTTTTTCCTTCTTCTGCATTGAATATAATTGAGAAGCAGCAAATGTTGGTATATGGATAAGCAATGAAGGAAGAAATGATCAATGTACTAAGTTGATTTCTGAATTACTTTGTTTTATAATTTTTTAATTGTGGATTTTCTCTCTACTGTTAGTATAAATAGAGAGGATTATTATTGGGAGAGGGATACAAATAATATAAACTCTACATGGGACCAAAGATGAGTAAGGTATATATGATATAGAATGCTTTAACACTTTTTTCCTATAAAATTAAAATATTAAAAATTTTTTTTTTCCAAGTCTTTAGATGACCTTTCAAATGTAGCTTCTGATGACTCAGTACAACTTCATGCTTACATTTCAGACACTGGTAAGAGACTTTGTGGTATAATTATTACTCAAAAATTATTATTATTACTCCTGAATTATTTTCCACATTTATTTTTACAAACCATTTTTCTGTTTTGTAGTTATATTTTTTAAGTTACATTTTTTTCTGCAGCATGTTTTTCATTAAATTCTGCGTTTATTTACTTGTTATATATGGTTTGATATATACTTTATATCATGTTTATAGTACTTTGTGTATATGTTATGATGTACTTGTGTACCTTCTTTCTCTTAAGGTTTTTACTGTTAACATTTAGAAAATTTTAAATTCTAAGCATTTTGTTACTGCTAATAAACTCTTGAAACCCAATCTTTTCCTCTTCTTGTTTGTGTCTTGCTGATAATTGTCTGTATAATTCTTTTTAAATAGCTTGGGGCAGATTTTAGGTCAATTTTTTTTTATATATACAGAGTCACACTAGATAAGTGGGTCAATGAAACTTTTGTATAGGAGTTTACAGAAGCTTAAGAAATGCTTGGATGAGGTGAGAAACCTCTAAAATTTTGTGACTCAGCATACGCGCAAAATGGTTAGTGAATTGAAAAAAGAATCTATTTCCATCCTTGCCAGTGGGTTATTATATAATGCCAGTGAGTAGTAGATAATGGTGGCTTGCTTATCCAACTTCTCACTATTTCCAGACTATAGGAGTGTGTCTGTCAGATTACATTTGAAATGTTACCATACTGAGGTATCTCAGTTCAATTTCATGCTTACAGTTTAGGTAACTAAAAAGAGATTTTATAGTGCAAGTATAATTTAAAAGATAATTTGCATTTTTTAAATATCTGTTTTCTTTTGCTTCCCCTGGAGCTGGAGTCTCATTTTGCATTGTGTTCCCTGCCATATTTCTGACATAAGTTATTTATAATTGCTGTCTAAGTTGTTCTTTTATCCTTTACAGTCAGTGCATACATTACTTGTAAAGGTTACTAGATAACAACTTTGTCAATAAAACCAGAGGTTTTATTGCTTTTCTTTCTAGCTTTTGTTATAGTTGTTTCACTTTTCCTTCCTGAAATTTTAAAGTTCTTTTAAAAAATCTTTCTTCATTAGTTTTCCAAATATGAAAGTCTTTTTAAACTGCAGATGTTTAGTGTTTGTCCTTTATTTCTTTCTTGAAGACCTTAAACTTTATGTCTCAAGGAAGATACTCATGTCTATATTTTTTATGAAGAACTTTTCTTTTCTCTGAAAGTTGTGGTTTTTCCAGCTGCTTTGTCCATTTATTCAACAAGTGTTTAAAGCTTCTTAAAATGTATGGAAGCACTGTACTTAGCATTTTTAATAAATTGTTATTTCTGTCAAATAAATTATGTATAAATACTAAAGAGGCACATAATATAGTTGTTAAGAGCATAACTTTTTGCTCATTTGCATGGGTTCAAACCTCAGCTCTGCCACTTAATAGGTGACCTTGGGCAAGTTCCTTAACTTCTCTGTAATGTCCTCATCCATAAAATGGAATGATAATAATGATATTTACCTCATAGGGTTATTATGGGACTAATTAATTACATTAGTAATTATATATGAGTGGACATTATATATTAGTGTTTGCTCAAATAAATCTTTGACCATTTGGACTCCAAAGTCTCTTTGAGTCTGGATTTTGTTTTTAACTTCTTTATTACAGGAAGTAGAGCTTAGAGTCTAGTGAAGAGCTAATCAAGGAGTGGTCCATGGACTAGCGCATATTCTCTTCTTTGTGAATCTTGCTTTAAAAAATATTAGCTAAATTAAGCAATGTCCTTAGTGAAGAGTTTGATTTAAATTTTGGTCCTAGTTCTTATCTGATTATGGATTAGAGACAAATAGTTTACATCACCTGCTGTAACAGTGTCCTAATGAAAACATAGTATTTCTACAATAATATCTTAACATCATCTCTATCAGTATATACAACCTCATTATCTTTTTTAAAAATCAAATTACCTTTTGTCTTCTGCACAATCTTACTATTCTTCCTATTGTGCATGTACCCTAGTCATGAGCTCTTCTGCCCATCAATTTGTGATAAATCTGATTATTATTTTTCAAACTGCTTTCTTACATTCTTCCCTTCATTTCTTTTCTGTTCTTTCTCTTCTCCTTGTTCTTGTTAGCTTCTAATTGGTTATGAATTGCTGCCTAATTGGCTTCTGCTTTCTGTTTTCCTTCCCCAAACCTATCTTGAACACAACAGATAAAACTATTCTCTTGTAGTCATGCCAATCCAATTGAGTGGTCCTAGTTCTCTACAGGATGAAAAGGTTTTATGCAGTTTGTTCTGCATAGCATAGGTTTCTGAGAGAAGGATGACTGGAAGAAATGAACAGTGAGTAATAAATAATGTTACCTTAGTTATAGCCTCAGAGAGCGAGGTGATCAAAGTCAGTCCCTACCCTAGTCTTATGTTTATTCAAATCAGGAACACTGATATTAGAAAGAAAAGGACAATTTTGAGTAGAAAGTACAAATCTTAAAAAATTTTTTGATGAAAGCTTAAAGACACTTCTGCCCAAATTGCATTTGCCAGTATAGATTTTTAGTTTTTATGTTATTAAAATAATTTACTAAGATGCTATATGCAAGCCTTTTTTTGCCTGATTATATATAAAACACAAAATATTTAGCTCCAAAACTTGGCCACTTTACCCACACATACACACAATTATGGATCTTTTATTACTAGAAGAGCAATATATACTTGTGGTCAGAATGGTAGTTTAAAGTGCTATGGGAAATCCTGCCTTCCACACACTGAAAACAGGAAAATAAAAATAGCTAAAGGGAGAAAGCTACAGGTGCCACAGACCATGAGGAAAAATAAATTTAGGAAGGTGAAGTGGAGTTGAAGCCAAGGAGCTCACAGGAGCATAAATACTGCTATTTTGATTTTGATAGCATTTTCATGTCCCTCACATTTTGAAGAGGTAGTATGGACTAAGGCCATAGTAAGCTGGAACCCAACCCTTCACATGAAGCCCTCAGTAACAAAGCATAGTTTGATATGAAAGAGGAGCTAAAGTAACTTCGCCTAGTGTCTGAGGAGAAAACAAAGAATGCTAAGATCATGTCTGGAAAAGGTATTTGTCATCCACAAGAAATTGAAAGCTTGTCTTGATTCCCAGCACGGGTTTGTCTAGAGTCCACCATTTTCTAGTGATTGTGTGATGTTAAAAATAGAGATAAAACCTAAGGCAAGAATGCAATACTATGAAAAAAATCATAGAAAAATATATTGTGATTGATATTGATGTCAGTGGATGAATTAAGAAATAGAGTAGATATAGATAAGTGGAGACTTAGTAAACTAAGACAGTAGAAGGAGGTAGGAAGAGGGAAAAATAGGAATGAAAATTAAAATGACTCAAAGTGTGTTTCTTAAGATTAGTACAAAATGGGAACAGGTTTTGATTTTAGAGATTACCTCACTTGAGTAGTTTGTGACAAGTCAGTAGGAAAATGCTTTTAAAAAAAATCTCCAGAATGAATTACACTGTATGACTAGTAAATGACTAGTAAATTTTTGAATATTATAAACAATAAAGAGACTTGCCATAAATGTGTATAAAATCTTATTCATTGGCTTTTGCTTTCTGTTTAGTTGAAGAGATTTTAATTGAAATACATACAACTGGATAGTGAGGGCTAGTACGAAAGATTTTGTTTCTGTTATTTTTTCCTCTATTAAAGAATACTACTATATTATGAGGTAGTGGTGTGGTATCATAACTAAGAATAGGTACAAGCTCTTGAGGAAGAGAGTCCAAAGTAGATATCACTATGTGGTTTGTAGTGTCATCATAAACTTATGAAGTAGTTATCATGTGTAAAATCTTGTAAATGTGAGTACAGAGGATGGGAATCTATTTTATCCTTTGGTGACATCCTTTGGTCTTAGTCTATCATTTCAAATTCTTCTTCATTTCATGTTCTTTTTGTTTGTTTTTGTTCTTCATCTTCCTCCTTTTTGTGTGTTTTGTTCCTCTTCATTTTGTTTTAAATGACTAGTATATGCTGACTATGACCCATATGCTGTGGCAGGCGTTTGTAATGATCATGGCAAGACATATGCATTATATGCCATTACTGTACACCGGCGCAATCTTAACAGTGAGGAGATGTGGAAAACCTATCGTCGGTATAGTGACTTTCACGACTTCCATATGAGGATCACTGAACAGGTAATGAGGCCTTTAAAGTTGGTGTGCTTTTACATTGTGTCCTGATTTGATATTTGATTCTAAATAGTTCTGAGGATGCTAAGATACTGACCAAAGCAAAAGAAAATAAGGTAAGAATTTTTATATAATCAACATAATGTTAGAATGATTTCAGACATTTAACCAATAAATTGATCTTTAACCAGTGCTAACCATTGTAGACTAGTGACAAAATATCAGTGGTCTACCTTGGAAAATTAAAATGAATGTATATTTATGATTTTAAGTGTGTGTGTACACATGTATGTGTGTGTATGGTGCTTTGCAGAGGTGTTTGGTTTAAAATAGGGACAATCACTACAGGATATTTTGTGTTTTTGTTTTTGGCAACATAATTGAATTATAGCTATTTTATTTTATTTTTTAAGATTTTTATTTATTCATGAGAGATAGAGAGAGAGAGAGAGGCAGAGACACAGGCAAGAGGCAGAAGCAGGCTCCATGCAGGGAGCCCAATGCAGAACTGGATCCGGGACTCTGGAACCTCGCCCTGGGCCAAAGGGAGGCGCCAAATCCCTGAGCCACCCAGGCGTCCCTAGTTATAGTTATTTTAAATGGCATCTTTATCCATCAGTGTAACAGTTAAATCCTTGACCATTAAGTTGTTTTATTTACAACTTAAATTAAGTTTAACATTAACCAGATGTTTTTAATTCTTAAGAAATACAACCCTCTTGTTTTATAGAAGTATATGGACCTTTTAAGATAACAAATGAAAACAAAGTATTTCTCTGTTTTACTTTTTATTAATTACTTTTTTCTTTAACTTTGAAAAAATCTATTATTACCAGATGAGTTGGAATATATCATTTATGGAATTTATTTTAACTTTTGAAAATCTTTTATTTCATTCAAGGTTTTTAAGTATGTAGCTGTTCTTAAAATAATGATAATGACATTTAAATGGACAGAAGCTTTGAAATGATATTGTATTATTTGAGTAATCAGAAAATACCTTTTTCAGTTAAGATAGTGCAAAAAATATGGTTGGTACCATGATAATCTCACTAACATATTCTGTGAATAGAGTGAAATAAACTATTATGCCTTAAAAGTGATAAAAAAAAATGGATTAGTGTTGGGCAGCCTGGGTGACTCAGCGGTTTAGCACTGTCTTGAGCCCAGGGCCTGATCCTGGAGACCCAGGATCGAGTCCCATGTTGGGCTCCCTGCATGGAGCCTGCTTCTGCCTCTGCCTGTGTCTCTGCCTCTCTCTCTTTCTCTCTCTCTCTCTCTCTCTGTCTCTCATGAATAAATAAATTTAAAAAATGGATTAGTGTTGACTCTAGAAGCACATATGAAAAAGACTATTTTGAATTATATTCATAAGGAAATTAAAAAACTTTGGACATACCCCGTTCTAGTTTTGTTGTTGAATAGATCAATATCTATTGATTTGTTTCTTCATATTTAGCTTGATCTGTTTGCAGAGGTGAATGAATATTCTATTCCATATTGAAGAAATAATTGCTTTAATTTTTAAATATCACCTGTTTTATATCCTAAAATTCCACTGCTTATGTATTTTTTCTTTCCATCCTCACACTTTATCCAAACATGACAAATTTTAAGATCATTTGAATTGCTAAGAAGTAATTTTATTTACTTACAAATCAATAGGAATTTGATCTAATGTGAAATTTTCTAGTCTAGGAATGTAATTATGTTTACGCATTTACAAATATAAGTGAAAACATACTTTGAAAAACTTTACTAATAGAAGTTATACAGAAATTTCCATTTTCAGCACAGCATCAGAAATTAAATGAAATTAATAAAGTGAATTTATTTTTGTAAGGGCTCAGTATAGTCAAAGTGGTTTTGACTTTGTTCCCTCTTAGATCATAGTAGTGTGTGATTACTTAAGTATTTAGATTGCTTAGAGCTTAAGAATTTAAAAACAAAGCTTGTTAAGTGAAAATGTAGTTTTAAGCAAAATGCTAAATAAGAATCAGCCTGTTTGCCTTTTAGCTGTGCTTTATCTGTAAACATAGTCCCTGTAAATTTCAACTTTCCTTTTTTGTTTTTCTTGTCTTTGCTGAAAGAAAAGAACTGCTGCTACTTACCTTTTATGTATCCATAAAATGGATGAATTTACATACAATGAATTTATTCATATTACAGTTCCAGGCAACCATCTTATTTGCCATCCCATTTAGTATTTTCAGAATCTTCCAGTTTGGGGATGAAAATTATCCTATACCTTTTCATTTCCTCTTTAATCTCTGCACCAGGAGTGAATTTTCTTTACAGAGCCATTATTGTTTATGTTTTCAAACAAAGGATAGTTCTAGAAAGTTTGTTTCATTTCAGGACATGTATCACATGGGAAAAACTCCAAGGCTGCTTGAAGTTTCAGTTATGAGGCTGTTGGCTAGGCACAGTCACTAGCTAAATGATTTACCTCCAATGCCGTGTTAGTAGCTGATTTAGTTAAAATCAGTGCTTTAGCAAGGCATGACACATATATATGGACCTTTGAAGGTGCACCTAAATGTTGAGTCTGTAAATGCAAACCTAGAGCATGTATATTTAGTGTTAGTGGCCTTACAAAGATAAGATATATGCTAATGGCTTTTAAGTTTTTTTCTTAGTAGTCTCTGAGTTTATTTTTCATGTGTTTGGTGGGGAAGAAGTGTCAGTTTTATACTATAGTTGTTTATATGCAAAGTTGTGGTAAAACTGTAATATATACTTTGAAATTTGCCTTTCTTACTTTTAAATTAGCTATTCTAATGATTAACTGATAGGAAGTCATCAGTATTAAAAAACACTTTTTTGATTTAGATTTCTTAACAAGCCAGGAATTCAGGGATCTTTGATCACTAAAAATTAATTTGCTAATACTTTATTCACAAGTCAAAGTGTTAAGGAAAAGATTTTTTTTTAAAGATTTATTTATTTATTCATGAGAGACACTGAGAGAGGCAGAGACATAGGCAGAGGTAGAAGCAGGCTCCCCATAGGGAACCCAATGTGGAACTTGATCCTGGATCCTGGGATCATGCCCTGAGCTGAAGGCAGACACCAACCCCTGGCCACTCAGGCATCCTGGAGAATATTTTTAAAACTGTTTATTATTGATAATTTTGAACAAAATTAGAGTGTTCAAATGAAATCCCATGGGGACATCATCCATCTTTAGCAGTTATCCATGTTTGTCATTCTTCATTGAAAGTACTCCTTTATAAATAAATAGCATTAGAACTGTGCTTGGACATATTTTCTGATGTTTGCTTAATATAATAAAATATATTATAAAATAACCAGTTAAAGATGATTTTGATATATAGAGGAATTGCTACTTAGAAAATACTTTTCTGTTTTTGTAAAAAGCTAAAATTATTGAATATATTTTATCTTCTAGTTTGAAAATCTGTCAAGCATATTGAAGCTTCCTGGTAAAAAGACTTTTAATAATATGGATAGAGATTTTTTAGAAAAAAGAAAAAAGGATTTAAATGCATATTTGCAGGTAAGTCCATGTTTATTATTATCCATAGGTTTTCATTTTAATATAACATACAGATACAGTAGATTGCCTTGTTAACATTTTAATATGATAGTGGGTTAGTAACCACTTTCCAGTAGCATGTCAGATGACACATGCATACTGTTCAGTAATTTATCAATATTCTCTGTTTATTGACTGATTTAGAAGTTTCTGGACACTGAGTGCTTGGGATTTTGTTACTTCAGGTTTAAATGAATACACACAGGCCCACATATATCTTCTACATCACTATAAAGTCTAGATGTTTTATGGTATGCTAAACAGATAAATGTTTCCTATTCAGTACATAGTAGCTCTATGAGGTATATCCAAAGTTAGCAGATTTTCATTCCTGATAAATGCCTTCTGTAGTCCACAGTGAGTCTAAGGCTTCTAAAATTACAGGATAATTCAAAAAAGGAAGGGATCCCAGGGACTATTTCTTAACATGTACTATCTTAAGTATGTTGATTTCTGTTGGGAAATAACAAAATTTGTCTCACAAGTTACTTATCCTAGAAAAAATTTTATTTTAGAACCATGTATCCAAATGCCAGATATAATAATAATAATAATAATAATAATAATAATAATATCACTTTATAGTTTTTTATACTAATGAATGACTTGTAAAGATTTTTCATCTGGTAAACCTGGCTTTAGCCCAGGTATATAATGTTCCATTATTTAGATTCCTACTCCACCCTCTAGAACAGGAATCAGCAAATTGTAGACTCAGACCAAATCTAGTTCACCATATGTTTTATTGAGTTTTATTGGAACACAGCCATTCATTTAGTTTATTATTGTTATTTATTACATTGCTACAACAGAGTTGAGTAGTTTCAGCAAAGACACAATGGACCATAAAACCTAAGGTAATTACTATCTGGATCTTTATAGAAAAGTTTGCTGACTCTGCCTTAGTATGTAGTGAAACTTAGCTAATGCTATACTGGATATTTTATTTGGAAGGTTATATTTCTCTCTTAAACATTTATGAAGACATTTGTAAATTTGATTTGGTTTGCTTATAATCATACCTGTAATTCCATGGCATTATTATTTCCTGAAAAGATAGCAAAACATATAAATCTCTTACTATTTACCTTTGCCTTCTGACTTAAAGTTGAATGTCTGATATGCTTTGTAGGACTCCTGTCAAGGACTTTGATTTTTAAATTTTTAAAAAGATTTTATTTACTTTGAGAGAGAGTGAGCGAGTACAAGGGGGGGGGGGGGAGGGGCAAAGACAGAGAGAGAATCCTAAGCAGACTCCACACTGAGTGCAGAGCCTAATGCAGGACTTGGTCTCACAACACTGAATCATGACCTGAGCTGAAATCAAGTTGGATGGACACTTAACCAACTGAGCTACCCAGAACCCCCAGACACTTTGATTTTTTTAATGTGCTAGCTTTAATTGTATAAAAATCTGTATCAATTATTTATAAGATTTAAAAGATAATCACCTTTTCCCAAATCTGGTGCCATAAATGTATCTTTTAAATGTGGCTACACTATATACGTTATAGCTAATGAACTCATTATGTGTCAAAATATATTCCATTGAAGGAACTAAGGTAGAACCTTAACAGTTGTGAGAGTAGTAAGTTCACCTTATTTTATGTACTTTCTATTAATGTTAACTTTATAATTAGGATGATGTGGGTCTTGGTAGTATAAGCTGTAAAACCTGAAAACAGACTACAGTAGTCTCCCCTTTATCTGTGGCTTTGCTTTCTGTGGTTTTACTTACCCACGGTGAGCCATGGTCTAGAAGCAGATGATTGTCCTGATGAATTGTCAGAAGGTCAGTAGTAGCCTAATGCTACATCACAATGCATATGTCACTCACCTTACCTCATCTAACCACGTAGGTATTTTATCCCTTTTCACCCCAAGAAGGGTGAGTACAGAACAGTAAGATATTTTGAGAGAGAGAGAGAGACAACATTCACATGTTTTTATAATTGTTCTATTATTAGTTACTGTTGTTAATCTCTTTGCCTAATTTATAAATTAAACTTTATCACAAGTATGTATGGATAGAAAAAACTTGTATATGGAGGGTTTGGTACTGTCTGTGGCTTTAAGACCTCCACTAGGGGGGTTGGAATGTATCCCCCATGAAGAAAAGGACTACTGTAGTAAACACATTTGAGCAGCTTTCACATGAGATACACTGAAAGTCAAAACAGCAGATGGGAAGAATATACACCAAACTATTAATGGTCATAGAATTATTGATGCTTTATTTATAAACTGTGTAATTTTTTTAAGTGCAAAATTAAAATTATGTACATTCTTAATTTTCTAGCAGGAAAAAAATTATAGATAAGAGTTAATTTCCAGTACTGTATCCATGTAAGATATCTTTTTTTTTTTTTTTTCCCCTGTTAGTTACTCTTAACTCCTGAAATGATGAAAGCATCTCCAGCTTTGGCTCACTATGTGTATGATTTCCTTGAGAACAAAGCCTATAGTAAAGGGAAAGGGGACTTTGCTCGCAAGGTAAGCAGACCATTGCATAGGTTTTCTTTATAGGTCTGTTTTCATACATTTTTAAAAAATATTTTATTTATTTATTTACTTATTTGAGAGAGAGAGAGAGCACGCACGGGCTCAAGCACATGCACATAGAGGGAGAGGGAGAAGTAGACTCCCTGCTGAGAAGGGAGCCTGATGAGGTGCTTGATTGATCCTAGGACCCTGAGATCATGACCTGAGCTGAAGGCAGACACTTAACAAACTGAGCCACCCAAGTACCCCTTCATACATTTTTTTTTAAATAAAAGAAAATATATTTGTATGTTTTAAAATTGGAAAATTGTATTTAATGCATCTTGGCCTATTTATCATCTGTGCTTCTTAAGCCTACTATTGATAGGCATATCTAATAAGTATAAACTCCTATTTTTACATGTAGATTAAAATCTAGTAGGAGCTTAAAAGAAAGAAAAATTTCTGAAATAATGTAGTGAGGAAGATTTGCCTAACATAAGTCACAAGCTTTTCAATAACCTGAGAAGGAGCTATTTCTTACCAGGTGGAAATGTCCTTTACTTGTAGTAAAGATAAGAAAAATGTTGAATAGGTTATGTTCCTGAAATTATTTATGACTCTTAAGTGAAATCTTTATTATTTAAAATTCCTTTAGAGATCCAAGTCCTATACTTGGAATTAGATGGTAGGTTAAGACAATAAAATGACTAAGTGTTCAAATTGGTCTAGATAGTTTAGTGGATGAGAATGCAGACTTTGGAATTAGCCTTTGGTTTAAATCCCTGCTCTGCCATTTACTAGTTGTGACCTGCAACATGTTTCTTCACCTTTTGGTCCTTTAATTTTCTTAAGAAATAAAGACGTTAATCCTCATTTTACAGCATTGTACAAAATAAATGTGACATTCCCTATTTGACAGCACCTGCCACTTCATTAACTTTGGAATAAATGTTACCTCTTAGTAAAGTAGTAGTAGAGGCAGTAGTAGGAGCAGTAACAGAAATTGGGAAAGTTGAGTGGATAGCAGGTAGGAACTCTATATATGTTTGCAACTTTTCAAAAGTCTAAAATTATTTCAAAATGAAAATTAAAAGCAAGCAAACAAAAAGTGATTTCCTTACTACTCTTCCGTCCCCTCCTCCCCATAGACTAACTTTTTTAAAAAGGTTAAGGAATTGGTACAAAATAAGTTAAGAATTAACTTGCTGGTACAGAAGTAAGAATTAAACCTAAGAATTTTGTATGATTACCCTAGGGTTTTGAGTTTTAACATCCCAGTGAATGTTAACATTTTTAAGTGGAGTGGTTTGTTTTAATAAGTTCCATATTATGTACCTCATAGTGGTGTGTGGGGGGGGATGTGGTAGTATTGTCTTTGTATTTCATGATTGAAGTGATTGAGTTTAAATTTCAACTCTAAATGATTTTATTGTCAATAGACATATCTTCTAGTGTTCCATCTTTTTGATGTTTACCTATTTTCTCTCAGGATTGTATCATTTTAAGATAAACTAATAAACTGATAACTTCTTTAAGATAAAAGAAATGTTACTTTAATCGTACACAATTTCTTTTTGTTGACAATAGTAGTGTGTGTGTTTGTGTGTGTGTGTGTGTGTGTGTGTGTATAAAGCACATAGATGCTTTATAGATCCAAATAGCTATATATTGTTTTTTTAAAATATTACCACTGAAATCTAAAGATCCTTCTGAATCTTCTGGAAATGCATAGCACATACATTTTTCATAAGTCGTATTGGTTATTACCAAGGTCATCATAACCTCTTTTAGATTGGGAAAATAATTTTTATGCATATCAAGAATTAGGAGCTTTCAGCTACATTTCCTTTTTGGCTAAATTATAATTTAATATCTTTTCCTTAATTATATTTTACTGGAAATTAAATAGGTATTAGAGAAATCATCTGCAAATATTTTATCCTTGATAACATACCAATCTGGTTACAATTTGTCTAGCCTTACGAAATATGTAGGCAATTCCTAGGAAGAGTAATAACAGTCTTCCTTTATGCACACAGTTTCTTTCTATCCAGTTTTATACATGGTGTGAAGGCATTTTAAGCCTATAGTTAGAGACCTAAATTTAAGTTAAAATTACTTTGTGTTGTTTCTGATACACATAATTGAGGTGATAATGAAGAGACAATGTCTTTGGTAAGTCAGGCTAAGTGTATGCTTATGCTGGTGATCGTATTTCACTCCTCTGCTTGGTGATTTGCAAGATTTTTTGTGTGTGTGTGTGTGTTGTTTCAAGCGTGTGTTTTAAGGCAAATCCTGTTTTTGGAAATCTTGTCATATAGTGATGGACTCTTTTTATGCTTCTAAAATTTTGCTTTTTTCAGGATTAGGCATCAGAATCAACTGTGGAGGTTTTTCCATTCCTCCTGGTTCACCCATTTCCTGTCCCCAGTACAGATGCTTGGGCTTTTTACCCTCAGAAATTGAAAAATAAACAGAAAGGAAAGGAAAAAGAAATGGATTCTGTAGGTCTAAGATAGTGCACAGGCAGCTATTTATTTATTAACTAATTCACTATACAGATTTAGGTTAATTTTAAAAGAGCATCAATGGTAGTTTAGCCCATGTCTAGATAATGTGAGGCCACGTATACACACACTCACACGTAATTTTACACACAGGTGCATATGCACACACAGCTTCATCTTTTATCCTTTTTATTTCTATATCTGTGTACCAGTGGTAGTGTTTTTCAAACCCTTCTTTGTCTTTGTTTTTGTCCGTTGATTCTCCTCTGAATTATTCTGTTGTGACATTGTCCCTCCTAAATGTTGCATATTCCATCAAGCACATCTAGAACACTATTGGCTCAGCTTAATCCAAAGAGTAACTAAAACTCCCAATTATTTTACAGCTATGTTGAAATTCACCTTTTTTGTTTATTATAGTACTTATTTAACCTTTTCTAGTTTTTCTTAATGGAAACCGTGAAGGCATAGTAGAGTGAAGGAGTTTTGTCTTCTTGATATCATCTCTTAATATTGTGCTATGTTCCTGAAGTAGTGAAGTGTTTCTTTTTCCTTTCCTTTTCTCTCCTTTTTTTTTTTTTTGACAGGGACCATAATTTGTTTCTGCATTATTCTTATGACACTCTTAGTTTTCTTGTAGTTTTAGTGATTTTCATTTTGTGTTTTTTTTTTTTCTGTCAAAAATCTCGGGTTCCATATGCAGACTATTTTGGTTTCTAGATGCTTCTACCTTTCTTAATTGAAATTATCTGACATTTGTGCAGTCAGAATGTCAGTTTTAATGCTTCCTATTCCCCTGGAAATTATTCGTTTTTATGTTTCTGATCATGTTTTATAGTTTTTCTATTCTGTCTTACTAAAGGATTCTGTAGTCCCTCTGTAGATTCTGAGCATGTAATTTACCCAAAAAACTATTTTAAAAAATAAATCTTGTTACTTGTTAGTTATGTGAGCTTTCTGCTTATTTTTTCTGCTTGTTTATATTTCAGGGTCTACTCAAAATACCTATGTTATTGTTGCCTTGAATTGTAGCAGGAGTATGTTTTGGCTAATTCCATTTGCCTCGATTTCTGTTTTGGAAAATGTTTTCTTTTTTCCAGAATTTCTTTAATAAGTAAGGCAGGCAAAGCTAGTAATCACTCCAATATATATTATTTTTTATATAACCTAAAGCTTGTACTTTCTAGCAATAGCCTTATCACCCCAGTGTTTAAATCATATATTTGTGTGTGACAGTACATTTTGAAGACAGTAGTCCTGTATTTTTAAAATGCAATAAGATATTATAGACTAGAAAATGATTGCATTTTTTTTCATGTGTGTTGTGCTCTGTATTGTCCCAGGCTTCTCAGTTAAATAATAAGTCTGATTCAATGAAGTCATAGTATAATATTTTTTCCCCTTAGATGGACACTTTTGTAAACCCACTTCGAAATTCTATGAGGAATGTTTCAAATGCAGTTAAATCCCTTCCTGATAGCTTGGCAGAGGGAATGACTAAAATGTCTGACAACATGGGCAAAATGTCAGAAAGATTAGGTCAAGACATAAAGCAATCATTTTTCAAGGTAAGAAGATGTTTTCAGTAATCAGTAATATCTACAGCAAACTATTTTTAAGTCAACTAAGATTTACTCAGCTCCTGCTTAGATTTACCTTATTTCCTTTCAGAAGTACAAAGCTGTATACACACATAGTCTTATAAAGAATAAAAAAACTGAAGAGAATAAATTCTTACTAGAAATGGATACTATAAAATCCAGTCCTCAGGTTTTGCTGTGATAGAATTTTGAAAGTCAGTGAAGTTAACAAACATCCTTTGTACTACTACATTCTATATGCCATTTTTATTTCATAGTGTTCTTAAATTTTAAAACAAAAATAGGTGCTTTTATGCAAATTAGCTATACTAGTATTCATCAGGAAACATAAAGCCTAATTTCTCCTGCTTCACCTGACCAAGTGGCTAGGAGATCAATGACCGAGTGGCTAGGAGATCAAAGGGAGGACAATTCTCAAAATCATTAGCCTCTGGGGCCATCCTTTACTTGTATATACTCATGAGTAGCATAGAAGAATTTTCAAGGAAGCTTTTTCATTACATTGCAGACCATGTAGTTTCTTGCTTTCTGATTTCTACTTCTTAATAATCTTGACCTACTTGTTTAAAGTTATAATCAAAACTATAAAAAAAACCCTATTACTGTTAGTGTTTTTTATTTATTAGATCATGTTTGAATGAAGAGGAAATATATATATGTATATATATACATATATGTGTGTATATATACACACACAGGTAGAATTTATTTAAGAGACAACTCCTGAAATAATGTGTGTGTAAATCCATACTTTTCTATTTATCTCATACTTTCTCTGATGCTTTATCTTTGTTTCTAATCATGGGGACATACACTAACACTGGAAGTGAGGATTTTACAGTACCACTTCTGCCAGTAACTACTTATATGACTTTGTACAGAAGTCACTGAGCTTTTCCCAGTTCTTTTTTCCTTACCAGCAATGTGAAGGGTTTATAGTAGATGATCTTGGTGGTCCCTGCCATACTGACAAATGCTTATCAGCTAATACCAGTCTCTCCATTTTCCCCATAACTTATATTATATATCAATAGGTTAATTAGCTTTTTAAGTTTATTAAGTCTATTAACTGTTAAGCTTTCCTTATGGTAAAATAAAGAAGATTGGAATTCTCTTCTCTGCCTGTGCTACTAACTTTTGGCTTTTAAATAATTTAACCTTTCTTAGCTTTAAGTTCTAAAAAGTATAGGGGTTTGACTAAGTAATTTCCCCTTTGATTCAAAAGTCCATTTTTTTAAAAGGAAAAAAACTGTAATGATAATGAAGTTATCACACTTTAACATTGAGCTTCTAATTGTAGATAGTTAATACTTTTTAATACTAAGTAAACTTATCTATCATTCCAAAAACCAAATTAAATGCTATTACTATGTTTAATATTAATTTTGATTTCTTATTGTATTGTGTTCTTTCACTATCTGCTTTAGTATGTTTATTTTGTTCTGTTTTTATTTTTATTTTTTTAAATGTTATTAGGTGCCCCCTTTGATTCCGAAGACTGACTCAGATCCGGAACATTGTCGGGTCTCCGCTCAACTTGACGATACTGTGAGTTAATTTTACTTTTGGTAGTATTCAGCTGTAATTGAAATCATACTTGGCAGATCTTTTTAACTTTTTAATGAAGTATAATATGTATATCTATAACTAAATACCTATGTGTATATTATTGTATGTGTTAAGTTTGATGAATTCTTACAAACTGAACATGTCCATGTAATCAGCACTCTAAGCAAGAAACAGAATGTTACCTATACCCCAGAAAGCCCCTAATGCTCTCTTCCTGTCACTATCCTCTCCCCTACCAAGGATAATCACTATCCTGACTTCTACCCTGCTTTTATACTTTATATAAATGAAACTGTAAGGTATGTACTCCTTTAAGTCTGGCTTTTTAAAAAAATTTTTTTTTAAATTTTTTTGCTCAACATTGTGATATTCTTTCATGTTTTGTGTGATTGTAGTTTCTTCATTCTTGTGGACTTATAGTACTCCATTTTGTAAATATAGTACAATATATTTGTTGTAATATGAATAATACTCCTGTGAACATTCTGGTACATGTCTTTTGATTAAAAAATTAAGTGTACATTTCTTTTGGGTCTATACCCAGAAATGGAATTCCTTGGTTAGAAGGTATTTATAAGTCTTAATAGACACTTTCAAGTAGTTTTCCAAAGTGTTTGTGCTGCTTACACTGCTGCCAGCAATGCATGAGAATTTCAATGCTCCATAGCCTGCCAATATTCAGTATGTTATGTCTTTTAAATTTTAGCCATTCTGGTTGTATCTCATATGGATTTCCATTTCTCTGATGACTGTGGAAATGTTGAACCTTTTTGCATATGTTTATTGGCCATTTGGGTGTCTTGTCTTGTGTCTCTAGCTCTTTCCTCTATTTTTCTGTTGGCTTGGCTGTCTTTGTCTTTTTTGATTAACAAGAGTGCTTTATATAATCTGAATAGTGGTTCTTTGTCAGATGAAAGTATTTGTATATTGTGAATATCTTCTAGTTGGTGTGCTTTTGTGTAGTGTATATATAGATATATATATATATAATCTGTGCCTACTGCAAAGTCACAAAGATCACCTATGATTTTTCTTTAAAAATCTTTTTTGTCTTATCATGCCAAAATTTAGGATTGGTTATCTAAGATTCATTTTTGTGTATGGAGTGAGGGCAGGGGCCAGCTGACCCAAGCATCATTTACTGAGAAGGCCCTCTTTTCCCAAGTGTACTGTCTTTTTCCCTTGTCACAAATTAGATTCTCGTATATGTTTGGGTCTGGGCTTTGTATTCTGTTGGATTAGGCAGATTTATTTTAAAATTATAATTCTATCCCTTCAGTTTTTCATTGAATTTCTTATGATAAACTGTATTAAGCAAAGATAAAATTTTATTTGCTTTTTAAGGAATATTTTAGAATGTCTTATTATGAGTTATGCTGGTATAATATCCATAACATCATACCTTCTGTTAAGGGTTTTTACAGTTTAGGTTTTTATTAGAACTGCATGTCACATCAAACTAATGAATATACTCAATCAGAAAATGATTGGAAAGAGTATCTTAGTGATGAAAGAATTATAAAATTACTGTCAGTTATATACAGTTTTATTGTAGTTCTAAATCTCGTTTTTGCTTTGTATATATTTTTTCACATCAGAACTTTCCAGTTGTCTTTACTTTTTCAACTTTGATTTTTGCTCTTCTCCTAGTTGTCTTTTATCTTTAATTTTTGCATTATTAATTGAATATTCCCATAATAAAAGTCTACAAATTTTTACTTGTTAAGAAAATTTTAGAACTATAGTGAAATATGCCCTTTGTAATAATGTTAACTTAGTTATATATTGAATTTTATCTTAGCTTCTTTTTCCTGAAAATATTTAAGTATATATGACTAACTAACCCAGCAAAATAGGTTACTCGATGTAGATTATGTTTTGTTCTATTAAATAAGGAGAAATGTTGAGAATATTTTGTTCTTTTCAAAAAGAAGCTCCAGATAATCAGCAAAGGGGGCTAGCATTTGCCTTAGCAAAGTAGTACAGACTCTACTAAAAGTAAAAGAGCCAGATTATTTTTTTCCTAAGACACCATAGATCCACTTTGAGAAATTTTTTTCACTACCACTTTGGAATTGTAGGGTTGTGAAATTCTGTATTTTTTCAAAATGACTGTTAAAAATATATGTTTTTATTATTAGAATGGAATATTAGGTTGTGAAGACTATAGTACAACTTGTTCTCTGATCTCTGAAATAGAGTACCAGTCATTTCGTAAAAGCAGCAGAATTAGCCATTCATAGTAGATAGGTAACTCAAATAAATGTATTTTTATTTCTTCCCATATTTTGTCAGGTGGATGACAATATTCCACTTAGGGTAATGCTGCTTCTTATGGATGAAGTATTCGACTTAAAAGAGAGAAATCAGTGGTTGCGAAGGAATATCAAAAACCTACTTCAGCAGCTTATTAGAGCCACTTATGGTGATACTATTAATAGGTACTAATTTTTTTTTCATCCCTTAGAGTTGTTCTTAACTTTTAAACTTTTACTTCTGGAAGTAGACTGCTCATTTAAAGGAGAATTTTCTTCTCTTGAGCCTTTTAAAGATCATTAAAACAGTCTGTTGTTCTCACAGCTAATTTACATACAAATTAAGTTACTCCATGAAAGGAGTGTTTCTTTATTTTATACATCTTCTAAAATTTTGACCCTACTAATTTAAATTTCTTTACTTTCAGAAAAATAGTTGACCATGTTGATTGGATGACCTCACCTGAGCAAGTAGCCGACTTAGTGAAACGTTTCAGGTATATCTTAAGACACAGTCACTTCTTTCAGGTAGTACAGAGTTTAGCATTGTTATCACTAATTAACTTTTACTGCTTTGTTTTCTTCCTGACCATAAAGTTGGTTTTAGTCATCACTGATGAACAAAAAGACTTGTAAGAATTATAATAAACATTTGTCCTCTGGATCTTTTGATCTTTGTTTCTTTAAAACCAGAATAGAAAAAAGTATAAGAGAATAATCTTTAAAATGTTGATTATGTTTTATCACAGTAATGTGGCTTTAAAGTAATTGAAATCCTTGATTTTAAATAAAAATTTAAAAAATGTATGTCTCTGGCTATGGACTAATTATTGACTTATTCAAACCTCTGAAAAAAAAAAGGAAATTAAGAGCAGTGGTACTCCAGTTCATATGTTCATCCTACAAAAATATTCTGAGCCCTTCCTCTGTGCCTAGTGTTTTGCCAATCACCAGGGACTGAGATAAAATGCAGTCCCTTCAAGGAAAGCGCAGCATAGTCAAGAAATAAACCTCATTTCTAAAACTGAAAGATAAGCAAGGCATAAATATTCATGGCATCATATGCTTTGAAGTAACAGGAGCAAGAAAGGAGCTGTCAGTATTGAACATTAACTATTTGCTTGGTGCTGTGCCAACCACTTTATGCATAAAGTGCACTTGATGCACTTTCTCATTTTACCCTATTTTATATGAGATAGGGATTTTGGTCTCCATTTTGTTACGTAGATACTGAGGATCAGAGAAGTTTAGCAGCTTGTCCAAAGACTCACCTTCTGGAAAGCGGGGACCAACAGATTAATCTGAAGCTGAGTTTCTCCTCTTTCTACCAGACTGTTGCCAAAGGTCAGACCACCTGCCCTGGCATGTACCTTCTCTTTCAGGGCAGGTGAATGATATTTGGTTCACTGTGGAACAGTGATTCTCAGCCTTGGCTGCATGTTGGAATCACTTGGAGAGCTTTAAAAAAAATATTGACATTTGGTTCCCATCTTGTGTCTGACATGATCAGTAGAAGGCCTGAACATTAAGATTTCTTAAAGCTCGCAGGTGTTTCTAATGCTCAAAGTTAAGAACAACTGCTCTGGGGAGTCTCTCTCCCTCAGACGAAACTCCCAGATGGAACCTTAGTGTGTTTTGTTCTTGCTTTTTGACCTGTGAATTGGAAAATAGGAATCAAGTGCGAGTAAAGGCGAATAGGGCATATATCTAAGTGGAGTGTTGTAATCAGTCTAACTGTAAGTTGAAGGTTCAGGATTTGTTTAATGTTGGCTTAATTATAAGGGTACTGAGGAAGATGAACTTGAAAGTATCCAAATTCAAGATATTGTGGGGTTGTATTTGGATGAGATCTTCAATCTCATTGAGATCAGAGGCTTACTTTGAGTTTAAATGGCTGTGATGTGGTCCTCTGTGTATTCCATTTTGTTATCTTTATCATTTGTTAGTGTTTATAAGTTATTCCAGGGGAGAATTCATCTGTTAGTTTTCTTATGTATATCCTTTTACAGCTAAAATTTGACCCTGTTCTTAGTATTTGTTAAATGTCATACCTCTATAAAATTTCAAAAGTGTTTCTGCTTTCTATTTACATTTTTGTTTTCTGTAGAAAATTGGAATAATTTTACTACTATCATTATAAAATGAAAATTACAAAATATATTTAATTTTCTTAAATAGAGATGCCTTTTGGCCAAATGGCATTTTAGCAGAGACTGTTCCATGCAGAGATAAAGCTATTCGAATGAGAACAAGAGTTGCAGGAAAAACTAAATTACTTTCAATTATGCCAGGTGAGTGAACAGATTTGGTAAAAATGTTACTAATTTATAGTTTTTCTGAATTTTGGGCATTAAGCATGCTGGTTTAGCCTCCTCTTGATTTTAGTAACTACCGTTTAATGGCTTACCACATATTGGGCACTGTTGCTGTGCATTTCTCTTACATTTTTCACTAACATAACAGCATTAAGAAACTAGGCACTGTTAACACCACAGCTTTATATGTGAGCAAATAGAAGTTCAAAGAGGTTAAGTACTCCAGCCCAGGTTCCAAGCTAGGAAGTGACTGTTGGGCTTCTGTTCCATGGTGAGCAACTTGAAAGCCAGTGCTTTCAACCATGAACAAAAAGTGATGCTTTTAGCTACTTCATTTGCTCCCTGAGAATAAGTTGATGATAAAATATATGAAAAATAAATAATAAAAGAACATCAAGTGTGAGGTTTTCAGGAAATGTTTGTTCTACTTCGGAGAATAAATTCTTTCAAGGAATCCCTTTACAACTGATTGGTCCATTATTCATCTCTGTTAAAACACGAATATGATTCCAAAGAACATATACTTAGTGGCATTCTTTTGGTCTAATTTGAATTACTTCTTTGGAACACTGCTGTCTTACTACACTCACTTTGTTCCCCTTTTGACTTCTCTCAATAAGAGGGCCTGTATAATATGAAAAGAAATTTTGTGTGACTGGGTCATTGTTTGGCCCCTTCTTTAGTTATGAATATCTTTGAAAATAGTTATCTCTTCTCCACATTTTAATTATAAATATTGAGTGGAAAAGGAATATTTATGAAGTTCATTAGCTTCATTTAATATGTTTCTTTTTCTATAACTTTTTCTTTAATTTAGAACTCTTTTTTTTAAAAAAAATTATTTACTTATTCATGTTAGAGAGAGGCAGAGACATAGGCAGAGGGAGGGAGAAGCAGGCTCCTTGCAGGGAGCCCAATGTAGGACTCAATCCCAGGACTCTGGGATCACACCCTGAACTGAAGGCAGACGCTCAACCACTGAGTGGTGTCCCGAACTCTATTTTCATCATAGATTTAAAAATCTCTCTTTTGTCTGTTAAGTTGGAAACTTACCACATGGCTATTAATTCTGTCCTACAAACTATGCTGTTGCTTTTGGAGAAAATAAAGCAAATAATAGAAATAACATTTTTGAAAAATAAATGAGAATTTAGGATTAAATATTTTTTAATATGCTGTTAGCATAAATCAGGTCGTGCTGTAAACTGATTTATGTAGCTGAAAGAAACTAATTCCTTTGTTTAGTAAATATCGAGAGTATATCATATGCCAGGCCTTTCTTTGCACTTATCTTTGGCTTCTTGGAGCTTCCATTCTATTAGGGAAACACAAGCACAAGGCAGACAAATAAATAAGGCCAGTATGTTAGCTAGTAGTAAGTGCTGACAAGACCAATAGTACAGGAAGATGGAAATGCTGGGTAAGGTGCAATTGTGTGAGAAGAGAACACTTGTGTGAAGACTTCAGGGAAGTGAAGCTAAATATAAAGGTGTATATGTTTATATATAAATAATCCCTTACCTGTTTTTGGTAAATTCATAAGCCATTTGCTTTAAATTATATAGTACTCCTAGATAGAAACATGCCTCTTGGAAGTTTCATGTTTCTTTTGAAAGCAGTTAGATAGTATTTACTGCTCTTTGGGACCCTGATTATAAATAATTAAGGATAACCCCGATTCAAGTATCTGTAATAATGTCATGGTGCTCCACACTTTGCTCACTCTGATAGCCATTGCACTTTTTTCCGTTCTTCTCTCCACTTTCTTTTAAAAAGAATCTAAAACATTAGCTGAACTGTATAGTGCCCCTGTGTTTTGAACCTGCCTTGTTTTTTCCACTTAATATTCATTTGCTCATTGTTGTTCTCTGCCTCAGAGTTAATCCATCATCTGTTTGTGCCTGTCAAACTCCTGCCTAGGGAGCAAAGTCTCCTTCATTTATCACTTACTTGAAGAGAACCTTTCTTGATGATCTACCATGTGGAATTGTCCTCTCTGTAAATGTCTTTATACTTGGGGTACTTGAGTGATACTGTTACTGTTGCACACTTTTTGAGATCATTAATCAACTTTCATACATCATTTACTTACAGTATTTCTTACTGTGCATTAGACACAGTAAGACTATGCATAGTGTTTTAGTCTTTGCAGATCACTTTTCAACATTTCACTAAAGCTCTCTAAATTCTAACAGTTACAAGCATTTGGTTATTATAAATCTCTATTTTACAGATAAACTCAGGATGGGTGAATATCATATAGATACTAAAGGACAGGATTGTAATTCTTATTTGGGGTTTCACAGTCTAGATCCTGTTGCTTTTTTCCTGTGCTTTATCATCCCCAGTATCTATTATTACATAAGTAGATGGATGCATGCAGACGTGTAAATTCTAAGTGTCAATTATAATACATAGCTGAAATACATGAACTAAATACCTCCTATTTATTACCTTGCTGTGTACTTTACATTCTTTAGTTAACTTAGAGCATAGTTTGGCCTTGTGTTTCCTCTGTATGAATAATGACTTATGTTTATTTTTTCCCCTTCTTCATTTAGATGAATTGAAGCACATTATTGGGGCTGAGACAACACGGAAAGGTATTCTTCGTGTCTTTGAAATGTTTCAGCACAACCAGTTAAATAGGAGAATGGTTTATGTCTTCTTGGAAGGCTTTTTGGAAACCTTGTTTCCACAGTATAAATTTCGTGAACTTTTCAACAAACTGCATTCACGGTCAAAGCAGATACAGAAATATAAACAGAAACTTCAAACTACTCAAGCGCCTTCTTTACAGAAAAGGTGACACTCCAATCTATGAAGCTGGTGTTCATTTTGTCCAGGACTAATAATATGGACAGATCTTCTGGGGCTTAACTCATATACTGTCATGTCGCACCAGTCTTTTAGTGTCTCAAAATAGATTAATAATACATCCATAAGACTGTGGTTCTTCTCATCCTCATCCATAATCCAGCCACTACCAAGAGAGATTTCTGTGTCTTAAATGATTTGGTGCATATTTTTGCAACATTGAGAGGATACTGCCCCCTTCTCAAGCAAGAATGATGTTGGTCTCTTCCATTTCAAACTAATCAGCATTCTCCAACAATGACAAAGTGCCAGAATGTATACATGAGAGCTAAGGAAAGCACAAAACAATGGTTCACAGTTAAACTGGCTAATTTGTTTAACAGTGGGAGACTGAGCAATGTATGATTTGGAGGGATTTTTTTTTTTGCATAATTTTATAGGTCTTTATCAGAATTTTGATATAATGTGGATTAGCCAGGTGAATGATCTTTGGAACATCTGCTTCAGGTCTGGGGAAAGTGACAGGATGCCCTTAAAAGTATGAAATAACCTTATACCCTAATTACAGTTTTGTGACAAAGTAAAACCAATCAAAAATAGATTTTGATTGGATTTGTTATTCATTGGTATAAAAGATTTTAATTGATTCTTATGTGCTTTGGGGCTCTATTTTGCTCTTATGGTACTCAATCATAAGTTTTCTTTTGGTATTCTGTGTGCAAAAAAACGTATAGTGGCACTCTCACTTAAGTCTCAAAATTATTACAGTTTTTTTAATCTTTAAGAGATTACTGATTATATAATAAGGAGTATAATCTCTTGAAAGAACTGCCAAATACATCCAGTTATTTTAAAAATATGGAAATTTAAAAAAACAGCACTATTGAAAGTTACAGTGTGATAATTTTAAATTGTGTGATCTAGACATACCTTAGGTGATTGCAAAAGTAGCAAATCAAAGGATTAAATGAGCTTATTAGTCCTATGTAAACAGAAAAATTCCTAATTCTATTATTGTGTATATATATGAAAATAAATAATGAAAACAGAACTATAATATTTTTTAAAATATGCTTTTATTTATATTTTGCATAATGTAAAATTCTACTAAATAAAGCAAGTTGGCGAAACCCCTGGGTGTATACATTTAAGTCCCTGAAATAATTTTATACCAACAACAACAAATTACCTTTTCCAGTTTTGGAACCTCTGCGTTTCTTATAGTTTTCTCATTCTCCATTTGTCCATCTTGGAAGTCTTCATATCCCTTGTATGTAGGATTTCTGCATACTTTTAAATACTTACACTGACTAAGGGTTTGGGTATGTCAGAGTTTTTTGTTTTAAAAATATTTAACACTACAACCTTAAAATAGTGAAGCTACTTATCAGACCACTGAGCCAAGATCCTGGTATCAAAAGAACGTCTGGGTGCTTAAGATAAAGGGACAGAGTATCGGTATCCCAATTATTTGGGAGCTTTAAGATTGGAACAAGATGTTATTGTCTTGTTTTCACTGAGATCCTAGTTACAAAGTGAAGCCTAATAACAGAATAAAGCCTTCCTTTAAAGCTTTATAATAATAATCATATTTATTAATAATGCTGTTGTGCATACTTATGTATGCATATATTCAGCATGTGTTGCATGTCTAACGAATTACATAAATGAAATCCTTTTCATTGCAACTTGCAAATGAGAAAAGATCCTTATTGACTCTGGTGGAAGAAGTAATATTTTTTCTTCCCAATGTGTCTCTCTTGCTGCCGTGGTCCCTCCCCATGCCCCAGGCTTTAAAAGTGAGGATTTGTGAAACATGTCTGTAGAAAGCAACAGCATGGCCATAAGTGCAATGATTTTCAAATATACCCTTTCCCATTTTAAGTATATTTTTGACATAAATAAGTCTAAGAGTAAACAAGAATTCATTTGAGAGCCTAGTGTGTACATATGAAAAGCGTTTCCAGATAATGTGAGGAGTGCTGGCCATCAACCAGGGAAAGAAAGGTCCTGCAGGATTGCAACTTTTCGTAACAGAGCCCTGCAAGGTAACTGCAATCATACCAAAAACTATGAGTAAATGAGTTTTTTAAATAATTTTTGTTTTAAAGAGTTTATATTTCAAAAGCAGAAATGTCAAATGGTTGTCTATGTAAACGGTTGTGCATTTTCTCTATGCACATCTATGTTTTACATCAGAGAGAGCTATGGTCATGCTAAAATTAGAATACTTTTTGAATGACTTGGTCAAGCTGTGTGTAAAATATTTAATCCATAAGTCAAGTACAGTGTACTATGTTTAATAAAGTTATTACATTTAATGCATTTATTGCATATATAAATATATACCTGAAGAGGCTTTAAGTCTTCTGATATTTGATTTTTGAATGTGTTTCTATGTCAGTGGTGCCTTTAGGCAAGAACCTTCAAAATTGATCATTCTCTGTTTGGGTTTTCTGATTTTTTGGGGGGGTAACCTATAAACTATTTAGAAACTATCACTACTAACGTATAGTTCATTCACCTAAAAATTGATTGTATGATTTAAATATAGCACTTAGCTGGGCATTTCCTATGATTAGGGTGTTCTGAATAGTTGCTGAAAAAATTGTGCCATTGACCAATGGATGCACTTGGTTAGCCTTAATTTAAAAAAAAAAAATTAAAAACTTTCTTGAATATTTCTGTTCGCTCATTTTAAGTTTGTGCTGCTGGTGTTTGGAAAAAAATCAAACAGTTAAGTGCTACCAGAAAGTGTATCAATTTTTAAAAAATTAAGAACAATATAAATTTCACATTCTAAAATTTTAATTTTGTGCAATATTTTCATTTAATGCATGTGTATTTGAGTAATTGTAAAATAAATGAATTTTTAATGTTTTGAGATCTAGTTTAAACTGTCTTCTTAACCCAACGACTTACATTCCGTTGTTTCTGCATCCTTTTATTTAAGGACTTGTTTTAAAAGTCTTTTTTGTCACTCCTTGTAAAATTATTTTGTTATTAGTAAATTTTGCTTATAGGAGTATGGCTCCTGTATTACAAGGGAAAAATATAAAGAGCACATTTTAGGATTATAGTTGTTAAAAGATAACTTGTGCATATCATTGTACAGTAAATGTCAACTGTGTGCCTAACTATTCTATCAATACTTTCCTTCTTTAACAAAGAAGAAACAACAATCAGAATGTCAGTTATTTTTATTGAACTAAAAGAAGATTAAAATTTTTATTTGGTTTGCGTTATGTTCTGTCCAGTAGAAAATACTAATAAAGTATTAACAAACCTTTTTGTTGAATTTATTTAGTAGTGATATATTCTTACTATTTTAAAAAGTGCTTGTTCAATGGTCTTAGTTTTAGTATCTGTATTTTCCTTTCTTTTCATTTTAGAAATCAAGCAATTCAAGTTCCAGATTGATAGAAGAGCTGTTGAGTGATTACTGACAGCTTACTGGATTTAATTTTTCCATTTATGGGGCAAGTAATTTATGATCACAGTGTTGTAGAGACTTTACACTTACCTATCATGTGAAATTATAAAGTAATTTTCCCATAGAACAAGCTGTAATAAGTAATCTATTAACAGTTTTTGATCTCATTTTTAATTAATATTTTAGATGCTTCAATTCTAAAGGCAATAGATTCAGTACTCACAATGTGGCTATGTCTGATTGGTCATAATATTTTCAGTCTTGCATCTGTATCCATAGACTTCTCAGACATCAGCTGTACTTTTACCGTACTGTGGACAGGCATAGTATTTATCAAAAGTGCATACTCTAAAATGTTGATCCCTTTAAGATGTTTCTGGGCAGTAATTTTATACTTCCATGTAACTTATGCAGATCTACATACTATTCCAAACCCTAACATGTTCCTTTATAATCCAAATGATACTATCAAATTTTCTGAAAAGTTCTGTAATAAATAAGTCTGTTTAATTTTGTTTGCCTAACTTCCCAAACTTAGCCACAGAAACTTTTGTGATCAACACCAGTTAATAGCTTGATGATAATGTTCCCAAAGAACAGGATTTGGAAAATTTTAGATGGGGAGAAAAAGTGAAGCATCCTTAATTAGGGAATATAGACTCTAGATAGAAAAATCAGTGGATCTGGGATATGGTTTTATTTTCAGCCTATCATTCTAATGGAAAGTCGAGTTGTTGAAAGAAAAAGAATGTGAAAAATTAAAAGATGGTTATTGCAGATATTAGAGTTGGATTTGGCCCTGGGTACCAAAATAATGAACTCAGTGAGGGATAATATAGTATGTCCCATGAGGTGTGAGAAAGATACTTGCCAAGGATCTTGCTAGTGTGGTCAAGAGGACATCCAACTAGGAAGTGCAGCGGGGAGAGAGAAATGTGATACAGTTCAGTTTTTAAAATGTGTGCCAGATATACTGGCAGATACCATTTGGCCTGGGAAAAATTACAACCACTGAGAACCTAGAACTTCACAAGAAAAAAAAAGTTAATAGAATGAAAATTAATCAACTCATGTTTATCTACAGTGTATGAGAAATGCATGAAATGCAGTATTTTAAGAGGGTAAATAAGACCTTTTACATATCAGGTGGAATAAAAAATAGGATTTTGTATTGGAAGTCTCCAGGACTACCCCCTGGTGATTCACTAGGAGAGTTGACAGGACTCAGAGCCTATAGTCCTACTCACAGCTAGGATTTATTACAGCAAAAAGATACAGAACAAGATCAAAGGAGAAGGATGACAGAGAAATGTCATAAGCTCCCAAGTTCTCCTCTTAATAGATTCTTGCAGGAGACAGTTCTGCCCCCAGCAATAACTTGTGACCACATGTGAACTGTTGGCAACCAGGGAAACAAATCATTCAAGACTGATTTTTACTGGGGGCTGGGGAGAGGGGGTTCTGTAGGCACCCTTTGCCTCATTTGTACCAAAATTTTGGACTCCCCAAAGGAAAGCACGTGTTCTGCATAAGCCATACATTTTGTACAAACAATTTAGGCATAGTGAGCCACTTTTTATCAGTTTGGGGAATGGTACGAATGCTTCTGAAATCTAAGTTCTCAGATACCTGAAAACAGGGGCCAAACTTGTAAGTAGGCCTTTCAAAGGACAATAGTTCTACCTACTGTGTTAACTCTTTCTTGCTCAACTATGTACCTTGATCCCAAGAAATAACTATTAATAAAGATTTGCACTAAAAGTGAATAAGATTTACCTTCATGTAGAAGTCTCTGTACCTAGAGGTGGAAACAGCAAAGAAAATTTAGATGTAGATAAAAGGGAAAAAAAAGATCAAGTGATGTTGATATGAATGGATATATACTCCAAGAAGCTGGAAGAACAGATTTGTATATTTCCAATAAAGATTCCCATAACAGTTATTTAGTACTTAATACTCAAAAACAACCTTTTGAGGTCTAGATGCTATTCTCCAGTTGATAGATGGGAGAACTCAGGCATATAGTGATTGAGTCATTTATCCAAAGGTTCAAACTGGTAAGTGCTCAGGATGAAATCTCAACTGTGGTTGTCTCATTATAGTCGTATCATAGTTTCTCAGCAGTGCTGTTGACATTTTGGGCCACATAATACGTTGTGGGAGTTGTCCTGTGCATGACAGGACGTTTAACAGCATCTCTGAGCTCTACCCACTAGATCATTCCTGTAGCACTCCCAGTTGTGATAACCAAGAATGTCTCCAGACACTGCTAAATTATGTCTGGGGCAAAATTACCACCAGTTGAGAACCAATTTGTGCTCATTCACAAGAGTATGTCTTTTCTCCATAAGCAAACACCTGACAAATCTGTGGCTTGCCTTGTAGGGAGAATGTAAAGGGGATGCCTAACTCAGCCTTAAGAGGAGGGGAAAGGTGGGGGCAAAGTAGGGGGCAGCAAAACCAAATATTTCACCTTGTCTTTATTTAAGGAAGCATTCCATAGTTGAGGGGAGGGAGGGGGAAGAAAGGGATTTTGCAACCTGAGAAAATGGTTTTTTTTTTCTTGAAGATGTGAGATGAATGATTGAGAAAATTGTCACAATCAGGCTATTAACTCGATGACACTATTGTGGGAATCTCTTTCAGATAACTATTGTCCTTTTTATTTTGTGAGCCAGTCCTAGAGCCTGAAAACTCCCTTGCACTCTTTGCAAGTAAATGCCTTCTTCCCCAAATGCTCCTATTCCTGGAGTTTTCCTTGGACAGGTGCAAATCTCACTGGGATGCCCAGTGACTCACCTAATCCACTCACTTTGCCTTCAGGGATGAACCTCATTCCACAATTAGAACTTCTACCCCTGCTGACTGTTTTCTTTTGCTTTCCCTCTAATTCTTTTCCTGGGTCTTGGTCAAATCAGGTTCTGGTTTTAATTAAGTGCACAGCTGCTTTATTTCTGCATTGATAGAAGCAATGTTGGGAAGCTGGGTTTTGCTCTCTGATTATCAAGGAGTCATTTGTCTTTTTTGTTTGCTTCCCTGTCTCAGGGATTCTCAATATCTTACTGGCATTTCAGACATAGGTTTAATCAGGCCAATAGCTGGTCCTACCTGTGAAATTGAGATAGTCACATTCCAGCCCACAGGTTTTCCTTCTGGCAGTAGAATCCTCCATGTTGTCTTATTCATACAGTACTATAACCTTAAAAAAATTTTTTTTTCAAGAAAAAAGTTTTTATGCCTGCTGGAAAGTGGCTTCCTGCAGTCCTCGTCTTTGAACTCCCTCCTTACAAAGCTGCTACCATGAATTGGTGAGTTTTGTTCTTTATTTTTCATTCAGGTTGTGGTTATAAAAGTGACCCTGCAAGTTGTTTGTAAATGGAAAAGAAAAAAGGCTTTTACAAATTGTTTGTAATACTGCATTTATGGCTGGCATTCACCCACTTCATTGCCTTAACTCCTGGAAAATTAATTGGGCATAAAAATTGATTATGAGCACTATTGGGGTATCTATTTTAAAATACAGATTAACCACCAAATAGAGAATGCACAAAAAGATTTTCTAAAAATTGAAATTAGTTTAATTTGGTATTAGGGTAAGAGTTGAAACTTAAGGATTTTCCTTGGTTTGTATAACAGTTATATCATTATGTATGTATGATAGAATGGGACTGAGATTGAAAGAAAGATTACTTTTAGCTTGTCAAGAGCTTCATGACTTTTTATTGCAACCGGAAGGATGCTGCTTAGCCTGATTTTTTTCTGTCTTATTTCTTTAAGAACAAACAAAAAAAACCCCAATGAACCAGGTGAAGATACGGAAGAGATCTTTGTATTAAAAACAAAATACACATAAATACTGAAGTAGGAAGAAATTTAGAACTAAACTCCTCCAGAGTTTCTTTTATTGCTCAAGAGTTGGAAAAGAGTTGCTCAAGAGTTGACTTGTATACCGTTGTCTCCATAATTGATAAATTAGATTATAAAGTCTTAAATTTAATGAAGCTCTTATTCTGATTGCATCAATAGACTAAGGACTTAATATAAATTTAAAAGAATCAAAGAAGTTTCAGAGACAAAGTTAAAAAAAGGTCTAGTGGATAAGTGTGCTAATTCTTTAAGGAAACTCGAATACTTGCTGAAGGAAGTGAGGTGGAAAAAGTCTTTCTTTAAATTAGTGGCCTAGATTACTGAGATGCGAGATAAACAAAAACGTGCATAAATTACCAAATAACAGAACAGTGCTAAGACCTTGTTTTAATAATTAGGTATATTAATGTAGAAAAAGAAAATATTACTAAATGAAGTAAATACTAGGACAAATTGGACAGTTTTAATAATTTAGGTTCAAAATAACTATGTCTTCGCCTTAGTGTGAAAAGTAATATTACTCTACAGTTTCTAATTTTTATAAAACTTGGATATGTTTTCCTATGGAAAGCCTAATTTGAATATCATGAATTTCCTACACTGATTTAATGAATTGAGTAAGTTATCTTTGTCTCCATGAAACATTTAAGATTATGAAAATGTAAAAGTTATGTTTGACTAATTTAGTAGTTTCCAAATGGAGGTGGATATACTCTTCATGGAACGTATGGGAATATCTGGACATTTTTTATTATTGGAACCAGAGAAGTTGCTACTAGCATCTTTAATGAGTAGGGGCCAGGAATGTAGCTCAACATCCTATAGCACCCCACAGCAAAGAACTTTCTGGTCCAAAACATCGCTAGTACTGAGAATTGCAAAACCTGGAGCTGAATGAAATTATTACGGTTTTATAAAAAGGATTTATGCTTCTGATGCTTCAGATCACAAAACAGTGTTGTAGAGATACTACATTTACAATGACTATGTAAAAACATTTTTATATTGTTTTTGAAATTCATCTGTGTTGTGACATGTTTCAATAATTCATCCTTTTTATTGTTAATATTCCATAGTATGGATAACTACAATTGTTTTATCTACTCATCAGTTGAAGAACACTGGCTTATTTCAAGGCCTCGATAATTATAAATAATGCTACTGTAAACATGGTTGTGTAATAAAGAATTTGGCCTCTCCCCTTGACTCCTAACCCTAGGAGTTAAATTCATGGAATTTCCTCTAAATTCCTCTAAATTCATGGAATTTCCCATGTAATGGGGGTGTCTTTACTATTCATGAGCCCCTTAGATCACCTGCGTTAATGCTAAAGAGATGAGTTGACAGGATGGGAGCTGGTCACCAGAAGGATCAATCATGAGATTAAGAGGTCTGGGACCTTTGGTGAGAAGAGGGGGACTGGAAATTGAGTTCAAGTATGTGGCCAATGATCCAATCAATTATCACTGTGTCATGGAAGTCCAGTAAGAACTCTGGATGTCAAAGTTCAGTAGAGTTCTCTGGTTGGACAACAAACACATTATTGTGCTAAAAGCTTGACCCACCCTGATTCCATGGGAAGGAGGCAAGGAAGCTCTGCAGCTCTGCACTGTGGAATCTCCCAGAACTTACCCAATGTGTCTCTTCAATTGACTGTCCTGATTTGTATCATTTATAGTAAAACTGTAATGAAATTATAGTGCTTTTCTGAATTCTGTGAGTAATTTAGGGAATTATTTAAATAAGAGGTTGTGGGAACCCCTGGTTTTGTAGCCAGTTAATCAAAAATACAAGTGGCCTGGGCACTTCCAAGTGTGCTTGGCATCTGAAGTAAGGGCAATCTTGTTGGATACTGCCTTTAAACTTCTAGAATGTGATGTTGACTCTGTATGGTTAACATTGAATTGCATTGTTGTATACCAGTTGTCAGAATAAGCGTTCAAGGGAAAAATAAAACAAGATAAAATCAGAGAGGGAAATAAACCATAAGATACTCTTAATCATAGAAACAAACTTAGGGTTGCTGGGGCAGGGAGGAGGGTGGGAAGAGGGGGTAACTGGGTGATGGACATTAAGTACAGTATATGATATAATGAGCACTAGATGTCATGTAAGACTGATGAATCACTGACCTCTACCTCTGAAACTAAGAATACATTATATGTTAATTCATTGAATTTAAATAAAAAGAATAAGCATTCACATACATGTCTATGTACATGCTTTCATTTTCTTGTGTAAATACCTAGGAGAGGGATTGGTTATTTGGTAAGTATATTCTTAATTTTTTTCTAAAATTGCCAAACTATTTCTTAAAGTAGTTATATGTAGCATTTTGTGTCCCACTAGCATTTTGTGAATGTTTCAGTTCCTCTGCATCCTTGTCAGCATTGGGTATTATAAGGCTTTTTTTTCTTTCTAGATTTTATTTTTAAGTAATTCCTTTACTCAGTGTGGGGCCCAAACTCAACCTCAAGATCAAGAATCACGCGCTCCACTGACTCAGACTGCCAGGTGCCTCACATTTTTTTTCTTTTCTTTTCTTTTCTTTTTTTTTAAGTTTAGTCATTCTAATGGGTGTCTGGTTGTCTGTTAGTAGTGTGGTTTTAATATGCATTTCCCCACTGACTGATATTTTATGCATCATTTCATATGCTTATTTGCCATCCAATCTCTTCTTTATTTGTCATCTATCTTTTCCTTTGTGAAGTGTGTATTCAAATCTTTTGCTCCTTTTTTTTTTTTTAAGATTTTATTTATTTATTTGAGAGAGAGAGAGCATGAGTACGGGGAGGGGGAAGCAGACTCCCTGCTGAGCAAGGAGCCTGATGTGGGGCTTGATCCCAGGACCTGAGATCATGACCTAAATGAAGGCAGATGCTTAACCAAGTGAAGGCAGACGCTTAACCAACTGAGCCACCCAGGAGCCCCAGCTCCTTCCTTCCTCCCTCCCTCCCTCCCCCTCTTTCTTTCTTTCTTTCTTTCTTTCTTTCTTTCTTTCTTTCTTTCTTTCTTTCTTTCTTCTTTTTCTTCTTCTTTTTTTTTAAAGATTTTATTTATTCATAGAGACACAGAGAGAGAGAGAGAGAGAGAGAGAGGCAGAGACACAGGCAGAGGGAGAAGCAGGCACCATGCAGAGAGCCCGACGTGGGATTCGATCCAGGGTCTCCAGGATCATGCCCTGGGCTGCAGGCGGCACTAAACCACTGAGCCACTGGGGCTGCCAGCTCCTTTCTTTTTAATTGGGTTGTGTTTTCTTATTAGTTTTGAGAATTTTCTATATATATTCTGGAAAGAAGTTCTTTAACAGATGTGTGTTTTTCAAAGGTTTCTCCCAGTTTGTGGCTTATCTTTTAATTTCCTTAAAAATGAAAGTGTCTTTCAAAGAATAATTTTTAATTTTGATAAAGTATAATTAGTCAGTGTTTCCTTTTTGATTCTTCTGTCTTAACTAAGAAAACTTTCCTTATCTTAATACTACAATGATATTCTCTTTCAGAAGTTTTAGGTTTTACATTTAGGTCTGCTGCCCATCTCAAGTTAAGTTTTGTATATGGTATGAGGTATGGGTTGAGGTTCCTTTTTTTGGATATTAATATTAATATCAATATTAATATTTATATCAATCACTTCTGCACCACTATTGCAAAGACTATCCTGTACCCCACTGGATTACCTTGGTATAGTTGTTGGATGTCAACTGACCATAAATGTGTGGTTCTATTTCTAGATTTCTGTTCCATGGATCTATATATTCTTTTGCCAACACCATACTTCATAGCTTTATAGTAAACCTCAAAATTAAGTCATATGAGCCCTCTAACTTGGCTTTGGTTTTTCAAAATAGTTGTTAACTCTTTAGGTTCCTTTCCTTCTCTTTACAAATTTTAGAATGAGCTTATCTGCAAAACAAAAACAAAAAACCCTACTAGAATTTTGTTTGGGATTACATTTAATTAATCCTTAGCTCATTTTAGCTCACTAAGGTGAGGATTAATAAGTTAACATTGAATCTTTCAGTCCATAATATGGCATGATTTCTCTCCTCAGTGTTCCATAGTTTCAGGGAACAAAGCTTTTACATATTTTGTTAACTTTAATCAATATTCCTTTTTTTTTTTGGATGTAATTGCAAATAGTATTATGTTTTAACTTCCAGCCATTCATTGCTAGCGTATAAAATGTGATGTTTTATATTGACCTTATAGTCTGTGATCTTGCTAAACTCAGAGATTCTTTGGGATTTTCTATATGATAATTATATGATCTGTTGGTATAGGCAGTTTTCTCTTTCTAATGTGTAAACTACTCTTATTCTCTCACTCTCTCTGTCTTTTGCTTTATTTCAGTGGCTCAGAACTCAGTATATTGGTGAGTAGGAATAATGAGAGAGGATTCCCTGCTTGCTTTTTCACCATTAAGTTTAGAGGTATGCTGTAGGCTTCTGGTAGGTGCCTTTTATCAGACCAAGGGAGTCCCTTTTATCCCTGTTTGCTGAGAGCTTTTTTTTTTTTCCTGATAGCTTTGATCATAAATGGATGTTGAAGGTTTTCAGGTGCTTTGCATAATGCTTTAGTGCTATTGTTTTTCAGTCTGTTGATATTGTGAATTAAATAGATGATTCTCTAATATTGAATAAATCTTGCATTCCTGCAGTTAACCCAATTGGTCATGATTTATTATCCTTCTTATGAATTATTGGATTTCAACCACTGTTATTAAAACTTATTACAGCTGTAATCATGAAGAATATTAGTCACTGATTTTCTTGCATTGTCTGGTTTTGGTCACAGGATACTGGTTTCACAAAATGAGTTGGGAGATGTTACCTCTATTTTCTATGTTCTAGAATAATGTGTGTAAAATTGGTATTATTTCTTCCAAAATGTTAGAACCTGTGAGTTCATGGAATCCTGGACTTTTCTTTTGTACAAAATTTTGAACTGTGAATTCAATTTTATAGATACAGATTTATTCCGTTACATTTGTTTCTTCTTGAGAAGACTGGTAGTTAACACCTTTTAAGAAATATGACCATTTCATCTAAGTTAGGGTTTCTCTTTTTTTTTTTATTTTTTTATTTATTTATGATAGTCACACAGAGAGAGAGAGGCAGAGACACAGGCAGAGGGAGAAGCAGGCTCCATGCACCGAGAGCCCGACGTGGGATTCGATCCCAGATCTCCAGGATCGCGCCCTGGCCAAAGGCAGGCGCTAAACCGCTGCACCACCCAGGGATCCCTAAGTTAGGGTTTCTCAACCAAAGTGATGTTGTGGTAAGATAATTCTTTATCATGAGAGGGTGTCCTTTGCATGATTGGATGTTTAACAGCATCCTGGGCCTCTATTCACTAGATGCCAGGATCAAGCCCCCTAGTTGTGACAACCCAAACTGTCTAATTGACCCCTGTTGGCTGGGAACCAGTGATTTAAATTACCAAATTCATTGTCATAATGCTTCTTTTTTGTAATGTTCTCTATCTTTTAACATATATATATAATCCGTAGGAATTTTCTCTCTTTTATCTCTGATATTGATCATTGGTGTCTCGTGTTTTTTTTCCCTTTCCTTCTCTCTCTCGTCTCCCTACTCTACTTATCTCTTTCTCTCATCAGTTTGGCCAGAGTTTTAATTTTATTAGAATGACTTTTGGTGTCATTGATTTTCTCTGTTTCTTTTCTGCTTTCAATTTTATTTATTCATACTTTTATCTTTATGTCTGTCCTTTTACTTGATTTTAGGGATCCCTGGGTGGCGCAGCGGTTTGGCGCCTGCCTTTGGCCCAGGGCGCGATCCTGGCGACCCGGGATCGAATCCCACATCAGGCTCCCGGTGCATGGAGCCTGCTTCTCCCTCTGCCTGTGTCTCTGCCTCTCTCTCTCTCTCTGTGACTATCATAAATAAATAAATTAAAAAAAAATTTTTACTTGATTTTAGTTTACTTCATCCTCTGTAGTTCCTTAAATTAGGAAGTTTAGATGATTTCCTAATATATTCATTTAATACTATACATTTCCCTCTAAGTGTGCTTTAGTTTCAACTCCTATTTGTTTTCTATTTATTCTCATTCAGTTCAAAACATAGTTCTCTTTGTCTCCTCCTTTGATCCATAGGTTATTTAGAACTATATTTAATTTCTGGGGGCACCTAAGTGGCTCAGTGGTTGAGCCTCTGCCTTCGGCTCAGGTCATGGTCCCGGGGTCCTGGGATCAAGTCCTGCATTGGGTTCCCCACAAGGAGCCTGCTTCTCCCTCTGCCTATGTCTCTGCCTCTCTTTGTGTGTCTCTCATGAATAAATAAATAAAATCTTAAATATATGTATATATATTTAATTTCTAAATGTTTTGGGATTTTCCATAATGGGCTATTGATTTCTAGTCTATTTCCATTTAGGTTAGAGAACATACTTTATATACCTTCTGTTCTTTTTAACTTTGTTGGGATTTGTTTTATGACCAGCATGTGACCTGCCTTGGTGGATATTTCATGTGCACTTGAGAAGAATGTATATTCTGTTGTTATTGGGTAGAATAGTCAATCATTGTTTTTTAGGTTAACAACTTTGTAGTGTTCAGGCACCTACATCTTTACCATATTTTTTCTGCTTTGTCTTTCAATTACTGAGAAAGGAGTATTGAAGTCCTCAGTTATTGTTTTGACTGTGTTTCCTTGTAATTCTATTAGGTTTTACTTCATGTTATTAAAGCTTTGTTCATACAGTATTTAAGTATTTATGTCTAGATGATGAATTGACCCATTTATCATTGCCTAGTGCTTCTCTTTATCCTTCTTGATATTCTTTGTTCTGATGTCAACTTTGTCTGATATTAACAGAGCCTTAAAAAATAAAAAAACATACTCCAGGTTAGATTTAGCCCATGAGCCATAGTGTATTGACTTCTGTTTTAATAGGTTTCTTGTTCACAAGGCATTGTTGACTCTGTTGCTGGTTGGTTTGTTTGTATTTTTATCTCTGCCACTTAATTTGGGTATTTAAACCATTTAAATTTACTTTATTAATATGATTGAATTTCATCTTGCTAGTTTTCTTTTATTTTTTTCCATTTATTCTCTATTTCCCTTTTTCCTTCTTCTTTTGGATTGAGTATTTTTCATGAATCTATTTTGTCTTTCCTAGTAACTTTTAGCCTTACCTCTCTAAATAATTAATGGTTCTTTGAAAATTTAAAATAAACAACTTTAACTTGTCATAGCTGTGTTAAAATACTATATTGCTTTATATATTCTTTAGGAATTGTACAATATATTTCCAATTCCTCCCTCCTTTATTGTTACTTTGCTGTACATTTTATGTGTACATATATTATAAGCCCTACGGTTAAGCTTTTATTACTTTAATCAAGTATCTCTTAGATTTATTAAAAATAAGGAAAAATACCCTTTATATTTAGGTTCATTTTTACCATTTACAGTGTTTTTCATTTGTGCAACTAAGTTTTCATCTGGTAATAATACTCCTACCTGAAAATTTTTGATTTAACATTTGTGGTGGTACGTATCTTTTGCCATTGAGTCCTATCAGTTTTTATCATATGCAAAAGTCTCACCTTAGGTTTTTTTTTTTTTTTTAAGATTTTATTTATTGATTCGTGAGAGACATAGAGAGGCAGAGACATAGGCAGAGGGAGAAGCAGGCTCCCTGCAGGGAGCTTGATATGGGACTCAATCCCAGGACTCCAGGATCACAACCTGAGCCAAAGGCAGAGGCTTAACCACTTAGCCACCCCTTCACCTTAATTTTTTAAAAATATTTTCACTATGCATAGTGTTCTGGGTTGACTGGGCTTTTTCCCCCTGCCAATACTTTAAATACACCACTCCATCAGAGGCATCAGAGGCAAGATTTCTTTTTTTTTTTTTTTTTTTAATTAACTTTTATTGGTGTTCAATTTACCAACATACAGAAAAACACCCAGTGCTCATCCCGTCAAGTGTCCACCTCAGTGCCCGTCACCCATTCCCCTCCAACACCCACCCTCCTCCCCTTCCACCACCCCTAGTTCATTTCCCCGAGTTAGGAGTCTTTATGTTCTGTCTCCCTTCCTGATATTTCCCAACATTTCTTTTCCCTTCCTTTATATTCCCTTTCACTATTATTCATATTCCCCAAATGAATGAGAACATACACTGTTTGTCCTTCTCCGATTGACTTACTTCACTCAGCATAATACCCTCCAGTTCCATCCACGTTGAAGCAAATGGTGGGTATTTGTCGTTTCTAATTGCTGAGTAATATTCCATTGTATACATAAACCACATCTTCTTTATCCATTCATCTTTCGATGGACACCGAGGCTCCTTCCACAGTTTGGCTATTGTGGCCATTGCTGATAGAAACATCGGGGTGCAGGTGTCCCGACGTTTCATTGCATCTGAATCTTTGGGGTAAATCCCCAACAGTGCAATTGCTGGGTCGTAGGGCAGGTCTATTTTTAACTCTTTGAGGAACCTCCACACAGTTTTCCAGAGTGGCTGCACCAGTTCACAGTCCCACCAACAGTGTAAGAGGGTTCCCTTTTCTCCGCATCCTCTCCAACATTTGTTGTTTCCTGCCTTGTTAATTTTCCCCATTCTCACTGGTGTGAGGTGGTATCTCATTGTGGTTTTGATTTGTATTTCCCTGATGGCAAGTGATGCAGAGCATTTTCTCATGTGCTTGTTGGCCATGTCCACGTCTTCCTCTGTGAGATTTCTCTTCATGTCTTTTTCCCATTTCATGATTGGATTGTTTGTTTCTTTGGTGGTGAGTTTAATAAGTTCTTTATAGATTTTGGAAACTAGCCCTTTATCTGATATGTCATTTGCAAATATCTTCTCCCATTCTGTAGGTTGTCTTTGAGTTTTGTTGACTGTATCCTTTGCTGTGCAAAAGCTTCTTATCTTGATGAAGTCCCAATAGTTCATTTTTGCTTTTGTTTCTTTTGCCTTTGTGGATGTATCTTGCAAGAAGTTACTGTGGCCAAGTTCAAAAAGGGTGTTGCCTGTGTTCTCCTCTAGGATTTTGATGGAATCTTGTCTCACATTTAGATCTCTCATCCATTTTGAGTTTATCTTTGTGTATGGTGAAAGAGAGTGGTCCAGTTTCATTCTTCTGCATGTGGATGTCCAATTTTCCCAGCACCATTTATTGAAGAGACTGTCTTTCTTCCAATGGATAGTCTTTAGAGGCAAGATTTCTGATAGAGGTCATAGGTATGGCCAGCATCCCAAGTATGTTAGACTCCTGTCCAGCACAGTTTATAAGGAAGAGCAAAGCAGAAAAAGTAAAGTCATGCTTTGGGCAAAGGAAATCAACATACTTTTCCTACTCCTGTCCTAAACCACTGAAATATTGTACAGAAGCTCATCCTCTGGATGTCCATGAGTTCGTAGGAGATAGTTACTTCCATTTCACCTAGAATTTATATGAAGGTTAGGAGTTACCTCTGAGGAGGCAGAGGAAAATCTATATGACACCTACAATCAAGTATTTAATAATGTACTGAAGATTAGTTACCAGGTCTAGGTTCCTATTACAACATATCACACCAAAGCTGCACTTGTCTGAAGGTGGCACATAGAAAACAGTTTTTAAGGAATATACTAATTTTAAGGAATATACTAATTAATCCCCTTGCTGAAGAGTAATTGTGGGGAAAGACGATCCTTTATTAACTATGGTGAGACTTGTTCCTTCCTGATTACCGCTCCTGCTTGTAATTGACTTGTACCATTTCATGGAGTGAGGCAATATTCAGTGAGGGAAAAGAAAATGAAAAAGGGCTACAGAATAAGACTTTCATGGCTGAAGTAGTAGTTCCATAACCCACCAGCTCTGTGATTCTGTGACTGACAAAATCATTCTGAAGCACAGACCAGTTGGAACTTCAGCTGTGCTCATTCCTGAATTCATATGCTTTCAGGCACACATAATTGGTGTATGGAGAGGCCCAAGAACCCTCTGGGAGAGAATGTTTCCTAAGGGAAGAGGGGGTCTGGGTTAGAAACTCAGATAACATTGCCCCAGTGATCTGAAAGGAATAGCAACACTGAGGGCAGCATCTCTAAGAGAGGCCTTTGCAAAATTTCTGTAAAACCTTGGTGTCACAGGGCGATTATTTAGGACCCATGTAATCAAAAGCAGGTAGCTCAGAGATGGAGCCGAAATAAATTCTCTTCACTTCCCCAGAGAAGTTTTGGTGTACTGTGGGCTCTGAAGAACAGAGCACATCTTGGTCACCTGTGAACCCCTGGTGAGCATAGCTCTCATGGACATGAGGCCTGGCAGTGCTCTGGGCCCTGGCTCTTCCTGTGTGCATTCTTTTGGGAATTATTTTCCTATTAGCCTAGACATTTGTTAGTCATTTGTTTTTCTTTTGAGACTTTTCACCTGTCAGGAGTTAGGCTTTCTAGAAGATGTCTACACATTCTTTTGCAGAACCATTTCTATTTTTTGAATTATTGCTGAATTCAATTACTTTGGGGGATTTTCTTATGTGAATAGAGCAGGATCGAATAGTAAGTGGTAAAGAAATGAATGATTCTGTTCCTCCAGTCCATCTGCAGCTGGTACTTAGAGCCACCCTCTCATGTTGGTGCTATGAAGGGATAGAAGAACCTCAGTTCATGGAGTTTAATTTATTTCTATGAACTATAGTCATGGAGATAAATTTACCAGGAACCAGTTTACAAATTATAAAAAAAAAAACAGCTTGGTAGTTTTTACATCTTCTAATCCTGCAATTCAGAGTGGCTCTTGAGTTCGATTCATGAGACTGTTCTGTATTGATTGAAAGTGTGCCTTTTCCTGAAACACTCCAAGCTAGTGTTTAGCTTGTGCTTGACATAGTTTGCCTTATGCAATCCTTGAAAAGTCCCTATGAGGTATTTCTATTTTTATCCTCATTCTATAGCAGCAGAGCCTCAGTTGCAGGAGAAGATACGTAATCTGAACGTGATCACACAGTTAACATTTGGTTGAGCCAGAATTCCAGGTTGCTCTCCATCTCTCGTCCATCTTGCCTTCAAATACTGAAGAAAATGCCATTGGATGGAAAGCTTGAAAGCAGAGACTGGATCCTGAATCACAGTGGGGATAAATGACCAGGACAAGAAAACTCATGGCCCATGAGGTATAAGCATATGAGGTTACCTGATTCACACATGTGAAAGCCCTGAATATAGAACACTGTGAAGCAGATGGCTCCTTGAAAACTGGGCTGCACATAGGAAATGTAAGATATTATTAATGTTGCATGTCTGTTAGTAGGCCTATCTCTGTGAAGTGACAGTCATGGATACAGACCATTTCCTTTGGACTCTTTTTTTTTTTTTTTTTTTTAAGTGTCCGTGCCAAGTGTGGAGTCCAATGCAGGGCTTGAACTCACGACCCTGAGATCGAGACTTGAGCTGTGATTAAGAAAGAGACGCTTAACCGACTGAGCCACCCAGATGCCCCTGAATTCTAATTCTTATTAATTCTTGTCCCCTTCCAATAATATTGAAGGAAATCTAGATTGTTCTAGAACCACAGGATCATAAATTCAGAATGCCAATTTCATGAAGAAATATTTCCAAAGTCGTTTTAGGTTAGTGTCGCTTTTGATCTCCTATCATAAAGCCTACCTAAGTTTGTCCTGGGTCACAGACATGCCTAGGGACTCGTAGGCTGGTTAGGCTCCCCTCACATGGTGAACTGAGACATCTTTTGAGAGGGAAAGTTCTTAGAATCTCTTCTAAGGGCTGAGAGTTCAAGAATGGTAGGCCTTAAGGGAAGAGTAGGGTGTCTCTCTCACTCAGGTCCTCAAGTCCTATTTCCACTTCAAGTTTGAAGATGAAAGTTATAATGAAAGATCAGGCCAAAAATGAATCAAGCCAGGATCCTGAGAGCATGAGGTGCCAAGAACCTGGGCATCAGCACCCAAGACAGCCCCCCAGCATGGAGCTCATAGCTTTACAATCTTGGCACAGAGAAGTGACAATGAGGTCCTTACCAGCCACGTGGTACCTTAGAAAGGCATTAGTAAGCACAATACAATAAGCCAGGGCTTGTGAGGTAGTCAAGAAGACCAGGATGAGGAACACATGAGATGCCTCCTAGAACAATTTAGGGGGAATCTGAGGCATTTGTAGTTTCCTCAACAAAGGTGAGTAGAGCCCCAGAATTGCCACTAGTGGCTATATTTCAACCCAGTGTTTACCTGCAGGCTGGGCTCACTGTGCAATGGGGTTGTGTGGCTGTTCACCCTTTGGGTCTCCTACTTAGAATTCAGGAATTGTCAGGGGACCTGAGAGATGCTTTGGACATGATGGAACTAATCAGTACTATTGTGATGTGAGCTTGCATCTTCCTAAAACCTCTCTAACAAAAAAGTTCAGGCTTACGAATAGATAATCCTCAGAAAATAAATTGCAAAATTACAATAAAGGGATAGTTGTACTGTTCAACGAGTCTTTGAAGAGGCTGGTTTCTAAAGGACACAGTCTTTAAATCCATACACAGTGTGGAATAGAGGAGCCCTTGAGATTGCTGGAAAACAGAGCCTCTTCTCTTGGAAAATCTTTCAGCAACAGGTGTTACTTCTTTTTCTCTTCAGGACATCAAAAGGTCAGAGAAGCATGAAATTTTCCCTAATGCAGCTTAGCGGCTAATCATACACAAAGAAATGAAATTTTGATGGGGTTGCGAACAAATGCCTTTTGGCACCTGTTTTTGCCATCTTGGTTTGTTTTTCTTCCCACAGCATTTTACACCTCCTAATTTAATTTGTGACCGGCCCCCTTCCTCCCAGCTGTTCAGGCCTAGAAAGCACACATACACATTCAAACGGGTTACTGGAGCTTAGCAGTGCCGAGACTGAGCCAAGAGCACTGGCCAAGTCATACGCAGGTCTTGAGACCCAGCACTCCTGCTGCCTTATCCGACTGTGTGCATGTAACTGGAGACCAGAAGTCTGATATGGAGTCCACAAAGTTCAAAAACTGTCAGAAAGTCTATCCCATCCAAACAGGGCTTTCTAGAGGATTAAAGGGACCTTGGGTCACCGAGTGGCCGATGCAGGAGCTTTGTGATTTGAAAGCGAAGTTGGCTGGAATAACCCCTGTGGCATTGTCAACATATGCCTGAGTCAAGCTGCCGTTCATGCTGTGGTTTCTGGGGAATATGTGCAGACCCTGGAAACCAAGAGCAGATGAAGACACCAAGTTAGGAGTCAAGAAAATTAGAACATTTGATTTTGGTCCCTCATGTTTACACAATGCCAAGGAGATGTGAATGGACAGAGTTAGTATATTTTCTCTTTTGGGCTGCAGACAGTGTGAATTTAATGCAATCCTCATGGCTGCAATTTTCCAAAGAATACCTGTAGAGTTAAGCTGATAGAATGATAGGAATTTAGAAAGCTCATTGGGGATTGTCACCATATCTTTATCAACAGGAACAATGTTTCTCTAGATGTGGATACTTCTGAGGCCTAACTGTAAAACCACTGTTTGTTACTTCTATAACTTCCCCAGGACAATGAGGGATGTTGGCAATAACACGGTGCATTAAAAGGCCATAAATTTATCTGCAGGATTGAAATAATATTTGAGTACAAAGGCAAAGCCTCTGGCTGCTTTGTAAATCAAAAAACATAGTCCCAAAGGGACAAAGTAAATCCCAAAAAGGTCCAAAATACATAAGAACATTCAATTTGTAAAAAAAGAAAGAAAGAAAGAAAATTCAATTTGTGATAAAGAGGACATCTTGTATTGGAAGAGCAAAGAAGGCAATTTAATAATGAGCATTATAAAAATAAGTGAGCTCATTCATACCTCAACCTGTATATCACAATAAATTGAAAATTCATGAAAAATCCTATCTGAGGAAAACTGTGAAGGCACCAGGAGAAAACATTTGGATAATTTCTTTGCATCCTTGAAATGGGAAAGGTCTTTCTAATGATGATTAAAATCCAAAAGCTATAAAATAAAAAATGAATTCAAGTACAGAAGACAACAACAACAACAAACTACCATAAGTATATCAAAAATCAAATGACATACTGGGAAAAAATTTCTAACAACCAAAGGCTAAACTCCCAAAACACAAAGCTTTCCCAAAAATCAATTTGGAAAAAGAGATTTATTTTAAATGTAAAGGCAGCACCTTATACACATTGTACAGGTGGTCTTTAAGCTTAGTGACAATGTCTTTATACTTCTTCACCACGGTGTTTCATCCTTTGGTGAATTTCTTTACCCAGTCAGTCCCCTATTGATGTACATATGTATGGGGCTCCCCCCACCCTACCCAAATCTTTTGCTTTAAATGATTTGTCATGAAAAAGAATTGCAGCATTCAAGAGCATAGACTATGAAGTCAGGTTGCCTGAAGGTTTGTTTTGGCTATTACCAATTTCAAGTTACATCACTGACGTTGGGCATTTATTTCCTCATCTGTGTAATGACTTGAAGTTAATAGTATCAGCAAAATGAGGTTGTTGTGAGGATTCAGGGTGTTACTATACAGGCTTTAGAGTAGTTGGCTCATGATAACTGCACAGGAAGTGTTCATCATCATTATTCTTACTGTGTCAAACAATATAAATTTTACTGGCTTTATAACCCTCTGGTTTTATAATGTTTCAAACTCATAGTAAGAGAGAGAGCTTAAGGGAGAGGTGCTATTTCCTAAAGGAAAACTGTGGGATCTACAGTGAGGAAATATGTCTTACTTGCTGTTTGTTGCTTTCTAGTGAAGAGCTGCTTAGACGTGCAGCATGACAGGCACCAGGCCTGCATGTCTGTAAATGTGCAGAGAAGCTCTGGAATCTGCACTGGAAAACACATTCAAGGGAGTCTGCTGCAGTGGTCCCAGGCAACTTTAGAAAAACAAAACACTTTTTAAAGTAGATTTTATTTTCTCCACTTTAAATGTAAAGATATTGAAATCCAGAGAAAGAAAGTTCACAGCCCACCAATTAGGAAGTGTTACTGACAAGATTTGAACTCAGGTCTTTGTGGTTTGCCACACTGAATCTTAATTAACTTCATCAAACTGCTTCTTTCTTTTCTTTAAAATTTTATTCATTTATCTGAGGGCGCAGGGAGAGACCACAAGTGGGATGAGGGGCAGAGGAAGTGGGAGAAACTGATTCCCCACTGAGTGGGGAGAATGATGCAGGGCTCATGGGGCTCGATCCCAGACCTGGGGTCAGGACCTGAGCCAAAGGCAGAGGCTTAACCGACTGAACCATCCAAGTGCTCCTACTTCTTCCTTTCTTTTCAGTATCTTTTTTTCTTTTCTTTTCTTTTTTTCCCTTTTCTTTCTTTCCTACCTCCCTCCTTCCTTTCTTCTTTCCTTGTAATTAAGAGATTTTATTTTTTAGAACATTTTTAGACTTACAGAAAAATTGACCACATAATACAGGAAGTTTCCACACTGTTTCCCCTGCTTGTTCTGTTATCTTTAACATCTTGCATTAATGTGGTACATTTGTTACAATTAGTGGACCAATATTGTCACGTTCACTAAAGCGCATGTTTTACAGGTGATCCTTAGGGCAGGGGAACTATTCTGCACCATACTGTTATGGTGGACACATGTCATTATACATTTGTCAAGACACACAAGATGTACAGCACGGAAAGTGAACCTTGTCAAATATGTACATAAACAGGGTACTTGAGTTACTGTACACCAGAAAACATTTTGAGAAAGTACTGCTGTCTCCTGGGTGGATGTTTAAACTGTCAACATAGTGACTTAGAAAAGTTGATCAGGCTCAAGGTTCTTAAAAGTTAGGCAAGTACTCAACCATGACAAACATCACACATCAGTTCAGAAGAGAGAACGTTGACTTCATTGAGGTGTTCCTCCTAGCTGCCTTCAGGGTACATTGCTTGCCTGTGTTTCTAATTTATATTGCAACTCTTGAAACCAGTGAACTCGATTTTCAGGTTTTTTTCAATGTCTTCCAAGTCCTGGACATACTCTCTTAGCACATTCTTGTTACTATTTTAATGCTGGTTAAAACTAATAAGTTCTAATTCTGCCTCAAGATTCCTTGTTACCCTGGAAGATTGAGACTTGATGGCATGAAAAAAAGACTACAGGCTTCATAGTCAGTCACATCTCAGCTCATCAGTTACTAAACTGAGACATGTTGGGAAAGTTACTAAACTGACCTGAAAATAAGCTAGCTCCTTTATCAAATCGAGATACTAATACTTCACGCCCACAATTATTCCAATGAATAGAATATAATAAAGATACCACCCAGCTCAGTCAATGGTAGATACTAGATATGATTAGAATGGATTTTTCCAAGGAATTCTCTTCTGGTTGTCTGATGCCCCCTCCTGGACAATCTGGAAATTGGATTAAGCAAGAATCCATTTATTTGATTCAAATGGAAGGTTATAGGAGGATTCCAGAAGCAGTGTTATCAGGAAGAGTCTGGAATCAAAGCCAGATAACCAGTACAACCAAGAAGAAGGAGGAGAGAGGCACCGAGTGGAAACCAGAGAAGCATGATAGGGTAGAAGGCAGAACCCAGAGTTTTCTGAACAATAATCATGATAATTACTTTGTGTTAATATTTACGTGTTCAGAATTTGTATACATTATCTCAGTTAATCCTCATTGAAATTCCTCACTACATAGGAGTAAATAAATCCTCATGCCTTCAGATTAGGCAACTGTACCCCAAACACAAGGAACTAAAGGAAAAAGATAAATTTGGCTTCATCAAAATTAAAATTGTATTTTTAGTTATGGAATCTAAAAAACAACAATAAAAATACAAATTCTCAGAAAAAGAGGTCAGAACTGGTTACTAGAGGCAGAGTATGCAGGGCGGGGGGAATGGAGGAAGGTGGTCAAAAGATAACAAACTTCCAGTTTTAAGATGAATGAGTACTGGTGATGTACAACAAAGGACTCTAGCTAACACAGCTACACGTATAGAGAGAAATTGTTAAGAGAATAAATCGCAAATATCACATCACAAGGAGAGTTTCTTTTTCCTTTTTTCTTCTTTCCTTTCTTTTTATTGAATCTGAGAAGATGGATGTTAGCTGAACCTATTGTGGTAATCATTTCACAATCCATGTAAATCCACTATCATGCTATCTACCTTAAACCGATACAAATGATGTAGGTAATTATTTTTCAATAAAACTAGAAAAAATTGGAAGTGTTTTGTTTCAAAGAGCATAGTCAAGAAAGTGAAAAGAGAATCCACAAGGAGAAAATATTTGGAAATCACATACCTGACAAGAGACTTGTATCCAGCATATATGAAGAATCCTTACAACTCACTAATAAAAAAGACAAATCACTAAGTTAAAACACAGGCAGAGGATCTTAATAGATAGTTCACCCAGGAAGATATGGAAGTATCCAACAGCACATGAAAAGATACTCTACATTATTATTAGTCATTAGGTAAATACAGATCAAAACCACAATGGGACACCACTGTCTAGTCATAACTTTAACAGAAAATACAAACAAGGATGCAGAGAAATTAGAACCCTCATCTGCTGCTTTTGGAATGTAAAATGGTGCAGCCACTTTGGAAAATAGCTCAGCAGTTCCTCAAAATGTTAAACATAGAGTTACCATCTGACCCAGCAATTCCACTCCTAGGTTTACACTCAAGAGAAATGAAAACATATGTCCACACAAGCATTTGCTCATAAATGTTTATATGGCAGCGCTATATTGTTAGCCCAAAGTTGGGAACAAAACAAATGTCTGTTACCTGATGAACGGATAAACAAAATATAGCAGATTTATCTAATGGAATATTATTTGGCAATAACAAGGAATAAATATTGGTACATGCTACAACATGGATAAACCTTAAAAATATGCTAAGTGCAAGTAGTCACAAAGGGACCCATAATGTATGATTCTGTTTATGTGAAATGTTCCCAGTAGGGAAATCTATAGAAACAGCAAATAGATTAGTGTTATCAGGAATGAGGGGAAGAGAGATGAGGAGTGACTGTTAATGGGGATGGAGTTCCTTTTTGGGGTGATGAAAATGTTCTGAAATTAGTGGCAATGGTTGCACAAGGCTGAATAAGCACTACATTGCATTCTTTAAATGTGTGAATTGTATCATATGTACCTATGTGCCATATGTGAATTAAATCTCAATAAAGCTGTTAATAAATGTAAATTCTAAAAATCTTATGAAGTTGGTGTTATTTCTATTTAATAGATAAAGGGACCTTTGACCTTAGACCTGCCAGAGGGGGAGCCGTTGCTTACTGGTCAGGCCTGCTTTCTAAAGCCAATTGTACTGACCGGGTTCTCGTCAAGATGGTAGATGAGTGATCTCAGAATGCTGAAGTTACTCATTGGTTGCTAAGATTTGGCAAGACCAACTGATGTGTAGGGCATAGAAGGCTTTGTTCCCATCACACAGAACATTCACTGGGATATGTTGAGTCTAGATGCTTTGAACTTGGGTGCATTTCAGCATCACCGGAGAATCTTGCTGAAAATGCAAATATCTAGACTCTACCCCAGACATGCTGAATTAAAAAGTGAACATCACTGTCTAGTGAGTATTGTCAGCTAGGTGCAATAAGGACAGAGAAACTGGTGATAACAGATAGGTTCTTGTAAACAGGCATCGCTCCCTAAAAAGCTCCAGAGGTGGTTATTCCAATTCTGGTCCCAGAGGTGCTGTTAGGGAGCAGAGAGCTGCTGTGTGCAGGAAGCTGACCCCAGCTGTGGTCGGCAGGCCTTGCTTCAAGTTGCAAAACACAACAGGGGCCTGAGGAGCGAAACTTTCATCTCGAGAGATCCAATACATGTTTTGACTTTATCGATAAAAATAATTTGGCTTTTTCTGAAAGCTACTCAATCAAGAAAACTGTGAAGTTCTGAGTAGAATTTGTTGAAGACTTTCTACCACAGAAAACCATTGTTTTATACTTTGATGAACATAATTCCAGAGATGATAATGATTCTGAGTCCACGTACATGTAGACAGTCTTTTATAATTTTACTTAAATGAGATAACACAGTCAATACATGATATCTTGTAAACTTGGTATCAGTATTTTGGGGACCTCCATGTTTTAGGGAGAAAAGACTTCATCTTTTTAAAAAATTATTTAATTTCAATTTGCCTACATAGAGTATAACACCCAGTGGTCATCACATCATGTGGTTTCCTTAATACCCAGCACCCAGTTACCCCTTCACTCCAGGAACTTCATCTTTAATGAAAGAAAAACAATTTGGGTTTGATTTCTACAGTTTTAGAACAGTCACCATTTTATATGAAGAATAAAAACAATCCTAATCCTAAAGTACATATCCCAAATCAACAGATCACAAATTTTTTATTGCTGTTTATGTCATGACCTTTTCTCCTTTGTGAATTGCAAGCTAATAAAGGAATAGATGAAAACAGTCCATTTCTTTCATAAATTTTTAGCAGCGCAGGAAATATAATGTTTGTCAAAAAATTTTATGAGTGCTTTCTAGATGCTTGAATGTGTACAGGTCCTTGGAAACAAAAGTTGTGGTTTATGAGAGTTTATAGGTTAATTCTTTCACATGTAGAAGGACAAACTATTAGTTTTTGGTCACTCTGTTTCTCCGCAAAGAAATTCTGGTGGGGCAAGACTCAATTTACAAGCTGTTCCATAAACCTCATTGTATTTCGTAACAAACATACTCTGAAAATGTCCCAATGTTCATTGTCAGAAGTTCTAACAGTTTTCAAAACCCAACTTTATGTTCCAATAATCACCCTACCTATTTTTAGGGAATTCAACAGAGTATTTTTTGATTTTATGCTGGGGGATATTTACATGAGACTGGAATTCTTGATTCCAACCCAGAGCAAGAGGTAAATTAATCTAGAAAATAAATTAGGTGGAAGAAATTTTGTCTTGAAACATTTTGGTTTTTATTTCCTATGGCATGAGAGCTGGTCCTGAAAACATGAGCTGTTTCTCAAGAGAAATGCTCAACTTAATCTACATAATTAATAAGAAAGAGTAGATTTTTAAAAATGTTTACTTAAAAAAATTTAAATTCCAGTATAATTAACATACAGTGTTATATTTGTTTTAGGTGTACAATGTAGTGATTCGACAATTATGTACATTGTTCAGTGCTCATCCGAAGTGTGGTCTCAATCCCCTTCACCTATTTTACCCATCCCCCCCAACTCCCCTCTGGTAACTCCCAGTTTCTTCTCTATATTTAAGAGTCTGTTTTTTGTCTCTTTTTTTCCCTTTGTTTCTTAAGTTCCACACGAGTGAAATCATATGGTGGGAAAGAGCAAATCTTTTTTATTCACAGTTAAATGGACTATTACTAAGGATTAAGGAAACATCTGGAACAAACTGACAGAAGTCTCATGCTAAATGATCGCACATTTAAATATAAAGATGTATATTTGTCACTTTTTTTTTCCACATATATCTGCTTTCACCCCTTGTGGTATGAATCCATATTCTTTTTTTAGAGGTGTATTTTTCCCTCTCAAAAAAATATTAAAAGTCTCTTGGGATATCCATAAATAAGCAAAAAATTTTTTTTTAATTTCAAGGGATTTTTTTGCACATAACACAACTTTTCAGCTTGTTACCACCTCTATCTTTGTAAATGGACAGCTTGATAAAAGTGAAAATTAAACATTTTCAAAAAAGCTTACAAATACCAGTCACTTACTGAAACCTTTTCCTTTTTAATGCCCTAAGGGACTATATTGGCTTTCAAAGTCTGCTAATCTTGAGCACACAGAATCCTTTTTTCCCCCCTAAACCTGATGGCAATGCCTGGGTCGGAGGCAAGAAGTGGGAATCAGTACTTCCTAGGTATTGAAGGGTTGATGTTAGGAGTTCAACTATATATTTGGTCACTTGCTTTTAGCAATTTCAGTCACTGACTAACCAATTATCACTTGTAGGTAGTGACAGAGTGAGGAAACCAAAGAGAGAAAACAGTGAAAAATGAAAGTGTCAAGTGGCATTAACAGTGCTGGGCATGCCCTACTTTCCTTCTGAAGAACAGTGTCAGGATGAACTTCAGAGGGTCTTTTCATACTGGCACACACATATGGGTGTCACAGTTGGATAGAAGCTCCTGCTTCTGGTGAAAGGGTTCTTGGGGTTTTCCTTTGAATGTTGCACTTTTGTGCCACTAGACACTGAGCCTCGGTGGGAGAACTTGCAGCTTGACTGCCTGTCACATGGATGTGAATGTTGAGATAAATGAATTGGAAGCCCACCTGGGGGTATTCAGTTTTTTTGGATGCCTGCTTCTTGAGAGAGAGATTCTTCTTCTTTCAGGAAAATGCGAGGCTAAGCGCATGGGATCCATCTGCACAGGCCACCGAATTGCCCTCAAAGGGAGTAGGGAGCACCAAGTCTGGTTTATATTGCCCCGCTGCGGATTTACTTCCGTTTGAGATTATGGCCAAAGGCAGTTAACTCACCTAAGGAAGTGTATCCCTGGAGGCTGAGGCCACGTGGATGGGGTCCACTGCTTGCCACTTGTCTGTGCCCGAGCAGCAGTAACAGCAGAGGGGCAGAAGCCTCAGTAGAAGCCGTGGTAGGAATTACAAAGGGAACAGAGGTTTCTTCGAAGTTTGAGAACCATAGGCCACTATGCAGATGTGCCTCCCTAAGGGACCACCAGTAGATAATAAACATTACTTAGATCTCTCATTTAGATTTACTGAAATGGAAAGTCTTTCAGAGGCCAACCAATATATACATTTCCATGCCAAAAAAAAAAAAAAAAAGGAGTATAGTTATGTATTGTGAAAACCATAGCATATATATTAAAATAAATAGGTTGCAGCTCTAGGTCTCACTAAGTAGACTTGTGACAAGGAAATTTAATCTTTGTGTTCCATTTACCCTCTAAGAAATTAATGTAAAAGTAGATAAGAATACAATTTCAAATTACAAATACACTATCATAACCTTGTGAGAGCTCTATCAACCTGAGACAATAGCATCTTTGATATCCTTCAGGCTTCCTGAAGTATTGATGATTACATCTTAATGCCATATGGCAAGGTGGGATCTTGGATTAGACCCTGAATGGAAAAACCTTTATTAGATCATCATTAATGCTTGATATCCTGAACCTCAGTTTAAAGGGTGAGAGTCAAAAGGATACTTGATACCCTGAAATAAGCAAGCAGAGCTGAGGAAGCCCCCTGTGAAGAAGTGTATCTGTGGCATCCTGGTGCACATTATTGTGAGACAGAGTAGAGAAAGTATGACTTTATCCTGAAGGTTTCTGAGCTAAACTCTAGAGGCTAAAGCAACAGGACTGATCCTTGGTTTCTGACAATAATAGAGTAGTTAATTGGAGATAAACCTTCCCCTTGCATGCATCTAGACATGCTATATGAAAGAAACAAACATCGGTTTTAAGACATTAGATTACTACTGAGGCAGTCAGAGATTGAGGTACAAAAATCCCAGATAAAAGGGAAGTGCACTGAGGTGTGCTTTCCTTCTCAAAACAATAGTGACACCAGTGGTAGGTGACACCAAACCAACAGGCTTTGACGTCAAGCAGCTGCTGATAAAAAAAAAAAGTGAATAGAACTTTGAGCTATCTCATAAGGGTGGAGAGAGGAAAAAAAAGAGATTTCAGGGCCCACCAAAGAGTGGGAACATGAAACACCCACACTTCCAGGAGGATCAGAAGGGCCTATACTCTGGGAGTAAGGGCAAATTAAAAAAACAAAAACAAAAACAAAAAACACTAGCCTTTATAAAGACTGAAACCCAGTTTTGAAACAGTTAAAACTCAGATTAGATGAAGGTGATCTGCCAATAGTATTGCTACCCATCACCCTACCTCCCCACCCCCACCAAAAGTAAAATAAATCCTCTTCGCAAGAATATAACATCAACCAGAGATTCAAATTATTGATCCTGTAATTGCATTCATTTATTTTACTATACAGGAAAATACAAGCAGATAACTAAAAATAAAAAGAAAACATGTATTAGAAATCAATAGGCCAAAAAAAAAAAAAAGAAAAAAAAGAAAAAAAAGAAGAAAAAAAGAAATCAATAGGCCATTTAGTTATTAGTTTCCCAACACAGACTTTAAAAATGACTATAAGTATTGTTTCAGTAAAATAGATAAAATGAGGAGTTTCATCAAACTAAAATTCTAAAATTTACATAAAATAAAATAAAAATTCGAGTACTGAAAAATAACTCTATGGCTGAGTTTAACAGATTAGATATCTCATGGGATTCATGTACAGAAAGATAAATTAGACTGTAAAGGTGAAGAGAGAGAAAATGGAAGATACATGATCCAGTGAAAATGTCTAACATACATGTAGCAATAGTCTCCAAGATAAAGAATAGAATGAGCCAGGAGCAAATATTTGAAAATATTTGAAATATGCTGAGACTTCTCTGAAACAGATAAAAGACACCAAGCCATTATTTGAAAAGCTCTATAATAAACCTTATATAGGATAAATATAAAGAAACCACACATCATCACATTTTACTAGAAACTGTTAAAAATCACAGATGAAGAGAAAATACTAAAAGAAGCCAACAGAAAAAATACATTACCTGCATAGGAGTAACAATAAGACAAATTCTCATAGAAATGGTAGAAGTCAGAAGACAAGTGATAACAACTTTAAATCTTAAAAGAAAGAAATACCAAACTAGAACTATATATCCAGTGGATAGGTCTCTCAAAAATGAATGAAAAATAAAGATATTTGCAAGTAAAACAGAATTTGTTTATCAACCCATGCATATATGGTTAATTAATCTACAACAAAGGAGGCGAGAATATCCAATGGGGAAAAGACAGTCTCATCAACAAATAATGCTGGGAAAACTGGTCAGCCATATGCAAAAGAATGAAACTGGGCCACTTTCTTACATCATACACAAAAATAAACTCAAAATGTATTAAAGACCTAAATCTGAGACATGCAACTATAAAATTCCTAGAAGAAAATACGCAATAATTTCTTTAACATCAGTCATAGTAACATTTTTCTAGATACGTCTCATCAGGCAGAGGAAACAAAAGCAAAAAAAAAGCTATAAGGATTATGTCAAAATAAAAAGCTTTTCCACACTGAAGGAAACCATCATCAAAACAGAAAGACTATCTACTGAATGGGAGAAGATATTTGCAAATGATATATCAATAAGAGGTTAATGTCCAAAATAATATAAATAACTTATACATCTTTCTTTACCCAGAAAACAAATAATTCAGGTAGAAATGGGCAGAGAATCTGAATAGGCATTTTTCCAAGGATGACATACAGTTGGCCAACAGACATATGAAAAAAAATGTTCAACATCACTAATCATTGAGGAAATGCAAATCAAAGCCACAATGAGATACCATCTGACACCTGTCAGAATGGTTGAAATAAAAAACATAAGAAATAAGTGTTGGTGAGGATATGGAGAAAAAGGAACCCTCATGCACTGTTGGAGGGAATGCAAACTGGTACAGTGGAAAACAGTGGAGATTTTCTCTAAAAAATTAAAAATAGAATTATCATATGGTTCAGTATTCTACTATCAGGTATTTACCCAAAGAAAATGAAAATACTTGTTTGAAAAGGTACATGTACCCTGTGTTTATTGCAGCATTAGTTATAATAGCCAAGGTATGGAAGCAACCCCAATGTCCATTCATAGATGAATGCATAAAGAAAATGCATAAAAGAGAAGCCTGGGAGGCTCAGTCGGTTAAGATATCTGATCTCACGGTCCTGAGATCCAGCCCTGTGTCAGGTGGGTTCCCTGCTCAGCATGGGAGTCCGCTGTCCCTCTCGCTTTCCTTTTGCCCCTCTCTCTGCTTGTGCTCCCTCTCTCTCTCAAATGAATAAATATTAAAAAAACAAAAAGAAAATGCATAAATAGCAATGAGGTCTTGCTGTTTGGAACTACATGGATGGACCTAGAGAGTACCATGCTAAGTGAAATAAGTCAGTCAAGGAAAGACAAATGCCATATGATTTCACTCTTATGTCCAGTTTAAGAATCAAAACAAAATAAAAAGACGAACAAAAAAACAGTTTCTAGAACACAGAGAACAACCTGGTGGTTGTCGGAGGGGAGGTGGGTGGGCAGGTGGGTGAAATAGAGAAAGGGGATTTAGGAGTACACTTATCTTGATGAACACTGAATGATATATAGAAATGTTGAATCATATTGTACACCTGAAATTAAAATAACACTGTATGTTAATTATATGTCAATAAAAAAGGGAAAAAACCCTAAGCTCTGCTCTAAAGACAAAAAGAAACAAAATAAATATATTTGCAATAAAACAAAGAATACTTGACACTACCACTAGACTCACACTAAAAGAAAAATTGAAGGTGAATTTTGAGAAAGAAGAAAAATCATCCCAGGTGAATGCATAGAAGTGCAAAAAGGATTGGCAAGTAATGCAAAGGCTAAACACATGGGTAAATCTAAATAATTAGATTATTAGGATAATGTTTTAAGGGCTTAAAATAGGAATAATGAAAATACATGAGAATTATAGCACAGAAGGCAGGGAAGTGAATAATGGAATCACAGTGTTGTAAGATTCCTGAACTGTCTGGGAACTGATGAAAGTAACGCCAGTGATACATGTTATAATCTCTGATGACTGGTAAGAGCAGAGTAAAATAATTTACAATAAAATAAGAGGGGGCAGCCGTGGTGGCTCAGCGGTTTAGCGCGCCTTCAGCCCGAGATGTAATCCTGGAGACAGGGGATCGAGTCCCACATCGGGCTGCCTGCATGGAGCCTGCTTCTCCCTCTGCCTATGTCTCTGCCTCTCTCTCTCTCTCTGTGTGTCTCTCATGAATAAATAGATAAAATCTTTTAAAAAAAATAAGAAAGAAGGAAAATGAAATGATAAAAATATTTGATGAATACAAAGGAAGGCAAAAAGGAAGAAAGGTAACATGTAAGGTAACATGTAAGATAAATGAACCAAATAGAAAAAAAGAAATTTAAATACACATATTATGTTAAATATAAGTGGAATCCAATTAAACGCTAAGGATCGACTAGATTGAAAAAATACAACATTATGCTATATTCAAGAATACAAAGAAAAAGAAAGAATGAAAGTAAACAGATGAAAAAGGTATACCATGCAAACTAAGAGAAAAATGTGGCTGGTGGAGCTACATTCAGATCAGATCAATTAGCCTTCAGCAAAAGTGTTTTTTGAAATACAGAGGAACACTTCATAAGGACAGAAGTATCAGTGCATTACTACAATGTTCAACTTGTATGTATCCAATAGCCCCAGCTCCAAATATATGAAGCCAAATTGACAAGATAAATGACAAATTAGACAAATGCACAATTCTGATTGGAGATGGGAATATACCTCTCTCAGTAACAATAGAAGAAGGGTAAAAAATAAACCCAAGGTACTATAGAATATTTGAATAACAAAATCATCAAATCTGATCAAATATCATAGTCTACTTTACATGTGATAATGGAGTATTGGTTATATTTTTTAAATGTATTTACATATGAGAGCACCATATTGTAGTATTTAATAAGCGGGGGATAAAAGGCCCTGAAAATGATGACTTCAGACAAGTCACCGGGCTGAGAGGGTGCACTGGAAAGGAGATGGAGGTACAAGGAGCATTAGAGAAGTACTGGGACCTGGACTTCTGGCTCCAGTATCAGAGTAGGACGGAAAAACTGCAGACGACACAAGGACAAAGACAACTTAGGTTGCTTATCATTATTGCTTTAAAAATTGTAAAGAGTATGACAACAGCATAAAACATTTATTTTTTTTTTTTTATTTATTCATGAGAGACACAGAGAGAGAAGCAGAGACACAGGCAGAGGGAAAAGCAGGCTCCTGCGTGGGACTGGATCCTGGGATTCCAGGATCAGCCCTTGGGCTGAAGGCAGACGCTAAACCGCTGAGCCACCCTGGCTGCCCATAAAACATTTTTAAAACAGCAGTAAAGCTCAGTGATATCCTAGCATTTTATGTATGTCTGTTAACCTAATATTTTGCTGTAAATCTATTAAAAAATGGAGTATCCTTTCTTTTCTGTTACAATGCATCATTGCTTTGGTACTTTGCAACAGCTTCACTTTATCAGAGAATCCTATTTCAACTAAATATGTACTTGGAAATGCTATAAATAAGTAATTTAGATCTTTCCAGAAAAATAAGTATAAAAGTCTTAAATGGGGCAGCCCAGGTGGCCCAGCGGTTTAGCGCCACCTTCAGCCCAGGGCGTGATCCTGGGGACCCGGGATCAAGTCCCACGTGGGGCTCCCTGCATGGAGCCTGCTTCTCCCTCTGCCTGTGTCTCTGCCTCTCTCTCTCTCTGTCTCTCTCTTTGTGTCTCTCATGAATAAATAAATAAAATCTTAAAAAGAAAATAAAAGTCTTAATGGATCGAATTCTTTTGTAGTTACTCTGGTTAAAACATGCCTTACTCTCAAAGTCAATTTTTAGCTCAGTTAATTTTTCTTGAAAATATTGGCAAACACGTTCCATTTCTTTTTTTAAATGGATAGGTCACAGAAAATGGCATCGGAAAGATCATAAGATCTTTAAATTTCATGATCAAATCTTTTTAACAGCTTCCAATTGGGAGTCTATTTTCAAATCAATGGTTTAAACCAGTCATTTTCTAGTTGCTGCAAAAACAGAAGCTCTGGAAATTCCGTGGGCAGGCTTACTTTAAAGTTACTTAAATTTTCTATTAACTCTCAGTTAAGTTTTCTCTTAAATGATCTCATTTCCTTCCAGTTTAAGGAGTACATTACTTAAGCTTTTAAGTATATTTTGGACGGGTTTGTGTAATTTTATATTTTCATTTTTATTGCTTAATTTTTCATTCAATAAAATAAAAATTAAAAATAGTATTCAACAATGGTATCAAATAGTAAGCCAAAAAAAAGAAAACTCCCAAAAATTTCCTTTGGAGCATCAACTTACTTCCTTTATACAAACTCTTCTTCGTGTCATTGAACATTTTACAAAATAATCTGTCATTAAGGGGTAACTCTTAATTTTATAAGTAGAACAAGCAGCATCTTTTGATCTAGCAATTCTACTACAGTACTTAGCAATTAATTGTCAAGAAGTAACGTAATGAATTGCTAAAATATTTGTTGCTACTTCTTTTAAAGCTGCTATAAATCTATTTTTGCTAAAAAACAAGACACAGACCCAAAATGGAGTTATGTTAAGCCCAAAGTCACCTGAGACTTAACTACAGTTTTAGCATTCCCAGAATTAGAATTTTAAACAACCCAATCAAGAATCACCTGATCAGCACTAGTTAGGTAACCTGCCCAATAGAAAGCTACTCTCCTCTAAAAGAAAGTAACTTTGCAATAATCAACCGTGGGTTTTTTTTTTTTTTTTTTTTGCCCCATATAATTTCCTTATTCCTGTTTCCTTCTGCCTATAAACATTTTTTATTTTGTACAGCTTCTCAGAGTCCTTTCTTCAGCTAGATTGGATGCTGCCTGATTCAAATGGATATTTTTTCTCAAACTCTTAAAATTTTTAATATGCCTCAGTTTATCTTTTAATATTGTGTTGCTAAGCAGTTATAGTTGCAGCTTTACCTTTTACATAAGTGACTATGTTGGGAAAGGTAATACTTTCTCTATTAAATAGCTGTAAAGACTTCAAACATTGACAACTCTTTTATATCCATTGTCAGTAATTTTTAAAAAGTCAATCACTTTTTCTCAGTTTTTCTCCTTAATACTGTTACCTAAGTATAAGACCTCATTGTCATACACAATACATGTTCATTTGAGTGTTGTTACACCACTGAATTTTGCCATCTTTCACTGTCTTATTGCTTATTCTTAAACCAGTGTCATTCTTTTTTTTTTTTTTCTTAAGAGAGGGGAAAGAGAGTGAGAGAGCATGCACATCACTTGAGTGTGTGTGGAGGGGAGGGGGTCAAAGGAGGGGATGAGAGAGAGAATCTTAAGCAGGTTGCACACCCAGTGCTGAGCCTGATGTGGGGCTCCATTTCATGACCTTGAGATCATGACCTGAGCCAAATCAAGAGTCTTACGCTTAACTGACTGAACCACCCAGGCGCCCCTACACCAGTATCATTCTTAAATGGAAGGCAATACATTATTTTGTTTAGATTTTTTTTCCCTTTGTCGTACATCTGGTAAGATCACCTTTATCCAGCACTGGGTGGCTTATTCCATCTGTGATCATTTGTGCTATATGATGATCTTTCTGATTAGAAGATTTTTAAAAAATGGCAATATTTATAGTTTCAAACTTTTCTCTCAACTCTTACTTAAGATGGTATCTTTAGTTTGCCAACTCTATTATTATATTTCTTGTAAAATGTTCAGTTAATCTTGATGACTCATTGTTTTCTCAATTAAAAAAAGTACACAAGCACATTTGCAGGGCTGATGGATGATTGTCTCAATAAGACCTATTAGTTGTTAAAATATTGAAATATTACCATTCCAGTTGGTAAATAACCTCTGTTCTGAGTCTCTGAGTTTTCAAAGCAGTATGTTCATATGTATTTTGTGTTTATATCTGAAACAGCCACAGGGTCTAGGCTCAGATGTTTGTGAGCAGGTATAATGTATGTTTTTCTCATCCACTTTGATGCCTGGAGAAATATTTGAACATTTGGAGGAATGTGGGACAATTTTGTGTAGTGTTGGACTTCTAGTCTCCCTGGTCTCACACTAAATAATAGTTCTTCAGTCATTGGGACAGCCAAAAATGCGTCCACAGGTTTTCAAATTTTTCCATGTCCCTCCGGAGAAACACTAGATTAGCTTAAATTATTAAGTACTAGTATATCCTCTGCTTTGGTCCATGAAGAAGACTTGAGTCAAAACATAGAGATTTTTTGCTCTCTTTGAAGAACAAGAATAGAACAATCTGTCTTAGTTCCATATAGAGAACACGAGGCAAATGACACTAAAACTATAGGATGAGGGTGAGGAGAGAATAGCAGTAAGGACATTATCTGAAATAAAACATTGTGATTTTCCATAACAATAATGATAAAATAATTATAATTTATTGAAGAATCACTTTGTGCCAGGTTCTTTGATTGTTTTACATTTTTGAATGTTATTTAATCCTCTCAACAGCCTGATCTGAAATAGGCATTGTTATGCACGTAAGGGAAAGGTATATTCTCCAGAAACCTGCCAGCTCTGTGCTATGAGCCCAATGCCTAGTTTCTAAGCAAGCAGGCTCTGAGGATGGGGTTTAGGGCTGGGGTCTAAGGATCACCACTTTGCTCAGACCCAGGAAATACAGAGTGAATTGTTGAGAGCACAGCCAACATTATCTATGCCGTTTTTCTGCCCCTTTGTATCCTAAGATCTTGATTTTTGTCAATATTTTTATGTGTAAAATGAAAGTCTATATATGAAAGTCTCTTCCTCTCAGTTTTCAAAATTGAACTATTGAGTCTTTCTTTCTTTCTTTCTTTCTTTCTTTCTTTCTTTCTTTCTTTCTTTCTTTCTTTCTTTCTTTCTTTCAGATTTATTCATGAGAGACAGAGAGAGCCAGAGACATAGGCAGAGTAAGAAGCAGGCTCCTCACAGAGAGCCTGATGTAGGACTTGATCCCAGGACCCCAGGATCACGACTTGAGCAGAAGGCAGATGCTCAACCAGAGCCACCCAGGTGCCCGAGCCCATCATTTTTTATTTTCATTTTTTTGAGCTCATCATTTTTTTTGAGCCCATCATTTTTTAAAAGCATTTTGTCATACTACTCCTTGAATTATTGGACTGATTACCAGAGTTTTGTTTTCTTATAGGAATAATTAAACTCTTCCTGGATCCAATTTTCTGTAAAAAGACAGAAATTGTTATTTAGAGATAATTGATTTCTAGCAGAAACTTGGAGCATCAACATATTGGCTAGAAAGAAGCCATTCAGTCCAAATATTTGTTGGAGAAAACAATGTCTTTGTTAATCCCTGGCCTTTGGAAATGCAATGTTGATTCTTCCTCTAAATTCAGATCTGCTGACATGTCGCTGATGGTGATATTGGGGCTCTGAAATGCGTAGGGTAAGGCAAAAGTGCGTGCTATCCAGACTTTAGTCAGATGCACCCTGCCTGTGCCCTGGCACTGAGGAAGGCCCACAGGACTGTGGAGGCACCACTGGGGCCTCACAGACACAAACATGGGCCAGGAGAGTCTTTCTCACACCAACTTATGTGCTTCGGGTATAGAAAATCTCTCTCTTTTTAAAAATATTATTTTTACTTTAAAATATCATTTAAGTAATCTCTGCACCCAACATTGGGCTGGAACTCACAACGCTGAGATCAAGAGTAATATACTCTTCGTACTGAGCCAGCCAGGTGCCCCAGAAAATCTCTCTTTTTCTTAGATTTTATTTATTTATTTGTTTAGAGTGGGAATGGGTAGAGGAGAAGAGGCAGAGGGAAAGAGAGAGAATCTCACGTAAATTCTGCATTGAGCAGGAACCTGAATTGGGACTCAATCTAATGACCCTGAGATCATGATCTAAGCCAAAATCAAGTGTCGCATGCTTAACTGACTGAGCCACCCACGTACCCCTAGAAAATCCCTTTTAAACATAAGCAATTTTACTTTAAATGAAGTGTCATGTGCCATAGGCATGAGGCAAGTCACTGTGGGCTTGTGTCATGGAAGCAATGCAAAACAAGTGGGTAAGGGTCCCTGAGACAGGTGGGATCAGGAGAATCGGAATCCTGATACAGTGGGTGATACGTGCCTGGGCAATACAGTCCTTGAATACCTGGCCTGTCAGCATGAATCAAGGTAAAGTTAATTAATTAATTAAGAGATCTTATATATTTATTTGCAAGAGAGAGAGTGAGAGAGAGAGAGAGAGAGAGAGAAAGCATGAGCTATGGGGACAAGCAGAGGAAAGGGAGAAGCAGAGTCCCTGATGAGCAGAGAGCCCAACATGGGATCAATCTCAGGACCCCGGGATCATGACCTGAGCCAAAGGCAGATGCTTAACCAACTGAGCCACTCAGGTGCTCTAAGTTAAGATAAAATTTAGTTAACACTCTGTATATAGAGAGACCCTGTAGGAGAGGCTCTCTGGTCCCATAGCAGGTGTTCGTTCTTCTCCAGAGCAGATGAGGCCCCAATTGTCTTGGGGCACCGTTGAGATGGATTTGACGGAAAGTAGCTGACAATTCAGGCTGGTATCACACTAAGGAAGTGTATTAACTCAGATAAGAGGAAGTCCAGAATTTGGTGAATTCAGCAGTTGAATCATGTTCAAGCTCTCCGCTTTCAAATAGGCTGCCATCTGCCCAGATTTCTTTCTTTCTTTCCTTTCCTTTCCTTTTTTTCTTTTTGAGAAATAGTCCTATGTAATATGTTCCAATATCATACATTTTCCCTATTTCTCTTTATACAACAGCCTTGGCACCACAAGATATAAAATTCGACTGTTTTGTCAGCTGTTTCACAACTTCACTAGAAAAGTTGCCAATTTCCCAGCTAGGAAAATGAGTTGGGCTCTCATTTATTTCTTCCCTATATTTTCCACTCACACGAATCCACATTTTACATTCCCTTACTTGCCATACCTACTCTTCCGGTATCATATTTTGTACTTTTAGGATTCTTGGTTGCAAACAACGATAAAAACGTGGCTAACTTAAGCAGAAATTGAATCTATTAAAAGTATATCTAGGCTGACAGCATCTATGGGAAAGCTGGAAAAACAACTTAGGCAGAAACCATGTCAGGTAAAGCACAGCCAAAATTCTGCCACCGGATGGTCTGCTTGGATTGTCTTTGCTGGGAGCAATGCCACCTATACCTGCCCCATGCAGCTGGACCTGTTGTCCCTGTCAAGCCCCTCCCCATGTTGAGCTACCTAATCCATCTATTGGGTAATGACTTCTCATTATTATGATTTTCTTTGCTAAAAATCATACAAAGTTAATAATACTTGCATTTCAGAAGTAGAGACCTTTGTAATTGAATTGATTTTTTTTCCTGGTCCCTGTTGTCTCTAAAGATCTGGTTTTTCAGATAATGAATCTTAAACATTATCCAATAGCAAACTTCGTTACCATGTGAGCTGTTTCCCTGTTGGAGTTTCACTACAAATGATTGATGTTTTCTTTGTATTGGTTTTCCTTCAGTTTTAATCAAATATAATCAGGTAATTTGAATTTTCTGCCACAGTATTTGGCATATTTTCTGACAACCAAATGAACAAATTTATTGGGCATGTGTAGCTTGAAATTTTCTGGTGATAGTGTTTTATTGATTTGCTCTTTTGTAATTAAATCAAATAAGCTAACATTTCTAGGTACCCAAGCAGAGCGAACATGACTTAAACTTTTATCGAACTGGATTTGTTATTTTGTGCAATTGTGCTGACGGACACACTGAACCATGCAAGATGAGATATGAAATGTAATAAAACCCACATATTATCCACAGAGCAAAGTCTACTTTTATCTAAGCTGTCCAGATTTTTTAGCACCAGCTGAGGAGGAAAAGGCCTGAGTGATGGTGGCTTATATTACCCATACAAGTGTGATTACAGCTAGAAAAAAATGGGTTCTTTTTAGCCAGAGGGTCTTTCTTCCGAGGAACCTCAAAACTGTGACTACATTTTGCAGATGTTTTCAATGTATTTAGTTAAAGAAAAACAGTAGAAGTCAATAAAAAATGTAATTTTAGAAGTGGGATCTATAAGACATATGTGAGCAAAACATTTGACTTTTTTAGTCCTTAAGCCAGCCTTTAAGATAACTTAAACTAGTCAACATTTTTCGTAAATGGCATGTATCTCCATGAGACTGGTTAGGGGTTTTCAAAAGGAAGAAATCAGAACACAGAGGGTCATAAAGAATTGCTTGTATTAACAAAGTGAATTAACAGAATCAATAACCAGATTATTTTGCTTTTCATAATGTATAAAGAAACACTCCCCACCAGGCCCTCTGCAACCAGAGTTGCATAGGATAGGCTGTTCACAGACTTGATTCTGCTAAAATTGCATATGGGTAATTCAATCTAAATAAACCTAGAAACATGGTCTCTCTCTCTTTTTTTTAACCAAGGAAAAAGACCAGGGTTTAAAGAATGATGTACCAAAACTGGATGTTATTTATATGGAAATAATTAAAAATGGTATCACTGCATGATTGTGTGACTTTGTCTGAGGGCATAATGGCAGGACAATCTGAGGACAACCTCTTTCTACCAGGATGACAACACTGGAGGAATAAAATGGGGCCAATTTGGAGAGCATTCATCACTTTTTATGAACATTGCTAAATGAGCCCTTCTGGAAAGGCTGTGGAGCTCCTGGAGTTACTTCAAAAGAGTCCATGGAAGCTTGTGAAAAGCAGGTTGCCTCCAAAATTTTAAGGGCTTTGGGAACTACCTGAGTTTCTTGTGCTGGAATGTGTTCTGTACTTGGCAGTAGTGAAACTAGCTGAATCAGATCCATTACAGACTCACCGAGTCTGTGGCTCTTGACCTTGTAGAGACGGGGCACTCTCTTTCAAATGCCTGACATTGTAATCCTAGTTGAGAGGTACAGATTGGGAGTGACCTGTGATTTTCAGATTTTCTTTTGATCTTCCAGGCCCTCTCATTTGCTGCCCTGCCACATGTGCATTCCAGCGCAGTAACTGTCCCTGTACCTTCCCTAGAGAGCTGCCCACCTGCTCACCACCAGATGCCCCTTTGAAGTGATGGACTTCATTTCATATGGTGCCCCCATCCCTCATCCTCCTATTCCTCCAAGCCCTCCCTGTCCCATTAAACACACACACACACACACACACGCACACGCATACATCCCCTGCACTAAGCTCCTAGTTCAAACTCTAGAAGCTGATGTGATCTCTCTACATTTCGACTTCCCAGGGAAAGGTATACCATGGTTTTTAATTATTTTGTAATTGATAGGAACGATACCAGTAAGCAAATTACTCAGTGCCATTGTTAAATTTCTCCTGTTTCCTGTGTGGTGACCTAAGTACAAACAACTGTACTTTATGATCCAGCTCAGAATAGCTCTCACCACTATTCATTTAAGCTTAAGTTATAAGAAAGCTGTTGTGGAGTTCATACGGACTCACCCATAATTTTCATTTATCAGATCATTTAATCATTTATCAAATGACCAGCAGCATACCTGTTGTTCTGAGTGCGTCTTTTTAGAGCAACGATAAACAATGATTGGTTATTTGATTTATGTATTATTTATTAGCAATGGTTTAACAGCAAAACAAAATCTCAGTTTCTTTACTTCTTGGTGGCAACTGGAAAATAAAAGCCCAAGTCAATTTTTTATAGAAAGACCCATCTCCTGAATTGAAATAGTAACAGCATACAGAATGCAGAGTCTAGAATAATGTTGAAGACCTTTTTATCTTGAGGCTTCCAACATTACTTAACATTTTACCAATTAAAGGGATAACAGGATGGAGACTTGCTTCATTTTGTTAGCTTAGTACAGGTTTCTAAATTTCTAAGGGCCTTAATTTCCTCATCTGTAAAGTGAGGATAATGGTTACCCTCACCCTCCCTGATCATAGGGTTGAATGAGACTAGTACTTGAAAGTATCAGAACCTGATGTATAAGCAGGAATCCTGAAACTGTTTGTATGGTAGACTGGTGGGCGGCTAACCTGTGCTGACTTCCTCTTCCTGGGGATGAAGTGAAAGTCTATGAGTGGGTCTTTTCCCCAGTACCTTCAGGTGAGCCCCATCTTCTAGGCTCCCCTCTGCTTTCTCCTAAATTGATTTCTTACTCATTGCCAAGCCATAGCCACTTGACCTAGCATTTCAAATTCCCCAAGACACAGATTTTTAAAAGACAGCATTTGCTATATCCCCTGGACAAGTTTATAATATTTCTTCCCCATCCGCCATTTTGACCAAACTAAACATATTCATCTTTGGAGGCCTTCCCACCCCCAGTTTGACAATGAAGCTATCTTAACAAATGATTGATGACTTCATTTTAATGGAATTAGACCAACACTGAAGACTTTTCACAAACTTCTTTCAATTAAATTACTTGATTAATCTTTTTTTTTTATTTAGCAAGCTGAAAACCCTTTCTGGTTTTTCTTACTATTTTTCTTTTATTGAATTATATTCACCAGAATCAATTATCTCCTGTGGAAAGTTTATAACAAAAATTTAATTTATTCACCATTTTGCTTTAACCCATGTTGATTTTTTTCTTTTACTCATTGCCATTATAGGATTTTTTTGGGGGGGAGAGCATTATTTCCTTAATTTTTTTAATTTATGAAAACATTTTTACCCACAGAAAAGTTGGAGGAAGAGTAAAACAAATGCGTTTATACTCCTTTCATAAATTCATTAAATTTTACCACAGTTCTAGCTCTTTCACACATTTCCCTTTCCCCAGATCATTGAAAATAGGATGCAGAATCATGGTACGTCATCCCTAAATACTTGTATACCCAGAGAATATTCTTCTACAAAAACCAACTCCTTGGTTGAATTGGGCTCATAGTTAAGAGGGGGGAAATGATTTGATCAACATGAATTCAGTAGTGTCAATTAACATAAAGTTCATACTGAATTTTTTCAAATCATCCCCAATTGGTTTTTTTATAGTTTTTTTTTTTTTTTCTCATTTTTTGATCTGAGTTTGAATCAGCTTCATGCTTCACCTATGGCTATTGTTTCTCATGTGAAAGAAAGCAAAATGGATGCTCTTCCACTCTTACACCTGACATATGCCATCATAGTCAGGAGGAAAAGCACTTAGCCCTCTGAGATACACAAAAGTCTTGTATGTTTCTGACCCTAAGAAAAAGTAAATGTGAACACTTGCCATAAACCTAAAATGCCTAGCACAAGTAAATGTTTCCTTAACTTTTACAATGTGGATATTGAAATATATTTCACAACTTTTGTTAGTATGTTTAATATAAGAGAACATTGCTGTATTTCCACCATTTGCAGACTAGTTAGCATAAACTTGGTAACTTGAGAAATTTTATGTTTTTTCCTTTATATGCACAAAAAAAAATTGTGATTTTTTTTCCTTATACACATTTGTGATTTTTTTTTCCTCTGTGCTTGTAGGCCTGTCCTTTAAATACTTGCCTCTCCAAATCTTCTCTGTGTCCTTTTGAGTCTCTCTCAATCTATAACAATCCCACTGCCTCCTTCTGTTCTTCCTGACACTGACTCCTTTCAAGAGTCCAGGATTGTCATTCTGCAGAACTTACCACATTGAGAACAGTTCTGTTCAATGTGATAAAATCCATGACCTTAATTACTCTTTTTGATGCCAATATTTATGAATTTAGCCACGTATGCCACTTCGCTAGCCAGTATCCTATTCATGCTTGAATACTTCCTTGCTTTCTGGTACAGTGAGTTGTTTCGGGCTGAGAATGAGCTCATTCTCAGCCCTGGAATCAGTGTTATGTCTCCAAACAGTCCTGGTTTCCCTTTTAAACTGGAGAATGTATTTGGAAATCACGATCTAGGCCTTTTCAATGAATAGAGCTAGGATTAAAAAAAAAAAAACTTAATTTATCTGTATTGATATTTCCAACTCAATTCAACAACACATGAGTTTTCCTCCCATTCCGTTTTATATCTCCTCTTTTCCACAGTGAAACCACTGGTTCATAATAACAGCACTATATTTACTTTATTCCAAACTGCAGTATTGTAGAATTACAACACCAATGGCAACAAAACTACTGTGTTCTAATGCATGAACTACTTATTTTCTCTGTATGATTGTTACTAATTACATATATAGTTAGTATAGTTAGTTTCTCATTATATTTAATTTTAGAGTTTACTTTTTCTATCATTTCTGATTTAGTTGTATTTATTGGATATGTAAAACATTTATACAGTGTAAAAGTCAAAATTAAAAAATAGTTTATACTCAGAATAATTTTGCTCTTCTATTTTCTCTGGGGTAGAGGGGAATGGGGATTGCTATTGGTAACATTTTTTTTATTTATATATATGTATATAAATAATATATATTATTTATACAATATTTTCTTACACAATGGGTAGGATTCTACATATACTCTTTTGGATTTTACTTTTTTTGACTTAACAGTATAACCTGGAAATGACTCCTAATTGGCTCTTAGAACTTTCTTCATTATGACCATTATCTCTGTAAAGTTCAAGTCTCCTGTCCTAAATTCATTTTTCTCTCACTTTTAAGTCAATAAATTTATTACGTGCAGCCAATGTTAATTATGTTTTTATGTTTTTCTCAGATCAGGTTTTTTAAAAAATATTTCATTGTCACAAAGATATTATTAATCTGTCAGGTTTTTTTTATCAAAAGTGGATTTTTCTGTTTTCACATTGCTTTTTTCTATCTCAATAGTAAATCCAGCATTTTAAAAATAGTGCAATTATTTCTTTTATAAGTATTTACTAATAATTTGGTAATTAACCTATGTTTTGTATCTACTTCTCTTATAATCTGTGGGAAGATTTTAAACAGTATCCTTCGGGGGATCCCTGGGTGGCGCAGCTGTTTGGTGCCTGCCTTTGTCCCAGGGCGCGATCCTGGAGACCCGGGATCGAATCCCACGTCAGGCTCCCGGTGCATGGAGCCTGCTTCTCCCTCTGCCTGTGTCTCTGCCTCTCTTTCTCTCTCTCTGTGACTATCATAATAAAAAAAAAATAAAATAAATAAACAGTATCCTTCAAGATTACTGTATTGTTCAGGATTAGATGACAAATGAATTTCACATTCTTTATATCATTTTGGTGATGGTAGTCATGCAAAGAGTAAGTGGCAAGGTTTAAAAGTAAAATTAAAAGATCCCTGGTTTAAAATGGCAGAGTTAGGGCAGCCCCGGTGGCGCAGCGGTTTAGTGCCGCCTGCAGCCCAGGGTGTGATCCTGGAGACCCTGGATGGAGTCCCACGTCAGGCTTTCCGCATGGAGCCTGCTTCTGTCTCTGCCTCTCTTTCTCTCTCTGTGTCTCTATGAATAAATAAACAAAATCTAAAAAAAAAAATAATAATTTAAAAAATAAAAATTGTTTATCTTAAAAAAATAAAATAAAATGGCAGAGTTAAATGGTGGGGTCAGATTGTCTAGCTTATTCTCAGGACAGTCTATGCTGATGCATTAAGCAGATTATTCTGATCTATAGCTTGTACAATTCATCCAGTTTGGCTTCTAATGTTGTACCAGATGACAAGAGCCTCTGTTATCACTACAAGTTGCAGTTTTCTAGTAAATTATCAAAGAAAACTGTTAGGATTTGGTGACTTGGTAGCTCTATTGCTCAAGCTTAAAAAAATTTCAAAGGCAAATTTCACCCACTATGTCATTTGCTTGTGTTTGTGCTAATTACAACATGGCCTATTACTGTAGTTGCTTTAACTCTGAAAATTGCTGCTCTTAGGCAATGAGGTCTTACTGGTCAGATCTCAACATCTTCTTGAGGAGGAACCCAAACTCATATCTTTGTTGCAATTCTTCCACTGACTTCTTTCTCTGTGACACTCATAAATATATCTCAGTTCTCTTGTCTGTAAGGGAGAGCTGGTGGTGCAAACTATAAATGTTGGAAGTGAGCTGGCCAAGGTGGGTGGGAATTGGAACCTAGTGAGGAGTGAAATAATCTGGGGATCAATTTGCCTTTTTTCATATTTCCCATTGAGGCATTATCATAATTTTATAGGCTTCAGTCACCATCGCTGTGCCACTTATCATCCATTTTCTCTCAGGGCCTGTTGCTTAACAGCTTTTCATCTGTAAAATGGAGGTGATGGTATTTACCCTACTGACTTGACAAGGGTTGCTATGAACATCTAAATTAAACCTTGCCTATCTACAGACTGTATAAATAAATGTGAGGCATTTTTATTATTTGTAGTAACAGAATAGGCTGTAGTGATAGAGCAATATGACACAGTTTGACACCATGTGCATTTCCTATACCTTCTCCATCATACTATTTTGACTTTGGTGGCTGTTGGAGATTTCCACGCAGTAGTGCTTGAGAAGTGAGTACAAGCTTCAGTTTGATATGGTGTAATATGGTGACTCCTTCAAGTTATTGTTTATTTAGGAGCTGGGAAGTGTATAAGGGTTCACTTTCTTTTCTCCATGGCTAGCAAATAAGTCATTATGAATATCAAACCATGCAGACAATGTACTTCTAATTCTGGATAAAGCAACTCTAGAAGCACATGCTTACAGATCAGAGACCACTAGCCTATGGTAGGGAAGTAGAATGGAGATCCAAGTTGGAACCTTACCTCATTCGCCTTGGCTTTGAACATGTCTGGAGATGCTTGATATTGTGGCAGAGGCTTCTGCAGTGCATATTTGTGGTAGAAAAATGATACTTGTCCTAACTAATGAGACAATCAGAAGACACAGGCCTGGTCTTATAACAAGCCTCTGGCTTTGGAGCAGAGGATAACATGACAATTGTCATTTGGAGTCTTCTCCGACCCAGCTCACAAAACTGATTTGATGGGAAGGGGCTTTGAGCAGAAGAAAAAGGGAGGGGTTCACAAAAAGTCTCACTGAGCTGCTAGTGACTTGGAATGACTGTGTTTTGGGAAATGTGTAATAGAAGGAAGGAATCTGTGGCTTTGCTTTGGTGGATTGGAAACTCTGCTACCAGCAATTCTGGCAGGGATAGAACATAGAATGAGTGGCATCCACACCATCTGAGACTCCTCTGGGACTCCAGAATTCATTATGTAGTGTGTGTGTGTGCATGTGTGTTGGGAGAAATGTCTATGGGGAGGCACCTCAAGGATTCTATTAGTCCTAAGATTACATGTAGAGATAAAGCCAGAGGCACCATTTTTCACAATTACTGAGACCTTCTACTTTGTCTCAGATTAGTGCAGTATTTGCTTAATAATTTAAAAATAAATAGAGGCAGGGAGGCACAATAATGTGACCTACTTAATGCCTGTGAACTGCACATTTAATAATGGTTAAGGTGGGAAATTTTATGTTATGTGTATTTTGCCACAATTTAAGTAAAAAAAAAAAGAACAAGTAGGGTGGGGTGGAGGAAAATACAGGTGAATTTTCCCTTTAAGGAAAAGCAGGTACTATTTTAAAATTTAATTTAATAACTAGAACAATGTGGGACAAAGGATAGCCTCAAAGGGATTTCTGCCAGTCAGGCTGAGTAATAATCCACTCTGGTTGAGTCATTAGCTCTCCTATCTGGTCATTAATCCCTGTACCTTGAGAAAAGACAAGCACCAACTGCAATCTTTCAATCCTACTTTCCAGTAGGATATCCGAATTACACTCATGCCACTGAATCTTTTCCAGACCAGATGTTGGAAGACTTTTCAGTCCTCTGGATGAAAACTGTCCTTCATCTTCTTGATTTATGACAGCCTTTCATTTGATGATCAAACAGAGCCACTAATAATTCTGTTCTAGATGTCTTAGAAGGTCCTTAACATAATATTTATTCCCATAGTCTTTTGGCCTGCTTTCCTCTATCAGAGGCACAGATAGTGCCCTATGCACTCACTTCCATGTTGGAATATTATTTACATGATTGTTCTTTCCTCTTGGTTCTTTGAAGATCACGCCTCTGTAGGGTGATGCTTGAAATGGCAATCACTCTGGGTGAAGTGTGTCAGGTCCTACACTAAGCCACCCCTGTAACTTGACCCTGTGAGGCCTTGCAATTCCATTGTCACACTCACTGTGTGTCATAAAATGTTTTCTGTTTTACATACTCAACGCAGTAAGGAGGTTTGGGAAATGTAATTCTTGTGAGAAATGAAATGATTGTTTGTTATTTTAATGTCCGTATTTTCTTTTAGAAGATAATGAAAGCAACATCTTAAGAATGAGAAAAATTATTAGAGGACTCAACAATAAGACTGAAGTGGTTGGAGCATTCGGAGAGAGGCACAGTTAGAAATAGAACTTGCTATTTCTACTTGATTCCCACCCCCCCTTCGCTATAAGAATAACACCTCACAATGCAATTGAGAGGTTTAATCATGTTAGTCTTCTTAGACTCTAAATCACACAGCCCATGCAGTAATAGATTGGAAAACACTTGGTTTGATTCTGCTAAGGCCACAGACTGAGTATTTATTCTTACCTGTAGGAAAAAAAGTGATTATAGTACCAGTAACTATAAAGAATATATGCAATTTTTAGGGCAGGAGGAAACCTACACTCTCTGCAGAAGAGCTTTCTTATCCATTGTTAGGTGCCTGAAATAATGTTATTATGACTTTTTTCTCCTGCACAGTTTAAGATCTTATGTGTAAATGTCTCTGCAAGGAGTTCAGCCACTTTTTCTAAGTGTGGGAGTATCTGTTTTAAAATCACCTAGGGTATTCAGTTAAAACACAGATTTGTACCAAGACCATCTGGATCAAAAATTTTGGGGATTTACATTTCAATCAGCCCCCAGGTGATTGTTTTCCACCAAAGTCTGTATCACTGCTTAAATATCTTGCAGTCATTTTGACATAATTGAGCTGTTTTGCTGAGGGCAAATGTTGGCAGGGAGGAAATCTAGAGAGCATTCTGGATGGGGATGTGGAGGACAGGCAACTCTTAGGGGAAGAAAAAAATTGGACATAAAGACCGACAGGAAATGGGCTAGTAGGAGACATATTTGTTCTATATCACAGTTTGATTTTTGGAATTTGACATTGGGAAGGGTTTAGAGACTGTTCCAGAACTTGCAGTACAGAAAAATCAAAGAAGAAAATACAAACTCAGACCGTAGGCAACCTAGAAGATACAGAGCAGTCATTCTCTTCAACAATGGCAGAAGTATAGCTTGACACTCCTGCAAACACTATGAGAAATCACAAATTAAAAGAGGCCTTAAAATTTCATAAAAACCACATTTTTTACATCCCCAAACAGAAGAACATGAATGCAAATGACAAAAAGATCAAAACATAAATGCACTTCTACCCAAAATATGACAGAAAATTATAGAAGGAATCTGATATGTATTATAAACCTACTCTATGCCAGGATCTTGCACATACTTGTCTAATTTAATCCTTACAACTGCCCTACAAAGTCCTTATTTTTATGGCCAGATTGGAAAAATTAAAAACCTCAGGATCAGAAAGTTTAAATACCTTGTTTGATAGGATAGTCACATGTGTGTCTGCCTTCAGAGTCCACGTTGTCAACATTGGGCACAGCAGGTTGCATACTGTTGCAGAGACGGGTGCTGGCTACTCACAATCTGTGTTACCCTTGCTGTCCTGAGTATGCAGCTGGACTGCATTTCCAGAACCTCTGCATTGAATTTGCCATATGATGATTTTACCAAATGGTTTGACAGTGGAGATAAGAGTTCCATTTCCAGGTCTGGCCTAAAAACTTCTAAGAACACTCCTTTCTTTCTCTTCTCTCTTTTTGCTTGACTGTGAGGGAAATGTGTCCCAGGGCAACTTTGGAGCTTACAGACTAAAGATAGCAGAGCCTCTACAGCCTGGGATCCTGGTAATTGTGCAGGGGCTGACCTGCATAAGAAAGCACGATTCCTCATATCCTTGAACCAGGACATACTTGGATCTATTGATTACAATGATTATCCTGTCATAACTCATGTTGAAGTGAAGAAATCATATTACACTTCTGAAACTATGGGGACAAATGGGCAAATGATATATAAACGAGTTGTTTATTAAATAGGAATCATACCTGGGGAGCCTGGATGGTTCAGTTGATTGGGCGCCGGCCTTCAGTTCAGGTCATGATCTCGGTGTCCTGGAATCGAGCCCCACGTTGGGCTCTCTGCTAGGTGAGGAGTCTGCTTCTCCCTCTCCCTCTGCTCCTCACTCTGCTCATGTTCTCTCTCTCTCAAATAAATAAATAAAATCCTTAAAAAATGTTTTAATAGGAAACATATCCACTAAGTAAATGTACAGAGCCATATTCTACCCAGAGAATAGTTAAAAAATCATAAATTAAAATGTGAAACGTGTGGATTTTGCTGTAGGGACCAACATAACATTTATACAACACTGAAGCATTATATATTGGTCTGATCTTTTTTGGATGGAGATTAGAAAATATTTATTAAGAGCCATTGTAACTTTTATCCCTTTGAATGGAAATATACTCCTACATATTAATCTTATATAATTATCTGAGATAAAATTATCAGTATCGAGTTGTATTTGTGATGTCAAACTTCGAATACAAAACCAATGTATTAGAATTCTCCAGAGAAATAGAACCAAGATGTGTGTGTGTGTGTAAAGAGATTAATTTTAAGAGATTGGCTCACTTTGTTCATGTGATTGGATTTCAAGTCCAAAATCCGTGGAGTAGGCCAGCTGGCTAGAGACCTAGGGAAAAGTTGCAATTTGAGTTCAGAGATAGTCTGCTAGTAGAATTTCCTCCTTTTCTGGGAAGGTTGTGTTTTTGTTTTGTTTTTTAAATGTATATATATATATTTTAAAGATTTTATTTATTTATTCATAGGGACAGAGAGAGAGAGAGAGAGACAGAGACACAGGCAGAGGGAGAAGCAGGCTCCATGCAGGGAGCCCGACCTGGGACTTGATCCAGGGTCTCCAGGATCACGCGTTGGGCTGCAGGCGGCGCTAAACCTCTGTGCCACCGGGGCTGCCCTGTTTTTTGTTTTTGTTTTTGTTTTTCCTGCTAAAGCCTTCCATTGATTGGATGAGGCCCACTCCACATATGGAGAGCCATATGCTTTACTCAAAGTCTACTTATTTAAACTTTAATCTCATCTAAAAAAAATTCTCACATAAATATTGAGAATTATATTTGACCAAATATCTGGGTACTGTAGCCTAGTCAAGTTGGCACATAAAATTACCATCACAACTAGTATGGTTAATTATCCAAAATTATGAATATGAAAACTATATAGAAACATGGAATGTCATTTTCTCATTTCATGGGAGCTTATTGAATGCCCTCACTGCCAAGTCTGTAATGATGGGTAAGCCATATCTTTCCATCTTGAGTTGTTCACAGACCAATGAGACAGGCATCCTGGGAGATAGTGTGTGGGGTGCACAGGATTTGCTTGTGGAAGATGGGGATTAGTGACAGATGAAGCTAAGGGAATGGGCAAAGATCAGCCCACAAAAGGCTAAAAGATGAAGGTGGTACTGAGGCATTGGGCTTTACCCTGTAGAATGGGGAGCCTCTGAAGTGTCTTCTTTTTTAATTTTTTATTATTATTTTTTAGATATAGGGGAGCATGGGTGTGGGTGAGGGGTGAGGAACGGGGAGAGGGAGAGGGCAAGCGAGAATCTCAAACAGACTCCCCACTCGGCTCAGAGCCCAACACAGGGATTGATCTCATGACTCTAAGATCATGACTCAAGCCAAAACCGAGAGCCGACCTCTTAACTGACTGAGCCACACAGTCACCCCTGAAATGTCTTTAAAGACAGCAGCTTTGCTTTTCTGGAGGATGACTTTGGTAACAGGATAGGGATTGGTATGTAAGGAGGCCGCAGGCTGGAAGACTAGTTAAATAGGCCTAATGAGAAATGACTCGAGCCTGAATTAAAATGGTGGCTGGGAAAATGGAAAGGAGGGAAGAGATTTCAGGGAAATAAGAGTCAGATGCATTGGAATTTTTTTAAAAAAAGATTTCTTTATTTTAGAGAGAGGGAGAGAGAGCATGAGTGTGTAGGGGGAGGGGTAGAGGGAGAGAGAGAGAATCTCAAGCAGATTCTGTGCTGAGCGCAGAGCCTCACTTGGGACTTGATCCTATGACTCTGAGATCATGATCTGAACCAAAATCAAGAGTTGGCTGCTTAACTGACTGAAACCCCGAGGAGCCCCTGAAGGAATGGAATTTGATCAGACTGGCTATAGAGTCTAAAGGGGAGAGAGAGAGAGAGAGAGAGAGAGAGAGAGAGAGAGAGAGAGAGAGAGAGACCAAATGTCAGAGCACTCCCAGATTTCTGGCTTCTGGCTTAGTTGCTTCTCCACCAAGATATAGGATGGAGGAGGAAAAGCAATTTGGGAGAGAGGGGAAAATGAGATTTTGCACCACTTTCGAATATGCTTCACTTCTCTGTTACGTGCGCTTTGGGACAACTACATGCAGAGTGCAGTCAGAAGACAAACTGAATCAACTATTTTAGCAGAATGAAATGAATAGAAGTCAGAGTTAAGCAAGAGGAAGCTCATAAGGGACACTTAGGAAACACAGAGCTGATAATTGCAGGAAGCAGCTTCCATCCTAGGGCTGAGGGGACAGGGGAAGAAATTGAGATTGTTAGACCAGGAAGTTTGGGAAGTCCCCTATGGAGTCAGGATGAGCGGAGGAGAGATGAGCAGGCTGGACCGAACCCCGAGTGCTGCTGAGAGGACTGGCTGTTGACAGGCGGTGTTTCAGGGTGGGAGGGGGCAGAGACAGCCACGCCCTTCTTCCTCCACCATGCTACATCTTCTCAGCACCCCATATTTACAGAGTCTCCATGATGAATGGAGGAGAAATGTAGTGTGCATAGTAATAAAAGTCCCAGCATCCCAGAGTCTAGAGTACTGAAGGATGGTTTCAAAGATGAAAAGAAAAACTTAAATTAGCAAACAATGTATTCAAAAAAGAGGCTGAGAATCAATGATCAAGGCATGCATCTCAAAAGTTAGGAAAAGACATCAAACTAAAGCAAGGAGAAGAAAACAGCATTGAGAAGCAGTAATTAATGAAATTGAAAAGCAATGCATAATTAAGAGATTCAACAAAGCCAAAAGTTTTTTTTTTTTAAACTAGCAAAATGGATAAACTTAGACTGATCATGAATAAAAGAGAAAACTTGGCAAAATTCACCAGTATCTTGGCTGGAGAAAGGATATTACTGTATATTCTATCAGCATTAAAGAGAGAAAAGAAGACATTTGGAATGACTTGACCCAGTGCATCGAAATCCCTTGAAATTAAAAATGAGAAGTAAATGTTTCTTCAGTGTTCCAACCTCGGAGGCCCCAGCCTGCTAGCACAGAGCTGCTAGCACTGCAAATGACTGGAATGACCAGAAGGAGCCCTCTGATTTTAGAAAAATCTAGGTCAGCTCAAGCACCGTGGGTTCTTCTGAGATGAGCAAATGCTCAGACTAGGACAGCATTCATTGTAGTTTGTTCATCCCACGACCGACCAGCTTGTCACACAGAACGGGGTGAATCGCACTAACAATGTAGAGCAGAAGCCAGACACTCAAGAGTAAATTGTGTGTGATTCTGCTGAGCATTCAAAGGCAAGTGGAAACCAGACCTGTGGTTGCTTTGGTGGAGAACTAGGGACAATGAGGCATGGAACAGGCTTCTGGGATGCTGGATCAGTATGTGGTCATGAGGAGTACCTGATTTGAGAAAATTCATCAGGCTGTACTTGTATAGCTTATGTACTTTTCCATAGGCATGTTCTACTTTAATAAAAAAAAATACCATTAAAATTAAGTTAGGATAGAGACTAAGAGAGGGATTCCATCTGGCTTTAGTCTCGTTCCTTTCCTACTCTTGCTTGACCCTGCATTGTCTTCAAATTTGCTTCTGCACTTCCCTTTAACCAGGTCAGCAACTTTTTTTAATCAGGGAGGACTTGAGGTCTGGTTTGCCATGGTTGGAGTGGTTGAAATGCAGAAATACCTTTTGGTTTTCATTAGGAAGATGTCATCGGCTGGACTGCATGTGTGCATGGAGCCGTGCGGCCCTGCAGGGCTGTCAGTCAGGGGCTCTCTGCCAGTGCCAATGCAATCAGCTAAAATCCTTAGCAGCACTGCTCCTTCCAAATGCTGGGCAGATAGAAATGCGATGAATCTCTCCGGCTTTCGACAGGGAAAAAGATATCTGGGGCTGGACATGCCCCAGAAGTCCGTTCTGCTGCGCTGTTCCTAGTGGGCCACTAGCAGACATGCCCCCGACCAGAGTGCCCAGATGCCAGGCTGTCTGCTTGCAGCTGCACGGGGATTTTGACCGCTCAGCTTTTTCAGGGCTTCTCGCTTCTGGGTGTTACCTGCATAGCAATGACTTTAATGGGTTGAATTTAAAAATTATACATTAACTAACCCCCTTAAATATTCATAAGACACACACAGAGACAGACACAGACACACAAACACAGACACAGACATGCAGACACACATTAGCGCTTTTAAAAAGTCCCCAAATTATGTTAAATATGCTCAATTTGGAGGAAAAAATCAGTACAAGCAGCTAGATAAGTTGTCATAGGAGCTACAATGGTAGATCACTGATTTTTTTACTTTTCAACTGAGTACACTGGTTTCATATGGGCACAGTATACTTCAGGGTCTTTCACATACTGGCAAACACTTAAATTAACAGCAGTCTTTGCATCGCTTGATCAAAGGTTTGACCACTTTCTGGCTCAGCCCTGTAACAGGTGGCAAATAGGTGCGAGTCTGGGAAAGTGGGCTGGGGGACGACGGGGTGCCAGAGAGAGTCCTGCGGGGAATCTGTTCACGGCCGGGCTCTTGATTAGTTTTCAAACACAAGCAAGATGTTCAGCCACTGACACGGAAACAGAATCCTAGAGGCCACCTCTCGGTTTCTTGCTCTCATTTTTGAAAATATTCTAAAGCTTTGATACTTGCCCCTGGAGTGTTGCTAAGTATTTTAGAGCAGCTCCCAATGCTTCATCCCTGTGTATTGTGATTTTAAGGCAAACAATAAAGCCCTTATGATGATTACTTCTTAAAATTGTTTTTATTTTTTAAAGTTTGTAGTAGAAAGTTTCTAACAGATCCAAAGCACAAAGAATAACAGAATAAAAAGTTACCCCTATAGGGTTCCTATTCTTCTTATTCTTTAGTCAGATGTTTATCACTGTGTGAACTTTTTAATACTATATATATATATGCATATATACACATATGTATACATATATCTCATACTCAATACTTAATCCTTTTAGTATATATTATACTATGTAATATATGTATATATATCCTTAATACTTAATTTCTTAATATATTGTGCATATATTATACAGTATATATTATATACTTAGAGATATATATATGTAATTAAGGATATATATATACATATTTTATATGTATATATATATCCTTAAGTGGTATGTGGTGTGTGTGTGTGCGTGTGTGTACAGTATTGCTTTGCATTTAAAAATTTTATATAAATGATCTCATACTATATATAGTCTTGTTATTTGGTCAAGCTTTTTGGTCAAGTTTTTGCTAATGTAGCACAGATCCACTCATTTTTTCTGCTCTGTAACACTCCATTGCATTTATACATTACTATTAGTCAATTTTCCTGTTAGTGGGTATTAGTTTATATTAAATAGCAAGATAAATATTTGCTGAAAAAAAAAACAGAAACTATGTAACCACTTGGGTTTTTTTATTTTTATTTATTTGTTTATTTATTTTTTTGTGGGGGGAGTTAGGTCAATAAGCTTTTGTTTCCTAATCAGTGTATTTAGAAAAAAGCAGGCCTTGGTCTTCAGTAAACAGTATTATTGGGACCTGGATTGAGAGCAAATTTATGATGCTACTCTTTATTCTAGCATTTTAATGACCTACTTCCATCTCCTTCATGGTTGGGAACATTCTGTCAAACCCATTCTCTTTTTCTCTGTCGCTCTCTTAATTGAAATATAATTTACATACCATAAAATTCACTCTTTAGAGCATAAAACTCAATGATTTTTAGTGTGTTTACAAAGCTCTGCAATCATCGTTATAATTTAATTCCACAACATTTCATCATCCCAGAAGAAAATCCCATTCCCATTAGTAGTCACTCCCATTCCTCCCTACCCTACCCCTTGAAAACCACCAATTTACTTTCTGCGCCAGCAGATTTGCCTTTTCTGGAAATTTCATATAAATGGAACATAATATGTGGTCTTTTGTGAGTGCGGTCTTCATTTAGTGAAAATTTTCATTCAGTACTTCATTCCTTTTTATGCATGAATACTATTCCATTGTACCGATACTCCATGCCGCATTTAGTTATTTGTCAGTTGATGGACATTTAGATTGTTTTCACCTTTTGGCTATTATAAATAATGATGTTCTGAACATATGTGCATAGGTTTTTGTGTGAAGGCATGTTTTTCATTATCTTGGGTATATACCAAAGGAATGGAATTGCTGGGTTCAACTTTTTGAGGAGCCACCAAAACTCTTTTCTAAAATGACTACCATTTCACATTCCCATCAGCAATGTCTGAGAGTTCTCCACAACTTCGCTGACATTTGTTACTGTCTTTTTTTTAAGCTACCTTTAATAATAAAGCCAATACAGCTACTTCTAAGTTCAACTGGTTAGAAGTGTGCACAATTCCTTTTTTTTCATCTTTCAAGTTTTTATCTGAATTATAGATAGTTGACATACAGTGTAATATTGGTTTCAGGAGTAGAATTTAGCAATTCATCAGTTACATAGCACATCCAGTGCTCATCACAACACGTGCCCCCCTTAATGAGAAGTGTGCATAGTTCTGAGCAGTCTCTATCACACATTTGCTAGATTTAAAAGACTGTCTGACTTAATCTCACTGTAGTTAGTATATTAGTGCTGTGACATGTAGTGAAGAGATTTAGTTTCCACGGTTCACTTTAGCTCAACAGAGAATAGAGAATTTGGGACCAAAATTATAACCAGATTATGATCAATTCTCTAAGCAAAGGAAACAAAGTAACTGCTGGGGTTACAAAGATGCAGTAATTCTCTTCATAAGGCTTTGTGCTGGTTTGTGAACTGCATTATTAAAAACCACGAGTTTAACAAAAACCTTACAAGCCAACTCATTGAAACAGGCATTTGGCCAATAAGGGTTTAATTTAACACCAATACATCTTCGGATTTTAGACTTACTTAGGACCATTTGTACATATTCGTAGAATATTTCATTTACTCTAACAGATGACTAGATAGTGAGACCCTTCAGTGAGACCCTGGCCTAAACATATTGTTTTACTTATATAACAACACTAAACATAGAACCTTTCACTTTGTGGCACTGCATGATGGTCTACAGGGCATCCTCAAAAGCTACAATTAAAGATCCACCTAGCTTTTCAGCAATACAAGCCCCATTGAGGTCTTCTGGTCCATTTGCTTGACCTTTGTGTTTTATGCTTTGAAATTTCTTTTTGATTGTATCCTGGGAGATGCATAGATCACTTTAGTTTTCAGAGATGCTAGTTCTGGTGCCCTAGTCCAATCCTCTCACAGAAGGCAGTTTCTATCCTTGGAAACCAGGGAGAGAGCAATCTCTAAGTCTCTCAGATTCTTATTCCTCTCAACTTGAAGGTCCAAGGACAGAAGCATAACCATCACCTCAGGTCTGGAAATTGGTTAAACACACACACACACACACACACATGCACACACAAGCCATCAACTGCTCTTTTCTGGATTCCTTGGCTTCAAAGCTTGCATCATACAAAACACAGTGACATCTTTTCAGGAAGTATTTGCACAAACTGCTTGAAAGGATCAGTTATGGTTACACCAACATCTCTAACCAAGATTCCTTTCCCTTCTTCTACAACGATGCACTATTTGTTGGTCCTGAGACAAAGAACAGCAGCCTTCTTTCTTTTCTTGATTTCTTCTGGTGAGGGCATTTCCAAATGATCATGTCATAAAAAATGTGATATACTTCATTTGCAGCTTGCATTCCTGAGGCCTATCTCCACCATTAGAATATATACTTCATAATGATGGGGACTTTATCTTGCATATTGAATCTTCAAAGGCTACCATAGTACCTGGTTCCTGCCAGAGACAGAGGATAGGATCCCCCTTCATGGGCTCGGGTCTGTGGGTGGGTCCTCTTTTATCTACTAGGGATGAGAAGACTGGGCTCAGGCTGGCACCTGCTGATGGGGTATGGGCAAAGGATCAAGCAGGACAGGAGACCCTTCTTTCCATCATGCCCTGGGATGGGGTCATGTAGCACCCCATTCCTGTTATTGTCTTTTAAAATATTATTACAGCCATCCTATTGGATCTGAAGTGTATCTCTTTGTGGTTTTGATTTTCATTTCCCTAATGACTAAATAATTGTGTTGGGTATTTTTCATGTGATTATTGGTCATTTGTATTTGTTTAGAGGAATCTCTGTTCAAGCCTTTGACCATTCAAAACTTGGATTGTTTATCTTTTAATTGCTGAGCTCTAAGAGTGTTTTACATATTATGGACATTATATCCTTATGTGATATGTCATTTGTGGTTTTTTTCTCCCATTCTCTGGATTATCATCTCACTTTCTTGATAGTGCCCTTTGAATCACAAACTTTAAAAAATTTTGTCAGTTTATGCATTATTTTTCCTTTCATGCTTTGTGTTTTGATGTTATATCGTAGAAACTGTTGCCAATTCAAGGTCACAAAGACTTCTGTTTCCTTCTAACAGGTATGGCCTTAGTTGTACCTTTTACATTTTAATCCATTTTGAAATAATTTTGTACATGGTGTGAAATAGGGTCAAAATTCATTCTTTTGTATGTGATTAACAGCTGTCTAGCACCATTTGTTGAAAACAGTCTTCTTCCCTCATTGAATTGTCTTGAGACCATTCTCAAAAATCAATTGATCATAAGTGTATGAATTTACTTCTGGGTTCTCATTTCTATTAATCTCTATGTCTATATTTATGCCAATACTGCAGTCTTGATTACTGTAGCTTTGTAGTAAGTTTTAAAATAAAGAAGTGTGACACCTCCAACTTTGTTGTTTTTTTCCAAGGTTGCTTTGGCTATTCTGGATCCCATGCGTGGATGAGCCTATCAATTTCTGCAAAAAAGCCAGCTGAGACTTTATTATGTTGAATCTGAAGATGAATCGTTGGAGTTTTGCCATCTTAACAAATTCAGAAGATCTTAATATCCTCTGATCCATGACCTTGGAACATTTTTTATTTAGTAGGACCTTTTTCAATTTCCAGTAATATTTTGCAGTTTTCAGTGTATAAGCCTAGCAATTCTCTTTTTACAAATTCTTTTGTTAAATTTATTCCTAAGTATTTTATTGTTTTCAATTCTATTATAAATGGGGTTGTTTTCTTTTTTTTTCTTTTTCTAAAAAAAAAATATTTATATAAGTAGTCTCTACACCCTATACGGGGCTCAAACTCCTGACCCTGAGATCAAGAGTAGCATGCTCCTCCTCTGACTGAGTCAGCCAGGTGCCTCTGGAGTTGTTTTCTTAAATTTTGAATTTTGAATTGCTAGGGAGCACATTCCCTTTTGTCCAAGAATGAACTTTCAGTTTGATTGAAATAGCTCTCGAAAATGTACTCTCAAATTTGGTTTAGCAGAAAAGATGATGGTTCTGACCTGAAGAATATAGAGAGAATGTTAAGGCCACATAGGCAAATTTTTGTAGCTGTTCAAAATTTGAACTCAGTTTTGAAATTGAGTTTAATCTCATTAGAGGACGCAGAGCATGTATGTGTGTATATGCATGCATCTGTAGTAAGTCACCAGTGAAAAATTCTTGGTTGGTGCATATTAAGACAGGCACACAAAAGCATTCATTTCCAAAAGGAGCGTTTTGGAAAACACGTTATTCTTTAGACTTCAGTCACTATAATTCTGAAACTTGATTAGCAATTTCTCTTTGCCCACATCGTCATATTTATAAGACTTAAAATAGTTCTTTAAAATATGTTTCTGTTAAATATACCTGAGCTATCCCCTGAGGGTAGGTTCATGTCTCAAGGATACCAAGTGTACTAAGCACTCACGTGTCTCTCATAAACTTTTACAATCTCCAGAAGTGCCTGTAATGTGCAGTAGGTCATCAAAAGGGATTTCACTAATTGCATTTATCCTATCACTAACCAACTGATGCTCTTAATTCCCTTCATTTCCAGGGTAGAAGTAAGAGAATCTGTGGCTATTTATGATTCCAGAATCACTCTGTAAATTTCTGAGAAGACAAAAGATAATAACTTTTGCTAAGATTTTCCTTCTAACAAGGTCCTGAACAAAACAAACTTCTTTGGTGATGCCTGAGACGAGACAAACGTTGGGGACCTGCAGCCAGGCTGCCCCAGGCCTACCGAGCAAAGGCCACAACTGTGAAGCAGCACTGCCCTCTTGTGAGGAGACTAGAAAACTGACCAGCTTCCCAAAGTCCCCTCCGTGCATCTGTGCCTGTTTATAGTAAAACTGTAGCCTCATTGGAATCTAAACTTTGTGAACCGCCAGTTTCTGCAGCAGCTTCCCAGCACAGGCTCACAGAGCCCCTGACACTCAATCTTTATCCTCAAAGAACATTTCCAGGGTTCTAAAAATCGTGATCCTCCTTGCCCCACCCCCTAAGTAATTGAAGGTGTCTTAGATGATTAAAACCTCACCATGTTTCACCAAATGAGCGTAGTTCAACAGCGCCAAGTGTGGTTCTCCCTCAGTAATGGGTCTTCATGACAACAGGAAATTGACCAGATGGTGGAAAGCAGCAAAGTCGACGTAGATGGCTGCTTCTTACAGATATGCTGCCCCTCCTTTTTGTGGTGAGAAACTGGAGGCCTAGAGAAACACGGATATTACCAAAGCATGGGATGCCACATCCTTGTCTCTTGTGCCTTGGTCCAGCCCTGTTATTACTGCAGGATGTGACAGGATGTCATTCTTTAAAGGCAGCAGCTGCTTATGTGACAGTTCTGTCGACTTGGTAGATTGGCACTGTGATGGACGTTGAACATGGAGATTTCCTCACCCATCCAATTAGACTCTCATTTTTAATATCTGTTCCCTGAACCTTATCCTTCCTTCCCTTGAAAATGGTGATGTTTGGGAGAAAGAAGATATAGGAAGGTGGGAAGAGTGGAATCAGAAACCGGTCAGGCATTCACAGTGGTTTGTTCCTTACTCCAAGTAGAAAAGGGGAATTAAAACTATGGAACAGAGAGGATTGCTTTTCTCTCTTTTGCTTTCTCATTTCTCTACTCTTTTTCCTGGTCTCCTGCAATCCCCTCTCTTTTTAAGTAGCTGACAAAAATGTGTTCTTGAAATTACCAAGTAACCTGGTTACACCATCTTTCCCCTCACCTGACTGTATTTGTTTCCTTTAACCTATTTTCCCAGTCTACTTCCCAGTGCCCAGTCTGGTAAAAAAGTCACTCTTCACAAGCCCTGGTTGAAATTCATGTATGATGAGATCAGAATCAGAGTTTGCTTCAATCATCTGTCATGAGGGGGTGAAGGCTTTCATGCTGAGCCCTCTCCTAAGCTTCATTTTGCTTATTCACTCAGTGGTATGTATTGAGAATCATTTCTAGGGCTGATGCTTATGCCTACATGAGTTGAATATTGTACAGCCACACTTGGCAGCCCCAAATAAAGCACAGTCTTTGTTTTCATAGAGCTTACAGGCTAGTACAAGGAGATCTTATCTGATGGACGCATGCTGATCGTATTATATTCTATTTGGATGGCTCAATCACCTTAAGGTTACTGTATTCAAGTCTAGATTCAGTAGCTTTTACTCAGAAATCCAAGCTTGGGACTCAGGAGTTGTCCTAAGCATCTCAGTCTCCCACAGTCCTTCAGGTACTCCAACCCATCACTCTCTCTCACCACTGTCACTGTGCATACACTTACCTGTGTGGTTCATGTGCTATGCAGGGTGCCTGCACAAGAGGGCCAGTGGGGCTGAAACCACAACTCAGCCCTGCCCCTGGCACAGGTCTGCCTCATGTCGGAGGAAGGCCAATCTTTCTTGTCACAAAGGGCTCTTTTTCAAGCCATGTGTCTGCAAGGTAGTGTCTTTCTTCTAATTCCTCTGCCTACCAATGATGACTCAGGGATTTTTAAAATTGGTACAAAAAAAGTCTTTTTTTTTTTTTTTTTTTTTGGTACAAAAAAGTCTTAAAGAGTAGTGGCCAACTGTCTACTGAGATACTTCAGTGACATCCTAACTGTTCTCCTTGCTTATTTCTCTCTTCTAGTCCACTCTCTTAGGCACCTGGTCAGGATAATATTTATAAAACTCAAAAGTGACCACGTTGTGCCTTGCCTAAAATCCTTCTTTTGTGGCCTATTTCTCTCAGAAAAAAAATAAAAATTGCCATGAAGGCATTTAGGAAAATTCCTAATACGCTGCCAGTTCTGTTGCTGCCAGAGTGCCATTTTCTACCTTGCCGTTGAGTCTTGGGGGTCTCCTTTCAGTCCCTCAAGGTTCCATGTTGTCTTTGTCTCCATCCCTTTTAAGGATTTATGTTTGCATCACCCTTGAATTTTAATATGTTGAAATCCTAATCCCAGTGTGATGGCAGTGGGAGGTGAGGTCTTGGAGAGGGATTTTAAGTTTAGATGAGGTCATAAGGGTTGAATCCTTCTAATGGGATTAGTACCTTTAGAATTACAGACATGAGAAAGGTCTCCCTATCTCTTCATCATGTGAAGATACAGTAGGCTGACCACCATCTATGAGTCAGAAAGAGGGCTGTCACCAGGAACTGAGTTGGCCTGTACCTTCATCTTGGACTTGCCAGTCACCAGAACTGTGAGAAAAAAATTCCATTCTTTAAGCCATGCAGACTTCGGTATTTTGTTACAGCAGCTTGAACAGACTAATACTGTCCCTTTTAGGTGCTTTTCTCTCCATCTTAAATAGTCACATGGCTTGGTCACTCAGCTCATGGCTTGTCTTTCATGGTTTTGTCCACATGTGACTTTGCCTCAAGCATTAATTATCCTTGTAATATGGTTGACTTCCTATGTTCTCCTTGGAACGTCATTAGTGCTCAAGAAGTGTGTCTTAAATGAATACATTGATTTTATATTTAAAATGTTAGAAAAACCTACTCTGTTTCTTCACAGTTCCCTCAAAAGAAGTAAGATCACATTAAGCATGATTGTTTCAGTGGAAAAACTTGTGATACAAATAAGCAAACCAATCAAGTGGGAAATATTTGCTGGGTATACAGGTGGGTGGAGGCGGGGATAAAATCCCCAAAAGACACACTGAGCACATGCTTAGATCACCAGTTAATAAGACACAAACAAAAAGAAAAAAATAATGATATTTCAGGAAATGCATTGCATTATTTTCATGGTAAGAGTCTGAGCTTTGCTGAAATTCCTTCTACTGCAAGGTTTAGATTTTTACCAGAAGTGATAATGCATATGGCAGGTGGTGGTGGCATGGGAAGCATTATCTCTAATGCTCAGGACTTCTGAAGATCTTCATCAAGCCCTGACAGGCCTTGATGCACCGACTGTTGGTCAGAGTTTAATTTCCTGGATTTATAACAAATCTTCTGTTAGTTTCTGAGTGCATATGATAGGGCAAAATTTCATTTTTCTGGAATGAAACCTGAAGGGGTTGGAGCTTTAGAGGACGGGCAGTATGTATCTTACCATTAAAGCAGAACATTTGCTCCAAGTACTAGGCTTGGAGCCTAGTACTGGTGAGCATTCAGGGACAAAGTCCCGGTGGAGAGGAGGAGAAAGGCCTCCCAGCTGGTGACCTCCACTCAGTTCCTTTGGCCACTCTGGAGGCTGATGTGATTGGCTTTCCTTTTCCCATACACCCCTTGGGCAGCAGGTTGCCCTTCCTGACTTACTGTGTTCATTCAAGATTGCTCTGGAGGCATCTTTTTTTAAAGACTTTGTTTATTCATGAAAGGTACAGAGAGAGAGGCAGAGACACAGGCAGAGGGAGAAGCAGGCTCCCTATGGGGAGCTTGATGCAGGACTCGATCCCAGGATCCTGGGATCACCACAGCCGAAGGCAGATGCTCAACCACTAAGCCTCCTGGGTGCCCCTCTGGAGGAATATTCTAACCCAATTTTACCTTTGTAAGGAATGTAATGGATGATCCTACAGTAAGATTTACTAAGGTCCAGAAGTCCCTAAAGATGGCCTTCATCAAAAGGATTTCTGTTCCTTGCAAGGGGGGAAAAAAAGACCAAATTAGGACAAGTAGTGGGATGTGAGATGGGAGGAAAATCACAGGAAGAGTTAACAGACTCAGTCATGACATACATCAAAAATGAAAATGTTTAGCTTACATAACAGAGGGAAAATTCAACCACATGGACAGAAAGAAAACATGGAAAGACAGTTTATAAAATTAAATTTTGTGCTGTTTATCAACTTGAATATCTTCATCTTCCCCTTTATTGACACAGATTTCTCTCTGGTGAAATCATTTCAGTGAGTAAGAAAGGCTTCACCCACTGGCCTTGTCTGGGATGAGGGCTCTCTGGGACACCATCATCATTGTTTGCACTGCTTGGTTTGAGTGACTCAAGACTCAAGCAGCAACCTGCAGTGGCGTTGGCCTCTCTCAGTGCCTCGGGCCTTGTTCTAGACAATATTTCTTTTTAGGCTAAGGGGTGGCCGGCTGCCCACACTGCTTTATTCTCAGTACCAAATGAAACCTCCCTTAAGTGTTACTACATGTTAATAAACATAGTCAGTGAAACCCACTTAAAAAGAATGACCTGTTTATGAAAGAAACCTTTTGAAAGACAGAATATTTTCCCCTGTGGGCCAAAGCTTAGGCAGAAAAACAAAGAGCTCTTTCAAAGGCTTAAAACATGATGGAGGATAGATTCTGACTTTCTAACTACAAAAATAATGATACTTTTAGCTCCAACCTGCCTTGCTCCAGGGGGCTGTAAATACACTTTACAGGCACAGGTTGAGCCTTTCCAACTTTCTACCTCAAATGCTATTTGAACTTGTTAAGGGCAAACAATGTTAGCCCAACTTTATATATGAGAGAAACTGAGGCAATAGAAATCGAAGTGATTTGTCCGATGCCACCAAATAACTTAGAGGTGAAGTCAAGAATAGAACAAGTGGAGACTGAATGCTTCTGTGACACTTGAACATTTCCTAACATCAGAACTAGCTGCCTTCTCCCTTGTCTTTTCCTTTTCTCTTTCTTCTTTGTCTTCCACTTTATGTTTCATTGACAATGAATTGGGCCCAGCATGAGTGCTGGCACTTCCATCAGAAAGCCGGGGTTGGTCCAGGAGGCAAAGGACCTATGGCTTGTATTAACAAATGTGTCTAGCTTGTTATTATTCCTATGAACAATTAAATATAACTCGCAAAACTGATCTGGAAAACAACAAAATTCTTTCGTCTTAAGTACCTTGTCTCTCAAGAAATACTACTCTAGGGTATAAAATTTTACAATTTTTAAATCTCCAGTCCTTGGCATTTTTGAAAAAGATTTTATTTATTTATTCATGAGAGACACACAGAGAGAGGCATAGAAGAGACATAGGCAGAGGGAGAAGCAGGCTCCATGCAGGGAGCCCAATGTGGGACTCGATCCCAGGACCTCGGGATCATGCCGTGAGCCAAAGGCAGACACTCAACCAATGAGCCACCCAGGCATCCCTGATTGGCATTTTTCTAAAGAAATGTTGCCTAGTTTTTAATTTCCCCCAATGATTTGTGTCCTAGCTATCAAGTGTACATTTATTCACTTATTCATTAGTGTTTTTATTTTACAATTATTTATTTTGAACTTACTTTTGGCTCAGTACTGGGCTGTGTAATGACTATTGTAAAGCAGATCAAAGATAATTTTCCTTTGACTTTTCCTTAAGAAGTGTATTTAAAGCTTAGGAGTTGGTTTCTGGTTAGTTAATTTCCTCCAAAAAGAGAATTGAAAGTTAACTTAATGGAAATAAGTGTCACTTTGAGTAACCATTATTGAGTATCGTCTAACACTCTTTGAAAATACATCAATACACTTCTCTTGTCATGCCTACATGGTACCAAGTACCTCATTGCCTTGGGAAGGTTAGTTTTCTAGAGATGTTTAAGAATAAGAAAAAAAAATCAATGCCTAGCCTTGACAGGTAGTAGAACCAAAATAATCCTAGAGACAATGTAAGGTAAAAGCTAAAGCCTTCTACTTTAAGGGGCACCAGAGCAGTTCAGTGAATTAAGCAGCCCTCTGACTCTTGGTTTTGGCTCAGGTCATGATCTCAGGGTCATGAGACCGTGAGATGGAGCCCAGCATGGGGCTCTGCATGAAGTCTGTTTGAGATTCTCTCCCTCTCCCTCTGCTCCTCTCCCCACTTGCACAGTCTCTCTCTAAAATAAATGAAATCTTAAAAAGAAAATAAAGCTTTCTATCTGAAATAACTTTTTGAGGGTTTTTAAAAAAGATTTTCTAGACAAATAAAAGCCAAATCAGAAAATATTTCTTTACATAAAAACTTACATGTGAGTATTCATAGCAGCTTTATTTATCTTAGCCAAAATGTAGAACCAACCTAAATGTCCAACAATAGTTGAATGGATAAACAAAATGTGGTATATCCATACAGTGGAATGTTACGTAACCATAAAAGGGAATAAAGTACTGATACTGATATTACAATATGGGTAAACTTAGAAACACTATGCTCATAAATGAAAGAAGTCAGACATAAAAGGTCACATACTGCATGGTTTTATTTATATGAAATGTTCAGAATTGGTAAATCCATAAAGTTAGGAAGTAAGTTTTTTTTTTTTTTTTTTTTTTGGCCAGGCTGCAGGGGAAATGACTGCTAATGGGAGTAGATATTTCTTTCAGGGTAATGAAAAATCCTAGGCCTGGACAGTGAAGATGGTTGCACAACCTTGTGAATATACCAAAAATCCCAACTAAACTGTATACTTTAAAATGGTGAACTTTAATGACATATGAATTATATTTGAATAATAACAATGACAACAGCAATAACAACATCAAACAGCATAAACCATCATAATAAACTTGAAAATAGTTAAGTGAGGGGCCTTGATGGCCTCCTGGCCATGGCAGGAGCCTCAGACCCCACCTTAGAGAAAGGGACCAGCTTTGAGAGATTGCTTAGCTGTGCACGAAGGAGCATGGTGGAATGCAGACTGTCTCCAGTGAAGGGTTTGTCCTCGTGAGGGAGTACATGAGGCCCCTCAATGACATCTACCTGCAAATCTCACTTGTATCTTCCAATAGGAAAGTTTCTGTTTATGCTTCAAGACTTTGCTCAGTCCATCCAACAACACTTCACTGCCTTTCAAAGATTGGAATACTTGAAGGTGTCTCCCTTTGAACACAAATGAAATTAACCAGACAAAGTGTGTGCGACTGTAGAAACCCAGAAAAGATTGAAGTATGTGGAAGGGAAGTCCTAGCTGTCACATATGGAAGAATGAAAATCTTCCCTCCACCCTCTAATCTTGGGAGGTAGACATGGAGAGAGTCATCCATGGTGCAGTTCCAGGAACACGGTCTATTTGCTGCTTCTTCCCAGGGCAAGGTGACTGCCTCCTTCCTTTGTACTCAAGTCAACTACAGTGATGGTATCCTGTTATAAATTCTTTCCCTTTTCACTCGAGTCTCTGAGATGTGGGTTTAGGAACACTCTCGTGACACATGGCAAAACAAAGACTGCAGCAATTGCATACTTTCTACCCCTCCCTTCTTTTATTTTATATAAATTACTACTTGTGAATGGAATGTCTCACACCTTTGGTTATTAGACATCCTGATGACGTCAAGTGGGTGCTTTTTTCTCACAAAGGGAGGATTGTCACACGCCAAATAGCAAGGGAGCCTTGGTGTACAAGAACATAGACATATACAAATTTTGTGGCTGACCTATCACAGCAAACAATTATAGGGTTATTATGAAGATCAATGTGGTTATATGTGTGGGAGCAGTTTGTATAATCAAGCCCTATGTATATATGTTTTCTTGTTGTTGTTTTGGATGGAGGATAACTGCCAATCTTTCTTCTCTTAAGATACTGGACTTTCTTCTCTTAAGATACTTAAGATATGGAATGAGAATATTTAGACATGTGACTAGAAGTTTGGAATGAAAATATAATAGGCTAGAATTTGTGGGGGAGGCAGCATCATAACCTTTCCTCATCAATCCAAAGGAGAGAGATGCTTTTAGATCACAAGAAAGATTTTGTTTTTCTACCTAAAAATACTTCCCTTTTTTGAGTACTACTCAGAAAGGATAGCTTCTTTAATGAGAAGTAATATCATCACAGTGTAATGTCTGACATGTTAGATCACCCATTCCACACTTGTCTGAGTGCATACGATGAGAAAAACCAGATAGAGTCTACCATGAACATCCACTATACCCGTGGTGCTTAGAGCCAAAAGTAATTCTAGAAATGACTTTTTTTTTAAAGATTTCATTTATTTATTCCTGAGACACACACACACACACACACACACACACGCACGCAGAGGCAGAGGCAGAGGGAGAAGCAGGCTCTATGCAGGGAGCCCGATGTGGGACTCGATGTGGGGTCTCTAGGATCACGCCCTGGGACAAAGGCGGGGCTAAACCACTGAGCCACCTGGGCTGCCTGAAATGACTTTCTAAACCATATTCTCTATGCTATTTTTCTACCCTACAAATGCTTTCAGCAACTCTAGAAAGTTAAAGTAGTCTCAGGGGACCCGGAGTGAAAGCCTGAGGGGGGAATGTCTTTTAATGGAGCTAAATGAGAGCTTTCCAAAATATAAGCATTCCAGGTTGAGGTCTTGGAGTTACATACCAACAGAGATTACCTTAAAACATACCTATACATCATAAACAAATAGGATTTATTCTATTATTTACACTTACTCCTCCAAAGGAAGGAATTCTTTTTAGGTGTAGCCATTGTTCCAAATTAGCCAGAAGCTGAATCTGTAATCAGCATTTCTCTATGAAAAAAAAACAGATAATGATAGCCCTAGCAAGCAACTGAATCAACACTTATCTTCTTAAAGATTGAAATCATATCAAGTATCTTTTCTGACCGCAATGGTTTGAAACTAGAAATCAATTAAAAGAATAAAACTGGAAAATTCACAAATATAAGAGATTAAATAACATGTTATTGAACAACTGATGGGTCAATGAAGAAATCAAAAGAGAAACAAAATAATATCTTGAGACAAATAAAAATGAAAATGCAACATACCAAAACATATCGGATGCAGTAAAAGCAGTTCTAAGAGAGAAGTTCATAACAATAAGTGCTTATCCCAAGAAACAAGAAAAATCTCATATAAATAACCCAATTTTACATCTCAGAGAACAGAAAAAAAGAAGAGGCAAATCTCGAGTTTAATAGGAGGAAAGAAAGAACAAAGCTCAGAGAAGAATTAAACAAAATAGAGACTACAGAAGCAATAGAAAAGATCAGTAAAGCTAAGAACTGGTTCTTTGAACAGATAAATGAAATTGACAAGCCTTTAGCTAGACTTACCAAGAAAAAAAGGGGGAGAATTCAAATAAATAAAATCAGAAATGAAAGAAGAACAATTATAATCCAACAAATTGGATAACTTAGAAGAAATGAATAAATTCCTAGAAACACACACCCTTCCAAGACTGAGTCATGAGGAAATAGATCATCTAAACAGACCAGTTACTAGTAAGGGGATTGAATCAGTAATCAAAAATCAAAAAGTCCAGGGCCAGATGGCTTCACTGATGAATTCCACCAAACTCTCAAGAATAAAGAGCAATCCTTCTACGAGCATTACCCTGATGTGACAACCAGAAGAAGACATCAAAAGAAAAGTTACAGGCCAAGAACCTTGATAGACACAGATGCAAAAAATCTTCAATAAAATATTAGCAAACCAAATTCAGCAATGCAATAAAAGGACCACACATGATCAAGTGGGATTTCTTCCAGGGATGCAAGGATGGCTTAACATCTGCAAACGAATCAACATGATATACCACATTAATAAAATTAAGAATAAAAATGTTAATCATTTCAATAGATGCAGAACATGCATTTGACAAAATTCAATATTCATTTATGATAAAAACCCTTAACAAAGAAGGTGTGGAAAGAACATACTTCAACATAATAATGGTCATTTATGATGAACCCAAAGCTAACATCATACACAATAATGAACAACTGAAAGCTTTTTCTCTAAAATCAGGAGCAAGATAAAGATGTCCACTCTCACTATTTTTATTCAACATATATTGGAAGTGCTAGACAGGCTAATTAGGTAAGAAAAAGAAATAACCATCCCAACCAGGAAAGAAGTAAAATTGTTCTTATTTGCGGGCAGATGACACAATATTTCCCTACATATAGAAAACCATAAATACTCCACCAAAAAACTTTTAGAACCAAAAAATTCAGTAAAGTTGCAGAATACAAAATCAATGTACATAAATTTGTTGCATTTCTATATACTTATAACAAACTATCAGAAAGAGAAATTAAGAAAACAATCCCATGTACAATTGCATAGAAAATAATAAAATACCTAGGAATAAATTTAATAAAGGAGGTTAAAAATATGTATGCTGAAAATTGTAAGACAGATAAAAGAAACTGAAGAAGACACAAATGGAAAGATATTGTGTACTCATGGATTGAAAGAAGCAATATTATTAAATAATATCATCCAAAAGCAATCTATAGATTCAATACAATCTCTATCAAAATTCCAATGGCATGTGTCACAGAAATATGACAAATGATCCTAAAATTTGTATAAAATCACCAGAGACCTGAATAGCCAAAGTGCTCTTGAGAAAGAAGAATAAAACTGGAGGTATCTTGTTCCCTGATTTTTAACTACATTACAAAACTACACTAACCCAAATAATATGTATTGGCATAAAAACAGACAAATAGATCAATCGACAGAATAGAGAGACCAGAAATTAACCCACATATATGGTCAATTAATCTTTGACAAAGGAGTTAAGAACAGTCTCTTCAGTAAATGGTGGGAAAACTGGACAGCCATATGCAAAAGAATGAAACTGGACCACTATCTCACACTATATACAAAAATAAATTTGAAATGGATTAAAGGCTTAAATGTGAGGCCTGAAATCACAAAACTACTGGAAGAAAGCATAGGCAGTAAGCTCCTATGACATCTATCTTGGCAATAATTTTTTAAATTTGATACCAAAGGCAAATAGAACAAAAAATATGCAAATGGGACTACATGAAACGAAGAAGCTCCTGCACAAGCAAAGGAAACCATTCACAAAATGAAAAGGCAACCTACTGAATGGGAGAAAATATTTGGAAATCTTATCTGATACAGGGCTAATATCCGAAATTTATATGGAATTCATATAACTCAATAGCAAAACATCCCCCAAATAATCCAAATAAAACATGGGTAGAGGGAGAGATTAGCAAGATAGCGGAAGAGTAGGGGTCCTCAACTCACCTGGTCCCACAAACTGATCTAGATAACTTTCAAGACATCCCGAACACCTACAGATTCGACCTGACATGTAAAGAGAGAACAGCCGGAACCATACAGAGAGAAAAGTTTTCACTTCTAACAAGGTAGAAAGGCAAAAAAAAAAAAAAAAAAAAAAAAAGTAAGTGGGGAAGGGCACTTCGAGGAGCCCTGCTAAAGCAGAACAGCAAAAGCCTCTGGCCAGGAAAGCCAAGCCCTAGAGAAGCGAGAACTTTAAAATCCGCCCTGGAGTTTTCCTTGATGGAAAAGTGCTTAGCAGGGAACTGGGGCAGAATTGCAGGAAGGGCAGTGAAGATTCCAGATTCCCGGAGTCACTGAAAGAGGAGGGACACCCCCGGGGAAAGCTCACCTGCAAAGCTCCCCGCAAAGCTCCCCGCAAACCAAGGTCTGATCTTGGTAAAGGGCTGGAGCGCCCAGCCCTCGGGGCATCTGGGAGAGGCCCGCTGGGTCCGTGGGCCGGCTCTGGAGCTCCCTTTACCCTAGAGCCCAGCTATGGCTGGAGGCAGCTGTCCTTCGTTCCCTTTGGGAGAGGTGGTACCTGGGAGCGCGGGTCCAGTGGTGCAGGGCCCCGGATCCGAGGGCACAAAACCAGCGAGCTTGTGTCCCCCCTGGGACACGTGGAGGCAAGGAGGGCGCAGGACAACAAGAACTCTCCTGCCGCTGGGCGCCCAGTAAGCTGTGCAGATCAGTGCATCTGTGCCTGCCCCCAGGAGCATCTAGGCCAATGTGGAGTGGGAAATCTGGCTGCTGCCATTTTTTTTCCTCTTTGTTTCACCAGGCAGGGCCTCTAGGGAACAAAGCCTCGAAGGATAAACAGCTCACACTGAGCCTGGCACCCGGCAAGGGGTGGAGCACCTCCACCAAGGCACAGAGACTCCTGAGAATCAGCACAGCAGACCCCTCCCCTAGAAGAACTGCTGGAAGAACAAGGGAAAAGTAAGTTTACTCAATAAGCAGCACTGGAAAGCCCTAGGACTGAGGGAGAATAGTATATAGAACTAGAGAGTCTTTTTTTTTTTTTTTTTAATTTTTCATCAGGACTCGCTTTTATATCAGCCTAAAAAGTTTCAAATATTTTTTCTTTTTTCCCACCTTAACTACAATATTTTACCAACTCTTAATTTTTAAGTTTTTTCCCTTTTGGCTTTCATATTTCTACAATTACATGTCTTAGATATATTTTCATTTCTGGATTCCCTTCAATGTATTCAATTTAATTTAGTAGATATACGTGATATGGGTTTTTGTTTTTTGTTTTTTTCTGTCTCATTTTGTTTTACAATGGTGGAAGTCAGTTAGACCTTCTAACACACAACCAAAGTACACCCAGAACCAAGTGGTACACTGTATTGGTTCTTTCTGTGAGATTATATTCTCTCTTCCTTCCCATTATGCCCTCCTCTTTTATCTTGTTCATGTTTTTGTGGTCAATGTTGGGTCTACATATAAGTATTGCTGGTTTATATAAATTTGGGCCTGAGCATCTTCTAACATACAGAACACAATACAATTAGACCCAAGAGGATCACCCTCTAGGTCCCCTCAGGAAGACTACATTCTCTCTCCACTACCACTTCCTCACCACCACCATATTCCCCCCCTTCTTTCTTTTTCTTTTTTTTAAATTTTGACTACTTTGTTTTAAAATTTATTTTTCACTTTAATGGTCCTTTTGTTTTATTTTATTCTGTTCTTCTTCTTTTAATTTCTGGTCTCTGACCTCTTCGGAATCATCTAGGGTATACTTAGGCCATGGTTGATATTTTTGACTCAGCTCACTCATGCAGCCACTCTGCACTAGGCAAATGACTAGAAGGAAGAATTCACCAGAAAAGAACCAGAAGCAATGCTCTCTGCCAGAGTTACAGAATGTGGATTTAAATATGATGTCAGAAATTCAATTCAGAGGTACAATTATAAAGTTCCTGGTGGCTCTGGGAAAAAAGTGTAAAGAACTCTAGAGACTTCCTTACTGCAGAATTGAGATCTAATCAGGCTGAAATTAAAAATAGTTTAACTGAGATGCAATTCAAATTGGATGCTCTAACTGCTAAGGTTAATGAGGTGGAAGAGAGAGTGAGTGACATAGAAGGCAAGTTGATGGAAAGGAAGAAAGCTGAGGATAAAAGAGAAAAACAAGAGCCCAAGAGGAAGGGCTTAGGGAAATAAATGATTGTTTGAGAAGGAAGAATATACATCTAATTGGGATTCCAGAAGGGGCTGAGAGAGAGAGAGGATCACAAAGTATATTTGGATGAATCATAGCTGAAAACTTCCTTAACCTGGAGAAGGAAATAGGCATTAAGATCCAAGAGATAGAGAGGACCCCCCCAAATCAATAAAAGCCATTCAACCCTTGATATTTAATAGTGAAACTTGCAAATTTCAAAGATAAAGGGAAAAGTCTTAAAGCAGCTTGAGACAAGAGATTCTTAATTTATATGGGGAGAAATATCAGATTAACAGCAGACCTCTCTACAGAGACCTGGCAGGCCAGAAAAGGCTGGCAGGATATATATAGGGTATTAAATGAGAAAAACATGCAGCCAAGAATACTTTATCCAGCAAGGCTGTTATTCAGAATAGAAGAGATAAAGAGCTTCCGGGATAGGCAGAAACTGAAAAAATATGTGACCACCAAACTGACTCTGCAAGAAATATTAAGGGGGGCCCTGTAAAAGAAAGAGGACACCCAAAGAAACAGTCCACAAAAATGGACTGTAGAGATAATACGATGACACTAAATTCATATCTTTTAATAGTTACTCTGAGTGTGAATGGGCTAAATGATCCCATTAAAAGACACAGGGTATTAGACTGGATAAAAAAGCAAGACCCATCTATATGCTGTCTACAACAGACTCATTTTAGACCTAAAGACATATCCAGCCTGAAAATGAAGGGGTGGAGAACCATTTAACATTCAAATGGTCCTCAAGAGAAAGCTGGGGTAGCAATCCTCATATCAGATCAATTAAAGTTTATCCCAAAGACTGTAGTAAGAGATGAAGAGGGACACTATATCATACTTAAAGAGTCTATCCAACAAGAAGACCTAACAATCATGAATATTTATGCCCCTAATGTGGGAGCTGCCAAGTATATCAGTCAATAACCAAAGTAAAGAGATACTTAGATAATAATGCACCATTAGTAGGAGATTTCAACACGGCACTCACAGCAAATGACAGATATTCTAAGCAGAAAATCACCAAAGAAGCAAGGGCCTTGAATGATACACTGGACCAAGTTAGATTTCACAGATATATACAGAACATTCCATCCGAATGCAACAATACACATTCTTCTCAAGTGCACATGGAACTTTCTCCAGAATAGGCCACATACTGGGTCACAAATCAGGTCTTAAGTGATACCAAAAGACTGGGATTGCTTCCTGCATATTTTCAGACCACAATGCTTTGAAACTGGAACTCAATCACAAGAAGAAATTTGGAAGAAACTCAAACACATGGAGGTTAAAGAGCATCCCACTAAAAGATGAAAGGGTCAACCAGAAAATTAGAGAAGAATTAAAAAGATTCATGGAAACTAATGAAAATGAAAATACAACCATTCAAAATCTTTGGGATACAGCAAAAGCAGTCCTAAGAGGGAAATACATCACAATACAAACCTCCCTCAAAAAATTGGAAAAAACTCAAACACACAAGCTAACCTTGCACCTAAAGCAACTGGAGAAAGAACAGCAAAGAAGCCTAAACCAAGCAGCAGAAGAGAGATAATAAAGATTAGAGCAGGACTCAATGAAATGGAAACCAGAAGAACTGTAGAACAGATCAACAAAACCAGGAGTTGGTTCTTTGAAAGAATTAATAAGATATATAAACCATTAGCCAGCCTTGTTAAAAAGAAAAAAGACTCAATTTAATAAAATTACACATGAAAGAGGAGAGATCACAACCAATATCAGGGAAATGCAAATGATTTTTAAAATGTATTATAAGCAGCTATATACCAATAAATTAGGCAATCTAGAAGAAATGGACACATTTCTGGAAAACCACAAACTGCCAAAACTGGAACAGGAAGAAACAGAAAACCTGAACAGGCCAATAACCAGTGAGGAAATTGAAGCAGTTATCAAAAACCTCCCAAGACACAAAAGTCCAGAGCCAGATGGCTTCCCAGGGGAATTCTACCAAACATTTAAAGAAGGAATAATACCTATTCTACTAAAGCTGTTTCAAAGGATAGAAAGGGAGGGAATACTTCCAAATACATTTGATGAGGCCAGTATCACCTTGATTCCAAAACCAGACAAAGACCCCACCCAAAAGGAGAATTATAGATCACTATCCCTGATGAACATGGATGCAAAAATGCTTACCAAGATACTAGCCAATAAGATCCAACAGTACATTAAGAAGACTATTCACCATGACCAAGTGGGATTTATCTCTGGGATGCAAGGGTGGTTCAACACTCATAAAACAATCAATGTGATAGATCACATCAATAAGAGAAAAAACAAGAACCATATGATCCTCTCAATAGATGCAGAGAAAGCATTTGATGAAATACAGCATCCATTCCTGATTAAAAGTCTTCAAAGTGTAGGGATAGAGGGAACGTTCCTCAATATCTTAAAAGCCATTTATGAAAAGCCCATAGAAAATATCATTCTCAATGGGGAAAAACTGAGAGCCTTTCCCCTAAGATCAGGAACACAACAGGGATGTCCTCTCTCACCACTGTTATTCAACATAGTACTAGAAGTCCTAGCCTCAGCAATCAGACAACAAAAAGAAATAAAAGGCATTCAAATGGGCAAAGAAGTCAAATTCTCCTTCTTCACAGATAATATGATACTGTCTATAGAAAACCCAAAAGATTGCACCCCAAGATTGCTAGAACTCATACAGCAATTCAGCAATGTGGCAGGATGCAAAATCAATACATAGAAATCAGTGGCATTTCTATACACTAACAATGAGACTGAAGAAAAAGAAATTAAGGAGTCAATCCCATTTACAATTGCACCTAAACCCATAAATTACCTAGGAATAAGCCTAACCAAACAGGTAAAGTATCTATAACCTAAAAACTACAGAACACTTCTGAAATAAATTGAGGAAGATGTAAAGAGATGGAAAAACATTCCACGCTCATGGATTGGAAGAATATCTATTATGAAAATGTCTATGCTACCCAGGGCGATTTACACATTCAATACAATCCCTATCAAAATACCATGGGCTTTCCTCAAAGAGTTGGAACAAACAATCTTTAAGATTTGTATGGAATCAGAAATGTTCCCTAAGAGCCAGAGGAATATTGGGGAAAATAAAACCAATGCCAGGGGCATCACAATGCTGGATTTCAGGCTGTATTACAGAGCTGTGATCATCAAAACAGTATTAGACATATAGATCAATGGAACAGAATAGAGAACCCAGAAATGGGCCCTCAACTCTATGGCCAACTAATACTTGACAAAGCAGAAGAGAATATCCACTGGAAAAAGAATAGTCTCTTCAGTAAATGGTGTTAGGAAAGTTGGACAGCCACATGCAGACAAATGAAAGTCGACCATTCTTTTACACCATACACAAAGATAAACTCAAAATGGTTGAAAGGTCCAAATGTGAGACAAGAATCCATCAAAATCCTAGAGGAGAACACAGGCAACAACTTTTTTGAACTTGACCACAGTAACTTCTTGCAAGATACCTCTATGAAGGCAAGGGAAACAAGCAAAACTGAACTATTGGGACTTAAGATAAAAAGCTTCTGCACAGCAAAAGAAACAGTCAACAAAGCTAAAAGACAACCTACAGAATGGGAGAAGATATTTGCAAATGACATATCAGATAAAAGGCTAGTATCCAAGACTATAAAGAACTTCCAAACTCAACATCCAAGAAACAAAAAATCCAATCATGAAATGGGTAGAAGACATGAACAGAAATTTTACCAAAGAGGACATAGACATGGCCAACAAGCACATGAGAAAATGCTCTGCATCACTTGCCTTCAGGGAAATACAAATCAAAACCACAATGAGATACCACCTCACAACAGTGAGAATGGTGAAAATTAACAGGACAGGAAACAACAAATGTTGGAGAGGATGTGGAGAAGGGGGAACCTTCTTGCACTGTTGGTGGGAACGCAAACTGGTACAGCCACTCTGGAAAACTGTGTGGAGGTTCCTCAAAGAGTTAAAAATAGAACTACGACCTGGCAATTGCACTGCTGGGGGTTTACCCCAAAGATACATCTGTATCTTTGGGGTAAACATCTGCACCCGACACACCTGCACCCCAATGTTTATAGCAGCAATGTCCACAATAGTCAAACTGTGGAAGGAGCCAAGATGTCCTTCGACAGATGAATGGATAAAGAAGATGTGGCATATTTATATTGGAATATTATTCAGCCATCAGAAGAGATGAATACCCATCATTTGTTCCAATGTGGATAGAACTGGAGGATATTATGCTGAGTGAAATAAGTCAATCGGAGAAGGAAAATCATCATATGGTTTCACTCACACGTGGAGTATAAGAAATAGTGAAGGGGATTATAAGGGAAAAGAGGGGAACTGAGTGGGAAAAAATAGACAGGGAGACAAACCATGAGAGACTCCTAACTCAGGGAAACAAACAAAGGGTTGCAGAAGGGGAGGTGGGTGGGGGGATGGGGTAATTGGGAGATGGTCAGTGAGGAGGGCACTAATGGGATGAGCACTGGGTGCTATATATATGTTGGCAAATTGAATTTAAATTTTAAAAATCTAAAAAAAAAAAAAAAAGAAAGAAGGGACACTGCAGAGATGAATTCCAGAAAGATTGAAAAAAAAGGGTTGAGGATCTAAAGAGACATTTTTCAAGAAAGACATACCCATGGCCAACAGGTACATTAAAAGATGTTCAACATCACTAAATCATCAGAGCAATACAGATAAAAAGCACAAGATATCACTTCATACCAGTCAGAATGGCTATTATCAAAAAGACAAGACATAGCAAGTGTTGTCAAGGATGTGGGAAAAAAAAGAAACTTTGTGCATTCTTCCTGGGAATGTAAATTGGTAGAGCCACTGTGGAAAACAGTATGGAGGTTTCTAAAAAAGATAAAAATACAACTATTATATGACTTAACAATTCTGCCTTTGTGTGTTAATCCAAAGAAAATGAGAACAGTGATTCAATAAGATATACACACCCTTATGTTTATTCAGCATTATTTACAATAGCCACGATGATATGGAAACAACCTAAGTGTCCAAGAAAAGAGGAACGGATAAAAAAGATGTGATACCTAAATATCTACATTTATATCTACCTATATGTTTATATATAATGGGATGTTACACAGCCATGAAAAATAATATAATCTTGCGAATTGCAACAAGATGAATGGAACTTGAGGTCATTTTGCTAAGTGAAATAAATCAGAGAAAGACAAATGCCATGTGATCTTACTTATATATAAAATATAATAAAATAAAAACAAAAACAAAAGTACAAGCTCATAGATACTGAGAACAGACTAGTGGTTGCCAGAGGTGGAAGGGAGGTGAGAAATGAGTAAAGGAAGTCAAAAGATACTAACTTCCAGTTATAAAATGAATAAGTCATAGGGATGTAATGTAGAGCATGGTGACCATAGTTAGTAATACTGTACTGCATATTTGAAACTTACTAGGAGAATAGATTTTAAAAGTGCTTATGACAGGAAATAATAATTCTGTTGCTACCTATAAGGACAGATGTTAATTAGACTAATTGTAGTGATCATTTTTCAAAATATACAAATATAAAAGGGGAATGTTATACACCTGAAATTAATATAATGTATGTCAGTTATACTTTAGTTTTAAAAAAAGACTTATCTTCTTGAATTTTGATGATGGACAGGAGCTTCATAATTCATGTAAATGCTACTGTACAATGAGTAAGGAATGTGGGCTAACTGTATTATAGCTTAAGTGTCAATGCCCTTGACCACGCCTTGAATGAACCAATGTCAACAATAACTCTTTTCTGTCCAGACTCAGTTTTGTGGAAGTTTCCCTCTTTAAGGATGGATGACAGTATTTGGCTGTCCCAAGTATTAGTTCACCTTTATGTATATTAGGGCCTGAAGGATCATTTGTACCATTCTCTTATGGATAAGATGGAAGGTGTTAATTTCGCTCCATAATACAAGGTGTAAGAAATGTCATGCTTCTTTTATTTGTTTAAATCAAATTTAATTTATGTGCCTACCCTTTTTAAAAAATTTTTATTTATTTATGATAGTCAGAGAGAGAGAGAGAGAGAGAGAGGCAGAGACATAGGCAGAGGGAGAAGCAGGCTCCATGCACCGGGAGCCCGACACAGGATTCGATCCTGGGTCTCCAGGATCGCGCCCTGGGCCAAAGGCAGGCGCTAAACCACTGCGCCACCCAGGGATCCCTATGTGCCTATCCTATAAAGTAGATGGGGACTTCAATCCCTGTCATTTGGAATCACTTTACTTTACCCCAGAGTCCTATGAAGATTCTAATTAACTTCATTGTCTAGAGCATTTAAAGAAGGCCCTATGGTTTCTTGAATTTAAAATACTCACTAGTGATATTTTAATTATCTTGTCCCATTTGGTTCATTGAAGGCAAGTAACTCGGCTGCCTTTTGGCCAAACCTGGGCATGGGCTTTGGCAGGACAAGGAGCCTTACTAGGCTATACTGCAGAAATCAGGAAAGCCTACCCTTTTCCCAATCTTGAGATGAAACCATTAAAATCTTTGGCTTTGTCCTGAAATGCCTACATCTTCAACTCCAAGCCCACCTTTCTATCCCCTCTACTTCTTAGACTATCTGGCATAATTCTCCTAAATGAGTTGGGTTTTCCATAAATAAATATCCAAGACTAGTAGGGGTGAGGTAGGGTGGTGGGTGGGATATTGGTGTGGGCATACCAGGCAATGCTGCACTGAGCCCTGTAGCACGAAATCTCCGAGGGAAGGAAAGGAATGGAAAGCCTTGAACATCCTCTTAAAATAAGAAAAAGACTTCCTATGTAATGAGAACAAAATAATTTTCCTGTCAGTTAACCTGTCATAATTGTACATGTCACATTTGCTACATACTTACAGAACTCAGAAACTAGAGGCATCTGAGGAGCAGAAACTTGGAGGGAGGAGGAACATACCGAGTTCCCAGATATATATCAGATGGTGGCCCATCCGGGTGCTTGGTGTTTCACTGAACCAACCTAATAGGCCCATGATGGTGCCATTATTCCCATTGTCAGAGAAGGAAGCAGAGGCCCAGAAAGATTAGGTAATTTACTGTGATAGATGTGGTTGCTAATCCCTCACACACCACAGCTTTCTCTGCTCTGCCTCCATGGAAGAGACTGGAAGAGCTTTAGTCACTTTCTCAGCCTCCCTTATGGCAGGGGTGTCCCCGGCGAGACAGTATTTGGCTATGAGACAAGGAGAGTGATGGAAACTCCTGAGGGAGATTTCTGTCACCTTTTTCTTTTTTCTTCCTGTTTTAAGATGCTGCTTGTCTTCAGGCAACTCGCATACCTACGATGCTGAAGAGATTTTTCTCCCAAAGTCCCAACCAACTTCTAGTGATGTTCATTGGCTCATGTCACTTATTCTGTCTGGAGTGGCCTTTATCCCTCCCACTCCTGCCTGCCACCATGTCCAAATCCTCTTCAGATCTCTGGGCTCAACTCAACTATTACTTCTTTCCTTGAATCCTTTTCTGGTCCTCCTGAATAGAGTGATGATTCCGTCTCCTATATTTCCCCAATATGTTATCTGTACCTCCTTTATGGTTCTTGTTACAACCATTCTCCAAAGTTTTACATCTCTCAGTTTGCTCTTCCCTGTCATCTAAGGCCTTCTAGGCAGGGCCTATGTGTATCTTTGTTCCAGAAAATACTAGCATAGTGCCTGGAATATAGTAGCCTTTAAGCAATATTTTTTTGAGTGATTAAAAAAGAATCTAAGGGCAGATTTGATTTTGGGTACCTCAAGGAAGAGGCAAAAGAATCTTAGGTATATGAGATAATTTATTATCTTTTGCTTATGCCCTTGTTTGTTGGGTATTGTGTGACAGAGCTAAAAGCAGTCCACTATTTTTCTAACATTCTTCCTGAGGTCATAGGGCAGAGCTAGCTGACTTTAAAATCCAGCAAACCACACAAACAGCACAAGGTAGCATCTAAACCTTTAGCCAGTGCTGAACTACCTATAAGTAGGCAGAGAATGTGCCTATTTTGAAAAAGGCTGGAGAATAAATTAAGTAGGTATTGAGGTATTATTAAAGAGAGGTGAAGTCCCCAGGACAGAACCAAACCTGAGCACAGTATGAATGCAATAGGAAGGTTGGAAGATGTGGCTTTTTTTTTTTTTTTTTTGCTTCAACAGGAAAATAATTTCAATTTATTAAATTTATGGGAGCAGGATAGTGAGGACATCTGAGAATTGGCTGCAGTGACTGCCATTTTCAACCAAATTTCACTGAGTTTGAATGATTTCTTTGTAACCAAGATAGAAACAGAGAATCTCAATGTGTTCTATGAATACAATGGCCACCCCTGACACAGAAGGATTGGGGAACACTGCCAGTTAGTTCACACCTGCAAGGCACATAGAATTCCTGCTAATTTACAGCTCTTTGGAGAGCATTTAGAGACCCGTGTCTCCAAGCACAGTAGTTCTCCCACCTAAGTTTGCTTTATCCAAGCGGATAAAAAGTAAGCTGGAAAATGTACTCAGATTCATTTGAGTAGGTGGTGAATAATCATATGTGTATTGAAAGGCAGGCAGAGTCCTTGAGAAAGTAAAGCAAAGCTATAATGTCAGGTGCGATGGACTGAAATGTGGCCCCCCTGGGAATTGATACATTGCAGCCCTACCCACCCCTCCCATGTGATTATATTGGAGATACAGCCTTTAAAGAGATAACTGAGGTCAATGAGGTCATAAAGGTGGATCCTAATCTAGTAGGATTGGTGACCTTATGAGACCTTATGAGAGTGATCTCTTGCTCCATATGCACTTACCAAGGAAAGGTCATGAGAAGGTGGTTATCTGCAAGATAGGAAGATAGCTCTCTCTAGAACCCACAGTGCAGGCATCCTGATCTCAGACTTCTAGCCTCCAGAACTGTGAGAAAAAAAGTTCTGTTGTATAAGCCACCCAGTCTACAGGATTTTATTAGCTGACAAATACATAGAGTGTTATCATAAGAAGACAAATGAAGGGTTTCCATTTGAAGGAATTTTGGGGTGGCACCACAGACTCTTGGTGTTATGTAACAGCATTTGTTTCTTTTTTTAAAAAAATTTATTTATTTATTTATTTTGTTTTTAAAGATTTTATTTATTTATGCATGAGAGAAGTATACAGAGAGAGGCAGAGACACAGACAGAGGGAGAAGCAGGCTCCACACAGAGAGCCCAACATGGGACTCCATCCCGGGTCCCCAGAATCACGGCCCGGGCTGCAGGCGGCGCTAAACCGCTGCACCACCGCGGCTGCCCCAGCATTTGTTTCTAACAAAAAATGACAATTTTCATTATTTTTTATATTGATCGGTCAGTTTGCTACCCTGAAAGTAACCTGGTTAGGGAAGTTGCCAGAAATAAAAGCAACCTCAAGGAACTCAGGACATGTTTGCAGGCCCGTGTGTCTCTGCAGGTTTTTTTTTTTTCTTCCCTCTCTCCATCAAATCAAGCTCAAAAAGAATATTCTAAAAGAACCTTAAGGCCATTTCCCTTCAGCAGTCCTTAATTGGAATCCCTGTTTTCAGTAGTCTGTGTTTCAGCATGAGATGAAATGACCACTTCTAACTCTTATTTTAGGGCACTTCTGATATTCACAGAGGTGTCAAAGAGCTGATGAACAGAAGTCTTGAACAGCTGGCATCTGATAGGATTATCACATTAATATATACTTAGTATTTTCTTTAGGTTGACTCATCTTTTGAAATTATACATATATTTAAAAATCTGTGAATTAATGGGCCTGGTGAGCTAGTTATATTTTTTCATTATATGTTAAAATGAATATTTAGCCACTGAAATAAAAATTTACTTAATCATTGTCACCTAAACTTATTTTACGTTCTATCAGAGATACCTTGGGAAATACTATAGAAATTCTGGGGCATTGTAGTTGGAAACACATATATAGCTGCTATTTGCAGAATGAAATTCCTGGTTGATGGTGATGTCACCATAAGAAAGTCACAACTAGTTCATTTGACTTGATGCTTAAAAAAATGCATTAAGTATGTAATTTCCTTTAAAATGTAAGTAGGTTTTAACTACTGATACGGTGTTTTTTTTTTTTTTTTTAATGTTATCATGGCCCTGACTTTTTTTGGTGAGAGATATTGCAGTCTAGGTTGTGTTTGCTTGTATGAATCACTTGTAGATTTTTCACATTAAATTTTTCATCCAAAATAGATATGGTGCATTGAATGATTTTTTACCTATCCCAAGGAAAATTCTGAGTTGAACTTTTTATTTTTTTAAAAATTTATTTACTTATATTAGAGAAAAAGAGCATGGTGGGGAGGGGCAAAGGGAGAGAGAAACTTAAGCCAACTCTGCACTGACTGAGGAACCCAACATCTGGCTTGATCTCATGACCCTGAGATCATGACCTGAGCTGAAACCAAGAGTCAGAGGCTTAACCCTCCGCACTGCCCAGGTGCCCCCTCAGTTGAACTTTTGATTTAATCTTGTATCTAGACCCTTTCTTTCTTTTTCTTTGTTTCTTTCTAGAGATTTTATTTATTTAAGGAAGAGAGAGCACACGTGTGAGTGAGAGAGCATAAGTGGGATGGAGAAGCCAACGGAGAGGGAGAAATAGGCTCCCCTCTGAGCAGAGAGCCCAATGTGGAGCTCGATCTCAGGACTCCAGGATCATGACCTGAGCGGAAGGCAGATGCTTAAGCGCCTGCCTGAGCCAACCAGGCGCCCCTCTGGATTACTTATTAAAAGTAGCTAGCTCCCAGCTGGATCCAGGTCCTTCCCACCACTCAATGGGTCCTTCTGGTACCACTCCTCGGGTAGTATTCCTTAGTTTCTCAATTTCCTGCTTTAAGACTTTCAGTCATGACCTTATCCTGGTATTGGAAACTTTCTAACACTCCTACCTAATTTATCTGCAGGAATCTTCAGTAATAATGAGCTACTTATTTTCCTTACACACTTGATGATTTGTTGTAGTTGCTGTTGTTGTTGTTCTCTGACTCATGTTTACACCTCGCAATGGCCTTTTTCTCTTCCCCTGGGTCCCATTCAACCCATCCTTTAAAGGTCCAGCCTGACTATTACATTTTCTTGAAATCTTTTCTTATCCCCCTGAACTAAAAACATTGTTTCATCATCCAAATTCCACCTCACTTTGTACCCCTTTTATGGCTTTCATTGCAAGCTTGCCCTGCGGCTACCTGTGTAACTACAAGTGTGAACATGGTTATCTTCTCTGATGTCATAAAAAGCCTTTTGGGAAGGGCCTATATGTATGTTAATTTCCTCTAGAAAAGCCTACCACAGTGTATGGTATGTAGTAACATTCAGTAAATATTTTCTGTAATTAAAACAAGTGAATACGTGTGTGTGTGTGTGTGTGTGTGTGTGTGTGTGTGTGAGAGAGAGAGAGAGAGAGAGAGAGAGAGAGAGAGAGAGAGAGTTAGAAGAGTTTAGGATCCACCAGATATAGATGGAGTATCTTTGACATACATTGACATTAAATCAACTTTGTGTGAGCAAGCTAGTTCTTATGGCAGTCTTTGGGACTTAGAAAGTTTCTACTGCAAAAATAGTTACAGCAAAGACTGTAGCAATTCTAGGCTTCATGAATATTCTGAGTCTCTCAGACTTGCCTAGACCTGTGGTCCCTGGATCAGCAGCATCAGCATCTCTTGGAGCTTGTTAGTAGCGCCAGTTCTTGGGCCCTATCCCCATCCTACTACATCAGAGACTCTAGGAGTTGAACTCAGCAATCTGTGTTTCAACCAGCCCTTCATATACTTTGATACACATCCAAGTGTGAGAACCACTGGCTTAGAGAAAGTTCTCACAGGGCTTCTATTCAGTCTTGACACTTCTCAGCTCAGCTGGGAAAAAAAAGGAGCTTTTATAGTCACAGAATGATAGAGTGTAAATTTATAAGTGACCATGCAATAATTCTTGCTCCATTTTTGTGCATGAATCAACAATGCATGAATCAACTTATCAATGATAAGTTCAGAGCCTACCTTTGACCTCCCACCCTTATTTGGTTCATTGTGAGGAACTACTGCTTATAGTAGCTTGACAAGTGAACAGTGATACATATACCTGAGCAAAGTATGCTGATGCTAAGATGATGTAAAAAGTAGCAGAGGCTATTAGCTTCCTATTTGCTGACAGGTGAAAATCATGGTAGGGCTTTAGGCCCTATGTTAAAGGAGTATTCTTTGACTCTGTGTTGCCTGGATGTCCTTGTTTCTTGATCTCTCCTGTTTCTCAAACACACGAATATTCTAGTGCCTGGTTACCCTCCTCTGATACGAGAGTCAATGCTGGTTGACTTGCCCAAGATACATTTTCCATTTCTTATATGCTGGCATTTTTTTCCAGCCATTTTTTTCCTCCATGCCCATGGCCCCTCCATGTGAGTCAGAGCCTTTTTTGTCAAAGCCAACTGTGGTGGTTGTATTTCCTCAACAGTGACTCAGAGGATTGGGCAGGTGACTTGATTCTGGCTAATAGATTGTGAATGCAGATCTGCTGGTGGGTTTCTGTGAAGGTTGTCTTCATCTTTAGTAGGAGATGCTCAGGGAAAACCTATGCTTTTGGGCTTCGGTGTGTGATGAAGCAGTGTTTGGGTCAAAGCAGCTTTCTTGGTACCACAAAGATATATTAACTAACACAGGGGGGTACATAGAATAGAGAAAGTGAAGGCAACTTCCCCTCTGGCAGTGTTGCTGAGTCATGAAATCAACTACGCATAGAGCTGCCCACATCAGAACTTTTGTTATGAGAAGATAAAGCCACCTCTGCCTGAAATTTATGAAATATTAAGATTATTGCTATCCTTCTCCCCTTACTTTCTCTTGAAAAATAAAAAAGGATTGATGTAATGACACCTCTAAATTACTTCCAGCTCCAACAGTCAATGATTCTTTGCTCCGAACATCTTGTCTGCAGTTATAAGGTGAGGCAAGATTTGGCAGGAGTGGGATATGGAGAGGGTGCAAGTGTCATCCGAGCTAGGGTCAAGTTTCTCTAAGGTCCAGGAGATAACATCAAGGTGAGGCTGTGAGGTCAGTAGCATGAATTCCTAGAGGAGAACCAACGTTTTAAGTCCTAGAGCATGGTAAAATCAGGAGTCCAAAGGAAAAGCCAGACATTGAAGATAATAGCTAGGAATCAGGCATAGGACAAGTCAGAAAAATTTTGATGTGTGATTTGGTTGCCTGCAGTAGGAGCTCATGATATGTGTTTCCCTTGGGCCTTCTCAAGGTACCAGGTAAGGGTAATATATTTGCATTCGGACTACAGGGCTAGCAGTCTCCATGGAGCATTACCAAGATCAAGAATCCTTTGGTTGTCCCAACTTACTGAGTTCCCTCATAGGTCCATCCAGTGAACTCCTGGTCCTGGCCTGCTTTTTGAGTCTCTGTGACCTCATGAAGCCCCTTTTCTTTCTCTTCCCATTGTCTGTACTGATGGTTTACTAAGTCCACATGTTTCAGTTCTTGGTCTTCACTGCATAGTCCTGCAATTTCTAACTTTTCTGGATGTTCTAACTGTTGCAAGACTGACCAAAAAAATCAGCCAGGAAATAGTCAAGAGGGTAACATTGGTTCTAGCATTTTTGGGTCAACATTGCCACCTAGTGACAAAATAATCCTAAAACCTGCGTTTGACTTCAAACTACTATTGTGATATTTTATTTCAAGATCTTCATGGTGATTATGATTCAGTTTAAATGTATCATGTTGAGCCTGAGAAAATGGAGACCTTTAGACCCAACTGAACTAATTATTGGGCAAATAAACAGCCTGTTATTCCTGATTCACAGAAATCCCTAATTTTTCACTCTTAAGATTTTGGTTACTCCTTCAGTTTTGCTCCCTTACTTTTTAAGAAATCCTGACCTTGGGCAGCCGGGGTTGCTCAGTGGTTTAGTGCTGCCTTCAGCCCAGGGCGTGATCCTGGAGACCCAGGATCGAGTCCCACATCAGGCTCCCTGCATGGAGCCTGCTTCTCCCTCTGCCTGTGTTTCTGCCTCTCTCTCTCTGCGTGTGTGTGTGTCTCTCATGAATAAATAAATAAAAACTTAAAAAAGAGAAAGAAATCCTGACCAAATTTAGCCACTCCTTAGTAGTAATCATAAAGCAAAAATAAAACAGAACCAAAACAAACTAACAAAATTCAATCTCAAATGAACCCACACTATATTACGTTTCCCCTTTCTGATATGCTTTTTAAAATTCTTTGCTTCTTGCCTCAAGTCTCTCTCAGAGGCTTGTCAGTTTATGAGTATTTCTTCTTCTTCCCCTGTTATTTGTTTTTTTTAATTAAATTTTTATTTATTTATGATAGTCACACACACACACACACACACACACACACACAGAGAGAGAGAGAGAGAGAGAGAGAGGCAGAGACACAGGCAGAGGGAGAAGCAGGCTCCATGCACCAGGAGCCCAACGTGGGGATTCGATCCCAGGTCTCCAGGATCGCACCCTGGGCCAAAGGCAGGCGCTAAACTGCTGCACCACCCAGGGATCCCTGTTATTTGTTTTAATGCAGTACAGATTTCAATATGTCCTATGGCATCTAGCAAGGTTTAGATTTTGGTGCAGGTCTTGGGTGGGGTCTGTGACTCTGAATTTCTATTAAGCTTCCCAAAGATGCCCATCCTGCTATGAGGGGGAATGGGGACCACACGTTTAAGGCTTTGTAGAGCAATGGCCAGATTCCCATTAAGGCAAAATCTCTCTTTAGAATGCATCAGCAACTGTGTGTTCTGTTGGGGTGCATGAAGACTTACAAGGGAAATCTCATGTGCCTGAAGCAGCATCGCAGCTGAAGTGGCTGATTCCCTTTTTGGCTGCAGGGGAGGTAGAGGTTGTGAGCAAGGTGGAGGAGCTTTGGCTTGCACCACTTAGGACAAGGTTGGGAAGTTTTCCGGCACACTGCGGTGACCACTGGCCTTCTCTGGGGGCTCCAGGAGAATGGCGTCTGGCAGGTGTCCTCCTAGCCATGCTTCTAGGCCAGACGATGGTATTAGAGTTCAGTCCTAGACTCAGTTGCACACTGAAATCCCCCGAGGAGCTTAAACACAGACTTATATTTTTGGGTCCTATTCCTGGAAAAGTTTTAATAGCTCCCCAGGGGATGCTAACGTGCAGCAAGCCTGAGAACCCCTGCAAACCCAAAGGCAAGTAAGAGGCCAAAAGGATGGCAGTTCTGTGCCCTCTCTCCTTCCTTTCTCCTGGTCACCGGCTCAGTCTGAAACAAAGTCTTGGGGTAGCCCTCTGAGGGAGAGGGGAGTCAGCCTTCAGCTGCTCTGGCTCGCCCTCATGCTCGAAGGCCTCCCTCCCTCTCTGCACCCCAAATGGGTGAGTGTGCTTTAAAGCGAGTCAGGTTCTTCCCCAGTGTCCCCCTCCTTCCCCAGTGTCCTGTGTCCCCCCCCTTCCCCCCGCCCCGGACTCCATGAACTTTGTATTACATTTTAATACCACACCCATTTGTCTGTCTGCTCTAGGTCAGCTGAGGTCATGTGATGATAGGCCGCGGCATCCTGAGGAAAGGGTTTTGGCTCTTACAGGGACAAGCGCTGGATTGGTGTTATCTTCTGGGAGTTATGAATCAGATGCTCTGAATGCTGTTCTTGTGAGGCCTGTGGAGTCAAGAATGTTATCCAGGTTTTTCCTTCAGAATTTTTTGCAGGGCCTCCTGGGAACACTGACCTAGAACTAAAATGGCTCTTGATTTTGAATATAGATTAATTAGGATTAATTTTTTAGGCTGTTTTGACCACTTGTGGGAGTGTGTGTGTCTGTTATACGTATTTATGGATGGATATCTATTTGTGGAATATGGTTAAGAAATATGCTGGAACTTTAAAGAGAAGAAGTAAAACAAATTTCATTGTAAAAAATTGTTGGTTCTGTCGAATTATAGTTAAAGATTAAATGAAAAATGCCTTGCTTCTCCAATTTTATCTTTTTTTCATTAGATTCTTTAGAGAGAGAGAGAGAGATTATAGGAACAGAACATTTTCTATCCTAACCCTCTTGGCTCTTCTGTATTTTTTTTTAAGACTTTATTTATTTATTCATGAATGACACAGATAGAGGCAGAGACATAGGCAGAGGGAGAAGTGGGCTCCCCCATAGGGGGAACTCAATCCGAAGACCCCAGGATCATGACCTGATCCAAAGGCAGATGTTCAACTGCTGAACCACCCAGGCGTCCCAACTCTTCTCTATTTTTGACCCTGTTCACTGGATCTCCTTGAAACGGTTTCCTCTCTGGCTTTTATGGCTTCACTGCCCCCTGGTTCTCTTTTAATTGCTCTAGATGCTTTTCTGTCTCCCACTCTTCTGCCTCAAATGTCAACAGTCCCAGAAATCCATCCTTTGCTTTCTTTTCACTCTCATGTCTCCCCTTGGGGGGGCCCTACTCACTACCTACCCATCCCAGCTATGGTCACCGCTGTGCTGGGGACTCCAACACTGCTGTATGAAGTCCAGGTTTTCCTTCTGAGCAGCAGATTCCTATGTTCTTTTCTTACTGAGCTACCCAGTAAGTCCTGCAGTAGGTAGGTCCTGCAGAAACCTAAAATGCAACATATCTGTCATTCAGTTTGTGAGAGAATGTGCCAGACACACCAGTCTTTATAAATTCAGGAGTGAACAAGATAAATACTGTTTCTCCTTTCATGGAATTTGCATTTTTGTGGTGGAGGCCAACTCCCTTTTGAAGAAAAATAAAGCAGGATGAGGGGATAGGGAAATGATGGTGCTCACATTTTAGGGGACATCAGGGAAGTCTTCCCTGAAGAGGAGCCTTGGAGCCCAGACTTGTGCAAAGTGGGAGGGTCATGGGTTCTTTGCAGGGAGAGCATTCTAGGCAGAGGATTTTCTCCAGATTTGCTTGTTTCCCATCCTCTTGGTTGCTCAAGCTAGAAACTTGGCTGTCCTTATGTATTCCCTTTCTCACCCTACATGCCCCAAATTCATTGGACCTACCGTTTTTGAGACCTAAACATGAAATTGCAAAGATAACTACCAGGTGGGTGTCATCAGAATTATTGTGGGGACGTGAAACAGAAAGATTCAATGTCAGCAAGAGCTTTCTGGTGGGTGGTGGATCATATGTAAAATCAACACCCCGTTCTTTGGTTGTGATGGTGGCCTCCTGTACAATTTTATTAGTGTTCTTTTTGTCTAGAGTGAGCACCTCTCAGTGTGTCATGTATTCTGTAGCCACTATTTAAATAGTTGTTAGTGTCCCTGAGTGAGACACTAAACCTACACTTGGGAAGTCAGAGAGCTGAGGGGTCTGGGACTTGGACTATGGAGTCAGAATGTTCATGTTGTCTCCTCAGCTTGGTTCTTTATCCTCTTTAGCCTCAGTCTATCACTCTCTACAACTGTAGTGGCATTCCTATTAATCTTTAGGAGAGGTTTTGGAAGGTTTATCTAGTCTTTTATTTTGGAGGCTTTTTTTTGGGGGGGGGTAGTCCTATAGTTTTTTTTTTTTAAATGGGCTGCATTTATTTTTTGCCAAATGAATTTTTCACAAATTAATTTTTAAAAAATATTTTATTTATTTGAGAGAGAGTGAGAACACAAATGAGGAGGGGCAGAGGGAGAGGGAGAGGCCGACTCTGGGTTGCACAGGATCATTACCTGAGCCAAAAGCAGACGCTTAAGGACTGAGCCACCCAGGTGCCCCTTGCACTACTGAATGCTGCTATGGGCCAGTTACCGATGATGCAAAGAACAAGACAGGATTTCTCCCCTCCATGAACTTTAGAGTGTGGTAAAGGGAATGAGAAGAAATGAACCAGAACCTCTGGGTTGGGTGTGTGCCAGGCCCTGGTGGCTCTTCGCTCAGCAGCCGCTCTTTCCATCTTGCTGGCTAACAGGGCCTCGATTTAAGAAAGAGAAGATTAGGTCGGGAGGCAGTGATACCCTCAAAGAGGGTGGGCTCTGTTCAAAGTATGAATCATTATTGGTTTAAATCAATTGTGTAATCCCATTTCTCTCTGCCATGATTAGTTGGAATGGCCATGTGGCTGTGTTCTGGCCAATGAGACAAACACCAGAACCTTGGGAAACTTATCTGGAAAGGGTTCCCTCACTCATCGAAACCCAGAGACAGTGGGTAGAGTGCCTCTCCCTCTCTTCTTGCCTCTGAGTGTGGTTTTTGAGGTGAAGGTGGTTAGGCTGGAAGGCCAATATTGGGCATCATCAGGAAGGGGGTAGATCCATGGTGACACTGTGGAACCGCAAAACCAGCCGCACCACTGTCTCCAGGACTGTTGTTCTCCAAGGTAATCGTGGTAACAATCTCCCAATTGTTTCAGCAGCTTTTAGACAGCCATTAATTACTGGCACCTGAAAAAAAATCCTAATGATAGATATTTCATTAAAGTCAGGTACAAATCCTTAAAGAAATGCAGAGTTGAGAGAGGTAACTTGGCCGGAGGAAATGAAGGGAGGTTTCCTAGATGAGGTCAACTTTGAATTGCCTTTGAAAGAACAGGTGGAAATCCACCAGGTAGAAACACAAGGAGCACCCTTCTAGGTGGAGGAGGGCTACATAGACTTTTTAAACTCATTTGTGGTTTTGAGGTATCCCAAATATTTTATAGGTTCTCAGTAGAATGGATTCATGGCATTGGTGGATTTAACATTCATTTACATGTGATCTTTAAAGGTTTTAAATTAAGCATATAATCTGAAACGTTCAGCAACCTGTAATTTGTCCAAGACTTGGGTCAAAACCTTGGCGGCCTTCTGTCTTGGAAGTAGAGTGAGTGGTATGGGCAGTGTGCCAGTTGGAAGAGTGAAGAGCACACAGTGCAGCCTCTCGGGGTTTTGCCCATAACTCAGTAACTTCCACGAAACATTTGAAATTTGCTTTTTTTGTTAATCCTATTTGAGAAGCAGATGCCAAGATGGGATTAAACGGGCTAGGATTTATATTAGGGAGCCACCCTTGGGAGAGAAATGGGGAGGGAGCTGGGTGAGGTCATGAGACTGGGATGCAATCGTAATGCAGGAAAAGGGGAGAAGGAGGGAAGGTCGAGTGGAAGAGCCTAGAGACTGAGTGTTCTAAGGAAGGTTTTGGAAGGCCATGAGGGAAGTCTTACCTCCAAAGTTGCTGTCACAGAAGTCCCATGCCTCCCAGGAGTGGGCCTGTCTAGGTACCCTGTCCCACTCAAAGCATCCAGTGGGAAGCATGACCTTGGTACACAAGTGACAATGGATTTCATGGCACAGCAGCTGGAACTTTGTCTATTGCACTTAGAGGTTGGCAGGGGTGTTCTGCTTCTTTTCAAAAGTTGTCTTAAAAAGAAAACTACTAAGACTGGCTATGGAAGTAAAAGAAAAGATAAAATATTGGTGTATTTCATAGGCAAAGTTCTTTTGGGGGGATCATGAGGCCCTTTCAGAACTTGATTTCAGATATTCTCTGTCCCTAGAAAAATTCCCATGTAGAAAGGAGACTGTGGTGTAGTATGAGCCTTCATCTTAGGTTCCTGAATTCCTAGCTTTTCTGTGGCTATGTTCCCATTAACTGCACTGTGGCCCCTCTACGGCTCTCCAGTACACGACATTTGGACTCCTGCCAATTGCTGGTCCTCCTTCTGGGAGAGACTTATGGGTTTATTTGCAGCTGCAAATAAAGTTTCCCTTGAAAGATACCGCAGCTAAGAGTACCTATGTCTTGCCTTTCTCAGGGACCCTTAGGGACACTTCCCAGTCTTAGATCTCTCTGAATCCTCTCTGAATATTAATTTCTAGAATATCCAAAGGATGGGATTACTTTTATGTTTAGATCTTGACCATTGCCTTATCCACTTGGTTGGTTATGACCTCTTCTCGCTTTCTTATCCCATAGGAGTCCTCCTTTCTAAAATGTGGGGTTGAGAACCTAGACTGTGACCTAGTTTTCATTCTCAATATTTAAGTGTATGTACCCCTCTTTTAAGTTCCTTCCAATCCCTGTGCTCATAGAATCAGAAAAATGAAATATATAATACAAGCATATACACACTCTCAGACATTGTAATAAAAATACATAGGTAGTTGATGCTCATTATTAGGATAGTTATGTTCCATAAAGTCCCAGTGAGCATTGAATTACTGAATATAGGACCATCGAAGTAGGAGAAATCTGCATATATATGTACATAGCTTTCATAGATTATAATTTTAAGTGCAGTAAACAACTTATCCCAGTAGATTTTGTTTTCTTTGTGGTACAAAAGAGAAAACAAGTTTTTAGAAGTGGTAAGTGACTCACCTGAGGCCACCTCACTGATAGGTGCTAGATTTGGGATTCAAACCCCATCCAACTGTCCCAGAGCCTGGGCTTCTTGCACTGCACTGCTCCCTATCCTCTCCACCCTGTGCTCATCCCTTCATATGAGAGCTGAAACCAGCAGGCAGAGTGTTGCTTTGCCCTCTTTCACCTCAGCTGGGAATGTGCTTGTTGGAGCCACCAAAATTTTCACCACCCTCTGGTACTGCGGATGACCAGCATAGCATGTGCATATCGATTTTGGTGTTGCAAATGAATTTGAGCCAGTGGGCAAATCTACAAGTAGGAAATTCTGAATAAGGAAGATTGTACAAGGATAGAAAAAAGTTTAAAGTGTATAAAAGGGCATAAAGTGAAGAGCATATCTCCTTTTCTCCTCCATCCTCATACACCCACATTCTCTCCGTTCCCGGCTCCCTGGTCCTAAGGGAACTGCTGTTATCAGTCGATTATTTGTCCTTTCAGAGGTATTCTTCTAATAGCATCTTGAACAAAATGAGTGGTTAGGGATAGGGGATCTGAATCTGAATCAAAAAACAAGCAAACATGGACAAACAACTTACACTCTAGGCCTCAGCTCCTTGCTATAAAATAGAGGGGATTACGTTGCCTACTAGGCTGGCTGGGAGCATTAGCAGTTTCATTCACATGAAGCACTTGTCATGGTAAAGGGTATGAGTGACATCTGTGAGCTTCACCCACAAGCACTCTGGTCTTCCAACTGTACACACTGCTACTGGAAGGTTCTGATCTTTTTATCCCATTGCCTATGATTGACCCATGTCAATCACATAATACATGTTTCCAGCCTTGGGTACAGTTTCACAGTGAAGAATATGTCTGGAGAAAGGTTCACTAACTGTGCTCATTCTGTGCATCTCAAACCAAAACCCCTTCTAGTTAGAGGATTTGTGAAAAAAGTCATAAAGATTTTTTTTAAGGACTGGTATAAATGAAGGTTTAGCTTCCACTACAGCCAAATCCTGAGATAGAGGACACATTTCTTGATTCAAATACAATGGAATGTATTGCTTCCCCCAGGGTAAGTATCCAGTAATGCCTGAATGTTTTTTCCTTCTTTCAAGTGGAAGTCTGTCCTTAAGTTGAGAATCCATTTCCTCCCAGGGAAACTAGGCCCTCTGCCTTTCTGAGTGAATTTCAGGCATTGATTCTGCTTGAAATGATCTATATGAAATTAATTCCCTCGGGAGAATCAAACAGCTTTTTTTACCCTAGAAATTATCATTATTTTTCAATTATACATATATTTTCACTTACTAGATGTGCCACTGTTGGCAAAGCCTTTAGGAAGGATTTCACACAGGAGATACCATTTACTTAAAAAAAGACAGGGCTTTATCTGATTCAAATATTTCATGGAGTCAATCAAACAGCATATAAGGGATGTAAAAATGAAACAGAAGACCATGCCATGGGGAAATGAGTCTGTGTTTGAATCGTTTATCTGCTTAATTTTCCTGGGCAAAGCTCTCTTGAAGCTTGATTGTTTCTCTAAGAGCTCTGAATACTGGTATTTTCTTGCTTTGTGTATCTTTGGGATTTAATTCCTACTGACTTCAAAGGGAAAAATGATAGCATGATGTAGGTCAAGATTTTGTGTTGAGAGTTTCAGAGGCTTGTTAAAGAAGATAAAAAGCACTTTTGTTTTCTCATTTGCTCAGGATAGTTACATATAAGAGGGAACTCAGATTTCTCATAGTTTTAAGTAAGAAACGGAATACCTAAAATATGCTTATGCTTTTTCTGTATCCTTAAGCTTTTTGTAAGTATGTAGCCACCAAAATACTTGAGTTGAAATCAAGAGAGGTAAAATTGATTCTGGTCATTAAACAAGTCTCAAGACTTTCTGTTTTTGAAGTCTAAGTTTGGGGCTGAAGTTAGGGATGATGGGAGCCTTTTACTGCTTTGCTCCCCAGAATTCCTGACCACAAATATTACTGTGGGTACTTATTGCCTGCCCCCAGCACCAGGATCAAAGTGGGGAAAGAAGCAAATCATTAGATGCTGCCAACTTTATTTCTTCTGACCTAATCAGCTTCACTCCAGCTCATTCTTTCTTCGTAGTCTGTAAGCTCCGCTCTAATTATGCATAAATGCTTTCTGTTTGCAGACCTCGATGAGAGGAAGGGGATATTCTCACTTTTTCATTGGGCTCTGTTTATAACTTAGAAAATTAGTAGATGAAGCATTGTTTTGTTTTTCCATATCTCAATAAATTTGTTCATTATTCTGTGTTCCTCATTATAGTGTTTCCATCCCCTTTGCTCTTAATAGGGAAAAGAGTTCCTACCTGTGCCAAATGATGATTTCTTCTAATCGTGTCAGACTTAGCTGGGAAAAGACAAAGAAAAGGAGAAATATGGCTCTTGTTCCTGGGATGCTTACCATTTGGCTAGCGAGAACACACGTGGAATTATTTGCAGTGATACAGAGGTGATAAATGTGGTTGCGGTTTAGGTAAGTGGTTTTCAGCCTGTTTTTCTGCCACACCATATACGTAAATTGAAGTTCACAGATGTGATGTACACCCATGGGTGTAATCATGGTTAAACACAATTCTTTAGGAAGTAGCTGTAACCCCACCCATACTTCCCTGTTTAAGAAAACATCAGAGCACAAGTGAATCGGCATGCTAGAGTTCAAAGAATATCCTTAAATTTCTTCACATTTATTTAAAAATGCCAATTGGTCAAATACTTTGTTACTTTGTCACTGGTAATGAATTACTTGGAACAGGCTTTAGGACTGACTGCCCACAGAGAAGTAAGAAGTTGAAAGGTGCTGAGTTATGTAATAATGGCTACTTGGTTTCATAATACTATCAGTAGGCTGTGCCCTGCAAAATAATACATGTACACATACAAAGTTCTCAAAGAGCCTGCCAGTACCTCTGTCCGGGGCAGAGGGCAACCTACCAACCTCAACATATTTTCTCGTGATTAACCGTGTTGGGGCTCTAGAGGAACTCTTCACATCTCTTAGCCTGTGTCTTTGATACTCTTGTGCTGGATGCCATGAAACTTAACAGCTGATGTTCCTGCTATCAGAGAATGACATCTACCTGGGCTCCGAAAGAGGTTTGGTTAAAGAAGTGCTTAGATATGCCCAATCTATTCATTCAGGAACAAAGCATCACTTCTCAGTAGCACCTGCACAGCAGCCTGGCCATGTGACTTGTTTTGTCCATTGGAACAATAAGAAGTGACATATGTCACTTCCAGATGGAAGTTTTGACAGCTACTGCGCCTGCCACCATTGCTTTTCTCCTTTGTCCTGAGAGTGGCACTTGCTTCCTGGTTAAGGGTTGGCCTGCAGTGAAGGAGGTGGAGAGTTCAACTAAAATGTGTCTACAAAAAAAAAAAAAAAAAAAAAAAAAGTGTCTGCAACTGACATTAACATGAGCAAAAACTGAACCTTTGTAGTTGTGAACCACAAAGACTGGTCATTTTTTGCTTTGTTTTTAACCAAACATACCTTAGCTGATTGATTTATATGGTGTCACAGAAATACCATCCATTTTATAAAGTTTTAGTTTCGAGTTTGATCTGTCATGTTTCATGGACATATTCCTTAACCCCTAAGAAATTCAGTTTTCTCATCAGCAAGACAGGAACAAAAAAATAAATTTTTCACCTATGCAATGAGAATATTGTAATTGAAAATATATTGTCAACTCAAAAAAATGTATGAGTATATGGAGCAGCTTCTCTAGAAGGGAAACAGTTTTTAGCAAGTGGCAGATCCTCGACCCACAGTCCACCTCTGCTCCTGACTCACTTTGAGATCTTGCACTGTGTTACTTAAATCCTCTGAGCCAGTTTCCGAATATGTAAAAAGTGGGCGTGAAAACTAACTATGCAAGTTTGTTCAGTAGTTACTGTTTGAAAAGTGTCAATCTCAGCGCTTAGCATATGGCAAAAACTCAGTATATGGCAGCTGCTATCACTGTAAGAACGTGGGTTGTTCCACTCTGTTGTATATTCATGGTGTATAATCAACAACAGTATTCAACATTTTCAGCATTTACAGATTTAAAGTGTGTGTGGCAGCTGCTTACCTGGCTGTTTTTCTTTCCTCAAGTCTGATCTCCTTTAGAAGATCATCTTCCCAAACTTGACCCTAGCACATAAAAGGTATTAAATAAACATTAGTTGGATTTTAAAAGATTTGGAGTTTAATTGTGGCTGTTCTAAAATAATAAAAGCTAAGAATTTGGGGCTTTATTTTTTTATCTTGTATTTCTCAAGGTCTGGTCTGAGACCTTCTGGTGTCAAAAATTTGAACAATGAGGTGAAGTGGGGGTGGGTGGGGCAAACTGTTTGTGAAAATGCAGATTCTACACTGTGGAATCAGAACTCTGGGGGGCTTGATGCTTAAGAAATCTGGATTTTTAATAGGAACTCCAGCTGACTTCTATAAATATTGAATGTTTGACAGTTGCTGTTTCAAATGATAGAAAGCTTATATGAAAATGACCTCCCCCTTCACAGGTGTGCAACTAGAGAGCTTGCACACATGTGGATGCAGTGACCTCCAATCAGATTTTAAGAGTCAGTAGGTCTATGGTCGAAGCCAGGAATCTGAATTTGGAAGAAACATCCTTCCCTGTGGCCCACCTACCCCTACTCCCGGTGAACTGTTGCAAGTGTCTAAACATCAAGCTTTGATAAAGAGGAAACTAGCTTCTCTTTTAGAACTATTATGTTTTCTCTTTATTGTTTGGCTCACTGCCCCTTCCTTGTTGATTTCTATATCTTTGCATTTAACTAGAAAGTGTTTGGGAAAAATTTAAAATTCTCTGTGGCTGATTGTACCTCAACTCAGTTGCAATAGTTGGGGAAACATGAATACCCCAAGGTTCTCCTGTGGTTTGTAGTTTTGGGGGAAGAGTCTTCCAAGTGCTTGGAGTTGACTTCACAATGGTCCTGCCTTATTTGTAACTAGGCTCATACGTAGTTAGCATTAATAAATATGTCCTTACTTGAGATGGATCAGTTATGCACCTGTCCCAGGAGTTTGCTTAAATGACATAAATCACAGCAACCATGCCTTTGGTGCTCCCCTAGTCAGCTGCCCCATGGCTCCTTGAAGCTACCAGACTCCAAAGGAGTAGGCAGGGGGCTGTGATAGCAGTGGGGCTTTTAATTCAGGTTTGGCAAAGGGTAGCAGTGAAGTTCTGGAAAAGACTGAGTATTCATCCCTTCTGTTGGGACATCTCCTTTATTAGGAGTGAGGACCCCTGGAGACAAGAGAGCATGTGAGCAGAGTTTCCAAGTTCCTGGAGCAAATTAAAGGCTAAATTTAAGAAATTTAAGTTCGTGACGTAAGAGCATTAAATGGCAATGCTGCGCTCTTTTGAGCAAGGCACCCTGTGTGACCACATGGGTCACAGGCCCCTGCAGCCTTCTTTGAATCTAGGGTTGAATCTTTTTTGGTCATCTCTCAGCAGCACAAAGGGAACTTTGGGATTCTCAGGTTTTTTTCCCACGTGTGATATACCTTTATTTACAAACTGCTTCCTTTTCTTAGGTTTTTAATTTTAATTCCAGTATAGTCAACATACAGTGTTAGATTAGTTTCAGGTGTACAGTATAGTGATTCCACAACCCTGTACATTACTCAGCGCTAATCCTGGTAAGTGTACTCTTAATTTGCTTTACCTATTTCCCCCATGTCCCCATCCCTTCCGCTTTGGCAACCACCAGCTTGTTCTCTGTATTTAAGGGTCTGTTTCTTGGTTTCTTTCTCTTTTCCCTTGCTTGTCTGTTTCTTCAATTCCACATGAGTGAAATCATGTGATGTTTGTCTTTCTTGAACTGATTTATTTTGCTTAGCATTTTATTCTCTAGCTCCATCCATTTTGCTGCAAATGACAAGATTTCATTCTTTTTTTATGGTTGAGTAATACTCCACTGTGTTTATATACTGCATCTTCTCTATCCGTTCATCAATCTTTGGACACCTGGGCTGTTTCCATAACTTGTAAATAATGCTGCATTAAACATAGAGGTACATGTATCCCGTTGATACATGTGTTTTTGTATTTTGGGGTATATGCCCAGTAGTGCAATTACTGGATCATAGGGTAGTTCTATTTTTACTTCTTGAGGAACTTCCATACCGTTTTCCACAGTGGCTGCACCAGTTTGCATTCCCACCACCAGTGTAAGAGGGTTCCTTTTTCTCCACATCCTCACCAACACTTGTTACTTGTTTTGTTGATTTTAGCCATTCTGACAGGTGTGATGTGATATCTAATTGTGGTTTTGATTTGCATTTCCTTGATGATGAGTGATGTTGAGAATCTTTTCATGTGTCTGTTGGCCATCTAGATGTCTTTTTTAAAGAAATGTCTGTTTGTGTCTTCTGTCCATTTTTAAATTGAATTATTTGTTTTGGGGTGTTGAGTTGTGAAAATTCTTTATATGTTTTGGATACTAACCTTTTATCAGATATATCATTGGCAAATATTTTCTCCCATTCAGTAGTTCCCTTTTAGTTTTGTTGATTATTATTATTTTTATTTTGATGTAGTCCCAATTGTTCATTTTTGCTTTAATTTCCATTGCCTCAGGAGACACATCTAGAAAGAAGCTGCTACGTTCAATGTCAGAGAAATGACTGCCTGTGTTCTCTTCTAGAATTTCTATGGTTTCAGGTCTCATGTTTAGGACTTTCATTCATTTTGAGTTTATTTTTGTGTATGGTGAGAGAAAGTAGTCCAGTTTCATTCCTTTGCATGTAGCTGTTCAGTTTTCCCAATTCCATTTGTTGTAGAGACCATCTTTTTCACATTACATATTCTTGCCTCCTTGATGGTATATTAATTGACCATATAATTGTGGGTTTATTTCTGAGTTTTTCTATTCTGTTTTATTGATCATGCATCTATTTTTTTTAAAAGATTTTATTTATTCATGAGAGACACACAGAGAGAGAGAGAGAGCGAGACAGAGATACAGAGACACAGGCAGAAGGAGAAGGAGAAGCAAGCTCCATGCAGGAAGCCCGATGTGGGACTCGATCCCAGGACTCCAGAATCACTCCCTGGGCCAAAGGCAGGCGCTAAACCACTAAGCCACCCAGAGATCCTGATCATGAATCTATTTTTATGCCAGTATCATACAGTTTGATTACGATAGCTTTATAATATAACTTGGAAGTCTGGAGTTGCGAAATTTCCATTTTTGTCTTTCTTTTTTCAAGGTTGCTTTGGCTATTTGGGGTCTTTTGTGGTTCCACACAAATTTTAGGTTTGTATGTTTTAGTTCTGTAAAAAATGCTTTTCGTATTTTGACAAGGGTTTTGTTAAATGTGTAGATTGCTTTGGGTGATATAGACATTTTAACAATATTTGTTTTTCCAATCCATGAGCATGGACTCTCTTTCCATTTCTTGGCATTGTCTTGATTTTCTTTCATCAATGTTTTATAGTTTTCAAAGTACAAGTCTGTCTTTCTTGTCTTTGAGTAGGTTTATTCCTAGGTATCTTATTATTTTTGATGCAAATGTAAATGGAATTGTTTTCTTGATTTCCTGTTGCTTCATTATTAGTGTATAAGAATGTAATAGATTTCTACACGTTGATTTTGTATCCTGCAACTTTACTGAATTCATCACTTCTGGCAATTTTTTGGTGAAGTCTTTAGGGTATGCTCTGTATAATATCATGTCATTTGCAAATAGTGAAAGTTTTACTTCCTACCAATTTAGATTTTATTTTATTTCTTTTATTTTTCTTTGTTGTCTAATTGCTGTGGCTAGGATTCCAGTACCATGCTGAATAAAAGTGGTGAGAGTGGACATCCTTGTCCATTCCCGACCTTAGGGGAAAAGCTCTCAGTTTTTCACTATTGAGTATTATATTAGCTGTGGGTTTTTCATACAAGGCCTTTATTATGTTGAGGTCTGTTCCCTCTAGACCTACTTTGTTGAGAGTTTTTATCATGAATGGATATTGTACTTTGTCAAGTGCTTTTTCTGCATCTATTGAAGTGATTATATGGTTTCTTTCTTTCTCTTATTGATGTGATGTGTCATGTTAATTAACTTGTGAATACTAAACTACTTTTGCATCCCAGGAATAAATCCCACTTGATTGTGCTGAATGATTTTTTAAACATATTTTTGGATTTGGTTTGCTAGTATTTTGTTAAGGATTTTTGCATGTAAGTTCATAAAAGATATTGGCATGTAGTTCCCTTTTTTGTGGTGACTTATCTGGTTTTGGTATCAGGGTAATACTGACCTCATAGAATACATTTGAAAGTTTTCCTTCTTCTTCTATTTTTTGGAATAGTTTGAGAAGAATTGGTATTAATTCCTCATTAAATGTTTGGTAGAATTCACCTGTGAAGCCATCTGGTCCGGGACTTCTGTTTATTGGGAGTTTTTTGATTATGGATTCAATTTCATTGCTGGTAATTGGTCAGTTCAAATTTTTTATTTCTTTCTGCTTCAGTTTTGGTAGTTTTCATAATACTCTCTTAAATTATTTGTATTTCTGGTGGTGTTAGTTGTTATTTCTCTTCTTTCATGTGTGATTTTGTTTATTTGGGTCCTCTCTCTCTTTCTCTTGCTCTCGCTCTCTTTTTGATGTGTCTGGCTAGAGGACATCAATTTTGTTGTTTTTTTTCCCCCCAAAGAACCAGTCCCTGTTTCATTGGTCTGTTTTACTGTGTGGGGTTTTTTTTTGTTTGTTTGTTTTGTTTTTTGTTTTTTTGTTCTATATCATTTATTTCTGCTCTAATCTTTACTATTTCCTTCTGCTGGTTTGAGGTTTGTTTTTTCTTCTTTTTCTAGCTCTTTTTAAAGAAGACCTTATTTACTTGAGAGAGAGAGAGAGACAGAGAGAGCACAGGCTGGGGAAAGAGGAAGAAGGAAAGAGGGGACAGACACCCCACTGAATAGGGAACCTGAAGTGAGGCTGGATCCCAGGACCCTGGGATCATGACCTGAGCTGAAGGTAGATGCTTAACCAACTGAACAGGTGCCCCTTTCTAGCTCATTTAGATGTAAGGTTAGGTTGTTTGAGATTTTTCTTTCTTCTTGAGGTAGGCCTGTATTGCTATAAACCTCCCTCTTAGAATTGCTTTTGCTGCATCCCAAAGGTGTTTGAATTCTGTGTTTTCATTTTTGTTCATTTCCATGTAATTTTATATTTCTTCTTTGATTTCCTGGTTGACCCATTCATTGTTTAGTAACATGTTATTTAACCTTCAGGTATTTGTGGTCTTTTTAGATTTTTTTTTCTTTTTCTTGTGGTTGACTTCTAATTTTAGAAAAGATGCGTGGTATGACTTCAATCTTTCTGACCTTTTTTGAGACTTGTTTTGTGGGCTAATATGTGATCTATTCTGGAGAATGTTCCATGTGCACTCAAAAAGAATGTGTATTCTGTTTTAGGATGGGATGTTCAGACTATATCTGTTAAATCCATCTGGTCCAGTGGTCATTCAAAGCCACTGTTTCCTTGTTGATTTTCTTTTTGGACGATCTGTCCATTGGTATAATGAGGTGTTAAAGTCTCCTACTATTATTGTATTACTATTGGTTATTTCCTTTATGTTTGTTATTAACTATTTTATATATTTAGGTGCTCTCATTTTGGGTGCATAAATATTTACAGTTGCTATATCTTCTTGCTGGATTGTCCTCTTTGTGATTATGTAGTGTCCTTCTTTGTCTCTTGTTACAGTTTTGTTTTAAAGTCTAGTTTGTTTGATGTAAATATTGTTATTCCAGCTTTCTTTTGATATTTGCATCATAAATGTTTCTCCATCCCCTCACTTTCAATCTGCAGGTGTCTTTAGATCTGAAATGAGTCTCTGTAGGCAGCATATAGATGGGTTTTTTTTTTAAATCTACTGTATCACCAATATCTTTTTATCGGAGCATTTAGTCCATTTACATTCCAAAGAAATTTTTGACAGATATATATTTTTTGGCATTTTACCTGTTTTGTGGTTGTTTTTAGAGAGTCTCAGTGTTTAACAGGTGTTGTGGAACAGGATTTCTCTTACTGTTCTTGCATGGATAAAGGAAAACAACTTATTGAACTAAAATAATATTGCAAATCAATATGTTTTGTTCTTTTGCTCTTTAAATTTTTGTTCTTTGTTTTTTTTTTTCATTTTTGTTATGAGCAATGATTACAAAGTGCTTTTAAAGGTCTAAGTAATTCTTCCCTCTCTGAGGAATTTTTTGGTTTTTTTGAGGACTCCCTGCAGAGTTAAATCTCATATGCCCACAGGGTCAACATGGTGTAATTCATCAGTTTCTATGAAGGGAGACCACATTCACATTTGATGTGGACATATAACATTTTCCACATGTGACCGCAAGGCAACCCAAATCCTCCATTGCAGGGGACACGATTATGAGTTTAAATAAACCCTGAGCAAACAGCAGTTGCTGAGGGTAAATAAAACTATGACTGGTAGGTTCTCCTTGCCCTTGAGGCTTCCATTTAATAATTAATATAATTTTGGAAGCCACTTAAAGATACTCCCTGGGGATCATATTGATAGAGCAATGAGATGTACATCTTGGTTTTCCTTGTCAACTTGAATCCACTTCGTGTGCTGTTTCTTGCAAAGTCAGAGTAACATATGATTTCGTGTCTTTTCAAGGGCATGTGGCTATGTGTGTATATGGTGTTCATTGATCGTAGTGTTTTCAGACCTTTTATTATGAATAAAGTCAAAAGAAAAAAATTGTGCCTCTCTGTTTTGTGTACTACTTTTTACACTGCTTGAAATTGCTAGGATACCAAGTAGATTTATAGTTGGAGATGCTGAATGGCACAAAAATAGTCATCTTCAAAGAGAAAATAAATAAGAGAAATATTCTCAGAAACCTTTAGGTTTAGCAGAGATGTCTTCCAAGGGGGTTATTTTCTTCTGTTTGAAAAAGAAGCCAGAATGGGGGTGATTCTGCTCAGTTTTGAAGGGGTCTGACATGTTAGGAAGGAGAAAGTGCTTTGTGTTAATTATGTTTCCCTTCTTTTATTCTCAGTGTATGTTAATTTTGTTTCATTATTTCTTTATTCCTTAGCCATATTACTTGCTATTATCTGACCTACTATATGTTTACTTGATTATTTGTCTATTGTATATCATCCTCAGTAAAAAATAAAATTCATAGTGGCAGGGATCATGTGTTTTGTTCTCTTCTGTACACCTAGCACCTAGCAGAGTGACTGTTGTGACAAGAATAGTTGACAATAGCTAACATTTACTGACTGAGCCTGACAATATTCTAAAGCACTTGACATTTATGTTACTCACTCCTCAAAATAGCCCTTGGAAATAAGCAATATTTCAATTCTCATTTTGTAAATGAGGAAATGAAAGCTTAGAAAAATGAAACAAGTTTCCCAAAACTCACAACACTGGTAAGTGAGAGGGCCATGATTCAGACCCAGGCTGAGTGGCTTCAGCATCTACATCTACCACCTACCAAAGAAGCTTGGCTGCCTTTTTCCTGCTCCCTGCCTCCAACACATAGTAAGCTTTCAATACATATTTTTTTGGATAGATTAATGTTCAACTGAAGTGTGAAAGTACTGTCTCCTTCAGGGGTGGTAGCCATCAAAGAATGAGACAAGGCTGAGCCAAGTTACTGGGAGTGGTTTTTATTCTCAAGCAATCAGGTGTGATTTTTCTCAAAGACAATGTGGAAGCTATTCCCATTCTTCATGCCTGAGCTTCCCCTTTCATGTTCCATCTACCCTCCCCTCACTGATGCGTGGGTTGCCGGGGCCAGGGGCTGCTCTGGGTTCATAGAGACCAGCTTTGGAAGAAGCCTCTCAGGACATATTTGTGCACACATGTAGGTAACTCATTCCCCTGATGTTCTCTGAGTTGGCAGCATTGGCCAGTGTGTCCACAGATCAGTGTCCTGGATCTCGTCACAGGGTCCCACAAATTGTTTAGTCCAAGAAACGTTTGGACTCCATTGACTCATGATGTATTTATTTAATGTCCTTCATAAATAGCTCTCTCTGGGGACAAGACTTCAAGTTCTTTTGTCAAACTAAATATGCTTTGAGATGTGTATGTGTGTGTGTGTGTGTGTGTGTGTGTGTGTGTGTTTAATTACTGTGACTGGGCCGAAAAAGCATTTGCATCAGCCTTAAAAATAGTTCAGTATACAACATTAATTTCCTTTGCTCTCTGTTACTCTCACACAGCTGTTAAATTGTGAGAGTTGAATGGCAGTAAAGAACATTGCTTTAGAGTGTGTGTGTGTGTGTGTGTGTGTGTGTGTGTGTGTATGCATGTGTGGTGTGCATGTGTGCAGGCTTGTGCACCTAAGTGGGCAAAAAAAGGAAGTGGAGGTATATGCTCTATGGCATCCATGCTTCAAATGTCAAAGCACAAAGTTGTTGCTTCAGTTGGGATTGTTAAGCTTTGTAGCTTATTAACACACATAATAGAGGATCATTGTACTTTGCATACTTGGGAGTAGCATGTATCACTTCTACTTGGACATAAAGGTTGCCTTAAGAATCATGTTGCTCACCACAGAAGGCCTTTCCACTAATAAGAAAGTGAGCAAAATAAAAGAGGTCTTTATTTGTGGGTATGTGACAGGCTGAATCTTGCTTCTGTTACCAGGGATGTTGGTTTTATGATAAAGGTGTGATATATGCTCATAAAGGCTGAACAAAGAAATTTAATTTGTGCTTAATAATCAAGTTTTTGATAAATATAGAGAGTACTTCAGATCTCTTCAATACTTTCACACACAAGAGAAGTATGTAATAGTATAAAACTCACTTGGCAATCAAGTACTCTTATTTCTTATCACATATTCTCATATATGAATTTGTGAGCTTTTATTTTGCCTCATATATCTAAAATAGGAAATTCCATTCAAGCTTTTAGTTTATATCAGTGTTTTTGGTTTTTAAGCTATCTTTTTTTACTCTGAAATTCTGGTACGGTGATAAAAGCCCCTTGGAGAGGTAGTTACAGCAGGCATGATTTATCTCACCATCAACTCTATAGGTTTTTGCACTATAAAATCTTGAAATATCTTGGAAACTGTGATGTTATATAAAGACTAATTATAAGGAATAATGTATCTGATTTGAGTCCATGTTAACTATTTTTACCTGCTAAAAGAGGTTATAATGACCTTTGTACAGGAATAAATTCCTTCTAGATTATTATTTAGAGCAACATAGTTCATTAGTTATTTGCAACAAAATGGAAAAAAGATATCTCTTCCCCCTTGGAGTCTACATTTTTGTGAAGGAAATAGCCGATGGACAATAGATGTGATAAATAAATAAAATATACACTAAGTTATGTGGTGAGTGCTATGACAAAACAAGGTAGTATCGGGAAAGAGAAATTAGGAATGGGGATGGAAGATGTATGGCAATTTAGAGTATGATGATCAGATTAGGTCTCCATTGAGAAGGTGGCATTTGATCAAATGTTTGAAGGAGGTAAAGAAACTCCTGTGGATATTTGGGGGAAGAGCATTTTTAGGGAAGGGCAATAGCCAATGAAATGGCCGATGTGTAAGCATACCCAGCATGTGTGAGGAACAGCTAAGAGGCCTATGGGGCTGGGGTGCAAGTGAGTGAGTAATAGGAGTTGAGGTCAGAACAGAGGGGGAGTTGAGTTGTAGGATTTTTTTTGTAGGATCTTTTAGGTTATGTAAGGGCTTTGACTTTTACTCTAAAAGAAAATGGAGCCATTGCAGGATTTTGAGCTGGAGAATAACTTTATCAAGCTTGTTTAAAGGAGAAGTCTGAGTGTACTCTGAACAGCCAAGAGTAGAAGTAAGGACACCATTTATAAGGCAATTATAGTAATTTAGATATCTTAGTTATACTGTGAAACTAGTTACCCCCAAACTGGGTAGCTTAAAACAATAGACATTTATTATCTCACAGTTTCTGTTTGTCAGAATTTGGCTAAGTTGGGTCTTCTGGCTTAGGGTTTCCCATAAGAATGCAATCAAGGTATCAGTTCAAGGCTTGATTAGGAGAGGATTCATTTCCTCACTTTTACTCACAGGGAAATCAGTTCCTTGTAGATTGTTGGACTGTGGTCTTTGATTCCTCACTAGATATTGGTCAAAGAATACCCTGAGCTCCTTGGCCATATGATTCTCTCCAGGACAGCAAACAAGTAAGAAGAGAGAAGGAGAGGGGCAGGGGGAGAGGGAGATGGAAAGTACAATGTTTTCAGACCTAATCTCTAAATGATACTCTTTAGTTTTATAACATATTTGTTAGAAATAAGTCATTTAGTCCAGCACACACTCAAGAGGAAGAGATTGTACAAAGCTGTGAAAATTAGGAGGTGGAGATCATAGCCAGACATTTGAAAAGCTACTTAATAAACTAGGCAAGAGACAGTGCTAGAGTTTTAGCAGTGGAGTTGGTGAGAAGTTGTGGCAAAATACATAGAAAATCTTGGAGCTGTAACCCATGATCTATTCTGTCTGTGACTTCAGGCACCTTGTATAATACATCTAAGTTTTGTTTTTCTATTTTTAATTGAAAGTCAGCTTACTTACCACTATGCAAATAGCTGAAACTTAAAGAGTTTAAACAACTAGCTGAAGTTTACATACCTAATATATGGTGGACCTTGTACCTGGCAATCTTTCTCTATAGTCTTATTCTGAAGAGGACTCTGGAAAGGATAAAGTATCTAAAACTATTAAAAAAATACAACATGCTATACAGATATAAGTAAATCATGGTCACTAATGTGGGTACAATAATAGAAATAGCTTAGTTTTTAAAAATGTTCATTCCAAAAGTTAATGGTGATGTCAATTTTTCTGGGCAGGGAACTTGAGCAGTTCTGGGCAAAAGATGGAGCCCTTCTGCCTTTCCATGTGTCTTGCATATGTTTCTGTGGGAGTGGAAGCAGAAACAACTTCCTGCTGTAGCCTGTTTCTACACAGTATGGCAGCACTTAGATGCTACCCAGGATAAAGCCACATGGATTTTGATCTAGAGCTCTGTAACTGGGGTTAGTGAAGAAAGAATGGTTGAGAACATATGAAAGGTTTGACTCAATGTGGGATTTCTTCTGTTTTTGACTAGAAGACGTGTGACCCTGACAAGGCAAAATGATCTTACAGGACCCTGCAGTGGCATGTATTCTAATTCAAAGTGAAATCCACCAGGGGATAAGAAACTCAGTGTAGTAGTTTAGTGGCTGGGCCAGGCTGACTAGTTGTAGTGTGAGTAGAGGCAGGAGAGTATGCAAACTCACACTAATAAGACAGAATGAGGCAAAAACCTTGATGATAATTGGCTAATGGAGCCAATGGCGGCCATTCTAATATCAATGTAGAAATTCCAGTTTCCTCATAGGTAGTTCTTCATTGTAGCTTTATTTCCTTCCTTTTATCTCACACCATTTGTATCTTATATTTTAAAGGAATTTCTTGTGCCATATAGATGAGTATTGCTTTTATATCTGATCTGACAATCTCTGCCTTTTAATTAGTTTTTAGATAATTTACATTTAATGTAAATGGCAATATGACTAGTTTTAAATTTACCATTTTGCTATTTGCCTTTTTATCTGTACCATCTGTTCTTTCCTCTTTTTCTGCCTTCTTTTGGGTTAATTGAGCATGTTTTAGAATTTAATTTTATCTGTACTATTAATTTTTTACCTATAACACTTTTATATTTTAGAAATTATTCTGGGACTTATACACTTTAACTTAGTACCATTGAATTTCAAATAATATATCTTCACATATAATGTATGACTCATAATAATAGTATACTATTACCTTCCTTTTCCATCCTTGATGCTACTGTTGTGATAAACTATTTCTACATATGTTAAAGACTGTAAAATATACAGTATTATTATTTTTGCTCAAATAGTCAATTATCTTTTAAAGAAATCAACAAGTGAGAAATGAGAGCTTTTTATTTACTAATATATTTACTATTACTGCCATTTCTCATTCCTTTATGTAGATCCCAATTTCTGCCTGGTGTGACTTACCTTCTGCCAGAGAAACATTCTTTTAATGTTTCTTATGCTGTAGGTTAGGTGTTGACTCTCTCAGCTTTTGTTTTTCAAGAAAAGCCTTTATATTGCCTTAATTTTAAAAGAAATTTTCACAGGGTATAGAATTCTAGGTTAACATTTGTTCACTCTTTTAAATTTTTTTGGTAAAAATACATATTGTTAAATTTACTATCCTAACCATTTTAAGTTTGTAGTTAATAGTGGTAAGTATATTTACATTTTTTTGGAAACAGATTTCCAGAACTTTCTCATCTTGCAAATCTTAAACTGTATGTCCATTAAACAAGAGTTTCCTCTTTCTCATTTTCCTCCTCCCCCAAGATCTAAGCCAAGCCCATTTTGTTTTCCATTTCTATGAATTTGACTACTTTATATATCTTTTATAAGTTAAATCATATAGTATTTGTCCTTTTGTGGCTGGCTTATTTCACTTAGCATAAAGTCTTTAAGGTTTGTCCATGTTGTACCATGTTGCAGAGTTTCTTTCCTCTTTAAGGCGGTGTAGTATCCTACTGTATGGGTATACCATATTTGGTTTATCTATTTATTTTTCCATGGACATTTGAGTTGCTTCCATCTTATGGTTATTATAAATAATGCTGCATTGAACATAATTGTGCAAACACAAATTGCTCTTTGAGACCTTGATTTCAGTTCTTTTGGATATGTACCTAGAACTAGGATTGCAGAGAGAGGCATAGACATAGGCAGAGGGAGAAGCAGGGTCCCCATGAGGAGCCTGATTCAGTATTCAATCCCTGGACCCTGGGATCATGCCCTGAGCTGAAGGCAGATGCTCAACTGCTGAGACACCTAGGTGTCCCTTATTTTATTTTTTTGAGGAACTGTCATATGGTATTTAATAGTTACTTCATAATTTTAAAATCATATCAAAAGTGCACAAGGGGCCCAACTTTCCCACATACCCACCAGCACTTGTTACTTTCTTTTTTGTTTTGTTTTATTTAATAACAGCTATCCTGATGGGTTTGAGGTGATATCTCATTGTGATTGTGATTTGAATTTCTCTGACAAGTAGTGATTTTGAGCATCTTCTCATATGCTAAATGGCCATTTGTATGTTATCTTTGGAGAAATGTCCATTCAAGGCTTTTCTTATTTTTTAATTGAGTCATTTAATTTTTATTGTTGTTAAGCTGTACTTCTTTATATATTATGGATATTAACCCCTTATCACACATGCAATTTGCATATATTCTCTCCATTTTGTAGGATACCTCTTCACTCTGTTGGTTCTGTCCTTTGATGAGCAAAAGTTTTTAAGTTTGATGTAGTCCTGTCGGTCTGTTTTTGCTTTTACTTCTTGTGGACATTTGGTTATTCTTTCAACACTCTAAGATGCTCCTTTCTTACCTTCTAGCTTGATAGTTTCTGATGAAAAGTCTTTGGTATTCTTATATTTGTTCTTTGTATTTAATGTGTCTTTTCCCCTCAGGCTGTTTTTAAGATTTTTTTCTGTATTAATGGCTTTAAGAAATTTGATCATGATGAGGTGCCTGAATGGCTCAGTTGGTTAATTGTCTAACTCCTGGTTTTGACTCAGGTCACAATGTTGTGGTTGTGGGATCAAGCTCCACGTTGGGCTCTGCATTTGGTGCAGAGTCTGCTTCAGATTCTTTCTCCTTTTTCCTCTGCCCATCTCTCTTTCCTTAAAATGAATATATAAAATCTTAAAAAAAAAGGAAGAAGGAAAAATTTGATTATGTTATCCTTTAATGTGACTTTCTTTATATTTTTCCTTTTTGGGTTCAACTCTTAAATTTGTGAGTTTATAGATTTTATCAATTTTAGAATATTTTCAACCATTATTTTTTCAAATATTCTTTCCATTCACCTTCCTTTTTCTTTAGAATTCCAATTACATTTATGTTAAAGCTCTTTGTATTGTTCCATAGGTCACTTAGGTTCTGTTCATATTTTTACAGTATTTTTTCTCCATGCTTTTCATTAGTTTCTACTATCTTCAAATTCACTGATCATTTTCTTAAGCAGTGTTTACACTGCTGCTTATTCCATCTAACAAAATTTTTATTTCAGATATTTTTCATCTGCTCTACTATTTTTTTTCTTGTTTATGGTTCATATTTTCCTGCATATTCATGTCTAGTAATTTTTGTTTGGATCAGATTGTAGACCAGGTTCATCTATATGAGTCTTTTTAAAAAAGTTTTTAAGAGCAGATCTAGAGTAGTCTTTTTACCAGAACTAATTTAACTTATTTAAATTTCCAAGGTGTGGCTTGTCAGTGGTCTCTACTACATATACCTCATGTAGTCCATGAGGTCTCTGTACTCTGTCTGGTGGGAAGTCAAACTATTCCTGGACCTATGTGAACTTCAGAAATTGTTTAACTTCTAACTCCTGGTACATTTTTTATTCTTAGGTGTTATTTTTTTGTTCTGCCTTATGGTATGTAAGTACATATTGATATTCCATCATAGAACCTATTCATATTTCTAAAACTTTTTATCTGTGTAGCTCCATTTTTTGTAGATATTCTAGGAGCATATTATACCCATCATGGCCTCCTGAACTCTGATCCCTGTCACCTCCACTCAGTGAGATTACAGTTTTGATTTATACCCCCTGCTCAGCACTTTAGAAAATGCCTTTAGGCAGAAAGTCTTGACAAACATAAGGCTCATTTCATTTATTTACTTTTCTCTCTGAGATCACAGTTCTCTGTTGCCCGTTGTCCAGGTCTGAAAATAGTTATCCCTTATATTTTGTTTTGCTTTCTGGTTATTTACAGTGGCAGGATAATTCCAGACTCTGTTACTTCCTTATAGCCAGAAGCAGTTTTTCCTTAACTGTATTAGAAGCTCTCCTCTTATAGATTTTATGTACTTCAATTATAGGGACCTGGCAATGGAAGCCATTTAATAAAGAATATCTAAAAGGGTTGAACCAATCAATGAAGGCAAGAATTAGGTTGAACCACATACAATTGATAATATTTGGATAATTTTTAACTTATATGACTAATATGGTTTCACTTTATACATTTCTAATTGGATTAGCCAAGGAGAGCAGACTCAAGACTCAAATAGAGGCAATACATTTTCACTGTGATATCTCAGCCAAGGATGAATTCTTTGTGTTTTAAATGATGTTTGGGATTGTGCATCTGGAAATCTTGGGACACTTGTGTTGACATCATTCTCCAGACAAAGTATTCTGGGTTTGTCTTTGTGAACTTCGGGTTTTTAGGATTATCTGTGTTTTTTGTTTTGTTTGTTTTTGTTTTGAAAGGAGGACTCTTTCTCTGATTGGGTCTATAGTTGATTAAAGAAGTATATCCTTCTTCCTCATAGGCTCAATTGAGTTCTGTCCCAAGACAAGATGTTTATAAGAGGAGACTTCAGTCTTGTTCTCTGCAGCATAATTAAGCACTGTGACCCAATCTCTTTGATCTGGGGTGGGGCTCTAAGCAGGATTGTGGTTGAACTGTTTGTGAGGAAAATGTTCCAAGGACATGTGAATGTTGTTGGCTGTTGGATTTGTGGTTGTGACTGCAAGAAGAAATGGAGGATTTGGGGAACTATGATGGAGTGACAAGACTGTATTGTTGTCTCATGTTAAATGCTCAAAATGGTGAATTAAACTTTGTAATTAGTGCCACAGAAGATTAAGGAAAATCCAAGCTATTTTATTTACAGATAATTACCAGTTGTGGTTTTATTTTTACTTTTTCATAATTTCATATAATAGAGACCACTTCACATGTATTTATAAGAAAAGGTGTTTTATGGGTAACAGATTGCAGTGGATTTTATTTAGCATTATAGGATACTTGCTTATAAGGATTATTTTTTGAGGTTTCTTCAAAAGGTATGATTGAGATGACACATGGCCCAGTGGGTTTGTCTTTGTTCTCAGAGTACAAAGACTCTGAGACATTAGTCACCCCTAAATGTTGACATTAGTGTATATCTAATAAGGTTGGAGAGAAGATTATTATCGGTTGGATTTTGGCCTCCAAATTTATATTTTGGAGTTCTAATCCCACTACACCAATATGTGTTCTTATTTGGAGATAACCCTTTTCCAGAGTAATCAAGTTAAAGTGAAGTCATTAGGGTGGGCCCTAGTCCAATATGACTGGTGTCCTGATAAAAAGGAAAAGTTTGGACAAAGAGGTATATAGAGGAGAGATCATATGAAGAGACATAAGGGGAAGAGGGCCATCTATGCAGCAAAGAAAGAGGTGTGGGAGAGATCCTTCTGTTACATGCTCAGAAGGAACCCATCCTGCCAATATCTTGATCTCAGATTACTGGTCTCCAGGACTATGAGACAATAAATTTCTGTTGTTTAAGCCACCCCATGTTTGGCGCTTTTTTATAGCAGCCCTACCAAACTGACATAAGAGTCTGTGCAGAACTATGTATTATAAAGTGACCATTGGTAGGAGGAAGAACCATACAAGGAGCAGTGGACCACCATGAAGTTCCTTGGACACTGGTAGATGGTTAGATTGGGTGGGTTAGCAGTCCTTGTTATTATCCAGTGTCTGGATGGATACAAATGCCACCTAGATTGAGCAGATAGGCTGCAGGCCTAACCACAGGTTTACTAAGAGCTTATTATTTTGTGCTTGTTTGTGAGTGATTTAGAAGAAGAAGTAACTAAGACTCGCATTTTCTGTGTGAGTTTTGAGGGGATTTGATGGCTTCAAAAGTGATTTTTTGGAGTGCATAGATGGTTTGAAAGAAGAACACATAAATTCTCAGAATTTTGCCATTGGCACTTAAGAAACTTAATATCATCCTGGAATAGGATTATTTTATATTCTGCTCTTCTGAAGCATTATGAAATGTATGGAACATGTGTAAATCTTATTTTAGTTAAATATTTATGACTTCTAATGCTCTACCCTATTTGTCTCTCCTCTCTCTCTCTCTCTGAATTATGTGGGTGACAGTGTAGATTTTTTGATTCCTGACTCATCCTTTTACCTACTTGCTCTTTTTTTTTTATATTGAAAAAATTTGCTGCAGTTGAAACTATCCCAATGTACAAAACAAAGAAGGAGATCCAAATATTACCTCCCAAACAATGAGATCTTTTTTTAAAGAGTGGAAGTAAAAAGTCCCAAGACACTCAAGTGAGCAAGTGAGTGAGGCAGCTGGAGGGGCCCCAGGCCTGTCACCAAGTTGTTACAATTGATGCCCTTCCCCTTATTCTGACCATGGTGTAATTTAAAACTCACTTGGTTAGTGCTTCTTGACTTGATTACAACAGTTCCCAGGCTGTGAGGAGTTAAGCCAAAATGGTTTCATTAATTTGCCTTCTCCCTGAAGATTTTAGGCTTGCTGTTTCAAAGAAAGCTAGATACCACAACGGGCCAACTATTTGGTGAGAAGTTTCTCCTCTGGGAGAAAGCCTTTTGCTTAGATTCCAGTCTTTCAAATGTCAAATGTTACTCATCCCCTCTTGGGTTCTTGCAAGCATGTGTAGTCCTTCTTTTTTTATTTTAATTTGAGAACGTTTGCTTCTACTAGTAGTAGCTCAAGGAACTTTTACTTGCTGTTTGAAATCTAACCCTGGTACACAAAAGTATGACTAATTCTCTTTACTGGAATTTCAATGTTTTCATCAAGGCCACAATTTCCATTTCCAATTTTATATAATAAGGGCAACATACCAACTGGCAAACACAATCTTTCTTTTTTTGTTGATGTACATCAAAATATCTACTGTGTTACAATAAAAAGGGAAGTTTCATAATGGTGATTTTTGCAACTGAAAAAAAAAAAAAAACTGTGTCCAAGTGTATTTAAAGAGAGGAATGCTCATGATTTGAGTATCTAGTTGAGATATTTACTTGATAAAGTACTTAAAGTTAACCTTTTAGCTGTGTGTGTGTGTGTGTGTGTGTGTGTTTTGGTCTTCTGAACAGCAAAACATAAGGTTATCTCAAGGTGAGAGGAATGGTATATATACCGGAGTCATGGCCAATGGAAAGATTTTAGAACAAGATACAAAAATCATGCCAGGGATCCCTGGGTGGCTCAGCAGTTTAGCGCCTGCCTTTGGTCCAGGGCATGATCGTGGAGTCCCGGGATCGAGCCCCACATTGGGCTCCCTGCATGGAGCCTGATTCTCCTTCTGCCTGTGACTCTGCCTCTTTCTCTCTGTCTCTCATGAATAAATAAATAAAATCTTAAAAAAAATCATGCCATACCAATGACTTAGTTTAGCAATTATTGTAATGGCCAATGTAAAGATGAAAGAATATCAGCTAACCAAAACCAAATTTTTGTCTTTTTCCACAGCAATCCTTTATCACTTCCTTATGTTGTTAATGCTCCAAATATGGATTTTTGGAATGCTGTTGGGAAGAACTCATATCCGGAAGCTCTGGTGGAATGAGATGAGACTTACTCACCAGACAGCTCTTTTAAGGCAAGATCTGACTAGTTTCAAGAAAATAAAGATACTAATTTGGGATGGCCTAAGAGTATCCCAAAACCTTTTGCTCAAAAGAATCACCTGGAGATTTAAGAAAGTATAGATCCCTAGATCCCATTCCCAGAGTTCCTTTTTCAATGGGTCAGTAGATACCTACATTTTTTTTTTAAATAGGCTCCATACCCAGTGTGAAGCCCAAACAGGGATTTGAACTCATAAACCTGAGATCAAGACCTGAGCTGAGATCAAAAGCCACCCGGGTGCCCCTGTATGACCTAATTTGTTTCCAGATTATTCTAGGCATAATCATGATAGAGAACCTCTGGCCCCAGCTGCCAGTTTGTGTAACTGTGGCAGCAAAGAAATTTTTCTGAATTGTTGGATCACCTATGTAGGGTCTGCTGAATTTGGCATGTAAAGGCAAAGCTCTTTTCTTCTTTGTTTAATCTATAGATCAGCCCCACATCTCCCATTGTTTGTATGGCTTCTTTGATTACTTGTGGAGTCATTCATGTGTCAATTGACAGGTGATCAGCTGAGATCTTCCTTGGAAAAACAATGTCCTGAACCTGGTTGAATAACAGAAACACCTGTGGAGCTACTTGAAAATATGTTTTCTCCAGACCAGAATCATGATCTTAGGGAGACGTCTAGACCTCCATTCTTATGTAAGTCTTATAGTCAATTCTGAAAAGCAATTAATTTTGAGAATCTGAGTTATACTAACAGGGAGAAGTGCTGATTGCCTGGTTTTAAGTACTAATTGAAGCTGAATTGCCTAAACAGAAATCATATTAATTTGATTAATATGATTAAATTGTTAATTTCCCTGTTTTATGATTAGCTTCTAATTAGCATTTAATTAGTAGATATTTATAATAGTCTTATATCCTAGTGAGAAGGGCAGGAGAGATCTTTAACATTCAAAGTATGTAAAAGCTTTCACATACAGTTTAAGGAGACTCTTCAAGTATGGGTAGAATCTGAATAGGCACTGGAGTTACATGCAGAGAATTCTGGGTGAGCTGAATGAATGAATGAAGTGACTGGGATAGAGAATAGAATTCCATGCTCAGGGACAGTGTGTTAATCGAGCAAAGCATATATGATGGAAAATAGTGGAATGTAAAATTGCACAGAATGAATTGGGGTCTGGGAAGTAGCTTGAAGTTTCAGAAGCTTAGGAACCATTGAAATATTTTTTATGTGTACACAGGAATAAAGTGCTAGCATTTTATTTTGGGAGAGTGTTCAGAAGTTGGCAAGGCAGGGCTGTGGCATAATACAAAGTGAGAAGAGGGAGCTTGATCTAGGGTAGTGGCTGGGGAATAGGAGGACTGATTTGGTAGACGTATAGAAATAGCCAAAAGAAAGCTATTTCCTTTGCAGCTTATTTGGACATTTTCTGTTTAAGGAAAGGTCATATCATGCAGAAAGCATCCAATAACTCTTACAATTGCAAAATAACTTTGATCAAATTGACTGCTTGTTTAAATGGTTGGCAAAGACATCTAGATGTAGCATTAATGAGATTTTTGATTATGTCCATGGGCAAAATTTTTTCAATTTAGTGAGTGTATAGTCACACTAGTTTGTTGTTTGTATAGCAAGCAGACAACCATTTAGATATTTGAATATATTGTGAATAAGCAGGTAAGAAAAACAAGTATAATTAACTTTAAGCTCTTTGAAAAAAATATTTATTTATTTGAAAGAGAGAAAGAGAGTGCATGTGAGCAATGGTGAGATGCAGAGGTAAAGGGAGGATCTCAAGCAGACTCCCTGCTGAGCATGGAGCGTGATATGGGGTTTGATCTCATGACCCTGAGATCATGACCTGAGAAGAAATCAGGAGTTGGACGCTCATCTGATGAGCCACTCATGTACCCAACTGTAAATTTCTTTGACTAGTCTTTTTTTTCCCATTACGCATTATGTTTGCAAACATTTAATGATTCTATACACACGGAGTAGTATTTGACACAGATTCAAAAGACAAAGATCCTGGCATTTCCTGGCTTCCTCACATCCTGCCCCTACTTGTCTTTAAGGAGCCATTTCAAAAATTACCTTGTGGGTGAATCTTTCCATGGATGCTCCTTCATTTGCTTCTCCTCCAAATTAATGGCTCCAGTTGCTCCTCACTCCTGTTCTCTCACTCCCAGAGTCCTGATACTGAAGGACTCAGTCAGCATAGGCCTTGGGCTCAAGGCAGCAGATGGGCTATGTAAAAATCAGAGGACTCCTTCTGCTACCAGAGTGACGTAAGGAGACTTAGACTGGCTGGGGTGGAACCCTAGAATCTGGATATCTTGGAGCAGAATAGAGAAGCAACGAGAGTCAGAACAGCCTTGGAAAAATTTGCTTTCAGATGCACACTTGTCAGGTCCCAAGTGTACAAAGTGATTGGAAAGTATGAAAGTAGCTACTTCATACAAATAGACTTCTTGTGCATTTCCACAAACATTCATAGGCAGATTTCAGAAATATACCACTGAATGAAGCTAGAATAGTCTTCGCCCTTACAGAGATTTGCCTCAAAATGAGGTCATTTTAAGAAAAAAAAAAAAAAGCAAGTTTAGAATCTATACCAATCCGTTATGTTTTTGACCCTATACCAGTCATGTGGGAATAACTTGAATCTTGCTAGAAGCAAAGCATTCCGACTTTATTAGATTCAATACTGTTTCTTCATGTCTTTAAATATGAAAATGAAATTGAAAGGTAGATATATCTGAGCATCGCAGATACAAAGTGCCACCTTTAAAACTCAAATAAAAACTATAGGATGGGATTTTCTAATGGCTCAGGGGCTTTTTCTCAGAATAACTGTCCAATTTCACTTGTAATTTTTGAAATTCTCTTTGGAAATCCCAAGAGTGCAGTGTTATTAAGTTCAGAAATTTCTTATTTTAAGTCTCTCTCCAATCACTTAGTTTAAGTCTCACTGCAGTCATTTTAATCAAAATGTTAAAAATGGCTTCAGTTATTATGAACAAAACAGGGAAAAATAATTTCAAATACAGTAAGACCAATTTGAATTTTCCTTAATGAACCATGAAAGCTTCTATCTGGTTGTGAGACTCTTGACTGAGTAACAGCTGGAGATTAGACTTTACACTCATACTTAGATTAATTGAATCTAATGTTAATGTATCTAATGTGGCTGCAGTTAAATAGAATTATAACTTGTCCATGTAATAATGCCTTTTGTCTTCCTGATTCATCTGTGAACTCCTTCAATTCCTCCTTCACTCAGGTATTTGCTCCTCCATGGGGAAGAGAATGGTAGGAGATTCAATCCCAGCAGCGTGCTCCTTTAAAGCTTAGGTTATTTTGGCAGGGAAACATTTGTTTCTTCCTGACCTATGCATCATTGTCTCTCCCAGGAAATAAATTCACTGGACATATAAGTGGTTTGCTGGAAGATTCATTATCATGGTGGTCTTTCTACTCTATACCTTGGCTACACGCTTAACTGGAATTCAAGCCTGAGGTTAGGAGAGAGATGCTCTTCACCAGCCTTTGAGGATGTCTGACCTAAACTTATAGCAGCTTTCCCTTAAATAATCAAGCTAAATTAATAGTTTGATATTTTTGAAAGAAAACAAAGGTTAAGCAGTTGAAGTTTCTGCTCTGAGAAACTCCCCAAACCGTAAGCGCATCTAGCAGAAGTTTCATGTTTTATCCTTCTCTTTCTGGAAGGATGTTAAAAACTGGATAATACTGTATTAGAAGGGAAATTCACATTTTGGGTTTAGTTTCATAGTGCAACATCTGGTATTTATTATGGGTTCACCTGAGGCTTATTTTATTATTATTTTTCACAATACAGTTCCCAGTTTGAAAGATCATTTAAGACATTGACTTTTGACACTGTTAAAGCTCCTTTTTCCCTGGGCAGTACTGTTAATATCAGATATTTGGCTTTTTTTTCCCCTTCCAGTGCCAAAAACTCCCAGCAGATGTCATTGTAAGTCAGATTTGTTTAGCAAGACTTTTGAAAAAGAGCAAGTAGAATTGTTGCGTGTAGCAATGATATGTGTATTGGGTACTGGATTCACTTCATTCTAGTCTCACCAGGATGGGGTTCTTATAAAAATATAAAGAGACTCCTGGGATTCTTGCCTGCCTTTCCATAATGTGGGAGAATTGTTTTCCTTTGGTATAAATTAGAGAACAAAGAGCCACAGCCTTGCACCCAAACCTTTCCTGGGCTGCCCAGCTCAGCACGAACATGGCTGTGCTCTTTGTGGTACAAAAGGGCAGCAGGGGAGGAAACAGTTGCTAAAGCACATAGGTAGGAATCAAGGGGGTTGGGATTTAAGATGAAGAAGCCTCACTGATTCTAGACCCCCAAAGGGAAAACACAGATGGGCAAAAAAAGAGAGAACATGCTGGTTCTTATTGAAAAAAAAGAAAAAAAAGGCAAGAGTGAACTGCTTGACTTATTTCATGACTCTCAAATGCAGGTGGGGAAGTTTTCACAAAGGGAGGCCCAGACATAGTGACTTATCTGCTATAATGTAAATAAATGTGAGTCTAAATTCTCATTAGTTTCCACCTTAGATATATAGTAATAATGTTTTTCCAGCTTTATTGAGGTATAATTTGCAAAATGGTATATATTTAAAGTGTACAACATAATGATTTAATATGCATATACATTGTGAAATGGTTACCATGATTTAGTTGATGTATCCATGACCTTACATAGTCACTTCTTTTGTTGTTGTTGATAGTGAGGATGTTTATTTACTCTCTGCAAATTTTGAGTATACAATACAGTATTATTAACTGTAGTCACCAGGCTATGCATTAAACCCCAGAACTTCATTTATCGTATAACTGAAAGTTTGATCTGTTGATCGATATCTCTGTTCTTCCCACCCCCAACCCTGACATACTGTTTTACTCTTTTGTTTCTGTGAGTTCAACTTTTAAAAAATGTTTTAGACTTTAAGTGACACTGAACAGGATTTGTCTTTCTCTGTTTAGCTTCTGGTTTATGTCACGTGCCTTAATTCCTTGCAGGTTCATTCATGTTGCTGCAAATGGCAGGATGTCCATCTTTTTATAGCTGAATAATATTCTATTGTGTGAGTGTGTGTGTGTACACATGTATGTGTGTGTACACACACACACTCACACACACTACATTTTCTTTATCCATTTATCCATCAACAGACACGTAGGTTGTTTCCATGTTTTGGCTATTATTAATAATGTTGCAATGAACATAGGAGTATAGATCTCTCCAGAGTGTACAAGGGTTGCCCTCCCCTCTCTTCACATCCTCATTAGCATTTATTATCTCTTGTTGTTTTGATAATAGCCATGCTAACAAGTATGAGGTGATATCTTATTGTGGTTTTGATTTGCATTTCCCTAATAATGATGTCGAGCTTCTTTTCATGTACTTGGCCACTTTTATGTCTTTGAGAAGATGTGTATTCAGGTCCTTTGCCTATTTGTTAATCTGGTTGTTTTTTGCTTTTGAGTTGTATAAGTTCCTTATATATTTTGATATTAATACCTATTGATAAGTGGTTTACAAATATATTTTCCATTCCATAGGTCTTTGCTTCTAGGAGGTTATACATTTGTTTTAGGTTGTCCAATTTCTTGGCATATAATTGTTCATAGGCCTTTCTTAATGATGTGTTTTTGTGTTATTGTTTGTAGTGTCAACTCTTTCATTTCTTATTTATTTAAATCCTTTCTCCCTTTTCCTGAGTCTAGCGAAGGGTTTGTTAATTTTGATTTTTTTTTTTAAAGCATCTCTTAGTTTTGCTGATCTTTTCTGTTGTTTTTCTGGTCTTTTTTTTTTTTTTTTTTGAATAGATTTTTTTAAAAAAAGATTTATTTATTTATTTTAGAGAAAGAGAGAGAGAGGAGAGGCAGAGGGGAGGGAGAGAGAGAATTTACATCAGACTTCCTGCTGAGCATGGAGTCTGATGCAGGGCTCTATCTCACCACCGTAAGATCATGACCGGAGCTGAAGTCAAGAATTGGAGGCTTAACTGACTGAGCCAACAGGTGCCCCTCTGGTCTTAATTTCTCTTATCTCTGATCTGATCTTTGCTATTTCCTTCTTTCTGCTGATTTTGAAATTAATTTATTCCTCATTTTTAGTTCATTGAAGTATAAGGTTAAGTTGTTTATCTGAGATCTTTTTTCTTAATGTGTTTATCACTACAGACTTTTTTTCAGAAATGCTTTTGCTACATTCCATATATTTTGGTATGTTATGTTTTTATTTTCATTTATTTCAAGATTTTTTAAAAAACATTTTATTTATTTATTCATGAGAATACACAGGAGAGAGAGAGAGAGAGAGGCAGAGACACAGGCAGAAGGAGAAGCAGGCCCCATGCAGGGCACCCAACGTGGGACTCAATCCCGGGTCTCTAGGATCATGCCCTGGGCTGAAGGCAGCATTAAACCACTGAGCCACCTGGGCCGCGCATTTCAAGATTTTTAAAAATGTTCTTTTGATTTCTCCTTTGACTCGGTTGTTCAGGTGTGTGTTGTTTGACTTCAACATGCTTGTGAATTTTCCAGCTTTCCTGGTATTATTGATGTTTAGTTTCATATCATTGTCGTAAGAAAAGATACTTGATATGATTTCAACCAATTTGTTAAGACTTGTTTTGTGATCTAGTATATATATGAATTATCCTGGAGAATGTTCCATGTATACTTAAGAAGAACATATATTATGGTGGTGTTGTTGGATGGAATTTTTGGTATATGTCTGGTTTTCTGATTTAAAATATACAGATTCATGGTGTTTTCTGAACTTGAAGAGGGGAAGTCTACTTTTTAAAGCTATGTTACAGAATTTAACTTAGCTTCCCAAATCACTGAAGATATTAAAAATAGGTACATGTGTAATTCTAACCTTACAAATTAGTAAAATTATGAAAATTAGTGATGATGGTGATAACAAATTATATTTCCTTGGTTTGCTTCCATCAAATTTAATTCTAGAGTTGTTCATGGTTTAAAAAATCCTAAGATAGGAAAGAACTATCTCGCAAAGGATGAAATTCCTTTTGAGGTTTTGAGGTGACAGTGGTGGAGGTGGCAATGGAAATGAAGAAAAGATGATGGGAAGAGCAAGAGAAAGGGGAGAAAAGTAAATAGCTTGCTTACAAGTTGAAATAGCACTTCTTGGAATGAAGTGCATTGCACTTAGATTTCTTTAAGACTCTACTGGGAAGATATTTGCTCATTTGCATTGCTAGTTAAGTAAAATAGAATAATAATAAGTGCTGATGATTTAAAGTTTAGATCTATACAAATCCTATCTAGCCATCATTTAAAAAGATTTATTTATTAGAGAGTGTGAGGGTGTGCACTTGCAGGAGGTGGAGCAGAGGGAGAGAATCTTCAAGTGGACTCCCCACTGAGCGCAGAGCCTGATGGTGATGAGGGGGGACCTCCATCCTAAAACCCTGAGATTATGACCGGAGCCAAAACCGAGAGTCAGATGCTCAACTAACTGAGCCACCTAGGTGCTGCTCCTTCATAGCCATTTTTAATTAAAACTTTCTCCCTCTCAAGCATCTGGTCTTATAAAGGAAAATGATGCGATCAACTTGAGAATGACGATTTGAAGGGGCACTCATCAGAATAAATATATCCTGTGATAAACAGAGTAAGTGGAAAACCAAATTCCAATTACCATTCATTGTCCATCAGAGAAATTAAAGATAGTGGGTATGTGTAATTCATATATCAAAGAAGGCAGCATTTTCTAAGAGGATAAGAGTAATTACTTCCATATAACTTAAAGACTTTTTCCATTGCTGAATTTAAGCATCTGGGGAGAATTCCCTGAGCAACTTAAGGCATATTTGAAGATGGGATTGGTCTTTGAGCTTCATGGCCACATGCCAAGGTTCTAACTGCTGCCTTTCCCTGTCAGTGGGATACCGCTTTGGGGTGAGATCTTACATAATCTTGGCAGAGAGCCCCTCATTTTCTGCTTCTGGGTGAGTTGCTGGAGCTGGATTGTTGGTATTCCTGGACTTTGTTCCAGCCTCAAACATAATGATCCTAGACAGTCTGGGGTGGGGAGAATGAGTGCTAGCTTCTAAAAACTATTTTGCAAGTCAGTCAGCTCAACATGCTGGAAAGGGTGCTGAGCTGGGTGTTAGGAGAGTTTGGTTCTTAACCTAGTTCTGCTTCATTGGGTGATCTTGGCTCCCACAATTCAAGCTGAGGCCTCCTTCTTCTAGGCTTAGGAATGCGGACAGAACTTTTAAAAACTTTTTGGAGAAAAGCTAAACCTTAGTTGCATTTTCTTCTTCAGGAATCCCTTCTAGGGTTTTTGAAGCTTGTTTTGGGGGGAAAAAAGTCAAACTAAAATCCAGTTTATGTGTTATATTTTAGAGACCTTGATTCTAATACGTATACTGGCAATCTGCTTTGTCATTGAAGAAAACAGGGCAAAGATGGGCTGAATTTCTAGACCACAATCAGGGCTTGAAGTGATAATAGAGCCTCAAGTAGTTGAAGTTTTGTTTCTGTTATTTTTTTTAATCTCCTCCTAAGAGATTCCCCATTTAGATTGCAAAGAATTTTTGCCATGTGATTTTAATGTGTTTGAAAAGATGAGACTCTGATAAATGAAGCACTGGCTCCAGATACAAAGCTGTTGCTGACCAGGCCATTCTGCATTTCAAAGAAGCCTCATATAGATTTTTTTCTCTCTTTTTTTTTTTAGATTTTGTTTATTTATTTATTCATGGGAGACATACAGAGGCAGAGAGACATAGGCAGAGGGAGAAGCAGGCTTCCTGTAGGGATCCTGATGTGGGACTCGATCCTAGGACCCTGGGATCACAACCTGAGTCAAAGGCAGATTCTCAACCACTGAGCCACCCAGATGCCCCTAGATTTTCTTTTTAACTTAAAATACTGTTATTCCAAGAAATGAATAGTAAATTCTCTGGGCAAAATGTAATAAAAGTCAAGATGAATCTACCTATGTTTCTTTTTCATTTTCTTTTTCTTTTTTTACCTGAAGGATTACAGACATTTTGGTACCACCTTCCACCAATACAACTGCTACATACAGTCTAAAAAGGAGAAAAGTCTGACTTTCTGTCTGCTGCTGCAGACATAATAATAGCGATGATAGTGTCTAACACACCTAGAACCCTGTAGGTACCTGATGACCAAGCTCACCAGGCTCACTAGGCTCTGTAGTCCGCATACCTTGTCTTTAATTCTCATAGGCTCCTGGTGAGGAGGTCTTATTATTAGCCATGATTTACAGATGAGGAAACTGAAGCTTGAGAGATTAACTACCTTGTTTAAAATCTTCTAAGGTTACCAATCATTTTATATTTTTGAGGTTTTTAAGAAAGATTTATTTATTTACTTGAGATAGAGAGAGGGAGAGAGAGAAGGCATGAGTGGGAGGGACAGAGGGTGAGGGAGAGAGAATCCCAAGCAGACTCCACATCAAGCAAGGAGCCTGATACAAGGCTCAATCTCATGACCCCAATATCATGATCCAAGCTGAAACCAAGGGTTAGATGCTCAGCCGACTGAGCCACCCACATGCCCCTCTTTTTAAAAATTTTAAGTCTACATTTACCAAGCATTCTTTTTATTATTATTATTATTTTATCATAAGTGTAATATTTAATCCCCATCACTGAATTTGTCCATTTCTGCCACCCATCTCCCCTCTGGTGACCATCAGTTTGTTCTCCATAGTCAATAGTCTTATTTCTTGGTCTGCCTCTCACTTTTTTCCTTTGCGTGTTTGTTTTGTTTATTAAATTCCACACAAGTGAGATCATACAGTATTTGTCTTTCTCTGCCTTATTTCCCTAGCATAATACTTTCTAGATATAATCATGTTGTTACAAATGGCAAGATTGCATTCTTTTCTATGGCTGAATAAGTTCCATAGTATCTGTGTGTGTGTACACACACCACATCTTCTCTATCTTTTCACCTATCCATGGACACTTGGGCTGCTTCCATAATTTGGTTATTGTAACTAATACTGCAGTAAACAGGGATGCATGCATCCCTTTGAATTGGTGTTTTTTGTATTCTTTGGATGAATACCCACTAGTGTGATTGTTGGGTTCTAGGGAAGTTCTATATTTAATTTTTTTGAGAAACCTCTAACTGTTTTTTACAGTGGCCACACCAGTTTGCAGTCCCACCAAACAGTGCAAGAGGGTTCCTTTTTCTCTACATCCTCACCAACACTTGTCATTTCTTTTGTTTTTGATATTAGCTGGTGTGAGGTGATATCTCAATGTGGTTTTGATTTGCATTTCTCTGATGATGAGTGATGTTGAGCATCTTTTCATGTGTTTGTTGGCCATTTATTTGTATGTCTTATTTAGAAAAATGCTTCTTAATTTATTCTGCCCTTTTAAAAATTGGACTAATTGGTTTTTAAGCCAAACATTCTATTGAATTCTATATCTCTTGCCTATAAATTCCCTTTCCCTTTTTTCGTCTGAGTATTTGCCATTGAATGGCTCCAGCTAGGAAGTGAGATCAAGTACTTTCATTTCCTGGTTTTCATGGAACTTATACAGATGAAGACATTTGAGAAATAGTATGTTGCAAGTAATTCTTCAAAATATACGATTTAATGTGACCCAGTAAATGATTTTAAGTATCAGAAGGGTCCATTTTGTCATATGGACTAGATTTTAAAAGAGTTTATCCTATTCTAAGAAAATCCTATATAGGAGACTTTATATTTATTCAAACAAAAAATGATGAAGTGGTTATTAATTATTCACTTTACAAAACATCTGCTTAAAAAGATTAATAATGGGCCTCTTGAATGTGATGTTCCTCTAACACATTCGGCACAATGATTTAGAATGGATTTAGAATCTCAGAATTACGTTTGGAGGGTGGAAAATGAATGTCTGGCTTTTGTGTTTATGAAACAGGGTTGACATGTTGATTGTGGGGACTGGGAGTAGATGGGAACTCTGTACTTCCCACTCAATATTGGTGTGAACCTGAGACTTCTCATATACAGTTTATTAATTTAAAAAATAAGAAATTGCCTTATTAGAATTTCAATTCTGTGACTTGATATTTGTGTTGAATGAGTTATTTTATCTCTGACTTTTTGGTGTTTATTCTGTAAAATGAAGATAATAATAGATTCCATACAAATATTGAGAAGATTAACTGAACATATCTATATACCTGTATCTATGTCTAATTTCCCGACTCATTGTGAGTACTCAAAGAAATTGCTGGTTCCTTACCCTTAAGTTACCTTATGTCACATGTGAGGGACATGGTGAGTGTAAAGCAGAACAAGACTGAATCCAAATATTCAGTCCTGTTTAATGCATTTTTCATAATCTCACACACTTCTGAGAAACCCAGCTTTGCGTGCAGTAAGAGATGCCTGTCTGTGCATGTTGTAACTTGTGTGACCTGCGTCATGGGGGATGCTCACCAAGTTGGTTGACAGAAGAACCTATTTGGTGGATTTCATTTGTTAAGATCAACTGTGGTAAATTGTACCAGGCACATTTTCAGGCCCTGTTCAGTTTCCCCATAATCATTTTCAAAAGCCTTAAGCTGTAAGGAGGCCTCATAAGCAGTGTGATAAGGAACAATAGAGTCTTCTCCACCAGAAAGCCTAACTGTGCTCCGTAGTCTGGGAGCAGACTTGAAGCCTAGTGGTTCTGACAGGTGAAAAGCTGTGCCCTTTAGTCATGGATGAGCCACTTCCAGAAAACGATAATTCACTCTATCTTTTGGATGGTTTAATTGCTTAACTGCCAGATGGTTTCTTCTGGTCCCTTCTAACTTTATTATTTTTATTCTCTAAATTGCAAGCACAACTATTCTACAAAGCAGAGGTTTTAGCCTTTTGGCATCAAGAACTGCTTTAAAAATCTGATGAAAACCATGGGCCTGCTCCTCAAAAGATACACACACACACACACACACACACACACACACACACACAGCAACCTTTGCAGTATGTTTAAACTGAACTTCAGAGAGCAAAACTCTGCTGTAAAAAGCCTCAGGCATCAAGAATACCTACACACATGAAGCAAAACTAATATTGGAAAATAAAATAAATACCAAGCAGTTGCTTCTTGCTTTTAAGAAATTGAATCCCTAAAATAAGCCACCTTCAAGAAAAATATTGAAACCAAAGGATTATTTCTTACTGCAACTGAGGAGGATTGGTTTTGGGCTGCCTCATAGATCCATGTGTCAAGAGTGATGAAGGGTCAGTTAGAATTGTTTCAGCAAAAGTGAACAAACAACAAAAAAACAGCAAAAACGCCTCACCTAACTCTAGCAGAACAAAGACTACCAATATTTAAAATATGTATTTAAATAATAATTCTTGAGAAAGCATAACTTTCTCTTTCCTTCTATCCCAAAAGGCTTACTGAGGCATTATTGGGGATTTAAGAAACATGTCTAGAAAACACAGCATACACTGTAGCAAAATATCTGATAGGGTGCTTCAGGATGGAAATTTCCAGGTGGGAAACATGGGGTCAGATAAACTATTTGGTACATGTAACCACCTGGAAGATTGTTTTGAGAGGCTGTATGAGAGTGAGGCAAGAATTAGATATAGTTACATAGAAAGCTATTTTTCCTTGAAAAACAAATTTTTCTTAAGTGTTACTTTCTGGAAAAATAAAAGTGGTACATGAAGGAAATAATTACAGCCCACCACTTGGAATAACAGTGAACAGTTTAAACAGTCATGGTAATTTAAATAAAAATGAAGGCAGCAGGTAAGGATGCTAGTAGTTTTCTTTCATAATGAGAATTGGATAGATTACGCTTAAAATTGATAAATCAAGAAATAGCAGACATGCCATTCTTAGAAGTGTGTAAACAAGTACATGGAAAAATATAAGCATTAAAAGTGCTTAGTTTTTGCACTGAGGTTAGAGAATCAGAAGTGTGGGCAGTGAGTAATCATTTTTTAATATGACTTTTTGAAAGTCATATAATGGACCTTTAAAAAACCCCAAGTTTTACACACACACACACACACACACACACACACACACACACAAAACAAAAGCCATGTTTCTGGACCTTCTTGAGTGATTACAAGTTCTGAAAATACTGAACTCCAGTTCAAGCCTGCCCAGACCTAAGAATTGGCTGCTTGACAATGGACTTGTGTTCTTGATTTCCCTCCCTCAGTCATTCCCCTTCCACCTGGTGGCCTCCCTAACACTTTTGTGTTTTTCAGCCTTCCCTTCCATGAATGTTTTCGTGTTACTGTATGTAAAGAATGCTTACTTGAGGGGTACCTGGGTGGCTCAGTTCGTCAAGCGTCTGACTCTTGGTTTCAGCTCAGGTCATGATCTCAGGGTTATTAGATGGAGCCCTGTGGTGGGCTCAGCACTCATGGGGGAGTCTGCTGAAGATTCTCTCTCTCTCTCCCGTGCCCCTCCCTCCATGCACTCTCTCTCTAAAATAAATAAATAAATCTTAAACACAAACAAAAGAACACTTGCTTGCAATAGTTCCATTATCTTTTATTCCAATTGCCATTTCTTCTTTTAGTTCCATTATAATTTTAAAAATTATATATTTTTAAATCATGCATATTGTGGGATCCTAATAATACAGTATTGTATCTCTAAAGCTGTCCGGAGGTATCTGGAATTGTGTTCACTGAAAATAACATGGGCTAATTTGGGAAGAGAGATAGGGGTGATTTATTGCTTTCTTACTCTGTGATTTTCTGTATTGCTTGACTTTCTTTAAGTAAAAAGACTATTATTTTTATAAAAAACAAAGTCAAAACTTAAAAATAATTTCATCCATTCCCTAATTCATTTTGAAGTTCTACTTGTAGGAAAAATATATCTTTTTTCTTTTTACTATACCATGTAATTTGTTGTAGGACTAGTTCCTTACCAAGCTAAACCTGTAAGTTTATCCAACTATATTTGCAAGTATGTAAACTTTCTGAGGTCAAATAGTGTGTGTGTGTGTGTGTGTGTGTGTGTGTATGTGTATGTGTGTTCATAGCTATACCCCAGTTATCTAAAGCAGTGCCAGGCGCATGGTAGGCCTTCAGGAAACATCTTTTGAAAGACTAAATGGGTAAAGAACTTGGAATATCTTTTATAAGAAATCATTTGGTAAAAAGTGTTTATAAGAAGTACACCAATGTTACTAAGTATTCATCAGGCCCTTTTGAAAGAGCTCAAAATATCTGATAATTATATTTTCTCTAAGAACAGTTTTATAAGGCAGATATCAGGGAGTAGAATTTGGTTACATAACTAGCCTTGATTGTTGTTCCCTTCCAGGGCTGCTGACTAGGGTGAAATGGGTGTGGCGCACATTGCCTTTTCAAAGGAGCAGTGTAGGGAAACAATGACTCACATTGTAGTGACAAATAGAAATGACAACCCAGATCAAAAATACCTAATCTATTGGTGAACCTAACTGAGAACTACAAAGGGTGGCAGGGGAGTCACCATGGGCCTAGTGTTGAGTAGTTCCCAGAACCCATGGCTCTGACTTTGGCAGGATCCCTGCTACCCACTTCTTTCTTCTTTTTTTTTTTTAACTAAATTATAGTTGATATACAATATTATATTAATTTTCAGTGTACAACATAATGATTTGACAATTATATACATTATGAAATACCACAAGTGTAGTTACCATCTGTCAGCATACAAAGTTTTCAGAATATTATTGACTACATTCCCTTTGCTGTACTTTTCATCCCAATAACTTATTTATTTTATAAGTGAAAGTTCCCTGCTTCTGTTTATTCCTTAGGCTCTATGGACTGGATCAATTTCCCTTTTCTCTGTAAGCCATCCTGGCTATGGGATAAGACCATCCCTGCTTCTTCCCTGATGCATGACATTCTCCTTGTCTCTCTGCTCCTATAACAGTTATGGATGCAAGAAAATGTGCTAGTTTAGAGTTTGCATTCCAGATTAGACAGATTTAGGTTTGAACCCTTTGCTGACTTATAGGTTTAGATTAGGCACTCAGTGTCCCGAACGCCTCTGTCTTCATCTATAATAGTATCTACCTATAGTATTATTGTGAGTGACTTAGTAAAAATATCCATGCAAAGCACTTAGGACAGTGTGTAGCAAACAGGAATGGCTCAAGCGTTAGCCACTGCAGCTGACATTGCCACAAGTATTTGTCTATACATTTGTCTCCTTTAGTAATGAACTTTGCCAGGACAGAGATTGTGTCTTAGTCATCTATGGAATTCCATTTGCCTGGAAGCATAACTTGAGTGTAGGTGTTGGTCAATAAATCTTTGACTAATAAATAACTGCATATAGATAAGTGTAGATAATATATGTATTCATATGTATTCACACATATGAATATATATAACATATATAGATACATGATTCTGAATGAGATAAAATGGCCTTTTGAAGCTCTAGTTTGCTTATGAACATGGATAGCATTATTAGAATACTTATGCATAGCACTATTAAAACCCTGATTTGAATTATATTAGAGATTTCCTCCTCATCATAGTTGGAACTTTTCTAAGTTTACTTACTTCTGGCCTCAAGATACCTGGGTATCTTCAGGGCAAGACTGAATCCTCAAGAAAGGAGATTGCAATTCCATGTACCAGGAATGTCACTTCTCTGGGCCAATTTTGGATTAAGCTGAAGAGAGAGGATGAAGTGCTTTGGGACAACTGGGGGCAGGGATGTGCTGCTGGTCACTCCTTATTGGAATGTCTCTTCTATGATGTGCAACCCCTCCCTAGGGTCAGATTGTTTTTATAGTAGGGAACTTGATGGGTAGTAACACTGACACAAAATGAAAACTCAAGAAGGTGGGATGGAAGAACCAATTTGGGGGGGAACAAAATTTAGCTATTGAAATTGTGAATCTTAGTTGATAGTGTATTCAAGTGGATGTATCCAGAAGACAGGGGAGATAATAATATTATGGAAGCAAACAGGTAGCTGATGCCACCAAATGCCATGAGAGGTCACAGAGGCTGAGGACTGAGAAAAGGCAGTGTGAAGTCATTTAAAGCTGTTTGAAGCCATCTCTTTCTGGATATTTGTTCATTTCTGGTGTGCATGTCATGCTGTATAATTGGCAAAAAAATCACACAGTCTAGTTAAGATTAGAGTTGGTTTTGATTCCACAAATAAAACCGGGGAGTTGAGAATATTTTATCAGGGAGATCCGTAATAGATCTCTGTCTCTGCATCCAGGACAATGTCCATTGAATCTTATTCCAGCAGCTCACCATCATCTTTTCACAACTTGCTGTTGTCACAGAAGTCAGCTCCTGGGGATGTAACTGGTGACTTTGATGAGCTCATTTTCATTCATGTGCAGAAGTAATATTCAGCTATTCGAGTGTTAAGAACTGGGACCACTGGAGCAGACCACAAGTCAAAAAGAAAGAGGAAAAGGAAAAAGATGTGTAAAATTATAGCTGAAAGATTAAGAGAGGGTTTTGTGAAAATGGCAAGTTGGAATGGAGAGAGGGCAGCAGTGGAGGCAGGGAAATGCAAGGTGCTAGAGGAAGCAACAGGGAATAAAATGCAAGAAGAGAGATGACGGAATGATATGGAGAAATTGGGAACTTAGTGTGGAAAATGATACCATCTTCCTCTGAGCCTTGAGAGAAGGGAGAAATGGCACAAATAGAGTCAAGGCCATTCTCTAGTATCAGGACACTTGAGAAATCATCACATTATTGCTATATAATTACGTATCAATAAGATGACCATTTTTTAGGTTATTATTGTGTGTCTCACACTCTGCTACTTTAATTTCCATGACAATCATTCTGGTTGGTATTATCACCATTTTACAGGGGAGTAAACTGAGGCTAAGACAGAGTAAATAACTTGTTCAAGGTAAGGAGATAGCCTGAGCCCACACATCTGTCTGTCATCCCAATGTATCATTTTGCCAGTTAGGAAAATCTTTGAAGATCTGTTAAGAGCATGAAGTTCTTCCCTCTGATAAAAAAAAGCACAAAGGCACATATACATCACATTTTACATGCGATTGCAGGAATTTCATGACCCACTGAAACTCATCTATGGACCCCTGTGGATGTGTTGACACCACGTTATGAACAGTGAGCCAATTTTCAACAAAATAACCTTTAACTATGTGTTCACTTTCCAAGTCATCACAATGTGATGCTATTCGAATGACATTTCTGTGGCTCCAAACATTTCTGGATTCCAGCTTTGCAACGTCCTCAGAACCCATTTATTGGCCACAAAAGAAAAGCAGTCCCAGTTACTTTTGTTTTCTCCAAACAGTATTTGTTGTCTTGCCTTGTTCATTATCTTTGGTTTCAAATGACTTTTGGCTATTTTCAAAATTGCAAACCATTCTCAAAGGATTCCATTCCATTAAAGAAATCCAAAAAATATGCAGCAGCCTCAGAAAGGAACTCTAAAGGGGCACTTTGGAAAAGAGTCTATCTGAGGTCAAACCTTGAGATAAGGAACTGTTCTCAAATACAACCATATGATAGCAACACGGGCTGTCTGTGGTCATTCTCTTAATTACAGTGTTCATAACTCATGTATAAGGTAAGATACACCTTTTATAAATATCACTTTGAAAATATACTATATCTGATTATTATAAGTTATCTAGTAAAATTTACTGCTTCAAGAATTGTTTTTATTATTGGAAATAGAACTTTGTCCTTGCGTAGGTAAAATTTAATGTCACTTTGCAAATTGAATCCTTCAGTGAAACTGTGTAGAAATAGTCAATGTCACTTGGCCTGTTTGTGTCTATAATCTAGTTAATATTCAATGCTTCTGGGAAGTTACTGAATAACTATACCTATAATAATGTTTTTTAGAAATTGTTGTCATTTCTTGTGGCAATTTTGTGACACCCTCTTTTCTTCTAAAACCTGATTGAAATGTATCTATTTTAAAAATTCATTTTGTTTTGGAAGTATGGTGTTACTCCTTGGATCATTGAAAATAGTTCTAGAACTGTTTATTTAAACTCGCTTTGGATGTCTAAGTTATCAATAGGATTAACTAGAAAATTGCTTCTTTCTGACCGCATATCCCTGTGGTGCTTAAAAAGCCAGGTACCCTCTATTTTGTACATAAATGTCAATATGGAGGAGGGTATGGTTAAAATATCCACAATCTCGTCTCGTGCCCCATCCCACTTAAATGGTGACTGGCTCTGCCGATGTGTGTTTATACCAACTTGATGGGCTTCCTTTCTGGACTGGACTTGAGGGCTGCAGAGATGAGTAGATTTCTCATGTTGCAGCAGACTAATAGGGCACTGATTCTTACTTTTTTTTCATGCCCCCATACACCCATTCACAAGTTCTTATGGGGAACGTAACTTCATCAGTAACTAATTGTGGAGTTATTGATAATACTGGCTATGGTTCACATGGGTTGTTTCAAGGCCAGGTGCTTGTTCTTATAGTATCACTTTCCTTTTCATGGATAGAGTCATACTAGTGCACTGTGATACTATTGTCGACTACCATTGGCTTAAGAGATAAGTGGATGATGTCTTTCATATTTCCTTAGTACATTTAGTGTCGATTCTTGCTACTCAGGGTATGATCCAGGGACCAGCAACATCAGCATGACCTAGAGCTTTGTTGGAAATGCACAATGTCAGGCCCCACCCCAGACATATTGAATCAGTATTTATATTTTAACTAGATAACTAGGTGATTTGTGTGTATGTCAGATGTTGAGTAACACTGATTTAGATGGTTCTATATAAAGTCCTATACATAGAAGTTGCAGAAAATGGTGAATTGCTGTATTTTGGGTGATGGATATTGGAAAAAAAAATCACAGACTGAATAAACACATTTCCATCTTTGGCAAGCATTGGGTATAAATATGTAAAATGGCTAAATTCTGGTATTTGACTCATTCAATTTGGCCTTTAGAATTGGTTATTTTCCCATTTCCATTGCTTTTTATGTTGAATTTGGGCTCTCTTCTGGCTCAAGTGGTGAAACTAACTAAGGCTCATCATCCACATCAACATTTTTAATTTGCTCCTCATGGAAACAAGATTTGGTGGTTTCATCTTATATGAAACCACAATTTTTATGAAGTAATCTAGTTTCAGCCCAAATCAAAGGCAAGGATTAAAGTTATGACCAACTGACAAAAAAATATATGGTTAGCTCAAGATGCAATTGCAAATGCAAAGTGTTGTGCCTAAAAAAACATTCCAAAACTGCAGAACCCTGAAGGTCTAGGTGGAGTTCCAGATAGCACTCTATTATGTCCTAGGCCATTGTTTGGTAGAATGTGGAAGTGAACCCCCCCATCTCTCTTACTGTGCTGGTGGGAGAATAAATTGGTATAAGTCTTGTAGAATAAAATTTTGGTAACCATGCATCAAAGAGCCTTAAAAAATGAATATTCTGTGATCTAGCAATTCCAGTGCTAAAATTTACTTAAAAATAATCATATGTATAGATTAGTAAGTGCAGTGGTATGTTGATTCTATGAAAACCTGACTTACAGTATCTATAGGAAACAAAAAGAATGCTTCTGTTTGCCTGCCATTGGCACTCGTCCTTCTGCTCTCTGTAAACCCTACCCCCACTCCCAAGGCTTCCTCAAAGTAATTGAAGGTCTTTCAGTAAGTCATTTCATCCTACCTGGGGCTCATTTTCCTCATTTGGACAAGAAGTTTGGGATAAAGGCAGTGATTCTGTCTACATAGTATCTATGTAGACAATCTGGGTAAGAATCATTTCACCTGCTTGTATGAACTGCAGGTTCCTGGGCCTGAGTCATCACAACACCCCATGAAGGAAGGATTGTTTTATTTTTATTGAGACGAAACTGAGGCTCAGATATTCATTGTATATTTGGAAAGAGGTAGTGCTGTGATTTGAATCCACTTCTACTGATTTAATTCCACTGCTTATTCTGTCACTCTAGGTGCTAAGAAAACAAGCAAATGGATAGGTGCTGTGTCTGCCTTTGTGAGCTCACATCCTAGCAGGGAGGATTTTGAGGACTATTGTCACAAACCCCACACTGCTCCCTAAAATGACTTTTTTTTTTGGTGAAAATGCTTTTATAAATCTTTAGTTTACTACCATGGAAATAGGTCTAGTTTTAGGGTTTTTCCCCCTTCCTTTTTTTTTTTGAGTTTTAGAAAGAGAGTCTGTTCTCCAATATTTAGTATTCAATAGCTAATGAAAACACTACATCTCACTTTTAAGTTACAGACCTTTCTCTACTAGGAATGCATATTTCTCTGCTTGGAAAGATGGTGCTGCTATGAACAAGTCTGACTCTTATTCTGTAGGTCATGTCTGCTCTCATCAGATCTGTAAGCCTTGCCTTTATTCCAGGAGACCTGTGATTTTGTGCCTAGTAGTTTCATCTCTAGTAGTTGTGGGTTTGGTATCACCTTCAACTGTGCTGTTCTGTGTTCTACCTCCATTATACTTCCTGAGTATCTTTTCAACTGTTAGGAAAGAATAAATCTCCTTTAAAGCATTTATTTAAAAAATTTTATCCATCGAGCACCTCTTACGTGCCTGGCTAGCCCTGGGCAAAGCCATGGGGCCAACCCAGTGAACAAATCACCCAAGGACTGGTATCCTCATGGATTAAGAGCACTTTTTCAACAGGCTACTTTAAAACTCTTTCCCCCTCATTTTGTTAAATGTTTAACTTCACTCTAAGATTTAGTTGATTAAGAAAAAAATTAATTAAAATTTTGTAATATAATCTAACTCATTGGAACTATTATAGTGTGCAACATTCTGTACAATTTAAAGCATTACTTCCAAAGAGGAAGACATGTATTAACTCCCTATGTTAAAACTGTGAATTAACTTTTTTTTTTTGTAAACAGACTCAAAGAATCCAGACCAGTTGCTTTGAAAATCCTGCCATGCTATTTAATGCTCTTTCAGTATATTTGATCTTCAGTTTTATGGGCTGCTTTGGTTAGTGATGGTAATAGCAGGGAATTATTGTACCCTTCAAGGGGATGAAAGGAAGAATGGAAATGATTAAAAGTAAGTTAGCTTTTCCATACATAGGAGGTAGGAATAGTGAAGAAGCAACAATACATGCTTAAAATGATTAAGTAATTTACTAGGGCATTTTGAAGCCTCATTAAAAATTAACAAATTGATCTTAATGCATTGCATCTCATTCTTTTGGCAGGTTGCCCAGTGCCTTGAGGCTTTGGTTAATGGGCCCAGACGATAATCTCTACCAAATGGCAGTAACCTAACATTGAAAAAATCCTCTCCCCTTTCTGTTAATTCTAGTGATGTAAAGACAGAAAAAGGTGGGCTCTTAGGGCGATTTTCACAAATTTTTAACTTTAATTTTTGATTGCACAGAGAAGAAATCTGCCAAGTGTTGCTACCATATCTGGGGTTTGTTGGCTCACGATGAGATTATAAATGCTTTTGCTGAACATGTTTTTAATATATATATATATATATATATATATATATATATATATATATATGTAAATTAGATCAGAATAAAAAGTGTAGATCGTTTTGAGCTGCTTAAATTCACCATAATGGCATGGGAAGTGCAAGACAGGTGAGGCAGCGTGGCCATGTTGTGACCCCATAGCAGGTTTAAGTCAGAGCTCTGGCCTAGTCCTATTCATTCCCGCTCAGGGACCAGCATCCTCTGGGTGTTTGTTGCATTCATATCAGCAAATCAAGGAGCTTATTGTGAATATCTGTTCTCTAATCAGTAGTTTATCTGCATAGGACACCAAGCTTCTCTCTTTTTTTTTTTTTGCACCCATCATTACTTTTTCTGAAAATCTATGCTACCAAGAGTCATTGAATTAGAAAGATCCCTAAAAGATTCTGATTTAAATCCATGCCTTTAAGCTTGTTTTTTATCCCCGTTTTAGGCTATGTGGCTTGCCTAAAGACCTTGAACTAGAGCATGGAAGAGAGTTACATCATGTCTCCTCCTTTTGCTTGTTAGTTCCTCTCCCCTAAACCTTGATCAAATTCTTCCACCTTATTAATTTATTCAACCTGTGTATGCATGCACACATACACACATTCAGTGTATCCTCTACTATTTCTAGTTATTCATTTATAAGTGGAGGGATAATTTAGTGATACTTATTTCATCTTATTATCTTTTTATCATCATAAATATACTCCTTAATCCTCATCACCTCTTTAATCTGCCCCCTCTCCCACCTCCCCTCTGGTAATTATTAGTTTATTTTCTAGAGTTAAAAGTGTGGGTCTTGATTTGCCTCTCTCTCTCTCTCTCTTTCTCTCTCTTCCTATTTTTTCCTTTGCTCATTTGTTTTGTTTCTTAAATTCCATATATGTATGAGTGAGATCATTGTTTTTCTCTGAGTGACTTATTTTACTTAGCATTATACTTTCTAGCTCCATACATGTCATTGCAAATGGCAAGATTTCATTCTTTTTTATGGCTGAATAATATTCCATTGTTTATACTATATCTTCTTTATCTATTCATCTATTGATCGGCACCTGGACTGGCTTTTGTAAATAAGGCTGCAATAAACATAGGGGTACAAGTATCCCTTTGAATTACTGTTCTTATATTTTTATAAACTTATTTTATTATTTTTAAAAGATTTTATTTATGAGAGAGAGAGAGAGAGAGAGAGAGAGAGAGAGAGAATGAGCAGGGGGGAAAGGCAGAGGGAAAGGGACAAGCAGACTCCCCACTCAGCAGGAAGCCCAACACAGGCCTGGTTCCTAGAACCCTGAGATCATGACCTAAGCAGAAAGCAAAAAATTAATCAACTAAGCTAATCAGGCATCCCAGTATTTTTGCATTTTTTTAAGTAAATATCCAGTAGTGCAACTACTGGGTCACAGGGTAGTTCTATTTTCAGTTTTTTTTAGGAACCTCCATACTGTTTTCCAGAGTGGCTACATCAGTTTACATTCCCACCAGCAGGGCAAAAAGGTTCATTTTTCTCCACATCCTTGCCCATACTTGTTGTTTCTTGTGTTGTTGATTTTAGCCATTCTGACAGGCGTGAAGTGATATCTCATTGTGGTTTTGATTTGCATTTCCCTAATAATGAGTGATGTTGAACATCTTTTCATGTATCTGTTGGCCATTTGGAGGTCTTCTTTGGAGAAATGCCTATTCATGTCTTCTGCCCATTTTTAAATTGGATTATTTGGAGTTTTTTTGGGGGTATTGAATTGTATCAGTTCTTTGTGTATTTTGGGTACTAACCTTTTAGCAGATATGTCACTTGTAGTAAATTCTCCCATTCTGAAAGTTGCCTTTTAGTTTTGTTGATGTTTCCTTTGCTGTGCAGAAACTTTTTATTTTGATGTAATTCCAATAGTTTATTTTTGATTTCCCTTACCTCAGGAGACATTGAGAAAAAAGTTGCTATGGCTGATGTCGAAGATGCCAGTCTCTTAGGATTTTTATAGTTTCAGGTCTCACATTTAGGTCTTTCATCCATTTTGAGTTTATTTTTGTGTGTGGTGAAAGAAAGGGGTCCAGTTTCATTCTTTTGCATGTAGCTGTCCAGTTTTCTCAATACTATTTGTTGAGGAGACTTTTTCCCTATTGTATATTTCTAGTTACTTATTTTTATGTGGGTGGATAATTTGGGGATACTTTTGAAGCAACCTTATGGATATGTCTTTGAAGCATTAAAAAAAATTCCCCAATACTCCTAGTCAACTCATCCATACCTTATGTATTAGCAGTACTTTTTCTAGTAGCATACACTTTTGAGTATTTTGAAAGCTACCATTTTAGTTTTTTTTAAAGATTTTATTTATTCACGAGACACACACACACACACACACACATATACACACACAGAGGTAGAGGGAGACACAGGCAGAGGGAGAAGCAGGCTCCATTCAGGAAGCCCAATGTGGGACTTGATCCTTGGGTCTCCAGGATCAGGCCCTGGGCTGAAGGTGGTGCTAAACCACTGAGCCACCCGGGCTGCCCGCATTTTAGTTTTCATAGCACTATTACATAACTGTCTTTTTCCACTCATATTTCATGGGTTTACATAAAATTTAATTGATCATACTTGATTAAAATAACCAGTGTGATTAGAATTTACAGTTCTGAGAACATAAACAAGTGACAAGACAGTAGTTAGGAGAAGTGTGCCCGGGTAGCAGAGGTGGGTGTAGAAGCTGTAAGTGCTCAGTATCCATGTGTCAGTTAATCTGGTGATATGATTGAGAGGAGATGCAGTAAGAGAGTTATAGTAACTGACATTTATGGAGGGTTTGTTCTGGGCCACGTCTTGAATTAATCACTTAACATACAGTCTCTCATTTCATTTTAACTGCGACTATGAAGGTTAGGTATTATTATCCCCATTAATACAAAGGGGAAAAATACCTCCTCTAACTACCTGGTCCAAAGTCACCACGCCAGCAAGTAGCAGAGCAGAAAAAAACTAGATCTGGCTGTCTCCAGAAACTTTCTTTTTACCCATCACTCTGTATTGTAATAATGCATGTTGACTAACAACTCAAGGAAATTCACGCCTATAGAAGAGACCAATGCAGGTATCACCAATGAAATCTCTACCTCGGTGAAGAACTATCACTTTTCCCTACTTGGCATCAGTTTGTTACTATCCTGGTTACAGGAGTTCAGGAGAGAAATTTTGCTGAGGGAGCCTGGGAGACCGCAGGCAAGGCCTCTTAGGTTCTGCATAAAGGAGGCAAATAAACAAAATGTCTCCTCCTGCTCCAAGTTACTGATTAGAAAGTTTACAATTTCTGGAGTGAATGATGTCAGGTTTAATATATAAGCAGGACTTACAAAAATTCTGCCAGCTGGCAAATTTCGAAGCTGGGAACATGGAGACTTGATAACAGACATTTGTTTTCTTGTGGTTTTTTTGTCCTGTTGCTCCACCTTGTTCAGTTTAAGTCTTTCAGTCTTGATAAAAGCTTTGATCTTTGATTAGAGAGAATAGTTAGGCTAATTAGGCAATGTTTGTGGGTTTTATTGGCGATCTAGGCAGTGATATGTATATGGCTAAACTGTTGGGTTAACCTGATTTCTCATATACGTATTTTTTTTTTCACTTTTCCTACCTTCAGGAATTAAAGCGTACTTTAAAACTGAGTTTAAACTGAAAAATTGACCTTGACTTCATGAAGCAAGTCTTAGAATTAAGCCAGCCATTTGTTTTGGGAGGCTGCTAGAGCTGGCTTGCTTGATCCTCATTCTGTTTAATGAAATCAAAGTAATCCTGGTTTAAAAGATTTTTGGAATCTCCTTTACCAGAATGGGATGCTCTTTCCTTAAAATATTTTGGCATTCCATTCCATAGAACACCTTTATCATCAACATATTTATTTTATACTTTTTGCATCTTTTCATGCATGAAGAAATGACTTCTCTCCTTCTTGCCTCTGAGTGGTAACATAGATCAGCTAGTTTAGCCAGACAGCCTCTCCCTCCCATAGTGCTGTGCTGGTGAAGGCTTAATAACAGGCTCTCCATGGAAAAAAAAAGCCAATGCCCTGACACTGATTGGTAGCATTTGATGATTTCCATAATGTAAATACTCTCCTCATGGCCTATGTGAAGCTACCACCCTGACACCACTGAATGTGGGATTGGGAAGAGATGTGTACAATCAGCTCTCGAGAGCTGGTCTGAGCCAGCTTCACCCCTTCTGTCCTTGAATAAAATAATACAGTTGTGTGGGCTCACTTCGGACAATATCGGCCAGTGGGAAGGCAATGAAAAGCTTCCTCTTGCAGTACTTCCTTGCTGAGTTTTCCAGTTATTGCTCTATCAACTCTTTTACTTATGAGTTTGAATGCCCTTGAAAGAGAAGGGTTTTGTTTTAGGGCTTACTTGTGCCTGAATGAATGTGCTTATATACACATATAAATTTATGGTAGAATATTTATATTTACATATGTAAATTGATATATTTTTTTTCTGTTTGTCTTAGGCTCTGGCTTTTGGTGTGAGCCTACCATGTATTCCTACTGTTTTCAAGGGTCTCTAGCTTTGTCTGTCCAACTGGCTCTCCTCAGCTTCCTGAGTAGTGAACTTGGTAATAAAATCAACTGAAGCACAAGTCCATCAGTTTCAACTTTCTTTCCCACTCTGTCCTCACAGATTTCCCTGTGCAAACTGTTCCTGTTGGTGAGGACAGGCTGCAGTGTCTGTGATTTTTTTTTGCAGAAGGGGCAAAACTATGCTAATTTGATACCAGCCCACAATTTTATGCAAGGCCTTCCAACCATTTGAACAGGATTCCAGGTGCAAGTAAGGTGATTCAAATGATCTTTTAATGACATAATGAAATAGGGTTAACTTTCTGATGCAGTATCTTCTGTTTTTCTTGTCATGTCCTGAAGCTCCCTGTATTAAGTTGTTTAACATCAGCAGGATGAAATCTAGAAGAATACTACCACCCGCTGGTCTTTCCTTTTCAGGACAGGATTTTCAAATTTCAGGTAGGTTTGCTCTTCTTGGATAAGCCTTTCATCCTTTTATATTTGGTACAGAGAAGACCACCGCCAAAATGATGCAGGCAGCTCACACTTTGATAATCCTGTCTGCCTCAAATGCCTAGAAATGATAGACAAGATATGGTAAGAGAAGAGAACAGAAAATAAGTGAGAAAAGACATGCCTGGCTCAAAAAACAAAATAAATATTTTGGGGGAACTCAAAATGTTCCAGAAATGCCCGAGAGTGAGCAAAGTGGATGCTGTTCTCTTTGAAGTTTTTCTCGAATGTTCCCTTCTCAACAAGCCTTTTTTGAACACTGAACTAAAGCAACTTCGCTTTCTTCCCACCCGACAAGCACCACTCTTCTCCCTTGCTTCATTTTCATCCTTGCCATTTGCTTTCTGTTTTCTTTTTTTATTATTTATCTATTTAATATTTTATTTAAATTCAATTTGCCAATATGCCACTTGCCTTCTAACCAACTAAATATTTTACAAACTTATCATACTGTCAGCTTCAGGAGGGCAGGGCTTTTGTCTCTCAAATATTTGTGAGTGAGTAAATGAACAATAACACATGCAAAGTAGCATCTAGCAAAGTACTAGTATGTAGTAAATATTCAATAAATATTCTTGTTGTTATCATTATTATTACCATTATTATTACCAGATGAGTCTTGATGCTGGCATGGTCTAATGTTTCCTACCTCATTTCTCTCTCTGTATCTCCCTCCCATCCCTCTGCTGCCTTTGCTTCTGTATTTACTGCTCTTTCTTCCTACAATGTTCTTTCTTTTTCTACCTCTGTTCAGTATTGGATCTAGTGCCTTGAGCCTGTGGAGAATAGCAGAGGCCACAGCAGACAACCTAGTTTCTCTGTTTGGGCTGCATGCAAGTGTCTGGTGGCTGGTAGGAGAGAGGGCTGGTGGGGGAACAAGAAAGCTCATGGCATGGATAGAGGAGTAAGGCCTCTTCTTGTCCCTCCCCCATGCCCACAGGGTTTGATGTAGTGAAAATTGTTGAGGAATTTCATTAAGCAAGAGTTCTTTCAGCAACAGGCACCCCTGTGCTACTGGGTACTGGCCGCCCACTAGTTGTGAGGAACCATTGCATTATAGATCCTGACTAGCCTTGGAACGTGCTCTGGTCTGTTTGCACTGCTGCAGCCTTGTGGGACTAAACTGGGCTCTGGGGCTGGACAGGCTACTATTTAACCAGCTCTGTGACTTTTTGTAGGTCACTTAAACTTTCTGAGCCTCATGTTCTTCAATTATAAAATAGGAATTATGCTTGCTTTGCAGGTTGTTAGGACATTGGGAATTTGGTCAGTTAAAAGCTTTTTTATTTTTTTTATTTTTTTTATTAAGCCTCTACTATGTGCCAGACCTGTGTAGACGATGGAAATTCAATAGTGAGCAAGAGAAATACTCTCTTTGCCCTCATGGGATTTCTAATCCGGCTGGGAAAACAGATATTAAATAGTGGATGGCACAGAGGAGGGCCTCAAAAAATGATAGTTACCTTATGACTCATTTAAAAATGAGGGCATTGCAGTACCAAGAGGTACTTGCTCCAAATAGCACTGTTACTACTGGCAGAGTCAGAACTTTATGGCAAAGCCTACCATGTAAAGTCAAGTATCTGTCACAGAGGCTGGTGGTGGTGCTCGGAACCCTAGTGATGTCATTGGACCTTTTGATTCATTCTGAGGTAGCATTTCCTGACCGAAGTAGCTGGGTCTTTCCAGCATTGCCGGGTATTCCCAGGTTAGACTTCCTTTAGGTCAACTGGAAGAATTTAAAAGCTACATATAGTTCATTTTATGTGAAATTTGTTATGCTTTTATAGGTTCTTGGAAAATCTGCACAAATGTCAGTAACAGAAGTCAAGGGCTTATGTTTAAGTGAGCATTGATCTGCATTGACCACAGAACTGGTTCTGACGAGAAGGTCCATTTTGTAATTCAGTGACTCTCACTAAAGGACTCACAGGAGAAATTTGAGAATTTAGAGCCAACAACAATTTTGCTTCCTCTTTTCCAACAATGAGAGCTATGTGAATAATCATGTTTGTCTTTTTGCACAGCCTGCCAAAAGTCTTGGACTCAAAATTCATGTCCAGTCACAGGGAATGCATAAACCCTTGAAGTTGGCAAATATTTTCCTTCTTGTCTGCTTGGTTCTGATATATCTTTCATTTCTATTCTTTTTGTTTTTTTTTTTCGTTCTATGTCCTGTAACTTGAGCTCATATGCCAAAATAAAGTGTTTAAAACTGCTTTCTTTTGTAGGGCAGAAATTGCCAGTATGGGACAAAAAATAGAAGCATTGAGGGTGGTAGTCAATGGACAACTGTGTTGGACAACTGTGTTGTCATAAACCTCTTCTACCAGGTATCGATAGACTGTTTTGCTGCTGATGGAGTGAAGTTCAAGGACCTATGATCTCTTGGTTGACCTGGATCTGATCTCAAAATGAATGCCTTCCAGTACTTTCCTTCTGTCTTTGTGTACATTTGCCGGCATATCAGATGAGGCATAACAGTTAAAAGCTTTTTCGGCCCCATATTTCCCGTTTATCAAGCTTTGTCAGGTCAGCCTTGGCTTCCAGTATGCTTGCTGGGATTACGATTTTGTTCTCAGTGACCAGAGCTACCTTTACCTCTATTTTCTTTACCTTTGTGTACTAAGTTCATGTCAGTTTTCTGTAGCAAGGCATATTTTCTGCAGAATTGGCTCTTCCCTGCTGTTCTTCTTGCTGTTGAGAAAAACAAATAAAACATTTGGACTCAGCTTTCAAATAGGAATAGGTTTCTATCAAGTAAAGATCTAAAAACAGCATAAAACTACCTAGACTCTCCCACCTCTCCAGCCTGGGGACAAAAATGAGGTCACAATAAAAATCACAGAGCAGCCAATTTCTGGCCCAGCACAATTAGGAATAGTGCTGTAAGCCAGGGCTTTTCCTAGTTGCAGGGGTTGCTGGCTTGCCCATAATCTGCTCACCAAAGCCCACAGATGATCTGTCTGTTTTTGCTTCGGGGGTCCTGCTGATCTCACTGCTGCTTCCTTTTCTCTATTTCTCCGGTGATCCTCCCCTGACTCGTATTCTTGGGAGCCCTTTTGAGGACAGTTTTTCTGGCACTCTGTTTGCCTGGCCACAGGACTGGCATTGTGGTTGTAGCCACTCCTCTGCTCCTGTTCCATGATCTCCATGGGCCCACTGATGAGTGTTACACCCAGTGGCCAGGCATGAAGCAGAAGAATATTTATCCTCAATTGACTGCAGCCCCTCTAGCATGACTACCCTTTCACTTGACCTGCTCATAGATTAATGGGGCAAGTGTAGTGACTGTTACATGCCCAAATCTGTTCTTTTACTCTTCCATATACTATGACTGCCTACTTAGAGACTACTTTTTCTTTGTCTACCCTATAGCTAGCTAAGGCCATGGAACTAAGCTCTCACCAATGGAATGTAAGAGCTCCAGTATTTGGTTACTTACCTGAAAGGAAAGTGTTTGCCTTGAGCATTAGCTTTCCTCCTTTCCTCTAGGGAATGTTATCCACAGTGATGAGAACTCTAGTGCAATACTACTCAAAGTGTGTCCTCCAGGCACCTGGAGATTCCTGAGGCCCTTGTAGGAAGTCTGGAAAGTCAAAACTATTTTCATAATATTAGAGTGTTGTCTTTTTTATTGTTTTGCATTTGCATTCATGTTGGAAATGTACTGGCATGGGAAACCACTGGTATCCTAGCATGAATCAAGGCACTGAGGCCAACTGTACCAAGAGTCATCACATTCTTCACAGACTTGCAGTTGCAACAAACAAAACCAAAAAAAAAAAAAAAAAAAAAAAAAGGCAGTTTCAGTTAAGGATGTCCTTGAAGAAGCATTACAAATAATCACTTTAGTCATCCCTCTTGAGTACATGTCTTTTTAATATTCTTTGTAAAAAAATAGGAAGTATGCATAAATACTTCTCATGCATATGAAAATATGTCGTCTCAAGGGAAAGCACTTGTGTGGATTGAGTTTCAAGTTGAACTAAACACCATTTTTACTTGAAATAATGATTGACAAACTTTGTCTATCCAGGCATTTGGCATATATTTCCTTGAAAATCAGCTTGTCACTTCAAGGAATAAAAAAACAGACAGTATTTATTACCAATTACAAAGTTTGAGTTTTCAAGCGATAATTTGCATTTGGGAAAATAGATATCTGCTGCCATGAACTTAAGAGTGTCTCAATTTTTAAAAACTTTTCTGATGAGATCAGTGGTGATATCAGTGAAAATGATTTCTAATATTGTGTAATAAAATATGTCAGCATTTGGAAGTTCTTTATAACTCATGAACCAATAATTTCTAAAGGGCCAATGTATGATGTTACAAAATCATGCATGGATGAAAGACCCACGGGATGTGTTAAACAAGAAATCTTGCTTGTTTGATAAATTTAGGTAAATGTATTCAGTCATATAATTACCACAACACTAGTGGATTTGATTTTATGTAACCGAGTATGAAAAGTTTACGGATGTTTCAGATGTCGTATTGCAACTTTTCAGAAGCTACTACTTGAGTTTTGGTGTAGTATCAAAGAACAATAGTCACAGTGATCTGAAAAGGCTATTAAAATACTCTCTTTCTCATCTATATAGTTGTTTGAAGCTAGATTCTCTTCATGTACTTGAACTGAAACAACCTCCCGCACTAGATTGAATATAGAGTATCACCGTCATCATCATCATCATCATCATCATCCTATCTCCTTATAAAGCCAGTCATTGAAGAGACTTTCAAACATATCAAATAATGCTGCTTTTTTTACTACTTTTTTGAAGATGGTGATTTTTTTAATTAGAAAAATTATTTATTTCTGCTCCTTTCATACATCTTATTGTGCAGAAACAGTCTCACACATATCTGAATAATGTACTGTCACACTGTTTAAAGGCAAAGCACCATAGGTAAAGCTGATCAGAGTTCTCAGCTTATGGGATCTCGCTTCCTGATTTTACATTAATTTTTGAAAGTCAGAAATGTCATCTCCACAAAATGTTAAGGGGGCTGTAAGAAATAATCACTTTATTCAATATTATAGTTGTGGCCTCTTTTTGTGGAAATGGGAGTATATTTTCTTTAAGAAATGAAAAACTAAGAAGAAAATGCCACTAAACATCATTGGTGTGTCAGTACAGGCCAGCAGGAGAAATACTGTGAGAAGTTTGTCTCTTTGATACCAAGAAGACATTCTAGTTCAAGCTTTAATATGATTCCTATTTCTCACGAGATGCTTCTTTTCTGATGCTTCACTCTTTTTCCATATTTCACATCAGAGGATTGGTACAGCCTTTAAAACTTCATTAACAGGAGCAAATCCAATATCCACAGATTTCTTGTCAAAAGGCATTTTTTAACCCATCAGGTAGCCCAGCAGTTTCATTCTCATGAATACTCTAGCCATGAAAAAACTCAATAGGACACAGATGAATCCAATGAATAGAAGAAGAAATCTATTGAGTTTTGGAATGTTTGGTGCATTCAATCCGTCCAGGATTATGAAACCTAAACCTCTCATGGTAAACAGGAAACTGGATGCAAGTCCTTCCATAATATATTGTCCATTTACTCTGTAGGCCAAGAAAGCTACTGGTCTCTGATGTCCATGTTCATCAGTCATAGAACCAACACTTGGAGGTTCAACAGTAACATCATAAATTATTCCTCCGGTGATGAGGAAGTAAGACACCACCACCAGAGCATACACCTTCATGGCTGACGGTATGTGCACCCAGGGCAGCTTCTTCAGCTTCAGGTTGGGGCATTCGAGCACTAAGAATGGGACGCGGTACAAGGTCTCCGTGTTGGTGGTGGCAGGGGTTTCTCTCCCGACCAAGATGGTGATTTTTTTATAACATAAGTTAGTTAACATGTAATGAGTTTATTATGGTTTTTAAAAAGGAGTTAATAAATGCTTTAATAATTTTTTAGTTCTAATTTCAAATACAGTAGTTATTATTTGATATTAATGATATAAACAAATCTATCTGGAGTCTTCAATAATTTTTCAGTGTAAAGGGATTCTGAAACCAAAACATTTGAGAACCCCTGAGCCTCATGATGGACTGAACCTGAAACATTAGAACACAGCTGTCTGCATCCAGACTGGTATAAGAAAGAAGATATATCTCTATTTTGTTTGAGACACTTGATATTGGGGATCTTTCATAAAGCACCTTGGCTTATATCCTAAAAGATGTATAGTGATCTAATGGATGTAATTAGAATCATAGTTCCCTTTCAACTGCCAGCCAGTGTCCCCCAAATTGAGCTTGTGTACCTTGACTCTTCCTCAGTAATACCCTGTACAATTGAGCAATGATTTTCTTTCTTAAATTTTTAGACAGAATCAATCTTGGGGTAATAGTCTGGCCATATAAAGTCAATTGTCCTTCTTTTGAAGGGACCTCAAAATTCTGAAATGGTGGATTTTTTAACAAGTCAACTGCCTATAACCACATTCTGTGATCTCTTTAACATAAGGTTTTAATCTGGATTTTGTCTTTGTTCTGTTAATGTCAGTGTGTTTGGTCGAGTTGTTATGGTAATCATATTTTTTTCTGAGACAACAATGAAGGCATGTGGTTTAACAAGTACAGGGTATCATTCAGGACAATGGAAGAATACTTGAATTTGAAATTTTCTGGGAAAATTCATCATTGCTGGTCATCATGTTTATAAGAAAAGTCCCTAGAATTTGGGAATCACATTTCACTGATTTTTCTTTAAACTTCACACAGTGGATAAGATGGATTTACTAAGATGCTTTTTAATGATAGCATTGCTGTCCTATTGCATAAACTCAGGTGTAAATAAACCGCTACAAATCCTGACATCTCAAGAGGGGAGAGATCTTTTCCTACTTTCCCTTTTTTATGAATCACGTTAGATTTTTAAAATTTTTGTTCAAAATATCATGAATGAATGCTCATTTTCTCCAAGATCAAGTCTATTACCCTTTCTGAGCATCTAAACTTTAAATAATTTGGCCTCATCCTATACAGCTACAGGAACTCTTAGCAGGACAGACCCTCATAGGAAGAAAGAAGGGAGATGTGTAGATTCCTTGGCCTGATATTAACACAACTCTCTTAACACCCTTAACTCTCTTGTCCCCAGTCATACTCATGGGCACATAAGAAGCCTGAGTCAACTAAACTCTGCCTACTTTCAACCTGATCTAATAGCTTAGCAGTGTTGGAGAAAATTAAGCAACTGTGATGACTTTCTTCCTTTAAAATTGTAACCACTCTTCTCAAATGGGCAGCCAGCAACCCACTTCTCTAACACCTCCTCTCTCCCACTGAGGTGACATTGTTTCTCTTTTAACTTCCTCAGGTCATGATGACCTTGTTTCATAATTTATGTTAAAAAGGAGAGATAAAACTGACGTGTGTCTGCTCACACATATTTTACCTTCCCTCCTTTTATGATGGGAGAATTGTCCTCAGTTCCTGTCTAAGGACAACACTCCCTACTCCTGGTCCTATTGTTTGTACTCCTATACCATCCCTGTGAAATAGGAGAAAGCATGTCTGCGCTCTCCAGGAGATGGTATTTATCACACATACTCCCATTCATTGTGCCACAGATACATTGGCTTTCTGTCTTTTGACATTTCTGTCTCAAGTCTCTTATATATGTCCTTTTCTCTATTAGGGATAGTATTCTTTTAGATTTCAGCCCAGATATTATCTGTTACCTCCTCAGAGAAGCCCTCCTTGATCATAGTACCTGAAATAGGCTTCTGTATCAATTTGCTAGGACTGCCATAATGAAGAGCCACAGACTGAGTAGCTTAAAGAACAGAAGTTTAGGGCAGCCCAGGTGGCTCAGTGGTTTAGCACCACCTTTGGTCTAGGGTGTGATCCTGGAGATCCGAGATCAAGTCCCATGTCGGGCTCCCTGCATGGTGACTGCCTGTGTCTCTGCCTCTCATTCTCTCTGTGTCTCTCATGAATAAATAAATAATGTCTTAAAAAAAAAAGAACAGAAATTTATTTTCTCACAGTCCTAGAGGCTAGAAGTCTGAGATCAAGGTGTTGGCAGGGTTGGTTTCCTCTGAAGCTTCCCTCTTTGGGTCTTAAATGGGTGTCTTCTTCCTTGGGCTATACATGGTCTTCTCTCTGTGTGTCTGTGTCTGTGTCCAGATTTCCTCTTCTTATAAAGATACCAATCATATTGGGTTAGGACACACCATAGGGATCTCATTTTAACTATCTCTTTAAATATCCTATCTCCAAATCTTATCACATTCTGTCAAACTAGGGGCTAAGACTTCAATATTAAGTTCTTGGGGGACAAAATTCAACTCATAACAGCTTTCCCTGGTAACTATCCCATTGTGGCATTTTTTTCCATAGCATTTATCACTATCTGAATTTATGTTATTCCTCCATTTGTTTATATGTTTATCTTACCACTAGAATAGAAGCTCTCTGGAGGGCCTTCATCCATCAATCTCCTCATGCCTCGAGCAGTGTCTAGCACAAAATAGAAGCTCAGTGAGTGTTCATGCAGTAACAGAACAGACAGAAAGGAGAGGGGAAGAACTATAGATGCTTTGTTTCAACGTGGTGAGGTTTTTGTACTCACTTCTGCACTATTGTTTTTAGTTCTCAAATATTCACTCTGTTAATATGAGTTATATGGCCTTCGAAAAAATGACTTAACTTCTCTGGGTCTCAGAATCCCCATCTGATAAGTGGGGTACATCTAGGATTATTGTGAAGATAAAAGTATTGTTTAATAAATATTAGTTGCCATTATAGGCAATTCTTAGTTTAAATCATCCTCACTGTAAGGAAGAATAAACCTATTTTCTTAGTAGTAGTCTAAGAGGTGAGGGATAGGGCTGATTTATACTTAAAGAATTGATAATCCTTCTCTCTAGTCTTTGTTATTAACAGCAATAGTCCTTTAACTTTTGGAGCAAAGAATTTATATTTTATTTTCCAAAAGGTTTGAAGTTACCAGGACGTAAATGTGAGGGGAGGTGTGGATAGTGAAAAATCTCTGAGCAAGCTGGAGTGAGTGTAGGGGTGATAATTCTGATCATGTCCCTGAGAGTGATATTGCCCCGAAAAGATCCTGGAAAGGAATGTTTTCTTCACCACTGGGATTTCCATCAAACTATGGAAAGGAGGCTAACTCTAAAAGAAAATAGGCCTAAGATTATTCCTATTTTAGAATAAACTAAAGCTCAGTGAGCTGACTTGAATGAAAGTCCCACAGATGAACTCTAAGCTAAGTGCTCTTTTGAGGACTTTATCTTGCCTTTCCCACACACTTCAGAAATCAATTGAATGGCAAAAGTGCTGAAACCGAAAGAATATTCTAGAAATCCATGTGGAACCTCTCAGAGGTAGATTTGACCTCTAATGTAGGGTGGGGGTGACCTTGTAAATAGTTAAGAAATACAATGTTTATATTACATCAAGATTTTCATAGGCCCCACCTACTTTGAGGCCAATTTTACGCTCTAGAGACACACACTATTTCCTGCCAGCTACCCAAACAGCTTTGAAGTGATGGGCATAATGACTCATGGTCATGTAACATTCCTTTTAGACACATATCAGTGTATTTGTTATTACATTACTGCCTGAACACCCACAGAACCTCAGGAGATAAAATAGGATTAATGTTTAAGAATATAGTCCTACCCATTTCTATTTTATTCAAATCAAACTTTTGAAATGATCACTGTTGGGAATTCATTTTTGCTTCAAATAAGGATAAGGTAAAGATGTGTGAACAGACTGGTCCTTGTCTTTGGAGTCAAGCCATATTCTGGAACTGTTTTATTTGGAGACCACACCTAAGTCACAGCAAAGAAATTATCTGGCATGAATCACATGACCCAGCTTGCAAGTGTGAAACTGGAAGGAGTTGGCATTACACAGCAGGACATATAGTGGGTAACCAGGAGGTATCCTATAAAATGTGAGATAATAAACACGTGTTGTTTTAAGCCTCTACATTTCAGGATCTTTTGGTATGCAGCAATATAGTCATTATGTCTCCTACAACCCAAAGTAGTAAGTATTAGTATTGATCATGTTTGAGACAGCATTCTAAGCACTTCATATATATTCATTCATTTAACAATCACAACAACTAAAGAGGTAAGTGCAATTATTTTCTCAATTTTACACATGAGGGAACTGAGGCAGAAAGATTAAGTAATGGCAAAGATCACTCAGCTAAGTGAGGGTTAGAGTTAGCGCTTGGTTTAGGTGCTCTAAATATTAAATGAATGAATAAATAATGTCTCCATTACTCTGTAAACTAAGAATATTAATATTTTGGGGGTTACTAAAACATTTTCTTGTTTTTAAAGATTTTATTTATAAAATAAATATTCATGAGAGACACAGGATGAGAGAGAGAGAGAGAGAGAGAGAGAGAGAGAGGCAGAGACACAGGAAGAGGGAGAAGCAGGCTCCATGCAGGGAGCACAATGTGGGACTCGATCCCAGGTCTCCAGGATTAGGCCCTTGGGCTGAAGGCAGAGCTAAACTGCTGAGCCATCTGGGCTGCCCAAAACATTTTCAGCATGTTAGCAAACTCTATGAAATTAATCAATGGATATGTAATGGACTCTCTCTGTCCATTTGGGTTCTGTGGTTGACATAAAATATGTATCCCTTAATCCACTGTACACTGTAGATATTATAAGTACTTGATACTATTTACTGTCTAGTTAAGGAAATCATGCAGAAGAGTCTGTCACTTGTCATGATTTGTGGTATGAGATTTACAGCCAAGATATGTCAATTTGACCATTTTATTGACCAAAATTACCAGCTTCAGCTGTAAGCAAATAATTCTTCCACCTTGAATAGCCGATGGGCATTTTATAAGATAATTATGATTTCAGTTTCTGTGGGGCAGGAATCAGAGTATAGCTTAGATGGGTATCTTATGTAACAAGTTGCAATCAAGGTGTTCCCCAAGGCTTAACTGTGGAAAAATTTGCTTCTAAGCCCATACATAGTTATTTGCAGGATTTTTTTTCCTCAGTAGCTGTTGGCCAGGGGTTGCCCCCAGTTCCATGCCATTTGGGTCTTTCCAACATGGCGGCTTGCTTCATCAAAGCTTATAACTTGAGAAACCAATTTATTAGAATTGGCTAAGAAGACACAAATCAGTCTTTACAACCTAATTGTGGAAGTGATATTCCATCATTTTGGCCATATTTGTTGATTAAAGTGAGTCATTAGGTCGTCTATCCCATACTTAAAGGGACAGTATTACACCAAAGTGTAAATACCAGGGGTTAGGGAATCATCTGAGGCCATGTTAGAGCCTACTTACTAGGTAGCTAAGGGTGGAGCAGGGAAATAGATGAAACCTCTCAGAAAAGTGAACAGATGAAGTGGAGGCCCTGAGGTAGGTGAGCACCTGCAGGTGGCCTCTCCATGTAGCATGGTGACTAGTTTCTGAGATAGAGTGCTCCAAGGGAGTGTTCCAAGAGAAAAAGGCAGAAGCAGAAGCTGCCAGGGGAAGGTGTCACTCATCTGTTCCACTGTGTTACATTGATCAAAGCATTTTATAAGCCCAGATCAGAGTTAATAAACTCTTCTTCTGACTGGAGGAGCAGCATGCTTGCATAAGAACTGGCAGATTTGGGCCATCCTTGGAAAATAACAACCACAACCAGTGATTTTAGCAAGAGTAATTTAGATTTGAGTTAAAAACTGTATAAGAAAGTGTGTACATACCTCTTTAAGAAACTTGGGTAGGACAGGAAGATGAGACTTAAATGGGTAACTGGAAGAAGAGAGGGTGAAGACAGGACTTTAAAATGATGTTTGCATCTTTGAGGGCCTGATCCTGTAGAGAAGAGCTTGAAGATTGTGACAGAGATGGGCTGGTAGATGAAACAGGTTTCTGAGAGAGGGGAGGGGAAAGAACTCAGAATGCAAATTTGGGGAATTGGGCTTTGGCAGGAGAACTTTTTCCACTGAAACAGAAAGCCAGGGGGAGAAGGTATGATTGGATGTGACCAACTGTTGAAGGCTGATGCCTCGGCAACACACACGATGCAGAAAAGAAGTGTGGAGGCCAAGTGGGAGAGCCCTGGACACTGCAACAGGGTAGAGAAGCAAGGAAGAGGGGACTAATCCCAGATGAAGATGCAGCTGAATGCCACTCAAGGAAGGATTTTTGGTTTAATTTGTATGTTGCTACCTCAACAGGTTGTTGTATCACAGAGTTTCTTCTCACTGTATCACAGGAGATAGCACAAGGAATGTTTTCTTCAGTTGCACCATCTCTGTCCTATTGGACTTGCTCCTGAAGTTCAACTGAGCTGGATGAGACACGAAAAATCTCTTTCAGAAGCAGGACACTTGTGCTCGTCTCTTCATTATTTGTGCCCTTTTCACTTGTGGAATATCTTACTGGCTTCCAGATCAACACTGTGTCCTCCACTTTGGTTGAAGGCTCATACAAGAATTGTAGCTATGAAAAAATGCTGTACAGTATCTATTGACCATTATGATGTCCCTTATTTCTTATATAAGGCCCTGCATTATTTACTTGTTCTGAATTTTGCTGTCAGAAGTTTTTGTCTTTCAAAGAAATAACTTATTTAATTTGTTGGATAATCAAACTGTTAAAGCAAACTTTGTTTTTGCATTTTTTGTGTATGTGTGTATTGGATGTCAGGATCTAAGAATGAAATTTTTAAAAAAGATTTTATTTATTCCTGAGAGAGAAAGAGAGAGGAGAGGCAGAGACACAGGCAGAGGGAGAAGAAGGCTCCATGCAGGGAGGCTGACATGGGACTTGATTCCGGGTCTCCAGGATCACGCCCTGGGCTGAAGGCAGCGCTAAACCACTGAGCCACTGGGGCTGCCCTAAGAATGGAATTTTGTACTGCACCACAGTATATATGGATGGACATGGATAGAGTTTAAGTCATAAATTCTGAAGTTATATTTCTCTAAGTTATAGTTTTCTCATCACTAAAATGAGGTAGTTTTGGAGCCTAGCTCATAGGATTATTTTGAGGATTAAATGAATTAATACTTATGAAAGACTTAGGCTAGTGCTTGTCAAATGATTACTAGCTCTTTTGGTGTTAATTGTATCCTTCAGTTTACAGTAGCTGATTTGCAAATGTAGAACTTACCAGTTTTCTGGGCTCACATTTCTATAGTAAGCCAACATTTATCTAACATAGCCACTTTTTCTTTCCATTTCTTTCTTCCAAAATATTTTCCACAATTTTTTTTAGATCACCCTATTTACTTCTGCAGAAACTAGAGTAAATGGTTTCTAAGGAATCTTCCAGTTCTTCAGTCATATACAGTTTATAATTCTTTTCAGCGGAGGTGTGAACAAAGGAGAATAATGTATATTCAAGGTGATATACAATCAATATGAATGGTTCCAACTTAACGTAGATGGATTCCTTATTTACTTTTGAAGTAGAAAGTGAACATTAATTTAATACTTGTGATCTTCCTGTAAATGTTCTCCTTACTTGGTATGAATGGATAAGGCTGAGCAAACAAAGGGTTTACTAACTCATATCATCTCATAAAATTCTTGGCATGTAGGGATATAGAATCTATAAATTTAAACAAAGAGATTATTATTTTCCATTAGCATAAGAAAAAAATCCAAGAGGATACATATCATTTGAGGCACCTAGTAATATCATTGTCACTTAAAACATTGTGTTGTGAGATAATCATTTGACTGTTCAAACAATGCTGATGACCATTTTTTCTAGAATTTTTAAAAAAAGATTTTATTTATTTATTCATGAGAGGTACAAAGAGAGGCAGAGACACAGGCAGAGGGAGAAGCAGGCTCCCTGTGGGGAGCCTGATGCGGGACTCGATCCCAGGACTCCAGGATAATGCCCTGAGCCAAAGGCAGATGCTCAACACTGAGCCACCCAAGCATCCCTTTTCTAGAATATTGTAGAGAGAATTGATACATTAAGTAGAGGATTGGAACCGAGAAACTTGAGTGTCCTTCCAACTCTTCCCATTCATGCTTTTATGATCTTGTCTTCAAAACACTGAGTCTGGAATTACTCACAGTGCAATGTCCTCATTTGAGAATAGGTGAAGCATCTTGACTTCATTGTGGGACTGGGTGTCAGGACCAGCCCCAAACATGGGCAATCAGACATTTCCATCTGTATTCTAAATTAATCCCTCTGAGATCAGCTTAACTGTTACTTTAAAATTTGGCTCTAAGTATGCATTTTTTCAGATCATAGTATGATATTTTTCTTCTATATGTAGCTTTATCATAAAAAGGGTTATCAAATCCTGGCCAAAAGTTGGGTAGGGTAGATGGTACTTTTGCATGAAGTCAGGGATTATTTTTTTTGCAGTTTGTTTCTAGCTTGGCACAAAAGAGATATACAAGAGGGAATTTTCTATCTCAAGCATCAGGAATTATTAACTGGCTGCCACCCAACTCTTTGAATCGGGCTGGGGTCTCCCTACCAGATTTGATGCTTCATTTTTACTGTTATGTTTATGTGGATATTTGCTCAAAGTTAAAGGCATGAATATGAATAGGGGAGGGCAGTTATCTAGAATCTAGGGAATGGGTGCTAGGAGCAGCTCTTTATACCCTGAATCTGCCAGTATGATAGTCACTCATTCAGAAAGGCCAGGATACTGTAATTTACCAACACTCCATTCCCATTCTGATCCTGGATTTGAAATGACAGACACACAGACATCCTGATCCCATGGCACAGAAAGAAGATACCTGATATAGAAGTGCCCAACATCCTGGTAGATATACATGAATACTAGAATAGTAGATAATCATTGCCAAAGATTTCTTTTGGTGTATAAGATTGGTAACCAAAATATGTCAGGAGCTTTCTTTTTTAGTCCTTGACAATCTCAAACTTACTGGAAAAAATGGAGAAAAATGATTGAATTTGGGATTTCTTCTAATTCTTTTACTAGGCCACCAGTTTGTTTCCATAATTGTAAACAATCTTGTATTGTTCCCGAGTTGTTTAGACTATAGCCTGGAAGCATTTCAATGGCAGGGACGAGGTTAAGTCCTTTTGTATCTTAAAGCTCTTCTCCAACAGTAGGTGTAAAGTAACTAAACTCTTGAGACACACTTTTTGATTAAGAAATAGAATTTATTGTGCAGCTCTGGTGACTTAGCGGTTTAGTGCCGCCTTCAGCCCAAGGCGTGATCCTGGAGACCCGGGATGGAGTCCCACGTCGGGCTCCCGGTGCATGGAGCCTGCTTCTCCAACTCTGCCTGTGTCTCTGCCTCTCTCTCTGTCTCTCATGAATAAATAAATAAATAAATAAAATCTTTAAAAAAATAGGGTTTATTTCCAACTGTTAAAAAAATGATTAAGGACAACAATTGAGGTAATACAAATAAACTTTAACACTTCAATAATTTTTTAAAAAGATTTTTATTTATTTATGAGAGATACACACACACATACACACACACACACACAGAGAGAGAGAGAGAGAGAGAGAGAGAGAGAGAGGCAGAGACAGAAGCAGGCTCCATGCACCGGGAGCCCGACGTGGGATTCGATCCCGAGTCTCCAGGATCATGCCCTGGACTGAAGGCAGCGCTAAACTATTGAGCCACCCGGGCTGTCTGTATTTAACACTTCAAGAAGTGAATAGTCTCCATTCAGAGAACTACAGAATGGAGTGGAAGGCAAGAAGCTTTTAAAGGATAAAGAATAAAGAACAAAGAAGAGAAAAACAGCAAATATCTGGTTGTCTGGGGCCTATAGTCAACCCTGTTTGGGTTGAGTGGGAACAAAAAAATAAGTATAGAGCTCAGAGTTAGCTTGGTGTTTGGGTATTGGTTGACTGGATATTCTGCATTTCTGGTCAAGCAGAGCATTTACAGGGACACAAAAGTAATATAAGTTTTGGTTAGCTGATGTGGCCTTCCAGGCAAGAGTGGCTCATTTTAGGTCCAGAAAGTTATTTTAACACAATTGATGCATTACAAATTGGAATTTTAGGTTCTACTTCTAAATATTATTCTAGGTGCTCTAATAATTGAAAAATATGGAATTGGGCTGCACACTTCTCTCCCAGTGAATGGTTAGTGTGTCAAAGTGAGGAGGGGGATGGGAGAGGGCAAGAATCAGGGAAGAGGCCCATGATTGGAATGGGGACTTGCTTCCCAGGGCCTGGCACATTCCCTACCTTCTATAAGGTGGCTTCCTGGTAAAGGTTTGTTGATGAATGAATGAATATATGAATACTGAATTAATCTGGACAGACAAGTTGAGTTAGCTCCAAATCTTTCCTCTCTTTTTCTTGGGAAAGCTGAATTAAATCCAGCTGTTCTTTAGATTGCCAAGCCACTTTTGGGCAAGTTCCTTTCTATTTCTTTCATTTCTATTTATTTTCCCCTTGGGTGCTGAAGACATAAATGCTTCACCAATTATTTATTCTTTATAAGAGTTGGCCCTTTGTACTTGACATTTTCTTAATTGTTCACATTCTGCATATTTCCTTGTGTTTCCTAATGCTGTTCCATTCCCAGTAACATCTTCTGATGAGACTCTAGTGATGAAAGTGCAAAGGGGTTTCTTATTTGAGCCTTTTTATTTATCCTTTCCACATGTCTCTGCTACACATTTTCCCTAATACCAATTTCCTTATCTAAGCTGACCGCATCATTGACAATGTAAATGTGACTTTGAAGTTTCAAATGATTCGAGGTGTTATATCTCCTGCAGAACAAAATTTTTCAAAAATAGAGATGTGCAATCTGGCTCTTTCTCAGAAATACTACAAGGCTTTTAGAATGTGTGCACATCAGCCAGATTCACTGATCTAAAGTGACACCTGACCAGCTGGGTGAGAACATATTTCAAATTTATACAACACAAGCAGTAACAACGTGAGCAGCCTCCTGGCACCACTAGATCCTGCAGGACCAACCATAGGAAGTAATACGGAGGAACTCAGAATGGGAGTAGCCCCTGGCAATAAAACTTTAGTCAGCATAACTTCAAAAGAAAATCCATCAGCATGAGAATGGATTTTTCTTAAGAAAAAGAAAAAAACACCCCATTGTAGTTTACAGTGTTATTTTATCATATCTTCCAGTTCTTGTTCACATGCTACTATTTAAAAAATACTAATGATTATAAGATAAATGGAACTTTATATCCCTCTGTCTTTTTTCCCAAGTTTATTTAAATTCAAGTAGTTAACACAGTGTAATAATCATTTTAGGTGTAGATTTTAGTGATTGATCACTTCTATACAACACCTGGTGCTCATCACAAGTGTCCTCCTTAATCCCCATCACCTATTTCTCCCACCTTCATCTCTCTCCCCTCCAGTAACCCTCAGTCTGTTCTCTATCATTAGGTCTGTTCCTTGGTTTGCCTCTTTTTCCCCCCATGTTCAATTGTTTTGTTCCAATTCCACATATGAGTGAAATCATTAGGTATTTGTCTTTCTCTGACTGTCTAATTTTGCTTAGCATAATACCCTCTAGTTCCATCCATACCATTGCAAATGGTAGGATTTAATTCTTTTTTATGGCTGAATAATATTCCATTATATGTGTATTCTAGGTGCTCTAACAATTGAAAAATATGGAATTGGGCTGCACACTTCTCTCCCAGTGAATGGTTAGTGTGTCAAAGTCATCTTCTCTCTCTATTCATCTGTCAATGGACATTTGGGCTCTCTCCATAGTTTGGCTGTTGTTGAAAATACTACTTTAAACATGGGGGTGCATGTACCCCTTCAAATCTGTATTTTTGTATCCTTTGGGTAAACACCTAGTAGTGTTAATTGCTAGATATTAATGTATTCTTTTCTTCTTTTGACCTTTATGCCATTACATTTTTTTATGTTATAGTTTACCTTGTTTTTGCTGTCATTTACCATATCTTCACCTTTATTCTTAAATATGCTAGCTAATATCATTATTACTACTGCTTAACTTCTGAATTACATTGCAATATAATGGACAAAACCAGCCAAAGCTGTATTCAAACTTCTGCTATTGGTCCTTCTCTTCCTTGTTCTTCTCCTCACCCCTTTTCTTCGCCCACTGCATTTTACCTTCTCTTTCTTTCTTTCTGGGGCACAGAATTGGATTGATGTAATGAGCTACACTCCTCAGTTTATAAGAAAATATCATAGTTCATCTAGCCCCAGCCCTGTTTTATGACCTTGCTTTACCTTGTCCTGACACTTGGATCCTGTTGACAAAATATCCTGATGTTCAGGTGGTCATTTTGGGTATTCCTTGACTAATCAGATATTTCAATGTTCCTCTTTCCTCCTTTTTTTTGGGGAAAGAGAAAATTTCCTCATATTTTCCACTTCCATTGGATTGTGCTGGTTTTAGTGATTAATGCATTAGAAAAGTGGTTCTGAAAATTTAGTGTTTGCTATCACCTGAAAGGCTTGTTAAAACAGATTGCTGGGCCACACCCTCAGAATCTCATTTAGTAGGTCTTAGGTGGGGCCCAACCACTGGCATTTCCAGGTAATATTGATAAGTGATGTTTGATTACTTTTGGAGAACTGCTTCATTAGAGGATTTCTAACTTTTTATCAAAACACAGGTGAAAGAGAATTGGAGATAATTTAAGGAAAAGTGATTTGCCTAGGGTAAAAAAAAAAAAGACAAGGATTTACTCAGTATATATACTGTTCTAAAGCTGGAAGTCGCTGCTGCTATCAGAAGCCATTTAGCCATATTTCATGAATCCAGGGAGGAGATATGTGCTTTCATTGTTTATTAGCAATGAGGCCAGGTTTTTCTTTTAATTTGAGTTATAAAGTAAAACCCTACCATAATCCTGTAAGAGAGTCCTAAAACTTAATTGCAAAATGTGTAGAATTTTACTATTTCCACATTAATGAAATGGTAGGATAAGAGAGCCAAATGGTAGGATGGGAATGTACAGCCAATGGCCTCATGGCTAGATGTGTATTAATTTCAGGTCAGTTACCTGTGAGCTTCACAGTAGCATTTAGTTATATTTACTCCTGTGGTCTTTTAGAATGGGGAAATAAAAAAAAAATACAACCCTGTAAATGTGGAATGCAAAAAATAATCTGATTTGGGCTAGCAGTGAAAAACAGGGAGAGGCAGTATCAGTGTGAGATCCATTTTAGGGAAAGTTAAAGAGATTTTCACTTATCCCTCTTCTACCTTTTGTAGTTTTTTCTTGCTACAGAAATTTATTACAAAGATGAAAAAGTGCACCTATGGTTAGACCAGGCCAGGTACATAGCAATGTTCAATAAGTATTTGCTGCATGAGTGAAAAAAAACGAACAAATAGAGGTAGATGTGAAACTCTGTGGGAGTAGAGAATGGAGTGATGACATCACCACTGTGTGTCTTTGTCAACGCCTGAGGGGACCTTGGACAGTGATATCCTGCCTCGGATATCGTTGCAGGCACTCTATCTCCCAACCCAGACATGTGCAGTGATTATATCTAAGTGTGTAGTGAAAATCTGCCTGAGAGCATGACGTGGTAAACTGTTAACAATCTTTAACATAGCAGTGGAAATTTGAGTTCCCTACCAAATGTGATAGAATCACAACATTTTACGGAAGAAGGGAGATTTGAGGCCTGATGTATTTCCTGGGCAGGCTGCCCCCCATAAACTCCCAGTGTCTAGGCTCCTGGAGGAAAAATGGGATGCTCAGAGAGGGTGCACTGATGGGGCAGGAGCAAAATTTGCCCACTTCTCAGGGATCAGCCCTGTTGTTAGGATTCTTTAAGTAGGAGTCCTCAAGTCCCCTCGAGGGACTTCAAGACATAGAGCATGGAAGTACCAGCCTCCATCTTCAGGGATTTTGATTCAGTACATGTAGGTAGAATCCCTGAATTTGTTTTTTTTTTTTTAAGATTTTATTTATTTATTCATAAGAGACACAGATTCAGGTAGAGACACAAGCAGAGGGAGAACCAGGCTCCATGCAGGGAGCCCAATGTGGGACTCGATCCCAGGTCATCAGGATCAGGCCCTGGGCTGAAGGCAGTGCTAAACTGCCCAGCCACCTGGGCTGCCCTGAATTTGTTTTTCAGACAAGTCCCCAGATGATGTTGATGCTCTGGTCTGGGGACCACAATTTGAGACCCATCACTTCAGTCATTTCTGAGTGAAATAGAAACTTTTCAGTTAATATTTTATCTTTAGTGATGATGGTGAAAAGATTAGAAGTTACTGCAATATTATATTTTAAAGAATGGTTTTAATTGACTCAAATTTAGTAAAAATGTGTTAAAGACCTCCTGTTCCTTCCTGCAAGGCATATAATTAAATTTTAAAAATTATGATCAGGTCCAAATAACAAATTAAAACTGGAGTTGTTTTAATTAAGAAAGAGGATTAACATTTGTTATATAGTTGAGGGTTGGGAATCCGAGGCTGTGCATTTTGGGGCTTTATTATCTTTCAAGTTTAGTACATAATGATTTCCTCACTCCATTGAATTTCATTGGAAAAGGAAAACCACACTAGCTAACTGTAGCTAAAAATACAATGTGGCCAGTCCGTTTGTGTCTGTGCATGTGTATATGTGGGTGTGCATGTGTGTATGTGTGTGTATGCATGTGTGCATGTGTACACACATGGTCAGAGAGGCAAAGGAGACTTGTAGTATTTGAATAGCACAGATGTTTTAGATAAGTGTGAGTCAAGGTAAATATTTAAAATTTCCATCTTAGCTTGGGAAATCCAGCACACAATAACCAGAAGTTTTCTGTTATAGTAAGCATCCTATCTTTCACATCCCTTTTATGTTTTAACAGCAGTTGCTTTAATGTACATCGACCCTGATTTTAATCTAAGTAGAATCAGTCATATTTATTTTCCTTTTGATAAACAGCTATGAGGAGAGGATGCTTTACATGAGTTTTATGACAGTGACAGTAACAGTAGTCATAACTTATATTAGCTATCTATTTATTCAGGATATAATTTCATACAAAACTATTGTTTCCCTGAGTACCATAAATAAATCAAATGCTGTTATCAGTTCACTAATGTTATAAAGTCACTTTGAAGTACTCACAGAACAAATATTATTATTTCTATGTTACATATTGGATCCAAGGGATCCTGGACAATACAACGAGTTCCCTATATTTACTCAGGCTAGGTTAATGTAAGAGCAATAATTAAATTCAAGGAGAGATGATCCAATAATTTCAGCCAGTTTCATAACCAAAACATGTTGACTGCCTGGGCGATCAGTATGCAGAAGTAGGTGAGAAACAGGCGAAGAAGCCAAATCAGTTGAACATATTGTAAGCAAAAAAATCAGTTCAAGCTAAATTAGGTGAGTGTTATTGTGGAGAAAGAAAAAAATCAAATCAAGGTAGTATAAAGTCATCCTAAGTCTCTATCCAGTATACTCTTCACTACACAAATATTTAGATATGTTAAGGGCTATAGTTTTTAAGGATTTTAAGGATTTGCTTTTATAAAAGGGAATTGTGGGATTACTTAATTGGGGAGATTTCCCTAATAATGTATGTTTTAATACAGAATACAGTCACTCAATTAGCTGCTTCTATTGTGGAAAGAACATAAGAGAGTTGAACTTACTGTAGATTTAAAAGATAAAATAACACCCACCATAATGATAAAAATAAGGAAACTTCCAGATTTTTAAATTTGTATGTTTTATGTATTTTTTTTATTTTCAGAAGTAAAGCAAAATCTTAGAAAACCAACTCAATGTTAACTAACTTAAAACAGACTAGAAATTTTAGAGTAGCGAGGAGGAAAGGCAGTATGATGGAAATTTTAGTATAGTGAGGGTAGGTAGTGAGCTATCCATCTGGCTTTAGAGGAAGGGTGCTTTTCGGTTTGGCACTGAGGAGGGAAGGACATTTCTACAACTGTCCTCCAGCACAGGCACACATCTAAAAACCTCCACAGTCTATCAGGCCCCAGTGGACAATTGTAAGATTGGTGAGGTCATCATTATTATTGTCACTGTTGCTGTTCCTGTCGCTGTTCCTGTTCTTGGTGTGCCTAGCAAGCTCTCCTGCTGTCTTGTCTCTAGCTACCAGAGTATGTAAGCCAGCTGTGGTGACTTCTGCTACCCCAGCTTATCACCAGTCTCAGTAGAATGTGTGAAACAAGGAAAGTCCATGAGCATCCTGCCTTGTTGTCCATGGGCATGTGAAGCTAGGGCTACTACCAGTCACACCTCCTGCCAACACAAAAAGCCAACTTCCAGAAAAAGAGAGTGAAGCCAGCATATGAGGAGGAATAGTAATGAGCAGATATGAGAGATGAATGGAGAGAGAATCCAGGAGACAAAGAATCATTGGTGTGCTGTTTTTCTTCAATCTTGAGCCTGCCCTGGTGGACATCAACAATTTCCTTTTTTGCTTAGAGTTGTGTCTCTGTCACTTAAATGAAAACACTTAAATGAAAATAGGTCCTAACTCAGGTGTCCTTCCTAACTCCTACCTCTTACCTGTCATTTCAGCTGTGAACTGGTACTGGAAAAAAAAAATTTTTTTTAAGATTGTTTATTTATTTATTTGAAAGAGAGTGAGTGGAGTGAGTGAGAACATGAGTAGAAGGAGAGGAGCAGAGGGACAGGGAGAAGCAGACTCCCCACTGAGGAGGGAGCCCAATGTAGTGGGCCCTGGGATCATGAACTGAGCTGAAGGCAGACACTTAATTCACTGAGCCACCCAGGGGCCCCGGAAAGTGTATTTTAAATGCTAGTTTCTGAATATCCTTTCTTTTCACAAAAACTTCTATGGCCCTATTCCCTTCCGTATTGAGTCTATATTTCTGTGGTTAAATTTTAAAGACAGAAAGAATATTATTGGTGAGCTTCCAGACTTTCAAAACACTGAATGATCTAGGGCACAACCTAGGAATAATTAGAACATCGAACACCCTAATCCATTTTGAAGACTGTAATAGGTTAGTCTCTGAGAGTGAATTCTTGATGTTGTCTAGTAGGAGGTGATTACCATCATTCATGACATCTGGGCTGAATCTAAATCTAAATTTTGGACTCATAGGAGCTCAATCTGCACGAATTTCCTTGGGGAGGATAGGGCTTTCAGAAATACTGGAAGTTTTTCTATTTCAAGCTGTTGCAGACAAGAAAATAGACGAATTTGATAAAGGCCAGAGTTTACTGTCTTTACAAGTACACTTCCCAGGGGGTTCAGGTAGCTCTTTTGGAGAATTTTGCTATTCCCTGGACTTCTTTAGAGCAATAATGGAGCACTAGGGTATAGTTTCCAAATCTTTATCTGGTTTTCAGGGGCTTGGTTGGTGAGCACTCATGGAAATGCCTTCTTTAAATACAGAGATAGACCAGTCCAGCATGTGTTGGGCTATCATGATTTATTGCTTAAGTATCTGGGAGTTGACAGAGTGCTTTCTGCTAAGCAGACTTACTTACTTTCTTTCTTTCTTTCTTTTTTTTTTTTTTTACCAATGAGTTTTATTTGAATATATTCAAATTCAAGTTTTTCATTAATTTGCAATTAACTCATATCAAAGATGTTATTTTATAAGAGCAATTTAGCATCCATCAAACCTTGTGATTATTTTTTCTTATATGCTTGACGATCCCTTCTGACTTCAGGAGACATTAGGCAGGTTTTCAAGGGCAGAGACGCACTGGTGAAGATGTGGATTTGGCTCAAATATGAGAGTGGAAGGTCACAGTAAATCCTGAATAAAGAGCCACTCAAGTTTAATCGAAGGAGTAGTTGACTAGAAATTAGAGCCTGAGATCTGGTTTAGCTAGTTGTGAGATGATGAGCTTGCCTTGCCTTGATTTTCTTTTCTACATAATGGGAATCACAAGGAGTTGTTCAGAATATAAAAGGATATAAAATTATACAAACCTCTTGAAAGATGGGACACAGTTAAGTAGCAGCAAGCACTATGATTCTTGTAGTTCATCAAACCTTTCTTCTTCAATGCTGATGGTGGCCTTACCTGACTTTGAGGCAAATGCTGCCTCTGCCATGCACTCCCTGAATTTCAAGCAAACATGGGTCATGTTTCCCACTTCCCAGGGCCTTTGTTTTATGCTGCTATTAATGCATGTTTTGTGGTTCAACTGGATAAGCACAAGATTTTGAGTCAGAATTGCATATGTTTGAGACACAGAATTGAAGGCAAGTGAGTCACTTATCCTGTTCATTCCATGCTTGTATCCCTCTTTGGAGGAACATGGGGGCAGATAGGGAGTGACATGAATGAACATGGGGGGTATTTGCTTATGAAGCATAACTATTACCTGTCGGAATAAAAAATGGGAATATTTTTCTTTTCAGAATCATATATTCAATATATAAATATATGTAATATAATCTAACAAATGCATTGGTATAATTTTTACTAAATACTATTGGAGTAGTAATCATTTGTCCTACTTTAGTTTTATCCTTATTACTCTGTTGAAAAAGAGCATCCTTTTTCTTATTAAAGTAGGAAGAGTCTCATGATGTCTTTTTACTCAAAAGGATCTTGAGAGTGGAGGACGAAGGTGGGTGTGGCTGTGGGGGAGGCTATGCCTGGGTTACACCTCACTACTTTTTGCTTGGGCTCCTACATGAGCCTCTGATTTTCCTGGTGCTCCTCTCCTTGTTCCCAGTGAAACTACAGGCTGCTGCCAGAATTTTCCTTCTAAATTACAACTTTGATTATGTAATTCTTTACAGCATAAATTTACATGACTCCACACTATTAAGTTAAATAGGAATGTAACAAACTGATGTTCTGAATTCTCTAAAATATGATTTAAACTTTTTAAGACATTAGATAAGACGCTTTAGTTTTTTATGCTGTCGATTAGATTACTTGTTTTTCCGCATATATGGTCTGCTGCCTTTCTTTCAAAAGCCCTTTTACTCAAATTCTTCCTATTGAATGTCTTTATATTATGTAAATCTTATCTCAAAAAGCCACTGCCTCCATGAAGTCTGTCTTGTTCTGACAGCTTTTAGTGTAAATGAGGAAGACCTGGGCTCTGGTGTGATGCAATGTGAGCCTTTCACAGACAGGCTTGGAGCCAGTTATGTTTGTTATTGATAACCTCAGCACTGATCAAGTAGTAGGCCTACAACAAATATTTCCTGAACTGAAAATTGAATTTGAAAGCTCTCTTCAACTTCTTTTTACTCACATCCTTATTGCTATCCCTAGAATCCACCACAGTCTTCCTCCACAAATTCTTCAGTAAGCTCGGCCAATAGCTTCCCTGCTGGAAGTTGAAGTTTGACTTCAGACTCTTATATCTTGCCTTTTGTTCCTCATGACTGTTTGCTCATATGTTCGCTCCTCAAACTGCATTTAAGTTTCTTAAAAACACAGACTAGGTTGCATTCGAAGCACCTGGAGAGGACCCTGTTATAACCGGTGCTCAATTACTGGTCATCGATTGACTCATCCCAAGGGTCAGAGAAATGTCCTAAAAGGAAGAGACCAATTTTGTCATCTGCTGTGGCTGGATCTTCCAGAAAGTAGAGATGCTGTAAGCCATTTGTAAAGAAGTGCTAGTGACTGGAAGACTAGAATCTAGCCTTGATTAATTCATAACAAATCCTTATTGAGCAAATTCTATTATTTTTTAAACAATTCAGATTCACTTAGACTACTTAATTTTAACTAATGTGGGTTAAAATTGAGCTAATTTGCAAGAGGTTAGTAGGTGAAACAATGGAAAGCTCTCTGCTTTATCAAGAGAAGGGATGTACTATTGGATTAATTCTTCGTTGGTGGATGGTGCCTACAGTTTGAATAGCTGCACCAGTTGAATGGCAGGAGCATATCAGTATCTTGGGGGACTTACCATATTATAGTACACATTCCTGGGCCCTTACCCACCCTCTAAGTCTCTAATTCTTATAGTTTGAATTGGGAAACACATGAAATTTGTGTGGAAAATTTCCCAACTGATTATTTTGTACATTTTCAGTAAAAGTCATTGGTTTGGAGCCTTGGTGTGCAAGAATAGGTTTTCTTCAGATGAGGAAAACTGGAACCAAAGATAGAAAGCAAAAAGCACTTGACTTTGCTATTTCTCTGTAGTTATTTACGAATAAATTATAGGTATATTGATTAACTTCTTTCACTTTCTTAGAATACCCAAGTTAGAATCAGACAAATGCACATTCCTAAGTGTAGAGCATAGGATATACTTTGTAAGTGGTAATTGATACAAACTCTGAGAATTTAAGAGTTATTATTTTATTTTAAAAGAAGACCTTTAATATTTGTGTTCAGTTACTGGAGACTTTTGTAGCTTCACAGTGCCTTTCCAACTAGTCCTAACTTCTAGTCAAAGAAAAGGTGTGATTTTTCTTCTGAGGGCTCCCCATTGCTCTGTAACCCTTAATCATTCTTGCCGTTGCTGGCTGCCTGGCTGCTAAGCTCTTGGATTTGTTCTCTCTCTCTCTCTCTCTCTCTCTCTCTCTCTCTCTCCCCCTTTCCAGCTCTGAATTGCTTTTTAAAAAGAAAAGTGGTAGCTTTGGACCTAGGCTTATTACTAATTCCCTCATTCAGGGCCCCATTCAGTTTATTTAACTGTCTTCTTTAAATGGGCTACACACATTTTTAAATCTGAACGCTTAAGAATCATCAAACAAAGCTGTTTTTAAACAAGATTATATAAAGGATATGTGGCTGTTATTAGTAGGAACTCTGCTTAAAAATTTCTCAGGAAACCACAAGCATTCATCTGCAGGGAGGTACAACACTGGGTATTCCCCACATCTGTGCCATATGGATGGCTCTCTGTGAAACAGTCTTTCACTCAAGTCCTTTTGGTACTTATGCCCACTTAAATGGGGGCTCTTGAGTAGATTTTTATTCTAAGAGAGTGTTTGATCAGGACTGACGGTCTATGAACTTCCATTGGGTTGGTCATGTTCCAGCCACTGCGGGTGGATGTCAATCAGACATCTTACATGAGAAAGTTGAGGATGGAGGACTTCATACTTTGCTGGAGATCAGGATCACTGCTTGGTGCGCATTTCCTCTCTCACTCAGCTAAGTCACATCTGTGTGTCTTGCTAGTCCATGGTATTGTGACTTAAACCACAGACCATAAAGGAGCCAGATTCAGGACATCTGTCCATGAAAGGTGCTATGATGGCATACTAATGCTGTTGCTACAGCAACTAGATAACATCAACTGATTATCATTTGGTGAACATAGGCATTTGCTTGCACAGAAATACACTGCCCCTGGAAACGTGGGCATGAACTTGCAAATCCAACAGGTGTAGTTAGGAGTTGAAATTCAATTAAGAAGTGCATATGACTCCCCCTCCCCCCCATCCTGCCTTCAACTTTGTTGATTGGAAGACTTCAGACTTCCAGGCAACACCTTGGGTGGATTCTATATACTTCTGGTCAGTTTTGATTACTCTAACTCAGCCCGCTTTTCAGTTTTCCAGCTCACGTCTAATCCAAACTCTTACTTTTTTTTTTTTTTTTGCTCCATCTCTAAGGCCAGAGGACCCCCAGTGTTCTGGAATGGGGAAAGGAGAGACCCTACATTAGATTTCTCCCACTTGGTTGATGATGTTTCTGTCTTGGCCTTTGGTGCCCCTTTGGAGCAGCATCTCATGGGGCAGCCTTTTCCTGGGGCACAAGTGTGTGGTCTCCCCACTACCTCATTCTCTGATGTTGGAATCCCATATTTTCCAAAACCTCTTTGCACCCCCATCAGCACCTGCTGCCAAAATTCAGCCTTAGCCAGCACTTGGTAAACAGCTTTCTTAGAAGCTTCCATGAAAGACAGCTGGAGCACAGCTAATATCTGCATGGTCCTTTTGGCACTGAAGAAATCAAGTATCTTTTTCACTTCAATGGCATCCTCCTTCCACTATAATGTCATTCCCATTTCTTTCCTTTGCTCAAATAGGCAGAGGCTAAGCTTACCTACAAAGAGCGATCCCTTCTTATAAGAAAGCCCTCTTGGAATTCCTCACCACCTTCTTAGCCTTTAGAGAAGAAAAGCACTTCCCCCACATTTGGAAGAGGGGGTGGGTTCCTTCTCACTTTGGGTTCAAGGCCAGTGTCTGCACCTCTGCCTTTGGTTCTTGTGTAGCAGTCATTCCAACCTTGCCTACAATTAGAATCATGCAGGCAACTAAAAAAAAAAAAAAAAGCCAATTGGCTTTGGCTAGGTTGGTGCCACAGCCCAATTAAATCATTGTGTCTCTGGGAGGCATCCAGGCATCAGATTCGCAAGCTTCCAGGTGATTCTAATGTGTAGCCAACATTGAGCACCACTGTGCAAAGACTAGACGTAGGAGTGAGCATGAACAGGTCAGCCTGGTTTTGCCACCTCTTCATAAGACCTGGCAAGAGTTGCAGGTGTTACAGGTGTCTGGAGGTGTCGACGGTCTTTTTAGAATGTGGATACTAGTGTCCTGTTTCCAGCTGTGGAGCCTAGCACACCACTCTGGAAAAAAAAATCCCCTCAGCTTCTTGTTGTGCAGCATGAAATGACGTCCTTGAGTACTGAAAGTGAAATGGAAAAGGGCCTCATTCCTTTCCTTGGCTGTGGCCCCTGTAAGGGAGGGGACCATAAAATTAAGGGGCGCCGAGTATTTGTGCTCTGAGTGCTCCGGAGGGGTGCAGGACTGGTGCAGGCAGCTTGCTTTCTACTTCTTCATTTCCAGGACAAAAGCAGACACTGCATGTGGCTATTTTTGCTCTCCCTCCCTGTTTGTTTGTTTAAGGAATGCACAATGCTGGGGCTCTTTTGTTGTGGCTTCACTAAGCATGGTTTGCTTGTAGTGAGAGGCAGAGTGAGTGTGGCTTGAGCAGAGGGGAAATTCCTTCTGTGAAAATGAGAAACACAATCAACTCTAAAGTTTGTGGAGAAAAGAAAGTATTTCGATACAGAGAAAACAAAAGAACCTCAGTGACAGAGATTGGGAAAACCTCTCCTGGCTGTGTAGGAATAGAAATTTTAAAGTGGAAAGAAAATGGGATTTTAGAGTCAAGAATACTGTGTTCTGGTCTTGACCCTGCTGCTTGTTTTAGAGAGATAGTGGTTTGTAACCTAACACGTAAAGTCTACGTGAGCCGGCCTCGACACTAATTTTAGGCTTTCCCACCCAAAATGAGAAGTTTCTGAACTTCTCTGTACCTCAGTTTCTTCATCTGTAAAATGGAGATCACAGTGGCACCTACATCAAGATTGTTAGGAGGATTAAATGAATGAATATTCTAAAAGATTCTATGTAAGTGGCTGTTAAGCAAAAAATAATAATTTAATTGGTGCAACTCATTGGACCTTCCAAGTTCCTTATCTCTAAAATGTAAAGGTGAATGTCTCTGAGTTCCCTCTTTCTGATATAATCCAATGATCTGGGATCCCTGGGTGGCGCAGCAGTTTGGCGCCTGCCTTTGGCCCTGGGCGCGATCCTGGAGACCCGGGATCGAATCCCACGTTGGGCTCCTGGTGCATGGAGCCTGCTTCTCCCTCTGCCTGTGTCTCTGCCTCTCTCTCTCTCTCTCTGTGTGTGTGTGTGACTATCATAAATAAAAATTTGTTTAAAAAAAAAATCCAATGATCTTACACAGGTATGGTGCTTTTCACTTTCCTAGGTTATTTATTTCTTTATTTTTAAAGATTTTATTTATTTATTGGTGGGGGAAGGGAGAGTGGCAGGAGGAGCAAAGGGAGAAGGACAAGCAGACTTTGTGCTGAGAGTGGAGCCCAACATGGGGCTCGATTTTACAACCCTGAGATCATGACCTGAACCAAAATCAAGAGTTGGTTGGCCAACCAACTGAGTCATGCAGGTGCCCCTCCTACGTTTTTTAAAAAACGTAGTTGCAATGGATTAAATATTTGTGTCCCCTCAAAATTCATATGTTGAAATTCTATCCCCCCCAATGACAGTAGTAGGAGGTGGGGCCTTTGGGAGGTACTTAGGTCACAAAGGAGCCTCATGAATGGAATCAGTGCTGTGTAAAGAGACTCCAGAGTGCTCCTTGGTCCTCTTTCTGCAGTGTGAGAACATAGCGAGAAGTCAGCAGTTTACAACCTAGAGGAGGGTAGAGGGTATCGCTAGAGGATCCTGGCCTCTGATCTCAAACTTCTAGTCTCCAGAACTGTGAGAAACATTTCTTTTCTATAAGCCACTCACTCTCTAGGTTACTTTGTCATAACAGTCCAGACTCAGACAACCATTAACATCCAGAAATAGCTTTGAAATTAAATAGGGCAATAATAATATTATTGTTAATAACATACCAGAACTTTGATTTATTTAAAAAGTATTATGATAATTATTAAATAAAACTGATTTGCTATTCAGAAAGATTGGTTCTTGAGTTATAAACCGTTTATTATAATGGATAGACTATGAAATTATAGAATTGGGTGCTGATGAGGACAAGTCTGTACCGTGTTGTCCACAGTCTAACCATCAACTCATGACCTCTGGCCTCATGACTTTGCTCCCACTGCTCTTACTGCCTGGAATGCTCTTTGTCTCTAACAGCACTGCAGAGAGAGGACTCTCCTTCACTGATCAGCTCACATGTCTGCTTTGTCACAGTTTCCTTGATTTCTTAAGTTGGAGATGACAGCTACCCTTTCTGGACTCCTTCCGTAACATGTATTGACCTCTCTTGTGGAGATTGGCAGGTTGTAGAGCTGCATGGAACAGTTTACTACATCATAACAAATGGACTTGAATGAAAAAAATTGGGGAAGAACAATTTGTGTTCTTTCAACTTACTTTTTACCCTAAACATTAAGTAGTACTTAGTGACTTTTTTTCTTGATAATTAAGATGCTCCCCTTCTACTGATGGTGGGATTCCTGCTTTATAACTAGGTACTTCAAACTATTCAGAATTATTTGGCTGCAGGTTCTGTAACAGTACATAGTTTTTGCAAATAGTTCAACTAGTTTGAAGTAAATTGGATAATATACTCAGCAAGATATAATACCCATGTGGTATATGTATATTATACATATTTTAATGATATCAGGTAGAGTATGATTTTTACATACTTTTTCCCCTCTCATTTTCCTTACAAATTAGAAGATATATTTGTGCTTGGGGCGAAGTTGTAGCAAATTTCTTGTTTACAAAAAAAATTCTGTCCTTAAAAAAAGAATTAACCACATTGGTTTTGTAATTTAATCCAATTTTTCTAGTATGCCAAAGTGATGTCAGTTGAATCATGCAAAAAGTTATTTTTTGTCTTATTAGTCATAGACACCAGGATGAAACTTTTTTTAATCAATAGAATTCTATTCCAAGGGAGAATGAATGTAGACAGCACAAACTTTTTGGAGATTCTGAAAAAAAGCATAACCATTTTTTTTTTCTGCTGCTGAGTTTCTTATAGATCCATGGGGAAGCAGGGAGAAAATTCTATAACATTGATTTTCCAAATAGTTCCAATCTTAGGTGTGAAGATTCAGTTTCTGGCTGTGAAGAATCATTTATCTGCCCAGGAACAATAAATAGTTATTTTTTTTCTCTGTAATTCATCGTTGTGAAGATGGTTTTAGGACCCTGAGCTCAATAGCTTGACAAACCCTCTGGATTCTGTTACGTTTTCCAGAATGCCCAGATTTAATATATATTTCTTAATTGAACTTGCTTTAAAATTAAAAAAAAAAAGATTTATTTATTCCAGAGAGAGAGAGAGAGAGAGAGCGTGAGGAGGATGGTGGGGAGAGGGACAGAGAGAGTCCTAAGCAGACCCCATGCTAAGCCTAGACCCCAATCCAGGGTTTAGTCTCACAACCCTAATATAATCACCTGAGCCAAAACCGAGAGTCAGCTACCTAACCAACTGTACCACCCAGGTGTCCCTTAACTTGACTTATTAAAAGAAAAATTTATCTAAACATATGGAAAATATTTAAACACTACATAAAGGATATACAATGAAGTGTAAATCTGTTTCCCTCCTGGGTTGTCCCTTACACCTAATCTCCCAGCCCCACCTTGTACCTTCTCCCATCTCAGCACACAAGTGCTGTTACTGATGCCTCACGTCTCGATTTAAATCAGAGGATTTTCTGGCTACCTGACTGAAAGTGCTTCCCCAAGTCACTCTCTCTTCAGAACACATTATTTTATTTAATTTAATTTATTTATTTTTTATTTTTTTAAATTTATTTATGATAGTCACAGAGAGAGAGAGAGAGAGAGAGAGAGAGAGAGAGAGAGAGAGAGGCAGAGACACAGCCAGAGGGAGAAGCAGGCTCCATGCACCGGGAGCCCGATGTGGGATTCGATCCCGGGTCTCCAGGATCGCGCCCCGGGCCAAAGGCAGGCGCTAAACCGCTGCGCCACCCAGGGATCCCTATTTTATTTTTATTATGACACTTTTCACTACCTGACATTTTCTTATTTGTTTATGATCTGCTTGTCTCCCACTCCTCTTCTAGAACATGAATTCCATGAGAATAAGGACTTTCTCTGCTCAGTGCTGCCTGTTTTTCTCTTAGAAGTTCAAAGGGATCAGGGATACCAGAGAAACTTCTCTTTCCTAAAACAGACCATTCCCATGATTTCTGCAGGTCAGAGAAAAATCGTAAGGCTGGAGAAAATTGCAGAGAGATATTTGGGACCTTGTACCTGATAAGGTGGTAAGATGAACACAGGGTTCTACCTCCCCCAGTGATTTGCTCATAGTAGACACTCAGTAAATATCTACCTGCTTCTTTAATAAAGGAATAAAAAATTACTATGGACCCTCTCTCTCTCTCTCTCTCTCTCTCTCTCTCACACACACACACACACACACACACGCACACACAAAGCGTGTCTAGAAAAGAATAAGTGTGCCTGTTAAGTGTTTGCTGAGCATTAAAATCCTTTTTTAAGTTTTATTAAGGTGCAATTGATGTACAATTAGAATCACTAGTACAAGGATGTGTATGATTTGATGAGCTTTGACTAAAGTATATGGTCATGCAACAGCTACCATAATGGTGATACACAAACTCTTGTGCCCCATCCCATGGCAGTCAGTCCTCCTGGTGACCACTCTTCTGCTTTTCCTCACTGGAGTACCTTGTGTGAATTCACCTAGATAGAATTACATAATATACATTCTGTTTTGGTTTCTTGTCACTTAGCATATATGCTTTTAAAATTCATCCCCCTTGGGGTACCTGGGTGGCTCAGTGGTTGAGCGTCTGCCTTTGGCTCAGGTCATGATTCTGGGCCCCTGCAGGGAGCCTGCTTCTCCGTCTGCCTATGTCTTTGCCTCTCTGTCGCTTATGAATAAATAAATAAATAAAATCTTTTAAAAAATAAAATTCATCCACATTGGTACCTGTATCAGTTTGCTCTATTTTGTTGACTAAGATTACATTTCGTGGATATACCACATTTTGGTAGTAGCCATGTGGGTTGTTTCTAAGACCAAGAGTTGTGAATGGTTTACCCTACTTGCAAGCTAACTGATTAGTCTGTCACTGTTTCATGGATCCTTTATTTATAATAAAGACATGAAATTCCTGGGCCACAGAGCAAGGACAATTTGTTACTCACTGCAACAGCACAAGCCAGAATCTTAGCATTTTTGCCTGTTTCCTCAGCCACTATTCCCACAGGTTGACATGTATAGGGCCAGGCAATGGTTGCTTTATAATAGGGAAATCCTGAGCTTAGATAATTCAGATCTCCTATTTTATGGGCAGTAAGCCTATAAGCCTATATTTTGATCAAGAGGCAGACATCTTTACCTATTATTATTAATATTATATTTATATTATTTATCCATATTTATGATATTCATTGTATAGCAAAATATACCCATCCTTTCCTTAGAGGGGGAAACTAAATCTTTCAAGGCTGTTTGTTCTTTATGAGTCTATATGTGTTCTAGATGTTTGTTCTATATGTTCCAGAGATCATTGGAAACAAAGGCAGCCACTGCCTCCTCTATTCACAAGAACACAGGAGATTCAAGGGGAATTTTAGTGCTCAACATCCTGGTTTTGTCTACTGTGAATAAAGCTACCATGGACATTAGCACACACATTTTGTGTGGACATGTGTTTGTATTTATCTTGGTGAAATAGCTGGGAGTGGAATTGAATTGAGTGGTTGGGATGTGTTTGGCTTTATAAGAAAATGCCAGGTTATTTTCCAAAGTATTATTTTGCATTGCTCACAGCAGTGTTTGAGATTTCCCATTGCCCCACATCCTCACCAGCAACTGCTAGTTAAAACCTTTAGCTCTTCTAGAAGTTGGGTAGGGGTTTTGCATTATGAGTTTTAATATATTCTTTTCTGATGACTAATGATGTTGAAAATTTTTCATATGCTTTTTTCCATCTATATCTCTTTTGGATGAAGTATCCATTCAATTATTTTGTTAAAATTGTGAGTTGTGGGCAGCCCCGGTGGCCCAGTGGTTTAGTGCCGCCTTCAGCCTGGGGTGTGATCCTGGAGACTTGGATGGAGTCCACGTCAGGCTTCCTGCATGGAGCCTACTTCTCCCTCTGCCTGTGTCTCTGCCTCTCTCTCTCTCTCTCTGTATCTGTCATGAATAAATGAATAGAATCTTTAAAAAAAATTGTGAGTTGTTGGTCATATTACTGAGTTTTGAGAATTCTTCATATGCTCTGGACACACTTTCCTCATTGGATATTGTTGGAAGATAATTCTCTTTGAAATTCTCATATTTCTGGATATTTTATTAGCAGAGAAACTGACTCCTATTATTTCTATCTTTTTAAAAGTGGATTGTATAACAAAAAAGACTTAGACAATTGAGATAGTGTCTCCCTTTAGACAAGGGAAAATTTGCTAAAGTAGCAAAGAGTATCTCTCAGGTTCGCTTGCTGCTCTTAAAAAAAAAAGAAAGGACTTTTTTGGGGACACCTGGGTGGCTCGGTGGTTGAGCCTTTGGCTCAAGGTGTGATCCCGGAGTTCTGGGATCATGTCCACATCAGGCTCCCTGCATGGAGCCTGCTTCTCCCTCTATATGTGTCTCTACCCCTCTCTCTCTGTGTCTGTCATGAATAAATAAATACAATCTTTAAAAAAATAAATAAAATTTTAGAAATGGGCTTTTCTAAGCTTGGAGTTACTGAGGTTTGATGCAAATCTTCTCCATGTGCAGCATCCACTGGGGCTCAGCTGCATGTCACTCCCGTAAGTGTTTCCTCTGCTGTGAGAAATAAAGTCCTTTGTGATGCAGGAGTCTCAGGTCTTCTGGTAGAATCCATGAAACTGTGGCAAGCTAATGGATCAGTTGGCCAGGAGTATAAAATCTCAGACCTTCATAGCTCTTGATAGATACATATTTTCCAAACATTTTTCTGTCTATTGGCTTGCATTTACATTTTCTTCATAGTGGCTTTTAAATATTTAAATTTTGATGGAATCTAATCATTATTTTTTCTGTTATAGTTCTTGCTTCCTGTGCCCTTAGGAATAAATCTTTGTCTAACTCAAGGACAGAAAGAACTTTTCCCTATATTTTCTTCTAGAAGTTTTATAACTTTAGACTTTACATATAGGCCTATGAGTTAAACTTAAGTTAATTTTTATGTGTGCCGTGAAATTTATTATTATTTTTGCATAAGGATATTCATTTTGTTCAGTACCATTTGTTGAAAAGATTATCCCCACTCTATTGAATTTCTCTGACATCTTTATAAAAAAATGAATTGATAAAAAAGGATCTACTTATATTTACATATTTTCTGTTCTGTCCCATTCATCTGTATGTATATATTCAACATATACTATCTTGAGTATTCTAAGCTTTATAATAAAGTCTTGAAATCAGGTAGTATAAGTTCTACAATTTTGATTGTCTTTTGGAAAAATATATATTCTAGATCATTTGCATTTCTATAGAAATTTGAGAATCAGCTTGGAAGTTTCTATAGAAAAAAGGTTTCTGGGATTTTTATTGGGATTGTGCTGAATCTTTAAATCTACTTGAAAAGAAATGACATGTTCACAATACTGAATTTTTTGCTTTATTAACACATTTCTTTTTTTCAAATATTTATTTATCTATTAGATTTTATTTATTCATGAGACACAGAGAAGCAGACACACAGGCAGAGGGAGAAGCAGATTCCCTGCAGGGAACCTGATGGAGGACTTGATTCCAGGACCCCTGGATCATGACCTGAGCCAAAGACACTCAACCATTGAGCCACCCAGGTGCCCCAAACACAATGTATTTCTTAATTTCTTTAGGTCTTCTTTAATTTCTCTCAGGAATGTTTCATATTTGCCAGTTACACATTTTGTAAATATTTGTTTATTCCTAAACGTTTAATATTTCCTGGTGCTTTGGTAAGTGGTAACTCTTTGCTTTAAATTTTAATTCCCAGTTGTTTATTGCTAGCATAAAGAAATCAATGGATTTTTATAGGTTGACCTTATATCTTGCAATCTGGGTAAACTCATTGATTTTAGTAAAGTTTCTTTATGAGTAGATCCCACCAGTTTTTCTATATAGACTGTCATATTTTCTGGGACTAAAAAGAAGTATAATTTCCCCAGATTTTGTATACATTTGATTTGTTTTTTTTTTCACTTTATTGTCCTGGATAGGATCTCTACGATGGTGTTGAATGGAAATAGTGAGAGTAAACATCCTTGTCTTGTTCCTGAATTTCGGAAGAATGCACTCTGTCAGTATTTAGTGTGATTATTAGCAGTAAGTTTTTCATAGATGTTCTTTCTTAGCTTCAAGAAGTTTTCTTCTCAGTTTGCTGACAGTTTTTATAATTGAAAGGATGTTAAATTTGGACAAGGCCATTTTCCGTATCTATTGAATTAATTATATGGTTTTTCCTTTGGTAGGCTTTAAGATTAATGAATTACATTGATGGATTTTTGAATATTAAAGCAGTCCTGTGTTTCTGGAGTAAAACAAATATATAATGTTTTGTTCTTTTTATATATAGTTGGATTAAATTTTACTAAAAGTTTTGTTCAAGAATTTTGTGTCTATGAAATATATTGGTCTTTACTTTTTTAAATGGAATGTCTTTATCTAGTTTTGATGTTGGGTTAATGGTGCCCTCATAGAATGAGTGGGGATGTATCTACAATGCCCTCACCCCCCTCCACACACACACACACTTTATTTTTTTTTTTCCAGAAGAATTTGTATACATAGCATTTTTTTCTTTCTTAAGTATTTGGTAGAATTAATAAGTAATAACTATCTAGGTCTGGACATTTACAGGAATTTTTGAAACTATAAATTCATTTCCCATGATATAGGACTATTTAGGTTATCTCTTTTTTAGTGAATTTTGGTAGACCATGTTTTTCCAAGAATTTAACTATTTCATCAAAGTTGTCAAAATTATTGCCATAAAGTTGTTTATAATCTTTCCTTATAATCCTTTTAATGTCTTTAGGTTATATCCCTACTCATATTGTTTTGGTAGTTTGTGTTTCTCTCTCTCTCTCCCTCTCTCTCTTCCTTCCTCCCTACCATTTTCACCACATTCCTCTGTCTCTCTATATTATTTCCTGCGTTACTCATTATTTTTAGAAAAATATTTATTTACTTATTTCAGAGAAAAATAGAGATAGAATGCAGGAGGGCAGAGAGAGAGAGAGAGAAAATCTTAAGTAGACTCCATACTGGGCATAAAGCCTGACACAGGGCTTGACCTCAAGACCCTGAGATCATGACCTGAGCCAAAATCAAGAATTGGAAGCTTAACTGACTCTTAGGTGACCTAGAAAGAAACATTTTAATAGCACTGTTATGTAGAATACTTTAAAATTTATTGGAAATTTCCTCAACATCTTATGAGATATTGGTAATTTCCTTAACATTTTATGTTGTAAATAGGAAGAACTACTATTCTATAAATTTGGTATCTAGGGAATTACGAATTTAGGTAATTTTCCAAGTCTATAAAAGTAATCAGATTAGAAAATAACCTTTGGGTTTTCCAGGTAAATTCATTCTCTCAATCCTGATTTCTGAGGAGTCACATGGGTGAAAAGCTATGTTTAAGAGATCTTTACCCTCCTGTGCTATTTCTCTGGGTGTATCATTTGGTTAATTTGAAACCAAGATTACTCACAACTCCTTAATTTAGTCACAATTGATTTAAGTGGTCAGTTCACTATTCCTTAAAAAAATAATGCAATGGCATTGGGCTAGTCATGGGAATTAAGTGTGTTAGAAATACATCCTGTGCAGTCAAAAAGCCCTATTGCTGACATTATTCATCACTTACTCAAACTATGTTTTAAAGAGAAAGGAATTATTCAAGGAAGTTGAATATATATTATGTGTGTATATAAACACATATATATTTGAGAAAGACAGAGAGACAAGCTGTTTATATGGCAGTAGGGATTGTAGTGGTCTGAAGTAATAGTTTGTTTTTAATGCCAGGAATCTGGAAAGAAAATGAGGGCAACAGTGAAATTGGGCTTAAAATATACTTCCTAATGATTGATTTGTTATGAAAAACTATTTTTCACTCATAGATGAAATGTTGCCATCTTATGAACTTTATGAGAAGAAGATGTTTTATAATATTTCATACATGGAAATTACGGTTTTTCTTCCGAGTAAATTTTCACATATAAAAGTCTGAAGTAGGTGTTTGCTGGCATTGATTCAGCTCCTTGATGATCCTATCAAAGATCCAGGATCTTTTTATCGTTCAGCTCCATTGTTCTTATTTTGTTATCTTTTGCCCGTAGGATTGCTGCCTTATGGTCACAAGATGGCTTCTGAAGCTTCCATCAACTAAGGATACCTTATTCAAGTCAAGAAGCTGAAGGAAAGAGCCATGCCTCCGTGTCTGTTCCTTTTTAACAGGTACACAAAAATGTCAGAAGCCTATTGGCAGACTACATCTCATGGCCAGGACTAGATCATGTGACTATCTCTAGTTGCAAGGAAGGCTGGGAAATGAAGGAACAAAACAGTTATGATTGACTCAGTCTAATCATAATCCATCACCTGAGTCTGAGCACATTTCTACCCTAAGGAATAAAGTGTAGGAGCTAAATATTGGGCAGCAACTGACAGTGTCTGTCACACAGGGGCATGCTTTCATCCTTTATTACTATGATGTAAGGAGTGCTCTTCTATTTAACACAGAGGTCTATTTATTGACTAAGAAAGAATTACACTGGGGGTACCTGGGTGGCTCAGTCAGTTAAGCATCTGCCTTCAGCTCAGTTCATGATCTTAGGGTCCTAGAACTGAGCCCCACATCAGACTCTACTCAGCGGGGAGTCTGCTTCTCCCTCTCCCTGTGTGTTCTCTCTTTTGTTTGCTCTTGCACTCTCTGAAGTAAAAAAATAAAATCTTTTTTTTTAAAGGAGGGAAAGAATTACCCTGTACTTTAAAATTCTTTACAAATGGCAAAATGCCTCTGTGAAGTATCTTTATTTATTGAATTTCTGTTTCTTTTACATTCATGGAGGAAAATCTAACTAATTTGTCAAAGATTTGATTGCAGATCCAAAATAAAGGGAAATAAAACCTACCCTTCAAAATACATAAATTTAAATTTTCATAAAACTTTCATGAAAGCCAAAAACACTCTGAAATTTAATATGCACAGGAATTGTACAGGAAATATTGGTGCTTTCACTTGCTTAATTCTAAAATCTTTAACAGTGAGCAGATACCAAGATTTGGTGTCATATGTGTGTGTTACATCATTTAATCATCAGGATTCTGAAGTAAATCTTTGGAAATAAATTGAACAGATATATACTAAACATCCACTTTGTTTCAGGAACTGTGGTAGTACAATGGAAATGAGAGATGCAAATTAAATCCTTCAACCTTACAACAAAATGACATGAATTTCTTAGTAATATAGGGTACAGAGAATTCAAAATCTAAACAGTAAGTTGGAGTCTTTGTTACCAAAGACTACCAAATTTGATATGAAGAAATAGGTATAGGGCTAGCCAGTCCATTTAAAAAAAATAAATAAAATTAATGGACATCACACCAAAAACACTTTTTTTTCTAATTTGGGAATACGGAGATAGAACAAATATTAGGTGATAGTATTTTCCTACTTTCAAGCCAATTGTTTGGGTATTCTAAAGGCATAGTTTAAGTTACATAGGCAAAAGAAATAATGTTGTTACATTTAAAAGGTATGTTCACATCCCAGTTATATTCTCTGTTCATTCTAGAGGCATATGAGTGAAGAAAAATAAAATATCTAAGCTCATAAGCATTTATTTTGAAAATATGATTATCTGAACTCCATGATAAAGCACAGGCCTCAAAGCTCTTCTCATCTCCATTTTAGAGATGTTGAAACTGAGTCTCAGGTCAGTCACTTGTCCAACTCCTCACAGGTAATGGATTCATGATGGCAGTCCTGGCAATCCTAAGGCAGTGGGTAAACTTTCTATTAATTTTGTATAATTAGTATAGTAGTGCTTAACCTTGGCTCACAATGTGTCACCTAGGAAGCTTTAAAAACATATTAGAGCCTGGCCCCCACCATATTTCAATTAATCCAAATATATGGTTTTGGAGTCCAGCCATCATTATTGTTTAAAAACAAACAAACAAACAAAAAAACCCTCTTCAGGTGATAATGTTTTGCAGCTAAAGATGAGAACCACAAATTATGCTGTAGAGCTGAAGATAGTATTAATTGAGTTGTTGAGTTAGGGTGATCCATAGTCAGCTGGTTCTCAAACATTCAGTCATGGGATATTTCCTGACTTGAATGTGAATATAGGCAAGTTCCTGTGTCTTATTTGAAGTATTGTTGTCATGAAGCATTATCTTTTCTAGCCATTCTTCTTCTATTTTCAAATGACTCAGGCTGAACAGTATACTTATTTCATGTTGCAACATGGTCCTTCACACGGTTGTCCCAATGCTCCATTTATCTTTGTGGTCGTGGGCATGGCTTGGAAACTTAGAACAATGCAAGTCATTTAGACATTGAAAACATCATTTCTGGTAATGCTTCAGGAAGTATTTTAAAGTTAATTTTCATGTCCATAGTGCCCTGACTCCTTTGTGAAATAGATTAAAAAGTGGCTATTGGCAAGAAGAGAGGAAAACTAGGTGGAAGGAACATGGGCTAACACTGAGATCTGTGTGATTAGTCTTGATTTAAATGCTGGAAATGACAATTATTGCACTTAAGGTTTTTCTAATTCTGAATCTTTGTTTCCTGGAATATTTACCACTGAGTGTGAAGACTTGAAAAAGAGTTCAACTCATTCTTTTTAAAGGAACTAAGAGTCTAGTGTTCTTTCTCTTTCTTTCCTCCATCTTTCTGTCTCTCTCTGTCTCTGTCTCTGTCTTTCTCTCTCTTTCTCACACACACTCGCACACACATTCTTAATTTTAGATAAAATGGAGGAAAAGGGCAGAGATTAATTCTGTTAGGTATAGTCTGACTTAGGATAAATTGTCCAAATATTATGGTTATTTCCAGGCTGTCTTTACTCAAATTTTAGGTAGACTGCTTTTCATGGTCTTTGATTCATCACCCCTGGTCCTCAGTGGTTAAGATTTTATGTGTGAGTATGTGTTTTTAAAATTGCACATCACACTCTCCTCCCCTGCCTAGAGCAATGTTGTTTTTCTAAAATGACTTATTTGAATACCAAACTCACTATTTATCAGGCATGGGACTTTGGACAAACTTCTTAATTCCTCTGAGACTAAGTTCATTCATCTCTAAAATAAAGGTGATGTTATCTATAGCTTACCATGGCTGCAGGAATTAAAATGAGACAATTTATGTAAAGCACCTAGTACAAAGTCTGTGGCATGGTATTTCCTTAATAAATATAATTCATCTTCTCTTCTTTCCCCTTCCCTCTATCAAAATATATTTACAAGAAGAACCTGATACCATTCATTTATATGTAAGTGAGAATTTTTTTCTTTTCCTAGAGTATTGTATAGAAGTAGATTTCTAATAATAGTAATAATAATAGTCACAATGCTTATTACATATACTTTGCTATGAGAGTTTTTTGTGAAATGACTTATCCTCTATATAGAAATTTAATGCCAGTAAGTGGGGAAAGGTTATTTGTGTGTGTGGTCGGTTGGAGAAGTCACTCCATGCTTGCAGCTTTCTACTCTGCATATGGAAGTTGTACCCCAAGTCCCATACAGTGATGTGTTTGTATAGGCAGCAGCAAATAACCATCACAGGATGACCAATCAACAAAGTTCTTTCCCAGCTAACTCAGGGAAAGATTAATCATGAAAATAAGGATCTATAAGAATGCAGACTCTGGGAAAGAAATTAGAGTGGACTTCTATAAAGATTGTTACAAAGAAATAATGATAATCAGAAAAATGGAAAATAATATCTTTAGCCATTGGGTGCCCTGATAGATACAACAACACAGGCTGGAAGATGTGAGAAAATGTGTGCAAAGGAGCCTTAAACTGTCATTGAAATATTTCTCAAAGACATTTCTGCTGGGGTACTTGTCAGAAGTGCCCTATGTCTATTTTTCTGGAGACATGAAACCCTTTATTCAAGGACCTGTAGAGAGAATGCAGACAAGGCTTTAGATTCTGCACTCTCATCCTCTTGAGGGCATACCTTATTTACAAAGGGAGATTTAGATTACAGGATCCCATAAAACTTGGCATAGAGAAACAGAAAACAAATATTTATTCTACAAGGATGGGTTAGCAGTGTTAAGGTAGTGAGACCTACCTTGCACAACCTAAAAGAAGTTTATTGAGTTGTTAATGGGATGATGTTATCTATGATTAACAAATGTTAAGAAACTGCTGTCAGATTTCTGGTAAATATTTAACAACACTTGTGAATCAGAAAACAGAAATGGAATAAATTCCTCCCCCCTTTCTTTCCCCAAATCCCCCCACCCCAGCCCAGAGCCACATTTTTCTTTTAGCTCAAAGTCAGAGATAAGGTATTATTCAAAATAAGATTTTTGCCCCATGGAATTGGTTTGTTTGTTTGTTTTTGTAATTGTGTATCCTCCAAGTTTCTGGGTCAGAACAATGGGGAAAGTGACATAACCTCGAAGGACCCTCAGGTAAGTTTGCTTCATTTTGTTGATTCCCATAAAGAAATATAATATCCAGTTTTTACTGAGAATACTCTAACTAATGCTTTAATCCTGATTTAGACTAAGGAAAACTAAGTCTTTTTTTTGTTTCTTTTTCTCTGTCTATAATGTGTATATATGTATTTATCTGTGTGTGTGTTGGTATACATTTTCAAAAAATATTTTCTGCCTTATTGAGCTCCTGAACACCTAGACAAAGGTTCCCTAAACACATGACTGTGTTATATTGAAACTTTTCTTGGTGTCATTTCTACCTGATTAGTTTCAGCTCTTTAGTAGCCTGGAGGTGGTGATAATTGATATCACAGGGGTCCAGAATATTGGCACATGCTTTCAAACAAAAGATCAAAGCAGATTTCCAGAGAAGTTCCAAGTATGTTCTAGAACTGCTGGCAAAGATTGTCACATATTTATGATTTATTAACTGTATGTACACCAAATAAAACAAAGTAGATATTTAGTGCTTGTCTAGTCATTAATTTGTTATCCACTTACACTGATAGAACACATTAATTAGATTAATGGGTTAATTGACAGATATCTACTTTGCTTTTTGTGTTATAGGTGGTCCTCCTATATAGATGGCAAATGGGTTGTTCTGTCCATGTGCACAATTCTTAGGGTGACTTTTGGCTTGTCTAAACATTGCCTAGGAGTTGTTTATCATGGATGATTTAATACTCCTGAAGCATGTATACTATTAATTTCTGCTTAACAATCTCCAACAAAGCAAACATTTACACAAAGAGGGTGATTCCATTCTAGCTGCAGGGATAGACCAAGCCAGTGGTACCAAAATAGATATGACTGTGTTTAGGTCCCCAAGACTTTAATCACTTTTAATGACTGTGTCAGTTGTGTTAGGAGGAAGGAAGATTTGGTGTCCCTCTGTGGCTATGCAATATATCTTGCTTTTTATTTACATGGCTACAATAGAGGGGGTATGCTATGGCTTTTCCCCTAACTCCATTTACCAGTTTTTAGTAGAAAGCCATATTTGGTGTATTTAAAAACATGGAGAATAGGCCAAGGCAAAGGAAGAGGAAGGATGTTTGGACAAAAGAAAGCTTCCCACAGGAATTACCAAGAGTTCATTCCAGAGAGGAAGTCTTTCTCATTTGCTTCTTGCTCATGGAAATCTTTTTACCTGCCTTGCCAAGTTCTTAATACTGATATCTGGGAGGTATTAAGCAATACAGAAAATTTATTTATCAGTTGTGATTCATCTTGATTATGAAAGAGCAGAGAAATCAAAGTTATTTTCCTCTCCGGAAGGTTCAGGATGTGTAATGCTTAATGGCCTGTTCCCTACTTAGAGCAAACGCATTCATCAAATGTGGTACACTAATTGATAAATCACACACTAGGGCCAAAGATATTCTGAGAAATTAAGACTCCCTCTTGACACTATAACTTGGCTCTGAATTTGAACCAGATAAACATCAGTTTTTGTTTAAGTGCCACATTTGAAACTAAGTTGAAATGTACAGCCAATAAGTCATCTCTTCATCTCTCACAGATATCACTGGATTTAGGGTAAGAAGCCTTGTGCATTTGTGGTTCCTCTCTGAAATCAGCATCCTTCCATAGGGCTTTGGACCCAGTGGATTTGAATTGGGCTGTGGGGTATGTTCTAATGGCTCTGGCTGTTGCAAGGAAAGGAGAGAAAGGCATGGAGTCTGCCTTCTAGAGAGCTCCTGGTCCATCCTTGCTGCATGGAATTGAACCTAAACCCTAACACCTCAGAGATGGCCACCCTTGAACTGTTGGAACCAAACCCGGAGAGCCAGGATGAATATAATACACATGATCTGCAGTCGTGTTATTTATTTTGCTAACTATGAATCAGCAATGCTAGAAATACTTTTCTTAACCTCCTTGAGATCTGAAGAGCTGACTAACAGCTGACTCATGTCGCTAATGGAAGGCTTCAAACAACTTACCTAATCAAGACAATGTATTGTGTGGTTTTCTATAGGAAAAACAAAACATCTGGTACTTTTCAATTAATAATAAACTAAATTTAAAGACAGAGTTTAAAAAAAATTGAAGGCAGATTTTTTTCTCTCTGAATCCTTTAAGTTATGCGGATATTGTAGTAATCTCATTTCTTTGTGAGAATTTAAGATTTTAGCTATCTTTATAGATAGCTTTTGGTATCTTTATCGAAATTTTCTAAATAGAGATATTTCCACCTCTTGTAAATGTCAAAGCCACACTCAGCTGTCTCCAATGTCCTTAGAGGTGCTTATCCCTTGATCACCATCTCATTTTTCCTACAGGGTTTGGCTGACCTTTGTGTGCTGAAACCTACAAAAACCAGACCCTGGTCAAGAGCGGTTAGACCATGTGAGCAGTTACCATGTGACAGCAGACCATTCTTGCCAAGGATGGGAAGCAAGAACGTAGGGATTGTGGCAATATGTTTAATGAAGACGATTAAATCTGGAAATCAAAGAATAATATATAGAGTAATTCAATTTTTTTAGCATAAGCATCTACTATGTGCCCAGTGCAATTCTATAAATCTTAGTGCCCATGACCTCATACACTATAATACACCGAATCCTTCCTTTATCACCCGTACTGACAACGGCATAGTCTAATGAAAATAGGAGGACTTCAAGGCAAGAGTTCCAAGTGCATTTTTGAGCACTGGTCTGTGCTTTTGTGACATTTTGCTACTCATATTACTTGAATCTCAGAGTCCTGACTTATAAGAATAAAAATCTCATATTTAAAATAGTTGGCAAGCTGAGTAAGTTTTTCTGGAGTTCTCACTTTATACATGAGGAAAGTAAGGGAAATGGCAGCAGTAAAAAGGAAATAAAGAAGTGGAGATAAGTCTAGAAAATATTGTTTATGAGGAAAAGTGCAATACTGATTGTGACAACTGTAGCTTAGTAACTGAGATGGAATGGCTCACCTGGGAAAGGAGTCTGAAGGCAGGTTGCTAAAAGAGCCCGTGATAGCCCAGCATTGGGGTCCAGATTTCCATGCCAGTGTGTGTGGTCTGATAATAAATGGGCCATCCTGATTCTATTTGCCAGAACCATCTGTCTCAGGACAGAACTCATCTTTGTGTATCTGGAAGAGTAGGCTTATACTCTAGGCGAGAGGACAGGTGGTTGGTACAGAACATTGCCCTATGCCAAGTTGGGAGTCTCAGATCTCGGGTCTGTGGGACCTGAATCATAGTTGGGAAGTATGCTGCAAAATATTCTTGGGATGGCCTTTTCTTTCTGCCAAGGCTGCACAAATTTCTATAAAACTGAGAGAAACAGAAGGCGTTAGATAGGCAGGTTCTTGGAAGGGGAAGAGATCACTTGTTAAATGCTTTTTGTTTTTCCAATTTTTATCTTTCTTCATGTGACATAATGCTCATTAATTTGTTTTGAAAAGTGGACACACTCTACTTAGCTGTCACAGAGTTATCACTGATCTGGCAGGAGTCCAGCCACGGATGAATAACAGCAGTGTGTCAAGCCAGGGCACTGTTGGCTAAAGCAGAGTGAGTGTGGATGATTCTGGAATCCATGGAGATGGGTAGGGCACAGAGTCTCTGAGGTCAGAGAGTTGTTAAGTGCCTGCTTTGTAAATAGGGTTAAATAATGATCCCAGTGCAGAATCTGTTTATATTCTACTGCTTTGTTATGGCCCATAGGGATGGATGCCAAGGTACACCCTGCAGCCAGAAAGTTAAATATCTACAGGTGCAATTAATCCTGATCACCGAAACACTAAAATTACTTCAATTGGCAGGCCATGGGGAGTGCAGACCATGGGGAAGGAGATAGTCCAAATGAAAAGAAGGAATGCATAAAGTGTGTAATCTATGCAGAGGAAATTGAAAATTGATTATGTTCAGATGGTTCATGAAATGTTGATTAATTCCAACAATGATAGTAGTCAGTTGCAAGAATGATGTCCCTCAGCACATGTTAAAAACTAGTTCCCATGCACTGTGCTAAAAACTAGTTGAGCTAGTTTTCACTGGAAGGGTGGCTTAGAATAGTAAATTATCTGGAAAAACACCAGTGAAGAGAGAGTAACATAGGCAAAGATGGAATTAGGTGGGTAGACCAGTGGATGGAGAATAAGGAAGTTCTTTTCTCATTGTTTCTAATTTTAGTGAAATAGGAAACAAGGTCATCAGCTGATGGTGAGAGGGGGAAGGGTCATGGGAAGTAGGACCAGGGAAGGGAGTGGCATAGAGAACAAGATCATTGTCGGCGCGGTGGGTCAAGGAACTGCAAAGCTGTGGTAACAGAGATTTCTGCAGGGATATGAAGATCACAAGAACTGTGAAAAGACCAACAGTGGAGAGAGATAGTGAGGCAGAAGCTAAACTCTTTAACAAATGAAGAACAGTCCGGAGGATCTCTGCAGTTGATTGCAACAAGGAGAAATAACCGAGTGCTATAGTCGCAGGCATGACTTAGATTGCTGAAAGCTTTTTCTAGAGATGGAAAGAACAATGATCCGGAAGCAACACTGAAAGCAGTGACTACAACTACTGCACTTCCTGGTCTGGTAGCACAAAGGTTTGGAAGATAAAACAGCAGCAGGGTGAGAACAGTGCCCTCAAGGGCCTCCAGATTTCAGATGCAGCAAGAAGGTGCAGAGAACATTCACTTAGGATGTTGAGGATACATGGGAATTTTGCTGATGACAGATGGGGAGTGCCCGAGAACAGAGAAGATCAAGGAAGTTAAGTGTGAGCTACAAAAGTGGGGCAAATTAGGGGAAAAGCAAAGCCGTATGGAAATGACAATCCGAATAATGATGGATGACCTGGGGATTTCATTTCATTTGTGATTTTTAGAATTTGAGTATAGTTGGCGTACAATGTTAACATTAGTTTCTAGTGTACAGCATAGTGATTCCACATCTCTACACCTTATGTTCACTTATAAGTGTAGCTACCATCTGTCATCATATAAGGCTATTACAGTACCATTGCCTACATTCCCTATGCTGTGGCCTTTATTCTAATGACTTAACTGGTAGCCTGTATCTCCTACTCCCCTTCACCCATTTTGCCCATCTCCCCACACCCCTCTCCTCTGCCAACCATCACTTTGTTCTCTGTATTTATATGACCTGGGTATTTTATTCTAAAAGAATAAAAACAGAAGATATTCTATTAGAAAATCAGAAAATAAATTATTTAATAGAAAATTTCTATTAGAAAATAGATATTCTATTAGAAAATTCTATTAGAATATTCCAATAGAAAAAATAGAAGAATAAGAATGTTCTTATGAATATATTTTTTAGGGGGGCCTCTAAAGGCAATAAAACTTAGCTTTATCTTCATCATCGTCAGACTGGTTCAGTGCTTATCACTTTGGATACATCCTATATTAGATTTGTTCTGTTAGTGTAGGGTCTATCTTCTGGAACATGTTTATTAACATTGATTGGCTGGGCTTGAAATAGTCTCAGAGGCCTTTTAGGTATTCCTCTGTGTATGTGCGTGCATATGTTTGGTCAGTTTTATGGAGTTATACATACAGTAAAAACTGACATTCTCCCTTTTTAGTACAGTATTTTATGAGCTTTGACAAATGTGTGTACTACCAAATGAAGATCTAGAACAGTTCTAATGGGTTCCAAATTCCTTTGTGCTTAAAGTCATTCTCGTCATACATATGAGTAGTTCCTTTTTCTTTTTGAGTGTTATTCCATTATATGGGTTTAACACAGTTTATTTGTGAATTTACCAGGGGAACAACATTTGGGGTATTTTCTCTGTTTTTGGTGATTATGAATAAAGCCACTATAAATATTTATATATACATTTTTGTGGGAGTATGAGTTTTTATATCCCTTGGGTAAAAAATCAAAAAGATTGTTGGATCATGTGGTAAATATATATTTAACTCAAAAGAAACTGCAAAACCATTTTGCAAAGTGACTGTATCATTTTGCACTCTACCAGCAATGCATGAGAAGCTTCATTTTCTTCTCATTCTTGTCAGTGTCGGTATTGTCAGTTTTGTGGGTTTTTTTTAAAAAAATTATTTTTATGTTTTAATCTATCGCAAGAGTGTGTAGTATTATCACATTGTTTTAATTTGTACTTTCCTAATGAGCAGTGATGTTGAGCATATTTTCATGTGCTTATTTGCCATTTATTTTCGTATCTTCTTTGTTCAGATATTTAACTTACTTTTAAAAACTGCTTTTTTATTATTATGGACTTTTGAGAGTTCTTTACATATTCTAGATACAAGTTCTTTACCTAACATGTCTTTCAAAAATATTTTATTGAGTTGTATTTTCATTTTCTTAACACTGTATTTTGAAGAGCAAAAATTTATATTATAGATAAATTTCAATTTATCAATTTCTTTTTTTAAGATATTTTATTTATTTATTTATTCATGAGAGACACAGGGAGAGAGAGGCAGAGACAGGCAGAGGGAGAAGCAGGCTCCATGCAGGGAGCCTGACATGGGACCCGAGCCTGGATCTCCAGGATCACGCCCTGGGCTGAAGGGGGCGCTAAACCACCGGAGCTGCCCTATCAATTCCTTTTTTAATAGTATGACTGGTTTCATATGTGCAGATCACTGCCTACCCCAAGTCATAGATCCTTTCCTGTTTTCCTCTAGGTATTTTATTGTTTGCAGTTTTACACTGAGTTCTGTAATCCATTTTAAGTTAATTTTTGTGTATAGTGTTAAGATAAGGGTCACGGATTACTATTTTTTTGTATATTGATATCCACTTTTTCCGGCATCATCTGTGGAAAAGACAGATCTTTCTCATTCGAATTCCTTTTGTACCTTTAGTAAAAAATTAGTTGGCCATATTTGTGTAGGTAAAATTATGGACTTTATTTTATTCCTTTGGTATAATTAATACCATACTTTTTTGATTACTACTGCTTTAAAGAAAGTTCTAAACTCAGGCAGTGTGAGCACCCCAACAATATTTGGTTTTCCATTATCTGAATATGGTATATATCTCCATTTATTTAGATCTTATTTCATTTCCTTCGTCAGATCTTGTAATTTTTAGCATTTGGATGTTGATCGGCTTTTATTAGATTTATATACCATAATTTAATGCTTTTTGGTGCTATTCTAAATATACTTTAGAAAAATTTTACTACAGTAATTTAACTTCCAGTTGTTTATTATAAGTACATCAAAATGAAATTGAATTTATATATTGGCCTGGGTCCGTGCTAGAGTTTTTGTGGACTCTTTTAGGATTTTCTTTGTTATCTGTAAATAGTAGCTTTATTTATTTTTGTTTCAGTTCTTATACCTTTTATTTATTTATTTTTCCTTATCTCACTAAATACAACTTCAGTATGGTGTTAAATAGAATTGGTAAGAGTAGTTATCTTTGACTTTTTCATGGTCTTGGAAAACATTCAGTCTTTCTACATTAAGTATCATTTAGCTGTACTCTTTTCGTAGGTGTACTTTGCCAAACTGAGGAAATTTTCTTTTATTTCTAGATGTCTGAGAATTTTCATGATTAATGGATGATTTTACCAAATTATTTTTCTGCATCTGTTGAGATAGTCGTATGGTTTTCTTCTTAAGTCTGTTCATATAATGAATCACACTGACTGATTTTCTAATGTTGGACCAGCTCTGTAGTCCTAGAATCACCTCACTTGGTCATGATACATTATCATAGTTTGTATATAGGGCTGGATTTTATTTGCTAAAGTTTTGTTGAGGGCTTTTCCATTTATGCGGATGAAAGATACTGGTTTGTTGTTTTCTATTCATTTCAATTTCTTCATCTGGTTTTGGTATCAAGATAATGCTGGCCTCATAACAAGTTAGAAAGTATGTTCTTCTTCTCTAGTGTTCGGGATATTTGGGGTATAATTCATATTATTTCTTCCCTAAGTATTTGGCAGAACTTCCCAATCAGTTCATCTGGTCCTAGAGTTTTTCTTGTTGAAAACTTCTAACTACAAATTTAATTTCCGTAAGATGTATAATAATTAAATTGTCTGGAGACACCTGGGTGGCTCAGTGGTTGAGTGCCTCCCTTTGGTCCAGGGTGTGATCCTGGTGTTCTGGGATTGAGTCCCACGTCAGGCTCCCTGAATGGAGCCTGCTTCTCCCTCTGCCTGTGTCTCTGCCTCTCTCTCACTCTCTGTGTCTCTCATGAATAAATAAATAAAATCTTTTAAAAATAATTAAATTGTCTGTTTGAGTAAATGTTGGCAGTTAGTCTTTCAAGGAGTTTGTCCCTTCCTTTTGAATTGTTGAATTACTGATATCTCCTCCTTGTCTTTCTATCACTTCCTCTCTCCCTTTTTTGGTCAGTTTGCTTACAATTTCTTAATTTGATTCATCTTTTAAAAATCCAGCTTTTGGTTTCATTGGTTCGTTCCATTATTTTCCTTTCAAAATTTAACTGATTTTTCTCTTCTCAGGTTTATAATTTTCTTCTACTTGCTTTGGGTTTAATTTACACTCTTTCTAGTTTCTTAAGGTAGTAGCCAGATAACTGATTTGAGCCCCTTTTTCTTTTCTTACACAGATATTTAATGCTTTAAATTCTCTTATGCCATTCTCTTTGACCCATGAGTTATTTATAATATCTATTTAATTTCCAAATGTGTGGGAATTTTCAATTTTGTTACTATTTTCTAGATTACTTTAGTATAGAACAGACTTCATGTGATTTTAATTATTATTAATTAGTTGATAATTGTTTCCTGAGCCCAAATATGGTCTATTTTGTTGAATGTTCCTTGTGAAATTGAGAAGAATAGGTATTATGCTGCTGTTAGATGCTTTGTTTTGTAAATACTAATTACTCAGGTTGGTTGCTAGTTTTGTTCAGGTTCCATATTCTCACTGATTTTCTTGCTACTCATTTTATCAATTACAGAGACAGAAGAATATTTAAATTTCCTGCTCTAATTGTGGATCTGTCCATTTCTACTCTCAGGTCTATACATTTTTGCACTTGCATTTTGAATCTTTGTTGTTAGGCACATAAACTTTTAGGACTGTAATGTTACTCTTTGACCCTAAAAATATTCTTGTTCTGAAATCCATTTTGTCTGACATTAATAGAGTCACTACATCTTTCTTTTGCTTAGTGTTTGTATGGCATAACTTTCCCATACTTTTGCTTTTTTTTTCAGGATTTTATTTATTTATTCATAAGGGACAGAGAGAGAGAGGCAGAAGGAGAAGCAGGCTCCACATGGATAGCCCGATGTAGGACTCGATCCTGGGACTCCGGGATCATGCCCTGAGCCAAAGGCAAATGCTCTACTGATGAGCTACCCAGCATCCCCCATACTTTTGCTTTTTAAAATGTTTTTATTAAATATTTTATTTTTTTTATTCATGAGAGACAGAGAGAGAGAGAGAGAGAGAGAGAGAGACATAGGCAGAGGCAGGAGCAGGCTCCATGCAGTGAGCCTGATGTGGGACTCGATCCCAGGACTCCAGGATCATGCCCTGGGCCTAAGGCAGGCGCTAAACCGCTGAACCACCCAGGATCCCCCATACTTTTGCTTTAACTTATTTGAATCTTTAAATTTAAAGTGATTTTTATTGTAATCAATATATATTTACATCTTGCTTTTTTTTTTCTCTTCTAATCTAAGAACCTGATGTTTATTTAGTTTGTTTTGATCGTTTTCCTTTAATATAATCATTCGTGTAGTTGAATTAAAATCTGTCATCTTGCTTGCTATTTTATATTTCATTTTTTCATTGTTTCATTTTTCTTCTTTTTCTGCATGTTTTTGGGTGGAGTATTTTTTTTTTCTTTTCAAAACAGAGAGAAAGTGTGCCTGCATACAAGCAGGGCAGTGGGGGGTGGGTGGTATTGCACAGAAGGGCAGAGGGAGAAAGAGAGAGAGAATCTAAAGCAGGCTCCATGCTGGTATGGAGCCTGAGCTGGACTCGATATCATGACCCTGAATGTTTTTAAAATCTCCATTTTATATATATCCACCATTATTGAACTGCATTTATACTACATTTAAAAATGTTTTTTATCTCATGCTATAGCTTTGGCAATATACATCTCTAATTAATTACAGTCTATATTCCTATAATGTTATACCTCTTAATGTGTAGGTTTGAGAACCTTATCAACAGCATTACACTTTGACTTCCATCCTCCTGGCCTTTGAGTTTTTGTTGCTATAGATTTTTGCTGTTATATATTTTATATACACATGATAAATTTGTACTATTTTTCTTTAGACAATTTTCTTTTAGTGATATTAAAAAGAAGAAAAATATTTTGTGTTTACTTTTATTTTAACCATTTTCAGAGATCTTTAGTTCTTGGTATAAATCTAAATTTCTGACTTAATAGTCTTTCTGCCTAAAAACTTTTTACATTTATATTTGATAATGCTTTGTGTACTGGTAATTAATTTGTTTATCTTCATCTGAAAAACTGTTTAGTTTGGCTTCATTTTTGAAGGATACTTTCATTGTATATAGAATTTTCAGTTGCAATTTTCTTTTCAACATGTCTTCTTGTTCTCATACTTTCAGATGAGAGATAAGTTGGCAGTTTTACCTTTGTTCCTCTATATGTAATGTGGTCTTTTCTTTCTTATTACATGATTTTCTTTTTCTTTTTGGTTTTTAACACCTTGTACATATGTCTATTTTTAAAAATTGTATTTATTCTGCTTGGAAACCTCAGAGCCTCTGGGATCTGCACATTGGATATCCTTCATTATTTTTGGAAAATTCCTGACAATCATTTCTTCAAATATTTATTCTGTCCCAGTCTCTTGTGTCTTCTCTTGGGATTTCAACTGGTGTATGTTAGACCATTTTATATCATCTTGTAGCTCTGGGATGCTCTCATTGGTTTTATTCACTCTCTAAGTCTTTCTCAGTTTAATTTTTATTGAATTATCTTAACATTTGTTGTGTTTTTTCTTTAGCTGCAAGATGTCTATATAAGTGACCATTCAGGGCTTTTATATTTCTTTCTGTGAATCTCTTTCTAGCATTTCCATTTGATCCTTCTTATAGTTTTCATATACCCACTGAAATTCAATATTTGTTTATGCATGTTGACCACCTTTCCTGATAGAGTCTTTAATATGTTTATTATAGTGTTTTTAAATTAATTCACTATATTATGGCCCAACATATGGGTCATCTCTGGTTCTGTTGATTGCTTTTCCTCATATCAGTGGGTTGTTTTGTCCTTACTTTTTCTATGTCTTATAAGTTTACACTGAATCGTGCATATCATGTATAGAATAGTAGAGAGTGAAATAATTAGTATTTATGCTTGGAAATGGGTTTATCTATGTTCTCCTAGGTTATTATTGTGGGATGGTAGGTCAACCTACTCAGAAGTGAGCTGGGTTTGAGTTTGGTTGCTGCTATGCATTCATTCACTGTATCCCTGCTTACAAATTCCTCTTGCATTACCTTGTGTTTAGGGTGGGGTCCCTTGCTGGTTCATTGTTCTTAATGTTAAGTTCCACCCTTAGCAATTGACCTTCTCTGTGTACTGGCACTTCAGAGAAGGTTCCTCTTCGTTCTTGACACTCTCAAAGTGGTACACTGCTGTTGCTTTTTATTTTGTTCTTGCTACCCTTGGCAAGAAATGTGTTCTTTGTTTTATTCATGGAGAATCATAGAGTCATGGAGAAGAATAACTGAAATGGAATTAAATTCTCCTTGCATCTGTAGTTTACAGGAGTTCCATATTTTCATTTGGCCTACTCTTGGATTTTAGGAATTCATTACAAAATTTAACTGGATGTTTCTCACCCACTTGTATGGCAGGCCTGGCTTTCTTCTGTTCTCACTAGTAAGCCCATTCTTCTATTCCCTCTCTCTTTAAAGATGCCCATCTCTTTTTAGGCTTTAGGCTAGCTAGATACCATGTGAACTTACTTCTCTAGGCTCAAGAAAAGTCAAGATTTATAGTTTATCCAGCTTCTTCTAGTTGATAGACTAGAAGTGACACTCTTTTCACATTTCTACATCCCGGAGAAGCCAAAGGTCAGTATAAGTTTTTAGGTAAAAGATTTTTCTTAGTATTTTCATTTGCATTCATAACCAGAGTAGATGTTGAAATATTTTTATCTTGATTATTTTGATATTTATATTGATAAAAAAACAGAGTTTAGCTTATGAAACTCTGAGCCCAGCCTATACAGTTTCAAAAAGGGGACAACTGTACATTCTACAAAAGGTGATTACATATGAAAGAACCACATCATTGGGCAATGAGTTGTCTCCATAGCCACTGGGGTAATCTGCCCCTATTTACTGCCAAATTATGGGCATAATGAGTCACAGGCACATTTCTAAATATATCAACAGCCCTGCAAAGTGTTTCAGGGGCACATCCATCAATTATGGTCATGAGAAAGGTCATAATAGTACAGGCTTTCATCACAATTCAGCTCTCCCTACCCAGTTTGCTTTGGGTGTGTTGAAATACTGTGATTGTTCAGTTAGAAGCTGCGTTCATTTTTGAGAAGGACTTACTGGAAATGAGTAAAATATCTGAGAGAGGCCGTCCCTTTAAAGGCCCACTTCCTTATTCAAAAGCTTTTTGTGTAATAAAAGTTTCTCAAAAACTCTTCTGTGAGATTCACCAACCTCATTCCTTCTGAGCTACTGATTAGAATCCACAACTTAAACTGAAGAAAAGATTAGCTGTATACTTGGATGCCAGCCATTTTTACTGAATTCCCCTCTTATATATTCCTATTAATAACAAAAGATTCTTAATAACACTGCTGTGTCCCTTCTTCCCACCATGGTGGGTATTTCTGTATCTTTGGCATCATTGGAAAATCCATAAAGTCCATTGACGTTTTCATGTGAATGTAAAATAGAGTGGAAACTTATAGAAAGCTACCTAAAAAACTAACCTTGGATAAAAGAAAATTGTTCTAAATTCTATTACTTTGAATAGTGTTCCCTTCCTACCAAAAATTATTATCCTGGCAATTTCCCACAGCCTATGTAAATAAACTCAGGTAACTGGAATCGGGAAATCAGAAAACATTTCAAAATTAAATATTAAAAGATCTTCTAAAGTCAGTACTCTTAATCCAGCAGTTTTGTATGTAATATAAAGCAGTTCATGCTTTGCTTTGCTAATTTTTAGTCCAGAATCATGTGGATTTGTCAAACCTCAGGAGATTATTTATCAGAACGGTTAATTTCAATAATCTCTTTCCATCTTTGCCTACATGATAGCCTGAGTTTCTCCCTAAAGATGGAGGGTCATATTTTCCATGGACTATATAGATAGAGAAAGAATTCCAAAAAGAAGTCACACTTTTGTCTGCTTTTTGCCGCCCATACATTTCCCCTTCTAATTAATTTAGAGGTCTTTCTTTCTTCCCTATTTTTTTTTACAGTACTTCATCACTTACTGTTATTCATTCTCAATGTATTTACACTAACAATAAGTGATCAAGTTCTTAAACCACTAAGTTTGTGATCAGCCACATCTCTGTAAAGGTCTGGAACCACATCAGAAGCCTTTTGACACAAAAGTAGAACCTATTTATTTTGGAAGAAAAGCAACATCAGTGAAGACCAAACCATTTGGACATATTTTTGTTTGTGCTAGAACTAAATTAATCAAACCAGAAAAAATCGCCTAGCAACATCTGACATTAAAAAGATTCCATAATAAAAACTAAACCACATGGAGGATAAGATAGAAGACAGCCCACGCCTCCTCTAGATAAGAATCACAGTCTGTAAATGAAGCTGACTAAACCTTAAAAAGAGAAGATAGAAAAGAAATTAGAATTGATACAGAAGAAGAACTAAGATAATGTAAGTTAATATTCTTGAGTGCCTGCTAGAAATCATACCCTGTGCTAGGAGCATTAGATACATCTCATTTAATTCTCACAAAACTGATTATCTTCATGTACAGAGAAGCAGACCAATTTAGTTAAAGACTAATCAACTCCTAAAGATCAACATCTATCTGTTTAGATTCTTGCTACATTTTTATCACTTATAAAGGAAACTAGGCAAATTAATTATCTCCAAACCGTAGCCAGAATGTGGTATTTTTTAAAATACATTTAAAGGATTCAAGTAGAGTTACTCAGAAAGTTAACTAGCATGTCCAACGTTTCAAACTTTCTAATTGAGTTCTTTCTATTGAAACAAACACATTGGCGGTGGGCCATATTTAGGCAGATTCCCACAGAAGCAGCACTGATGCACAGAGCTGGCCACAGCTACCATCACTTAGTAGGGAGGGTGATTTTGAGAGTGAGAACTAAGAAGTGCCAAGATTGGAGAGTCTTGCCAAGTATAAACATTAAATCTTGTAAATAGCAGAATTAAAGTTATTTTTTTATGCTGAAAAAAAGCATAGAGATCAATATCATGTCATAGCAGAAGAAAGATGAGAGCAGCTAAAAATAAGTGAAGGGATTTTTAAGATGAACATTCTACCGGGGCAGAGGATGGGGAATATATATGGACTAACATGAAGGCAGGCTTCAGTAGTAGATAGAAACTCAGCAGAGGTCAATGCTTGGTGGCATAGATGACCTGTTTTCTGGGACATCTGGTTTATAGGACATTAATTTCTCTCTCTCTCTTTTTTTTGGGGGGGGGGGAGGCCATGGGGAAAGTAGGCGTAAGTGAAATATGTGAATTTTGTGAGAATTTACAGTCCTGGGTAATCTTCATATTCAATATTTGTCACTTTATTGTTAATGAATTCTTTGTTATTTTGCTTCAGGAATGATTTGGCAAGCTGTATGTTGTTGGCCATATGGCAACATTCCTGAGAATGCTAGTAGAATATGCTAGAGAAGAAAGTAAAAACCTGTTTAGGACTTTTGAGTCTTTGACTATGATTGGCTTTCAACATGTGATCTGCCACGTTGTGGTTTGCAAAGTTTCGATATTTACATGGTTTTCTTGGTTAGTTACACTTTTGCTTAGTGGGTGCATATGTTTCTGTGTGTGTAGTTTTTTTTTTTTTTCTTTAAATCCTGTGTGCCATGATCTAAGCCACCAGCACCCTATACAGTTTTACCTTGCCGGTCCCAAGGAGTTGTGAGGCTCTGAACAAATTAAGAAGGAGCTGATAGCCCTACAAAGTTACAGCCTTCCTGGTATACTTGGTTCTAGTCACCACTCCCAACCTCTCTCTTAACAGGTTACTTCATTTTCCATAGAATAAAACTAGGCTTCCCTTCAGCCTCTTTGTCCAATGTACATAGAAGCTTTCAAGAAGGTCATTCTATCCAGGGAAGGAAGCAAAGTCAAAATGAGATAGAGTGAGATCTTAGAAATGCTTAATGAGTTTAATTCTGCCCTTCAAACTTAGCAGGGGAAATATTTTGTCTCTCTTGGCAAATGTGGAGAACATTCTGTGTTCATCTTCATACTGAATTCATCAAGAATGGACAGACTAATGAATTGGCTCCCCTGAGAAACATTTGGCCTCACTTCTAACAGTATTATAAGAAAAATATATTCTTTCTACTAAGTCTCCTCAGCTTTGGTCTTTCTTCATCCTACTTTGAACTTTCTCTCTTCTGCAAAATGGACCCAAAGATATATCCCTCGTAGATAGAACACTTCACGCTGGGTCAGTGGACCTAGGGACACAATTCTCCCCTTCCTGTACCACTTAACATTATCTATAAGAACCCCTGGCAAGCTTCCTAGGTGCTTTATTTGGAACTAGCCTCAAGGAGTCCGTAATTCTGCCCTAAGAATATTATAGAGCAATCTTTAAGGTTTATCAAGGTTTGTCTTCCAAGAGAAATCTAGTAGTTAAGATAGTCTTCTAGCATGTTTTCTAAAAATTACATAGGATATAAAACACATATATTATCCTCATGGGTAAAACATATTTTTACCTTTATATAAATAAGTAAAAATAGTTTTTTTTGCAGTCAGAGATCCAGAGAAAGTTTGTCCTTAAAAAGGAAAAAACTGACAACATTGAAAAATGTTCAGTCATGTTGTCTAAGAATCCTGGGTTGTTTCTTTTTCTCCCACTGTAGTTATTTGTTTATATTATTTTGTAATAATAACACTTAACATAAGATCTACACTCATCAAAATTTTAAGCATACAATACAGCATTGATAACTATAGGCATTATGCTGTACAGTAGGTCTATATAGCATCTCGTATCATCTTGTATAACTGAAACTTTATACTTTTACTAATACTGCTCATTTGTCCTTTTCTCCAGGCCCTGGCAACTACCATTCTACTCACTGCTTCTGTGAGTTTGACTATTTTAGATTTCACATATAAGTGGGGTCATGTAGCAATTGTCCTTCTGCCTGGCTTATTTCACTTAGCCTAATGTCCTCCAGTTCATCTGTGTTGTCACAAATGGTGGAACTTCTTTCTTCTTAAGGCTGGATAAACATATACATTGTATAAATGTACCATCTTTTTTTTTTTTTTGCATTTTTGTGTTGGACATTTAAGTTGCTTCCATGTTTTGGCCATTGTGATTAATGCTTTAGTGAACATGGGAATGCAAATTTCTCTTCAAGAGTCTGATTTTAATTCTTTGCATATTTACTCAGAAGTAGAATTACTGGATTGTATGGTAGTCCTATTTTTAGTTTTTTAAGGAATCTTCATACAGTTTTCCATAGTGGCTGAACCGATGTATATTCTCACTGATAGTATACAAGAGTTCCCTTTTGTCTACATACTGGTTTTAAAAGTTACTCAGAGAAGAATCATCACAGTCTAGTATAACTTATTTCACTAGAAACTTAGGTATTTTAGAGTAAATATTTGTTTTGTGGAAATTACTTTGAAGCTTTACATTTAGATAGATTTTCTGCATGCAGTGGTTGCTTTCTGGAGAACCTTTCTGAGAAAGACTTATTTACAGCAGGACCAGCTGTATGTCGGTTTTTGGTCCAGGCAGGGTAGAATGGGAAAATATGTGGTTTGGTCTTGTCCCTGACTGCATCTTTGTGCATACTTTTGCTCTTCTTTATTAGTAGCACATTGTCACCTCAACAGTAATCTAAGAACTTCACACTGAAGTGCCAGAGAGAAGATAGATGAAGGATAGCACAATCCTGTCAGCATAACTGTGGGTGCCATGCCCCTTCTTCAAGTCAGAGTCTGGACCTTTATTATTCAGACCCACCTCTTCCACTTCTGGTAATAAGTGGCTTTATTACTAACTAAAGATTTCTCTGGAACTGTTTGTGTGTGTGTTTGTGCATACAGATGAGAAAATTGAAGCCTGGGAAATGTGAGGAAATGGACTGGTGCCTGTGATCTTCACACCCAGATGTTTCATAGGTAACTATGGCTTCTTTCCTTTTCATATTCTTCACACACAAACACTCATGGAGAGTAAATTTGTTAAGCACAGCATCACAGGAATGTTAGTTTTCTGTTTACTTATTGCAAATTGACCAGGGGCTGATTCCACCTGGAATCTTAAAATTTCAAACAACATTGAGCAAGTAGACTGAGGGCTTGGTTTGGTGAGGAGGACATGCCCACCAAGGAAGACCCATTCTTGTTGTCTCTAGACCTTCCTTAATCCCTGCAGCTGAGGATCTTCTGGAAAATGTCTAATTACATTGCATTCCTTAGTCAGTGACAATCCTTTGTTTCGGAAGCAGATACACTGTCATATTGATAATAAAGGCCTTTATAATGATGCTTATAAAGGCTACTCATTTTGTTCCTTATTATAAAAAGGAGTAAAACTTCAACTCCAAAAATTTAGATAACACTGAAGAATGGAAAGAGAGACAGACTACAATCTCTCTAGCCAGAAATAATTTTTATTAATACTTTGGTGACTGTCCCTGCAGTTTTCTTTTTTATTTTTTTTTATTTTTATTTTTATTTTTTTTCAGTTTTCTTTTAAAAAAAAAACGGTCTCTCTTTTTCTTCTTGTCTTTCTCTGCGTGCATGCATGCATGTGTGTGTGTGTGTGTGTGTGTGTGTGTGTTGTGTATGTAAAGAGAAATATTTGTCGCAGTGCTTTGTAGCCTCCTTCTTTCATCTTTAGCTCATTATGGACATTTTCCCATGACCATAAATATTGCTCTATAACAGTGATTCCCAACCAGGCAGTTTTTACCCCCCAAGGACATTTGGTAACAGCTGAAAACAATTTTTGCTTCTGGCATCCACTGGGTAGAAGCTAGAGATGCTGCTGAATGTACCACAGTGCACAGGACAGCTCTCACAACAAAGAATTATGCAGTCCAAAATGTCAGTAATTCTGAGACTTAGAAACCCTTATTTATAATAGTATTTAAAGTAGCTACCTATTATTCTATCCTAAGATAGAATTACTCATTGTTCCATTATTGGAAATTTTGACTGCTTCCACATTTTTTTACTGTTATAAACAATCTGTTGAATATTATTGGTCACACATATTTGTGTATACTTCTGTTTAGATGGAACTAGAAAAAACTCTTTGACATGAAAATTGGTAGATCAAAGGAAATGTATTCTTTGTACCTTTAACTACTGTTTTCAATTTTTTTTTTTGTAGAAAGATGATTCTAATTATTAGTCCCACTAGTATGATATCCCCTTCTTTATGCCTCTTTTGTTAGTAGAGTGCACCATCTTAGAATGTGTCCTAGTTTATTTGAAGTGACTTTTTGGCTTTTGCTCCATTCTTACAAGATCCATCAGAGCAGGACAGGAAAAATCAAGTAGCATCTCTGAGGCTGTGGCTTCACTGTCTGTCCACTCATGGAGAGATCTGGGGAACAAAGAAGGTATATGTAGAGGTTTGTGAGAATCTCATTAATTTCAAATCCACCTTTTGACTCAAAGGATTGAGTGTCTAGACTTTGCTATGGTCAATGGGCAGGAAGCAAAAATGTTTTGACCGGAATTTACATACAGGCATTTATTAAACCAAAATCTAAATAATCAGATTAGGGGTATATGTATACAATGGAATATTACTCAGCCATTAGAAATGACAAATACCCACCATTTGCTTCGAGGTGGATGGAACTGGAGGGTATTATGCTGAGTGAAGTAAGTCAACTGGAGGACAAACATTTTATGGTCTCATTCATTTGGGGAATATAAAATATAGTGAAAGAAAATAAAGGGGAAAGGAGAAAAAATGAGTGGGAAATATCAGTGAGAGTGACAGAACATGAGAGACACCTATCTCTAGGAAACAAACAAGGGGTGGTGGAAGGGGAGGTGGGTGGGGGAATGGGGTGACTGTGTGATGGTCACTGAAGAGGGCACTTGATGGGATGAGCACTGGGTGATATGCTATATGTTGGCAAATTGAACTCCAATAAAAAAATTTAAAAAAATAAATCATCAGATTAAAATGGACTGACATATATCAAGGGCTCATCATAGAGCTTGAAACATAGTAAGTGCTCAGTACATTTTGTCTCTTATTACTATTTAAGGCTTAGAACAATAAAGTCCTCTAACTTATCAAAATTTTCTCTATAAGTCCTACAGCAAGTCCATACCAAACTTCCTTACTTCCTTGGTCATTACTGATTATTTTATTTTTTTATTATTTTCTTGGTAATTGATTATACTTTTAGGCCTTGGAGCCTTCATTGCTAAGCTCAGACTCAAATCACTGATATGTGCTTCTGAGCTTGAAAAATGTGGATCAGCTTTTCCAAAAACATTCTCCTATGACAGCGCATCATATATTTACAAAAAACTAAGTGAATACAGATATGTTTTCCTACTACAGATTCATCATTTAAAAATTATTTCTTCAAATCATTGTGCATTGTGCTCTAATTGTTTTTCTTTATGTTTATCTTCATTAGGAACCAGGCATAGGTGTATTATATTAATATTGACTGAAAATTCATTTTGGTATTAAACTTTTTCACATATAATATTCATAGTATTTTTCAAAGTGTCTCTTGGCCTGTACTCAGATGTCTGTAAAATGCCTTTTTAAAGGTTGCCTAGAGGGCAATATGCTTCCAGTTTCCACTAAATTCAAAACCCCTTCAGAGAATGGTTCTTGCCTTTTTATCTCTATACCCAGTGCCCAGCACTTTACCTGAAGTATCTTAAGTGCTCAAAATGTTTATTGAAACAAACCAAATATGATAAATTCCTCAGCATCTCTAATATCACACCTTATAAAAATTTAAATAAATTGGAGAAAAATGGTTTTACTTTTCCTTAGGTCATTGAATCAATCTTTCTATTTCCTCCCTCCCTCCCCACCTCCTTCCTTCCTTCCTTCCTTCCTTCTACCTACCTCCTAAAAAAAAAAAAAAAAAATCATTGCTACATTTCTGGGGTTAGGCAGTTAGTGGAATGTAGTAAAAATTCAGAATAACTGATTCTTTGGTAGTTTTAAATTTAACCAGTTGTGTTTACACTTGACCTCCAATATCCTTTTAAAGATACTGTTAAATATCTGGTACAATATCCACTGGTACAATTAGATACCTGTGAAATATTTCAATGTACATATGCTATTTTTCCTTAGAGGATGAGGAAGCACTGACCACACACACAGGCCATTTTTTCCCTCAGTGTTCCACTGTAGATTCTTGTCATTCTTTTTAGAATATTGAGCCAGCCAATTCCAACAGTTTAAACTATTATCAGAAATATTGCTTTGCTAACCTTGCACAATAAACAAGGTTTACTTTGCATGGCTGAGATTGTTGGAAGGGTGTTGTTGTTCCCTTAAAGTAGCTTTATTAAGGGATATTATTAGTATTTGCATGTCACTGGAAGATTTTTCAGTTGCTATTTGCATCTCTGATAAAGTATATTAACATTGGGGTCTTTGAACCCCAGTACATTCTCTATCCACTGCCTAACTATTAAGTATGTAGAAACCCTGCCTGGTGCAAGACAAACATTGTGCAATTGTTAGTCTCTGTAGGATGATAGCCTGTGTACTTGTCCTATTGGTGCCCTTATGAAAGGAATGCATTCATGTTTTGCCATCAAGCACCATACTGGCCATTGCTTCCATAGGTACACTTTGTCAGGTTCCTTTCTAGTCCAATGTGCTTACAATTTTTCAAAGTCATGGATTCCACTAAATATCATGTAATGCTTTTTCTGCACCTATTGGCATGATTAAATGATTTATCTCCTATAATCTGTTAGTGTATTGAATTATTGATTTTCTTATATTATGCTAACCTTCCGTTTCAGTCCAAATTAGTCATGATATTCAGACTTTTATCTTCATTGCTGGATTTGGTTTGCTAGTATTTTATTTAGGTGTATCTATGTTCAAGAGTGAATTTGGCCTCCAATTTTCCTTTCACTAAGAGACTTATTTTTATCTCAATTTTATACCAGTGTCAGAGATAGGAGAGTAATATTCTTTGTTTTTCTGTTTTCTGGACTACTGTTTGTTGAATTCATATATAGGGGCTGTAAAATAATTGGTTGACCTTGCCTGTCACATCATTTAGTCTTGCTGTTTTCCTTGTGGGATGACTATAAACTACTGATTACTTACTTTTTAATTTTAGTGTTTTAATATTTCTCTTTGAATTGATTGTATTGAATTATTTTTAAAAATTTATTTTTTATTTTTTTAATACATTTATTTTTTATTGGTGTTCAATTTACCAACATACAGAACAACACCCAGTGCTCATCCCGCCAAGTGCCCCCACCAGCGCGCATCACCCATTCACCCCTAACCCCCGCCCTCCTCCCCTTCTAACACCCCCAGTTCGTTTCCCAGAGTTAGGAGTCTTTATGTTCTGTCTCCCTTTCTGACATTTCCCACACACCTCCTCTCCCTTCCCTAATATTCCTTTTCACTATTATTCATATTCCCCAAATGAATGAGAACATATAATGTTTGTCCTTCTCCGATTGACTTACTTCCCTCAGCATAATACCCTCCAGTTCCATCCACGTTGAAGCAAATGGTGGGTATTTGTCTTTTAATCTCTGTCATTCTGCCCTCTTTCCATTTCCAATATTTATGAATTTCCCTTTGTTTTCTTGACGAATCTTCTCAGTGTTTTCCATTTATTAGTCATTTATTAAAAAAAATCTCTAGACATTTGATTATCATATCTTTTCTATTTAAATATATATCTTATAATAAATATATTTTTATATATATTTTTATTATATATTTATATATAATATACATATTTATAAATAAATATATCTTATAAAAATTAAAATTTATAATTTTAAAATTCTTTTTCTTTTTTTATTTTTTTATTGGAGTTCAATTTGCCAACATATAGCATAACACCCAGTGCTCATCCCATCAAGTGCCCCCCTCAATGCCCATCACCCAGTCACCCCCACCCCGTGCCCACCTCCCTTTCCACCACCCCTTGTTCGTTTCCCAGAGTTAGGAGTCTCTCATGTTCTGTCTCCCTTTCTGATAAATTTCTTTTTCTTAAAAATATTTAATTTACTTATTCATGAGAGACCTAGAGAGAAGCAGAGACATAGGCAGAGGGAGAAGCAGACTCCCTGTGGGGAGCCCGATGTGGGACTTGATCCCAGGTACCCAGGATCACGACCTGAGCCAAGGGCAGACACTCAACCACTGAGCCACCCAGGTGCCCCTAGTATAAAATTTCTTAAGGCAATCAGTGTCTAAGTACTACTTTAGCTGTGTTCCACAAGATTTGATTTGTGCTACTACTGTATTTTATTATCTTTAGCTCTAAATATTTTAATTTCTATCATGATTTTTAAAAATTTATTGGAAGTAGGTTTTAAATTTCCCAATATATAATGGTTTCTTTTCTTTTTTTTATATATATATAATGGTTTCTAATTGCTTATGAATTATTGTGTTGAAGTCAGGTCTGGATGATATAAATCCTTTAAAAATTTTTTGAGACTTATGTTTTATAGATTTATCTTTATACGTGAAATATTTATTAGGTATAATGGATTTTGTTTGTCCTTTGGATTAAAATAAGTAAATATGTTGTTCAAATCTTCTATAGCTAGATACTTTTATCTGCTTTATCTAATAATTACTAAGGACATTTTAAAAATCTCCCACTGTGGTTATAGATTTATTAAATATCATTTTGTAGTTCTATAGATTCTTGATGTATTTTGATTGATTTATAAAAGAAACCAGATGTAAAAAGCTGTATAGTATATGATTGCATTTATATAAAAACGTCTATAAAGCAAATCTGTACAAGGAAGACACAGATAAATTGTGCCTGGAGGTGCAGCAGATATTAATTGCAAATGGTAGATTTATCAGCCAAACATAAGCCAAAAGTAAGGTAGATTAGCTAAAGTAATAAAAGATAACATAGATTTTAAATATAAAACATTACCAGAAATAGATCTGATATAATAATAAATTCAAATCATTAGGTAGATATAAAACTTCTAGACTTTTATGTAACTAATGATATCTACATTTAACTCAGCATAACTTTTTGACATTTATCCATTTTGTACCAAGTTTGCCTCTTTTCATTGCTGAGTATTATTCTGTTTCTGACTGTTTAAGATCTCTTCTTTGCTCAATGTACTATGATAGTATTATTTATCTTGCTTGAGGTTCAGTGGGATTTGTAAATCTAAAATTCTCCAACTTCTGCAAAATTTTCGGTCATCACCTTTTTGAATACTGACCTCCACCCTATTCCCTCTTTTTTGTATTACTGGAACTCTGATATGTATTGATACTAGGACTTCTTATTTTATTCCTCACATCCTTTAACTTCTCACCATATTTTCTATCTCATTCTATTTTCTGGACAATTTCTTTAGATTTTTCTGTGAATTCAGTTGTGTCCTCATATTCCAGTTTTAATTTGTTGGGGATCCCTGGGTGGCTCAGATGTTTAGTGCCTGCCTTCGGCCCAGGGCATGATCCGGGAGTCCCAGGATCGAGTCCCGCATCGGGCTCCCTGCATGGGGCCTGCTTCTCCCTCTGCCTGTGTCTCTGCCTCTCTTTCTCTCTCTCTGTGTGTCTCTCATGAATAAATAAATAATCTTCAAAAAATTTTAAAAATAAACCTATAAGTTGAGTTTTTATATCCAAATATATATTTTTCATTGGTAGAAATATTATATATTTCTTTGTCAGAACTGCCTGGTTATTTACTTAATCATACACTATTTTTATTTTCTTATTTGTACATTATTTTATACAGTTACTTTATATTTGGTGTCAGATAATTCCAATGTCTGAAATTTTTGCACAATTTTTGCTATCTATTGTTTCTGGTAACTCTCACTCATGCTGCTCCATTTCTTCATATGCATGGTGATTTTTTTTATTTTACAATCATGATCCTTGATTTTAATGAATTCTTTGAGGTCTGACTATAAATGTATTGATTCAGAGTGTGTTTGCTTTTGTTTGTTTTTGGCAAATTTGATTTATAATTCACTCAAGTGGTAGAGACCGATAACTGCATAGGGAAATGATATTACCCCTATCAGAAATGAATTTTTTTGTGACTTCTTTTTTTTGTCATTTTCATGTTATGTAAATGTAGTCTAGGAAAGCTAACATTGTACCAAAATTTTGCCTTATATGAACTTTTTGACTTTTGCATTTCTTATTTAATGTTTTTAGTTAACAGAAAGAAGATATTTAAGATGTTAGGCCAACTGAAGGGGTTTGAGGCCAAGTATGTACTGGTAAATGCCTTAAATAGCCAGTATTGGACATCTTTAACTAAAGGCCAAAACTTGATGATGAGCTAATGAAGCAGACACTTGTCTCTCTACTTTATAGGGCATGGCTAATGACTGCAATGTCCTCTTTATATCCTGCGTGTTGTAATGGATGATGTCATCAGAAAATCATCTCTTTCTGCAAGGAGAGGTATTAGCCCTTGGATGTTACTCAACCCACAAGCTAATTAAATCCTTATCTTCTTTGTCTTTTCTTCTCTTTCCAAAATTATATAAACCATTTAAATATAGTATATAAATATTTTATAGGCCTTATGGTTAGGGACATCATATGACCAAGTGGTTTCTTCCACCCACTTGCCCATATATAACAAAAGCAGTATTTTATACATGGATTGTAAATTACATTTTACAGTAAAAAGAAGCAGAAGGACAGCATTAAAGCTAAGTTAAATTCACAGCATTTCCTATTAATTGCTTTACATAAGACATGTATTTTAGTACTTTTCCAGTACATTTCATGCTTTCTTCTAGATGAAAACATTTCTATGTTTAAGGTGCTATCATTATCTGTGGATTAGGGACTACTAAATTTAGTACATTGAAAGCCAATGCTGTCATATATTATAGTTGTGATTTTAAAACAACTAACACAAGTGATTTTCTTCCAGTAAGATCTTTCTTCCAAATAACCTAATTTTTTGTAGTGTGAATAAAATAAATGTCCCATTTTGACCTGGGAATTCATGTTACATATCTTACCCAATGTCATAAATTTTGGAGGCATAATTTCAAAATCTGTGATTTCAGGAAAAATATTTTGCAATGTATAGTTATTCTTCACAATACTTGTAGTAGTAGATAGGGGGTTGAGGTTTGGGGGACTCTGCCTGTTATGGCATCCCAAAACTAGTACTGAGGCTCTGTGTAGAAGTTGGATGTAGTCCTAGTTCAAATTCTTTTTCCCAGACCAAAAGAATATGTTCCTTTAATATATGTTTAAATTAATTCATGCACCTGATATAAAAAAGAATAAAATATTTCAGATTCTTAAAGTTGTTCATTTTGTATCATTTTTGAATGAATGATCCTTACATGGCAGCATAAATGTTTAAGCATGGAAAATCTTATTCTATATAACTAGGGTACCCAGTGAAAAAGGATTTATTTCTCTTTTTATCCACTTAGCAATATATTTGCTATCTTTTTGGTGGGGGTGGGGAAAGGTGGGATACAGATGTTGGTCACTAGCAATTTCAGCTCCTAGAAATGAAAGCCCAGAGGCCAAACCATCTTGGGTTGAAAAAAGTCACGAAGATTGACACCTCATTTACACAAATGTAGTCAGGCATCCACCACCACCACCAGATCTTTTCTTTTTTAAATATTTTATTTTATTTATTCATGAGACACACACACACACACACACACAGAGAGAGAGAGAGAGAGAGAGAGAGAGGCAGAGACACAGGCAGAGAGAGAAGCAGGCTCCATGCAGGGAACCTGATGCGGGACTCAATCCCGGGATGCCAGGATCACACCCTGGGCCGAAGGCGGCGCTAAACCTCTAAGCCACCCAGGGATCCCCTCACCACCACCAGATCTTAAATAAAACTGAAATATTCTGTCTGAATACAGATACTGGGGCCTGGTATGTTATGGTTTCAATTTAGCAATATGAGTGGAGGTGAAGGTAGTTTAACTATGACTTGAATAGGGAGAAGAAATGTTCTTCTGAAAAAAGAAGATTGTGTTGGGTTGCCATGGACAGAGGATTATTTAAAACGGATTAAGCAATACTGTGAGGAATGTACTGTACCACCTGTGATTAGGGCAAGTTCCTCTATTTAATCTTCTAGCTCTGCAGCTGTATCTTTCATAATGGTCAACAAATCTATTAAATTATTTTGAGAAAATCTTTTCTTTTTCATAGTAGCATCTCTACTTTTTTACGACTCCCTCTCCTACTCTTTCCCCTCAACACTCCCCTACCCTATGTCTTGTTTCCATTATCTTCTCTGTCTCTTTGAGGGTATATTATATGCTTACTGTCAAATCTTGTGTTTAGTCTATTAATTCTGCTTTCATAGACGTTAGACATAAGTTTTCTTATAATGATTATGCTCCTAAGATGCCACATTGCTCTTCTTTCTGAGTTCATATTTCCCTGAGCACATTAGCTACCTTAGACAGTGATGTGTGAGGAGATTCCTCTTGATGAGTTTAGTTGGTGGGGTGGTAGTGGTTGTTATTTTTCTCTAGGAGAGTTTTCTTTTAGGAAGGCCCCTGGGATGTAGAGGAGGCCAAAGTGGGAGAATGGGAGGAGGAAAGGCTTAAGCGTGGAGATTTGCTTATTCATGTTGTTAGTCCTTTACTTGGTAGGCAAGCTAGTGGTGCCTAATCAGATTCCACCACTTATCCAGCAGGCACAGGTTTGGCTCCTGCTTTCTTGACCCGAGGTGATGTTAAGTAGGGCAATAATCTGCCTGGAGAAAAGGAGGACAGAGAAAAGACACACAAAAATACCTCTCTGCCCTCTGTACTGTGTCCTTGAGTCTCAAGTCTGAGTTCTAATGGAAGAAGCTGAGAAGATGGGAGGTTGTGAGAGATAGGAGTATGGCTGCTGCTGGATGACTCAGTGGTGTGGCTGGACCTCCCATGCAGCAAGGAACAAGGAAATGTATATTCCCGCAACACATACCACTACTTCCTGGTTTTTATTATCAGTAAATTGGTTCTTGAAAGGACTCCCTCCCCTATGTCTCTGCTTCAGTACCCTCACCTGAATAACGTAATCTATGCAGTCTGGAATGAAAAAAGAATTCCAGAAAACTTTTCCTTGGACCCTTACCTTCATTGTCCCATGGTCCACAGAGGGTTTATATAATTACTAGTGGATCTTTTGTGTTTCATTATCTATGTTCCTGTCTGATGAGTAATCCATTTTATTTTTGAGGCAGCTGATGTGGCATTTGTATAACAGGCAGTTATAAAAACCAAGCATCTGTAAATCCTTCTGATAAATATTTGCGAAGTTTCAAAATCCTCAGGTCTGATCAGTGTAAGTCAGTCTGCAAGACTGTCTCCTAAGAAAGCCATCTGGAGACACAGTAGCACTTTCTGGCCCTGGGAACTTCCCCATGGAGGTGGGGGGTAGGGAACTCAAAAGAATCTTCAGCAAAGATAATAGAACTTTCAAAGAAAGCAGAGAGTTTCAGACACTGATAGTAAACTTGACTGAGATCAGACAATAAAAGCCTCACTTTTGAGAGTGAGAGAGTTGGGGGATCAAAAGCCTGGCTTAAGTCCAGCCAAACAAGAGTCCTGAAGAGAAGTCCCTGAAGTTTACTCTCCTGTTCTTATAGGACAGAAGCAAAACTCTTTAGAAAGTATTACTATCTAAAAGGAAAAGGAGGAAAAATTTAAATGAAGGTTATGAAATTTATAACTATAAATTCGCAAAATATACCTTAAAATAACTAGAACCTTTGGGATGTTTTTCTGAGTTTTGAACATGGACAAAAATATCCCCCATTTTTATTCAAACTCATTAGCTAAAAAGTAAATAAAGTAGAAATAAAATTCCAACTGGATCAACTAAATGGTCAGGACGCAGTAATATGAGATAAGAAAATAGCTTAATTTTTCTTCTACCAGTTTTGAAAACTTCTCTGTCAGATATTCCTTCCTCACATCTACATGGTATTTTCTGGTCACTTTCAGTTTCATTTTTCAGGTATTAAAGGAGCAGTCTGACCTAAATTGAACTTCTCATATCTTCTCATATCCTCATATCTTAGAGCTTTTCCTTTCCCCTTGGTCCTGACCCAGAAGGCTGGGAAGGGACGTGTTGACTCTTCTCTCTTTTTTGATTCATATCTTCCCAACTTACCATCCTTTGCCTCTGGATCCTTCAGGGTTGTATGGGACAGAGGAGTAAGACTTATGGGGCAAAAAAAGAGCCTTCTTTACTTAGCTGTTGCTGCTTGGCGATCTTACTCAGCTGTCACTTCCTCTGTGGCATGGCAGCCTTCTAATGCTGGCTCTTACTTTAATAGGGCACCATTGTGTGTACGGTGTTTTTATCATCAGTATCCTATCCTTCCCCCATCCCTGACACTGTAAAGACTCTTCCTGTGAGACACGTTCTCTCTGGCTAACCCATTTCATCTTGTTATCTTTGCCTCATCTACTGTACCCTCCATTCCACAGCTTTACTTGTACTGGGGTGACTCAAATGTGGCAAGTGACAGGTTATCTTGGGTAAAGCTCCTTAAGGTTATTCAACCCAGTGGCCTCCTATAGGCTTCAAACTCTGGTAATCTAGTCTCCCTCCTCTAAAAACTTTATCTATTAGTATCTTGAAATAGGGGCACAAGTTTCTCCAGGCTAGGAAATAGAAGGGTAGCAGGGGTATGTGTATGAGAGCTCAGCAGTCTCCCATATCCAGTCAAATCCCATAAAAGGTACAATTTATATGAGTGGAACAAAGCATACACAAACAAATTGGAGACATTTACATTGTTTTTGTACAATATTAAGCCCAAAATGTAACACTAAATAAGTTTTCGCTGGACAAATATGGATGGGATGGGAGTGTGCAAAATCAAGATGACTAAACATTTGATGAAGATTAGTTTTGAAGACAAATGGATGCACTTAAGCCTCAACTGAAACTACAATAAGGTCTGTCTTCTATACATGACTACAATGAAGATTCCTGGTTATCAGTCTGAATCTATACAGGGGTTCCTGATTAGGTCAGTGCAAGTATTTCAGTTTCAAGAGAGTTGAGAATGTTTTTCTCTGAAAGGGCCTGTAGATGTCACTAAAGCAAATGATTCTTTTATCCTTGATTTGATAGTGGGGTGCAAAACGCCCACAAAAAGAGTAAAAAATGCTATTTTTGTAAAGACTATCTATGCTGTTATATTAATGGCATCATACAACATAGCAAAATACCACTACAGTCACAGAAAGTTTGCAAATTTTCCTTCCATTTTACAGCTGTGATTTATTTTAAACTATGAAAATATACTCAACAATACTCTTTAGTTTATAGCAGGGAAGGAAAATGCCCTCCTCCATTCTCTCTTCCCCCACAGACACCTCTTTCAGGGCTAGAGGCACATCCTTTCTCCTTCACCATTAGAGACAGTGTCCTCAAGCTAAGAATATTGATGCCTTATGAAAGAAAAAAAAATTGCACAGGCATTGACTCTGAAAGAACAAAGGTGGAGAAAACATTTTAAAATGTGCCTGGGGCAGCATTCAGTTTTAAAAGCATTAATTTTTTCCCCCTGCACTGTTTTTAAAGACAACTATAAATTTAAGTCATGTAGAAATTTTGATCCCTCTCCTTTTAGTCAAAGAAACCCAGTGCAAAGTGATAAATGAGGAACTCCATCTTTGAACTTTCATAGCCAGGGAGAGGATTTAATAACATGATTTAATAACATTACCCAGGAAGCATGTGGCACCTGTATTTTCATAAGAGTGGAGAGTATGCTTTCAGCTGGGACCATATTCCGTATGTCATTCTTCTCATCAAGAAGCTACAAATTTCATCACAGGGTGGCCAAGGATGAGATCTACTGAAAGAAGAAAGCTCAAAGAAGAGAAACAGACAGAGCTTTGGGGCCATGTTAGTAGAGTGTGAACAGTCTTTCTTATGTTAGCAAGAATTTTGTAGGCCTCTCTGGAAAAAGTATCCTCTTTAGAAAATTATTGTACTTAAAAAGAAATCCAAACAAGTATAAAAGTAGACATGGAGAATAAGTCTGCTGAAAATAAGTTGTGTGTTAATGAAAAATAACTCAGGGAAGAAGAGACACAAAATAGTGAAAGTTATCTGTCGATTCTAGAAGAAAAAAAAAAAAGTCCAGACAGAAGAGAGACTACTCTTTTTGTTTTTTGTTTTCTAAAACTAATTTTTATTTTTATTTTTTTATATATTTATTTTATATTGGTGTTCAATTTGCCAACATATAGAATAACACCCAGTGCTCATCCTATCAAGTGCCCCCCTCAGTGCCCGTCACCCAGTCACCCCCAGCCCCTGCCCACCTCCCTTTCTACTACCCCTAGTTCGTTTCCCAGAGTTAGGAGTAAGAGAGACTACTCTTGCGTTATTCTATAATAAGTATTATTACCCATTCCATGAGGGGAAGAATTGAACATTGAAAATTGTATATTTCTTATACTTTGTGATGAATATATTTCCAGATAATATATTCAGATTCTAATTCTAAATAAGGATTTAAGCATTTTTTACTGATTCAATTTCTGTCTTCACAAAGTCCTATGTTGAGACACCTGGGTGGCTCAGTAGTTGAGCGTCTGCCCCTGGCTCAGGTGGTGATCCTGGGGTCCTGGGATGGAGTCCTGCCTCAGGCTCACTGCAGGGAGCCTGCTTCTCCCTCTGCTATGTCTCTGCCTCTCTCTCTGTTTATCTCATGAATAAATAATAAAATCTTAAAGAAAAGAAAGTCCTATGCTAAAGAACTCTTCCTGGTATAATTACTTCTAGATATTTGAAGAGAATGGACCCTATTGGCATAGCCTCATCATGATTCTCATGTCCAGATTGGAGAAAAATAAAGAAACATTATTGTTTGCAAAATTCTGTCTTAATGAGATTTATGCTTATAATTATTTTCTTTTTGGTGATATTACTACAAAAAATTATTCCAAATTATCCAATATAGTGAAATTAGAAAAGTATTTATTAGAAGTTTCTCCAAAAGTTAAACATATAATTATCACATGGCCCTCAAGTCTACTGCTAGGTATATATCCAAGAAATCATATATCCACATAAAAACTTATACATGGCTGTTTATAGCAGCATTATTCATAATAATCAAAAAGTAAAAACAACACAAATGTCCATCAGTTGGTCATGGATAAAATGTGGTATATCCATACAATGAAATATTATTTGGTAATATAAAGGAATATAGTACTCATGCCTGCTATAATATAGATGAATCTTGGAACCATTATAATGAGTGAAACCATTCAAAAAGTATTGAATGATTCCATTTAGATGAAATATTCATAATAGGGAGGTCTATAAAGATAGAAAGTAAATTAGTAGTTGCCAGGGTTGGAGGTGGGAAGAAATATGGGGGTGTTTAGGAAGTAACTGGTTATGGGAATGGTGGCTACATTTGGGAGTAATGAAAATGTTCTAGAATTAGTGATAACTGCACAACATTGCAAATTTACTTAAAAATCCACTGAATTGTATACGTCAGCAGAGTAAACTTTATGGTATGTGAATTATACCTCTATTTGAGACAGAGAGAGAAAGAGTGAGAGATGGATTGTTTGGTGGGCATCGTGGAATCAGTTTGAGGTTCCTTTATTAGTGCACCTAGGAAGGGAAAGTTTCTCATTTGCTCAACTCATGAGTAAACGGTCATTGATAAGATTCTCCTTCTCTCCTTTTTTTTTTTTTTCTTACAAGGGTAGAGAAAATGTCTGGGAGACATGCAATATATTTGGGTAAAAAGAGGAATGTAGTCTTTCATTAGTCACTCTGAGAAGGACCATGTTTCTCAGTGAAGGCTGATCAGTGACTACAAGTGAGTCACTGCCCAAAGTAGAAAAGAGTCACATTGAATTTGGGGGATAGAGGGAATCCCAAAATAGACAGTGGACTCTTAACTAAACAGTAACACAACTCCCAGGGTTTGTATGTATATGCATGGAAATTATATGGGAAACCAATGAAATAATTGTTTCTGTGTTTGTGTTTTTTGGGAAGAATACAATATAGCCCAAAAAGTCTTGATAAATCACTCTTAAAAACTACAAGTAGTTTAAGGACAATAACATAGTAATAAAACAAGTTAAAATGTCTTGTGCAGTAAACTCTTCTTTCCAAACAATTTGAAGAAGTTACATTCAGGTCAAGACAATCCTATCACTCCATATTGTACTCTAGTGGCTTTGGGAAACAATGTGCTTCTGAAAATCTAATGGGTTTTTGTAAGGTAGCAAAGCCTAAAATATGCTCCTAACTATAACACGTGATGTTCAATCTAGACTGATGTCCTAAAGTATTTTCTTATTGACCTGGGACTTCCTCTGGGTTTTACCATGTGCTGTTGCTCCTCCAGCGCTGGATAGAGTCACATGATTTTGCTTTTAGGTATCAGGAGTAGGTGAATTAGTAACTATATCTGTGATGATACTTATTTTCTTGTTTCTTTCACGTCATCCTTACTACTTTTTAAAAATACACTTGAAAGGCACTCAAGCATTTTTTTCTCCTTCAGGAGCAAAATAATAAATTCAAGAACAAAATTTTTACAAAATTAGTTGTGCCAAAACTCCTTAAAAATATTAACTGAGTTATCCCTTTAGTTGCCCAAGGATTTAAAGTAGCTGCAACTTATTTTACTGTGCTAATATCAAAAGATAAAATAGAAGTCATACAGCAAATAAAGGCATAAACAATAAATACATAAATGCATATATATGTAAATACAAAGAAAGGAAATAAAAAAGAAATATTAGGTTTTTGATCAAATAATGATTTTGATAGATTTTTGCCAGACATCCGAAAATTTTTTTCTTCTTTTATTTAACACCGAACAATACTTCTGGTTTAAGATGGTAGACTTAGCACAAGCATGTCTATTCCCTTCCCTCTTGAAATCCCAATATGTGATAGCAAAGGAATCAACTTATAAAATGGAAAGAATGAGAGGAGAAAATTATTGAAAAAGATTCCAGTAAATTTCTAGAAGATTCAAGAGAGATAAAACTCTATTGATAGATTTTTAAAAAGTAAATCACTGCAGCCCAGAATACACAGGAGGCAATGCCATAATAAAGAGAAGGCTGAACTGTAAAGTGGAACTACAGAGAGGATCCCTGAGCAGGAGGGATAAAAACACAAATGAGATGGAAAACCAGACTGGGAGATTAATTGGAAGGCTGACCATTGAATGAAGAGTAGGATTGCAACATTCCTTCCTGCCTGCCCTTTCTCATCCTCAACTGGGTGGAGCTCAGGCATTTCTAAGCAGCCTAATATATATCTTGAAGGAAAAAAAAAAAAAACAAAGAGACACAAAACAGTAACAACAAAGCAACCCTAAAGCCATTTCTCTAAAGAAATCAAATGAACTGCAAGTATAACATTAAATTTTCCAGTATAAAACCCTCCTCATGCTGGCATTTAGAAGCTCTATCCTCATCCCAGCCTAAATGCCTTCTCTGTTATAGCCCATCCTAATATGAAGCCTGTTAGTAGACTAGTTCTGCCTATATGCGCTCTTTGAGCCAGGCATTATCACTGTGTGGGAGACCTACCCATAAAATTAAAATATACAAACAATAACTTATGCAAATACAAAAAACTCATAGTTTTTATCTTAGAAATTCAACTCTCCCCTGTTCTTTATAAATATCAGCCAGAGATCATAACAAATTATGAATAAAACCAGAAGCATGAAAGAACAACTCAAACAAGAACATTTGCTTTAGAAGAAACACAAATTATTAGGGGAAAAGAAGAGAACTTCGCAATAAGCTATTTCTCATCCTAGAAAACATCAGAGGCTATTGCTTGTAGAAATAAGAAAAAGAAGCTATAATACAAGGGATAATGGAAAACAAAAAAGGAATTTTTTATTGAAGATATGTCTGCAAAAATTCAACAGTTATGAAGATGAAATTAAGAAAATCATAAAAATAGAAGATCTTAAAAATGGTAAGAATTAAAAAAAAAAGGAACATGGAGGATCGATGCAGGAAGCCTGACATTGACCCAGTAGGATTTCTGAGGGGAGAAGAGGACATGGAGAAAAATGGAGGGGAGGGTTGACGATGAAAAAAAAAAAATCAAAGAGAACTTTCCAATGTTTAAGCACAAGAATTCTTTAGATTATAAATACCCAATGAATTTCCAGAATGATACAAAAAAAAATCCATACCTAAATTTTCAGAACACAAGTAATTAAAAAAAGAACTGAAAAGTTGGGATGCAGGGGACATGTCATATTTATGATTCATGAAAATGAATCACGTTGACGTCAGACATCGCACCACCACTTGGTCCTAGACACAGTGAAACAATGAATCTGGAGCTCTGAGGAAAAATTCTAGGCTTAGTCACAATGGCAATTGAGTGTGATGGTAAAATAGAGCTATTTTCAGACTTTCAGAAACTTCTAAGGAGGTTACTTTTGAACCTTGCCAAATTTATAAACTTTTATAAATTCTATGGAGGTTACTTGGAAGATTTGCTCCAGGAAAACAAAAGTGACAACTAAGCAAAGGAAAAACACCACGTGGGGGTGAGGGCAGGGGTGGGGATTAGGAGTGGAATTAAGAACTAACCAGGCATAATTTGAAAAAAAATCCTAGTACATAAATTATATGGACAATCTAAAAAGCTATTGGTCCCAGGTGCTGTCAGGCAGAATCATAACAAAGACTGGCAAGCCTGTTAACCAGAGTAAATGACTAGGGAGAGAGGAAAGGTACAGAAAGAACTAAAGACAACAGCAAAAAACAAGGCTGCAGAGTTGAAGGAGAGAAGTTAAAATTTATTCAGATTGTGCAGGTTTTCTAAGACTAAATGCAGGCTAAATATAAGAAATGAAAAAAAATAAATACAAGAAATGAAAATTATTGACAGGTAAAGGTATGTGTTAGTAAGAATTACGCTTGAAAGCATTTGACCGCAAAAATCCAAAATTAACAGTGGCTTAGAAAGAGATTTTGTTTTCTTTTACAAACCAAGTACAGTACTTAGAGTCCTACTAAAGAATTCCCATGAATTCATCAAAGCTCAAGACTCCATACAGCCTTTTCCTGTGCTCTATTGAGGGAGGATATGCCCCTTGCCAGGACCGTGTCTATTCCACCAGGCAGGAGGGATAAAAATGGAGGTGAAGTGCATAGTCCTTCCTTGGTGGGGATTGCTCCCCCTCAATTGTATCTTATTGACTAAAACTTGGTCACATGACTATACCTAAGGGCAATTGGTGTGGGTATACCTGCTAATATTTGGGGAGGCTGAGGGAAGCTATTTTTGAAGGAAGAATGGAGAACAGATAATTGGGGACTATAGAGAGCCTTTCCACAGACCCAAAAGAAAAATCCTTATAGGCCTTAATGGCCATAGTTTATTACATTACATTTCCTTTAAACCTTCTATTGTATTTGGACAAAAATTCTAATTCAAAGGTATATATGCTCTATGGTGTATGTGTGTGTATATATACATATATACACACACAACAGAATATTACTCAGCCATAAACAAGAATGAAATCTTGCCATTTGCAATGACATGGATGGAAGTAGAGAATATAATGCTAAATGAAATGTCAGTTAGAGAAAGACAAACATATGATTTCACTCATATTTGGAATTTAAGAAACAACAGACTCTTAGGTACAGAGAACAAACTGATGGTTACCAGAGGGGAGATCAGTAGGGACAAGTTAAATAGGAGATGAGGCTTAAGGAGGGCACTTGCTGTGATGAGCAATGAGTGTTGTATGTAAATGCTGAATCACTATCTATATTCTATAGAAACAAATATTACACTGTATGTGAACTAATTGGAGTTTAGATGAAAATTAAAAGAACAAGAAAAAATTAAAAAATGAAACCTCATTGTATCTGGGTAGACATGGAATGCAAAGGTCTTTAGAAAATAAATAGATTTTCAGAAGGGTCCATGAATTGATTTGAGTACCAAATATTTTCATGAGATTAAATAATATCTTACACATTTAGGTATTACTACTTTCCACATGGAGAATTTCTGACTCATGAAATAGAATTTCACTTAACTGAATTCACTGTAGTTCATTGTTGTATAATTTATCAATGGATACTTGTGTAATTACTGTTATCATGGTCATAAGGGAGGTGGATTGTAGTTTAAATATATGAAAATTTGTAATTTTAGAAAAGCCAATCTCACCCTAAAAATGGTTGGGAACCATTCTTACCAGATTTCATTGTAAAGATGTATTTGTGTGTTGCTCTTTTTTGGTTTTGTTTAATAATTTTTGCCTTGTATTCCTTTTTGTCAGGATTCTTTCTTCTAATTTTTACTGTCATGTTGCAATGTTTCTATTTCTATTATGATTTTTTATATTGTTTTTGGAACAAGGTGGATTTAAACACAAAATCTGATAATGGCTTTCCCTCTCTCCATAGCCAGGTTCTGGCTACTGGAATCAGACTTTCACGTCCAGGAATTCAAAAAGCTTCTCATCAGGTGTAAAATTACAAAAGACTCCTACAAAGGGTGTCAAAGAGGTTAGTTCCAAGTTGGATTGGCAGTGGACTTTGGATGTTTAATTGTAATTTGAACCCATATCCAATTTTGCTCTCTTCTTTGAAATGGCTTGAAACTTGTCCTGAGACTCCAGCTGATTTCTGGTTTCTAGTTTCTTGGAATTAAGGTTTCCTTCAGAGTTTCTCTCGGTATTCACTGTCCCCACAATTTTGCAGTGCCTTAGGTTCTTCACCACCTAACTGACCACATCTTTTGAGTATTTCATTTCTCTTCCTCATTTCTTCATTTTTATTTTCTGGCTATTTAATGTTATTGTCATATATGGTCAACACTTTGAATCGTGAGTGGTACCTTTTGAATGGTACTGTTTGCTTTGTCTCCCCCCCGCCTTTTTTTTTCCTATGATAGGTGTGAGATACTAAGTCACTCCCCTCCCCCCAGGGATTGTCAGTTCTCTTTTACATTTATTTTTAGCCCGCTCTGGGACTTTTAAATCCAGACTTCCTCTCAGTTAATCCTGTGTTTCTATGGATTATCTCATCATCATAACCAAACATAACTGCCAAATATACAATCTTCATCTTGGCCGAGTCACTCCTCCTGAACTTTTATTAGCTGGACTGAGACCTTTGAAGTACTAGTTCCTCTCTCCACTGATGGCTGCTGGCAGAGATCCAGACTGTCTGAGAATGGTTGGGGAATGGGCAGGCATCACTGCTAAATAGCTGTGGCATCATAAACAGTGCAGGTTTACCTTGCCAAACACTATATGTTGACTCTGTTGGGCTCCCAGAGTGATGGTGAGGCTATTGAAGTAAATTCAAGGTTGTGAAAGATTAGGCTACAATCAGATACTTAAGATGGTCTTTCTTTGCAGAGTATGCAAGAAATTTTTAAAGGGAGAAATGGTTGTCATTCTGTACAAACTGCAGATTTCCTTTTGGCTTGAAGAATTTGACATTGATAGTGATTTACCAGAATCCGTGTTGATGGACCCAAGCTGAATATAATCTGAAGTATGTAGTAGTTCCAATCATCTCCAGAGATTAAGAATACAGGACACATAGAAGACACAATAATAAGAGGAGGGGTCATATGGAAAGAGACATTTAATGTAGTGTTAAATGTCTATACTTTATATCAGGTCGGGGGAGAGCAGGTCTTGTTAGGTTAAGTGATAATCCAGGTGCTTATCAACAGTGCAAAAGTCCAAAGAAAGCCAGCTGATTAGGAAGTCCACACTCCACCAGTGGCTAACACAGGTGTTTTTTTATTATTACATTTTTCATTTATGTTTTCATGAGAGACACAGAGAGAAAGGCAGAGACATACGCAGAGAGAGAAGCAGTCTCCCTGTTGGGGAGCCTGATACGAGACTCAATCCCAGGGCCCCAGGATCACGACCTGAGCCGAAGGCAGATCCTCAACCACTGAGCTACCCAGGTGCCCCTAGGTGTTTCTGTTTTAATGTCTCAGTTAACAACCAAAAGGGAATTAATACAATAATTGTCAGAAATTAGCTTTTATTGGTGAAATTGGCAGCTTATTAATAAGTAAATAATTGATAATTAAACTGCTTAGTGAAATTAAAGGTTTTCAAAAAATGATTTAGTTTTGGGGACACTCTGCACAATTCTATGAATGTAGAGTAAGAATCCAGCAAGGCCTATACTCTTTATCCATAAACTAATGCCTAACACTTCATCCTCAATGGTCCTTTGGCCAATCACTGGTTAAAGATTTCAGGTTATCTGCACTTGACTACTAGGATACTAGGTCCTGCTTCCTGGAGGTTGTCAGATCTTCCTTCACTTAATGTTTCACATATGTGGTGGTCTGACCAGTTAAAAAGTACACAAGTGGCATTTTAGTGGAACTACAGTACAGCTGTTTTTGTTTTTGTTTTTTGTTGTCTGCTTGTTAATGAATTTTGCTTAATAATTGTAAATATGAAAAAATGTTTTAGGAGACTTGCCTTCATTGTAACCTAGTAGATCACTTTGCTAAATGGTTAACTTCCAGACTGACTTCAGAAAACATAAGAAAGTATTCTGTATTGGCTCTTCCTATCATTTAAAATGTCTATTATTTTGAAAAATAAAAAATTGTTTTCTTAAACATTTTTTTTTTACTTTATCGTTAAGGGAGAACATTATTTTTAAGTGTTATCCATGTGTATTTCCACTTTTGCCAATGCAAAGTTCATGTTCTTTGTTGATTTATCTTACAAATATTTTACCTAGTTGTTTTTTACTATTAAGATTTCTGGGTTTGTTTGTCTTTTTGATTGGCAGAATTTTGAGCATTTTAGATCTTTAAATCTAGTAAACTGTTCCTTTGTTTTTGAGCTTAGGCTTTTTGTTTTGTTTTGTTTTGTTTTTAAGAGTCTGTTAAAGAATTGCTTTATTAATACAAAATACACAAACTATTAAGTGCTAAGAAATTTAAATATCTAAGTCATAGCAAACAGGTGGCAATTCAACATCCAAGGTCGACAGAACGCTGAGAGACTGCAACAGATTAGACTCCCAGGATAAAGAAGACATCTTCAGGGGTGAAGGGGGGCCCAGGTGCAACAGCTTTTTAAGTTCCCTCTCCTCATCAAGGATCATGAGAGGCACTCCATTCAAGGGGAGGTGATCCCATAATCAGACAATTTGCTTACATAAGTTTTATTATTTTTTATGATGTAATTTATTATCAAGTTTTTTCTTCTTTTTCTTGCATTTGACTTTCATCATTCTAGAATTATTTAAGAACTATTTATCAAACAAATCTTCCACTTTATTCATGTTGAATGCCTTATTTATTACATATTTAATTCTTACATGTTTGATGCTACCATGCTTTTCACATTATTAAAACTTTATTATATAATGTTTTAATATTTGATAGGTTTAAAGTCCCTTCACTCATTACTCTTTACTCTTCTTTTTTCAAAATTTTCTTAACTCTTTAATCATTTATTCTCTTGTATATTAAATCTAAAAATATTTTTTTTAGTTCCAAAAGAAGCTCCTCTTGAAATTTTGATATGATTGCTTCATATGTATAAATTGATTTTAAAAGAACTAACATTTTAATAATTTATTTTGTCATCTACGAACATGGGATATTTCACTAGCTATCTGTTTATATGAATAACCCAGAAGAGATGTACATGTATTTAAAGGCTATTTTCACATATTTTGTGTTATTTTGTTATTGTGGTTTCTCCATCTTATTTTCTAATGATCTCCTGCTGATTTGCCAAGGAGTGATTGCTTTTCATATTTTATCTTGTGTCCATCTGAGTTACTGAACGTTCTTATGAAATCCAGTAACTTTTCAATAGATTACCTTGGATTTCCTGGGTAGAGAATTGTCTCTCTTTTCCATACTGGAAACTTCTAGTTCTTCCACATATTCTATGTTATTATCTGAAATACCTAGGAAAATTCTAAATGTTACTGGAAATTGTGAGCATCCTTTGTCTATTCTGGATTTTAATATATGAAGACTCCTAATAACATTTCTCTATTAAAGAAATGGCTGTTGATTTTAAGTAGGTTGATATTTTTGCACATAAAAAAATGTCTTTAACCCCAGTTTTTAAAAAAGATTGAAAAACAAGAATGGGGCTGACTTCTACAAAAAGGATTTTTAACAGCTGTTTTGAGATAAACATTTTGTGTGTTTGTCTTGGGTCTTATGATAGGATATGTCACATGAAACCATTCCCAGTTATCAAACTCCATTTATTCAAAGGGATGTTTGGAAAGTCAAAGCTCAATGAATCCCAGAATACATAACAATTTATTAAATTTCTTGAATAAAGATCATAATATTACATATTTTTAAAAGTGAATTTTACCTAAATGTTTTTCACTTTTATTAAACAGCCCCTCAATCATATTATAAATCTAGAAAACAAACAGGTTTATTCTTTTTTAATATTAAGACTGAGCTTTCCCCTTTATTTATTTATTGCCTCAGGCTCAGAAATGGATATTTAGTTTGGAAAGATTTTTCTCTTTTCAATTATATTTGAAAATTTTACTGTTTTACAAAATGACTTGCTAATGTTTTTCTTTCACATAGCTATTCCTTCTCATATTGGTTTCAGGAAATTATCTGTGGCCAGGGCTGTTTTGTTATTTTTGTTAGCATGTGACTCACGTCCTTCTATCTTCCTTCCTTCATTTGGTTTTAAACAAGCTTAAAAGGAAAGTTCAAGGGATTGTTTATGCAGCAATGATAACAATTAAAAAATAAATCTACAAACTTTGATAATAAAAGAATCATTTAGCTAATAATTTTGAGGTTTTTTTGTACAAATGTATTATATGTAACCAAAGTATTTTGTAAACAGTCAGGGACTTAAAGATTGTAATCTCTTAAAATGAAATTTGTAGGCTGAGGGTGTTAATAGCACCTTTCTAAGGGCAGCCCAAATTAATCACATTTTTCTCATGGATCAGATTTGTGTCCCTTTGGTTAGCATTCTATGCACATTCAGTATAAGTCAATGAGAGACAAAATAGGTTTTAAAAAGTCTCTTCACTAGACTGTATACCTGGGATAATCTGAAGACTCCATATATTTCTATAGAGTACAAAATACAACTCTTTAATACAGACATTTGTGCCATTCTATATGGACACATTATCTAGAAGACCTTCATTCCATAGGTAAACTAAATATTAGTAGCTGGCATTGAACATGATATCGATTAAACCCATTATGACTCTGGGGCTATGAAATAGTTATGAGCCTGAACAATTACTTTAAAAAATGGGAAGTTAATCATATCATGAGGAAAAGAAATTCAACACTGTTATTTGTTTTATATCGGATTAAAGTTTATAGGTTGAAAAGAACAATAATAACAAGTTCAGTGATACTTTGTCATCCAATGGAAAGAGTAAGAGAAGACAACAAATATCTGCCACTTATCAATGTAGTTGGACAAGTTAAACTCACTCAACTTTAGTTTTCTCATAGATAAAACAGGGATAATAACCATCTCATAAAATTGTTTTATTTCATGAGTATGTTTGTGTGTTTTTCTGGTCCTTTGGTGTTCAGAGAAGTTCTTGATCATTGCTGTCTGCATTACCTGGATCTGGGTTAGAAATACAAAATACCAGTCCCACCTAGACTCACTGAATCAGAATCTGCATTTTAACAAGGCCTCCTAGAAAGCTCCTTTGTACATTAAGTATAAAAACACTGCCCAGTCTAGCATAGGCCATGCATGGGATTGTGCTACATTAATGTAGCTTTCTTCCATTCAAATTATATGAATTTTACACATGAACTTGCCTCCTCTCCTACATTTAACAACAACTATAATCACAAAATACAGGATTGTATATTCTATAATTTGACCTTATTTCTGCTAATTCTTTTATACTGAATATATGTGATTCCCTCTTCTTTTTTGCGATTTGTGCTTGCTTCTTGAAACAGGATGCTAAAATTGAGTGTTGAAGAAGACACCAAGACAATAATAAAATAAAAATAAACGTGGATTATAAAAGACAGATCATAAAATGCAGAATTGACCACTTCCACAACTCTTGGGGCCACTACCAGTTGGATGATAACTGAGTGTACTTTAGAAGAGTGTGAATTTAGGGCAGAAGGTATCTTTGAAGAAAGCTGTGCTGTGAGTCATACTCCCTTAGAGGCAGAGTGTCTGCTCCCCTTCATCAAACCTGATGGTGAGGAGACTTCCAAGGGTACATATGAAGCTTGATATTTGACTCCTACATTGGGGCTTTGTGTGGTCTGGCTCCCAGCAGGTATATTCAGAGGGCAAAACCATACTAACTGCTGTACTGGTGAGGGAGCAAATAGAAGAAGTAATGTTGGGATTTTCCTGTACATTTATAGTTTCCTGGGCAAGGGATTTAAGTATTTAAGGATTTTAAGTGTTTGCCATGGACCCAGTACTGTGCTGCCAAGTGATTCTCCAGAAACAAAAACAAAAATAAAAGGAATGCTCCAATGACTCCCCATTTGTAACCTTTGTCTACTTCTGTGGTGTAAATATCACCATTACGACCAATTTCAAGCTAACCACATGACGTCATTGAACATGGAGTTGGAAGGAAATGAGCACAATCTGCTATTGCAAACCTATAGGAGCTGGCTCTCCAGCATACCCACTGAAGAGAAAGAGAGAGAGGTAGGGGAGCGGGGTTGAACTCCATCAGTAAGATGGAGAATTCACAACCAGTTGGGGTAATGGTATACCCTCTCAGAGCAAAAAAATGACAGTTGAGGCAGCTATTCAGAGACTCTTCAGAAACGTCATCAAAAATGCTCTTTGAGAGAGTCAGCTTTAAAAATTTGCAGGTCCAGATGATGTGAAGACTGATAACAACAAGATGGTCCAGTATAATCTTACCTGTTCTCTTTCCTCACCACCAACTACTGAAAGAAGCAAAAACAGACCAGTGACCTGGGGGAAGCAGGCCCACACTGGTGGAGGAAGGAAGACTTATTGTTAAATCCACTTCAAAATTTTGATTACCATCTTGGACTAGACATTCTAATTACTAAATTCAATTTTTATTTGTGTTATAGTGACCATAGGACTGTTTATTATCTAAGAGGAAGTACATGAGTTCTCATCTGGTGCTAGAGGAAACCACCTGTACTGAATAAAGTTTAGAGGATAATTGTGGGAATAAAAAATTTCTATTTCAATTAAATCATGAATTATGCTAGTTCAACACACGAGCTACACACATACCTTCAAGTTCTACCTTCTAGATCAAGACTTAACCTATAGGTCAAACTTCATGTCATGCTGAATATATCCTGACACTGCCTTAACTATCAGGATGTGTTTTGTAGCATATTATATAGTAAATCTCTAATATATGCTCTTGTGAACTTTTAAATTTTCTGAATTATATCTATTATATATAATTTATGATGGATACATATATTTCTCTGTATATCTGTGTCTCCTAACATCAACATAATGCCTGTCCCAGGAATTCTTAGAGAACTAGCAATGTTATTTCAATGCTCTTTGAATAGGAAGTTAGATCCCAAAACTCTGTTCAGGGAAATTTCTTTGTACCAAGGTTCATGGGAAAAAACAGACAATGACTATATTGAAGGGAGAGCAAGAAAGATTTTGTTACTTGTTCAGAGAAGGAAAGAGGAGATGAGAGAATATATACAATGAAGGATGGAGAGAATTCAACAAATTGAAGAGAACTGAGATTACATAAAGTAAAAAGTCACTGCCATCCCTAGTTAAGATATAATCAAAGGGAATTTTAATGCAGATGACACTTACTTAATTTTAAATTGATTTTATGGCTGGAACATATATCCTTTTCTGTTCTCTATTTCAGAAATCATTTAGCAGGTTATTATGCCTTCAAATTCTTATTGTGTTGGATTATTTACTTTTGTTTTGTATAAATCAAAAAAGGTGTACTTCAAGTTTGTGTTGGGACTAAAGAGAAATAGCAGGTGTAAAAGCAGAATTATAGATCTACAAAATGAAGTTCTCCATCCTCTCTCCCCATGGCTCATTAAATTTTTTGAGAATATAGGTAGGACTTTTTTATTTCCAAAATACATGGATCTGTTTGGAGTGAAGTGGTAAATCAAATTAATGGGGCATTGTGCAGCAGACATTTGGGTTGCAGAAAAATCTCCTGTTATTTCCTATGTTTATGTTTTGGTTTGTGTTTTGACAGTTCTTCCCTTTGAAGAAGACATCTAACAGACTTGTAAATGCCCTGCATACATCACAGCAGCCTTTTTCTTAACTATTCTTGAGGTCAAAGCATTAGGAATTAGGAGACAGTTTTCTTGGGAAAAGCTTAGTTCAGATATCTTGAGTCATCAATTAGAATGACAAAATCTTTGAGTAGCAAATTAATGGCAATAAATAACTATAAATCAGTTGTCCATGTTAACAATAGGAAACAGTGCCTACATCTGGATATGTACTGTGTAACATCAGTGTCTTCACACATACAAAAATTAGGAATTGATGAGCTGGAAAACTCAAGTGCTATTTTGCACAGTCCAACAAAGTTAAGTTGCTTTAAAATATTAAATTATGTACCATAAAGGAAAAAAAAGACACTTTTTTTTCTAGTAGGCTATTCAGTATTTTAATGCTAAAAATGAACTTCCTAGATTAAATTTGCTTCTTTTCTACCTTCCTCAAAACTTTTTTTCCTTTTACATATATCTGTATTTTCACTTTGACATAGTCAATGTCATCTAGTAGAGGTCAAGAAATAAGTTAAATAGAAATAAGTTATGAATAATTGCATCTCTCAGGTGTTTAGTGACTATATTTATGAAAGAATAATAATTTGAGTACTTATAAAGAAAGAGATTTCAACTGACAACACTATTTAAAAATGTTAAAATCCACTCTACATGGAAAAGATCAAAATAGTCCACAAAAGAGAAGCAAAGCATTAAATTGGTAAATGAGATAAGTACACTTTGGATTTATGAAATTTAGTCCATGTAATACTTCTAATCTCAGACCTGGCTGTTAATTTATATTTATATTTTGAGGGAGAATGCAAAAGAGACATTATTCATTGCAGGTAGTATTATTTTCTAATAATGAAAGCTATCATTTTCTTGCTTTTTGAAATGTAGCATAAGCATTATCTTATACCTAACAATCAACATATTGGTATTATTTTTCACTAAGTGAATTTGTGCTTACTATTTTGGCCAATATCCCATCTTGAAGTTAATAATACATTTCAAACACATGATTTGGAGACAATAGCATGGTATTAACATAACCAACAGAAAAATGTCTTAATTGCTTGGTTTTGCACTGATATTTGTTTATTTCCAACATAACTCAAATCTGACATTTGCAAAGAGACCAAACTCTAAACATCTGTGGACTTTCCCTACATCTATTTCTGAAAATAATCACTGTGCATCTATAGTTTACAACTATTGGCATAGAATCTGATTCCTCCAGTATTTATATATTGTAATTCTTCCAAGCTGCCTCAGAATACATGAATCGTCAGTATTTGAGGGGATCAAGAACTAAAGGAGAGAGTTAATGGATAGGAATTGGTAGAAAGTTAAAAGCTTTCTTGTTGGAATGAGATGAAGGATTTTAGAACCTAGCAACAAAAAATGAGTCAGGTTAGTGCTATGTCATTTAGTTGTTCCTATTCTATTGTAGGATACATACCATAAAAATATGAATCCAGCTTAAAGGTGAAGAATTGAGAGTATAGTAGCAGTTTATAAATATTCAAAGGGTACACATGTCATGAAAAAGCGATCTTTAACATAAAACATGAAAAAAATTGCACAACTTGAAGCAGAGCCATAAATTTAAGGCAAATGAAAATGTAACTCAAGAATTTAGAAGAAAAGTTGTTTCATGAATATCATGTCTTAATCATTTTGACTTGACATGCAACAACAATATATGAAAGAATATGGTGTTTCCTCTGTGTACATCCCAAGTCTCTTCTTACTCTTTAAATATTAAAAAGCTCTGGCCTACTCAGAGGTATAACAGCAAAGTGAAAGACATTTGAGCCTCACAAAGCTATACTGTAATAGATTAATTGGGCACCTAATCACAAAATATTCCTTATGAACAGAAAAAACTTTTTGGAAATACGGTTCTAGTGCTACTAGACATGTTTATGGAAGGGGAGAGTGACATTTGAAGATGCTTCATAACTAGGTAATGCTCTCTGTCTTTTCTCCCCTGAGATTGCTTGTCTCAAAAAAGCATGGAGCAAGCAAATGAGCTGGTAAAATAAAAGTATGGTAAGATCTTACATGTGTCTACCTATAAACTGTTTTGTCCTTACCACAATTATGTCACAGTAACAGCCAATGTTGGTTACATGCTCCATTAGATATTCTATCCTGAGCAGTCAGGCTTAAGAAGAAGCCCCCATCATTCAGTGTCAATTCAGCCATACCTGGATTTTGTAGCTGTACTTAACTACTGTTTTGAACTACTCTTTAACTACTCTCCTGAACTTGAAGTGCAAAAAACATTCTGTACATTACATTAGAAGAATTTCTGTATCCTTATAGTATGAAAAGTTAGGCCTCTTTTTTCAACATTATCTGATATAATTTCTTTCTTATGAAATTTGCAGTGTGTTTCAGATATCATTAAATGGTAATCATGCCAGCCTAGGGAGTCTAGAGAATTCAGAGTTAATATTTTAAACAATTTAATATGTTGGTGACAAATAATTGCAAGTCACCTAATATTTCTGAATGACAAATCTGTCTTATTAAAAACATACGAATCAATTTTGTGACTGGAAGGTAAAGACACAGTTTTTCCAAAGTCGGGATGTACAAACTACTGCTGGCAAGTCCAATCTGGTCTTCCAAACTGATAATAAAATTCTACTGGAACACAGCCATGCCCACTCATCTAGGTATTGTCTACAGCTGCCTTCGTGTTGCAATGGTAAAGCTGAGTAGTTGCAACAGAGACAGTATTGTCTGCAAAACCTAAAATATTATGTATCCTTTTACAGAAAAAAAAAATTGCCAACTTCTGCTTCAAAACAACATTAGAGTGTTAGTTCTTTAAGTTATAAGGTGAAGAGGAAAGTGAACGCAAAGTTATATTTAAAATTTGATGTCTGGATTCCATTTCTGCCTGAGCCATTCTTCCATTGGTTTTAAACGCAAATTTTGCAGCTGCATTAAGAGTTGGCTCTGGGCAGCCCTGGTGGCACAGCGGTTTAGAGCCGCCTGCAGCCCAGGGCGTGATCCTGGAGACCCGGGATCGAGTCCCACGTCGGGTTCCCTGCATGGAGCCTGCTTCTCCCTCTGCCTGTGTCTCTACCTCTCTCTGTGTGTTTCTCTCATGAATAAATAAATAAAATCTTTAAAAAAAAAGAGTTGGATCTTACATTAAGCTCTCTTACTCCATATTCAAATTCTGTTTCCATAATTAAGGCTAAAGTTGGTTAAGTGAAAGCTGAAAGCAGTCTATGAGGCTCTTGGCAGGGTTCTTATGGTTAAGAGTATAGATATAGGAGAATTGCACCTAAAACCTGCTGAATCCTAATGTAGAACACTGATGAAGGCAGAAACCTCTCTCAGGAAGTCACCAGGGAATCCACCCAACATCCAAAGGTGGTTTGTTGAGGGTCCCTTGACACATCAGAGACATCCCAATTCTTAAAAATCTAGGCATTCTAGTTATGTTCTTAGACTTGGAGGTGGCTTTAGTGAAGTTCAGACTGAATGAGCAATAGTCACTTTAACATGCCTGAGAAACATACATATCAAGGGGGAGAGTAAGCAAAGACAAGTTCACTATTAAACCTTCTGTGACCCATTTGTCTTGGTTGAAAATATAAATAAGGTTTCTATTAGTTACCATTCAAATTGCTATATTTCCAAGTCTCAGTAGTTAAATGTTACCATTCAAATTGCTATAATTCCAAGTCTCAGTAGTTAAATGTTTTTCTAGTTAACTCACAGTTACCCCTAGGAAAATGGTCCACAATAGAACAACCCTCTAAACCCCAATCATTTGTGTAGTTTGGGGAAATGTCATTAATAATTCTATTCTGATTATTTAAAAGAAGTCAAAATTAGGTTGGAACCGAATATATACAGAATTTATAAGACCTTTCAATTGATATCAGACATCAACATAATCATATACTTTATAAGAGATGTATGACTGAGGACCCACAAAGATAAAAAAATAGGAACTGAAGTAGAAAATCCATTTTCAAAATGAACGGAAGCTTAATATCTTGCAGAACTTTTTGCAAGACGTTTTGTAGCAAAGTACATGGCCCAACTACAACAAGCTCATAGGACTCTATGGTATGCAGTCTTTTTATTTTTAATGATTCATGATTTTATTTTATCCTTTTTTATTTTATTTTTTTAAAGATTTTATTTATTTATTCATGAGAGACAAAGAGAGAGAGAGGCAGAGACACAGGCAGAGAGAGAAGCAGGCTCCACGCAGGGAGCCCGATGTGGGACCTGATCCCAGGACTCCAGGACCAGGCTCTGGGCCAAAGGCAGGCACTAACCTGTTGAACCATCCAGGGATCCCCATTATCCTGTTTTTAAAAAGATTTTATTTATTTATTCATGAGAGACAGAGAGAGAGAGAGAGAGAGAGAGGCAGAGACATAGGCAAAAGGAAAAGCAGGCTTCATGCAGGGAGCCTGATGCAGGACTTAATCCCGGGACTCCAGGACCATGCCCTGAGTCAAAGGTAGACGCTCAACCGCTGAGCCACCCAGGCATCCCTATTTTATCCTTTTAATGTCACTTTTTTATTTAAAAAAACTTCTATGTATACTTTTTTTGCTATTGCATTTCATACACTCTTATAAGCTGCCTGAAATTTTGGGGAAAAGGTAAGAAATTCCTAAGTGAAGTAAAAAAACATTTTAAAAATAGGTATCCCAATTTGCCAAGTGTTTCACTCATAAAACCAGAAAAGTAATTAAACTCAAAACTGAAATATAGAATTAATTTGCTATTGGCACATGGTTTTAGATAGGTTAATATGATAGGCCTTTGCATTACAAATTTCTCTATGGTATAGACAATGGAAAAATGCCATGTGAGACTAGTGATCACTCATCATAACCAAACATGTAATAGATACCTTACATAAATGATCTTAGCAAATTGTTCAAAGAATATGATTATTATTCCAATTTTATAAGTGGAGAAATTGAGGCTTACAGCAGTTAAGTAATATGATTAAAAGTTGAGGAGTAGGGTCCACTTTCCAAAGTTTTTAGAGAAATGGGAGCTCTATAGTGGGAGCTATGGCTTAAATTACTCCATATTCACTCCAGCCTTCAAGGTGATCTGGTTTTCTAAGAATCATGGTAAGTTACACCTGACAAATTCCTAGTGGGAGCACCTTATGTTTCCTAAACCAACACCTTTCTTATGGATATTATAATTATTTTACTTAAAAGTTTTGCATATAAATTTATAAGTGAGATAGTGCTACAGTTTTTATTAATTTCTCACAGGCTTTTCTTTAGTATTAAAATAATATCTTTATCAAATGATTTGGGAATATTTCATTTTTTATGATCTGTAATGATATAAACACACATAGACATTGAATTGTCTGTTTTTTATTTTTTAATTTTTAAAATCTCTAAAGATTTTATTTATATATCTATTTATTTTAGAGAGAACATGTAGGGGAGAGTGGGAGAAGGGACAAAGTGGGAGGGAGAGATGAGCCTGACTCAGGGTTTGGTCTCATGACCCTCAGTCTCATGACCCTCGGTCTCATGACACTGAGCTGAAACCAAGAGCTGCAAACTCAACCAACTGAGCCACCCAGGTGCCACATGTTTGCTTTTATATTTTGAAGTATAGATGGAACTAAATCATAAAACCAAGTCATCCTGGTATCTTTTTAATAAAGGAACTTAAACAAATATTGCAACACCTTTTTGGGGAATGGCATATTCATACTTTATACTCTTGGGTTCAATTTTGTACTTATATTTTAGGGAGATATATTGAAAATAATATGATATGACTAAATAACTTTTATCCTCATAATTTTCATAGAGCAATTTAAAGACTAGAAATCCAAATGCCATGGAGTAAATAACTGTGAAAGTAGCTGTCATTTGTACCTTAATACCTGTTCTTCACAAGTTCAACGGTGATAAAAAAAAATCTCAATTTTAGCTGAGTATGTGGTTTCTCAGAATAAAGAATGTATTTCAGACTTCCAATGGCTGGTTCCACATGTAAGGAACTTGATGGTTGCTACTCTATCCTGACAAGTAGCAGGCTAAAAGATTAACAACTATACTTGGATCCATAAGAGATGGGAGGTCACAGAGCACACAGCAGTCCCTGATTGGAGAGCCAGGTGAATAAGGATGCTGCCACTTAACTGAGCAGACTCACGAGTAGAGCTGGCTGCAGGAACCAGTGTTGAGCTATAGTAGAACTGCTAGAGGTTCAGTGAGGACATATCTGAGAGTAAAAAACTCCAGGTTAACTGAATTATAGCTCCTCCACCCCACCATTGGCAATGTTGTGAGATTTACTTCTAGGAGCTTTGCCAGGTTCCTAGAGTAAATATCAGAGAAAAATTCCCGTATGCTTTTGGCAGGGGGAAGAGCAAAGGAACCATTTTGAAATTGGCCAGAGCACTCTTTCTTTAAAAGGTTTTTTAAAGATTTGTTTATTTATTTGAGAGAGAGAGAGAGAGAGAGAAAGAGAGAGAAGGCACTTGATGTAGGGACAAAGGGAGAGAATCCTTCAAGCAGACTCCTCACTGAGCTCAGAACCTGATGGGGGGCTCCCTCCCATGAGATCATGGCATGAAACCAAGAGTCAGATGCCCAACCGATTGAGCCACCCAGGTGGCCCAGAGCACGCTGTTCTTAACAAGGGCTCCACTCACAGGAAACTAGTTAACCAGAGCCTACCAGATCTGGAAGAGAGGAAAAATCCAACACCTGCCCACTAAGGCCATCCTGACACACCTAAGCAGGAGAAAAAAAACTAAGATACACGTGAAGTTCACAGCCCAGAGGCACAGTAGCCGAGACCTAATCACAGAATTGTAGAACACTACCCCCTTCCCTTATTTCTGAAAGCCTACTTATAATAGTTCCTTTTACTCAGTATATCTGGCTCAAGAAAAAATTATAAGGCATTCCAAAAGGCAAACAAACAAACACAAAAACTGCCTGTAATTAGAAAAGACAAAGCAAGCATCAAAACCAGACATGGCAGATACATATGTTGAAATCAGGCTTGGAATTTTAAATAATTATGATTAATGTGCTAAGGGTTCTATTGGACAAGTAGCATGTAAGAACAGATGAACAGTGTAAGCAGAGAGCTGGAAACTGTAAGAAAATACAAAAATTATAAAGTTTAAAAAAAAAACCACTAATCAAGGTACGCCTGGGTGGCAGAGTGGTTGAGCATCTGCCCTCTGCTCAGGGAGTGATCCTGGAATCCAGGATCGGGTCCCACATTGGGCTCCCTGCAAGGAGCCTACTTCTCTCTCTGGCTGTGTCTCTGCCTCTCTCTCTGTGTCTCTCATGAATAAATAAATAAATAAATCTTTAAAAAAAAAGTCCAGGATTAAAAAAAAACAAAACAAAACCACTCACCGAAATGAAGAATGCCTTTAACAGGCTTATTAATAGACTGGACACAGCTGAGGATGGAATCCCTGTGCTTGAGGTTATGTTAATAGGAAAGCAAAGAGAAGAAAGACTGAGAAACAGAACAGAATAGGCAAGAACTGTGGAACAATTACAAAAGGTGTAACATAATGGGAATACCAGAGGAGAAGAGAAAAAGAAACAGAAGAAATATATGATATAATAATGACTAAGATTTTCCCTAAATGAATGCCAGGGACCAAACCACAGATCCAGGAAGCTTACAGAACATCAAGTAGGATAAATGCCAAAAACTACTCCTATTTTGCACTCCAGTTGCAACCTACAGAAAATCAGAGAAAGAAAAATCCCCAAAGAAGCTAGAAAGGGAAAAAAAAAGATACCTTATCTATGGAGGAACAAAGATAATAATATCCAATTTCTTCTCAGAAACAAGAAGTACAAACAAGAAGAGAGTAAGTGAAAAATTTAAGATGTTGAGAGAGGAAAAAAAAATAAAACAAAAAAACCCCACCAACCTAGAATTCTGTGAAATTATCATTCACAAGTGAAGGATAAATAGAGACTTTCTCAAATAAAAATTGAGGGAGTTTGTTGCCTGTAGACCCACCTTTCAAGAAATGTTAAAAGAAGTTTTTTAGAGAAAGAATAATAAAAGTCAGAAACTCATATCTACATAAAGGATGAGCACTGAAGAAGAAATACATGGAGGTAAAATGAAACCTTTTATTTTTAATGGCTCTAACAAATAAGTTTGCTCAAAATAATGATATCAGTGATGTATTTCATTGTGTATGTTGGTGTAGATATCTTCTGTGTGTGTATATATATTTATATGCTACTGTAGTCCTATATGTAAGTGAAAAGAATAATAGCAATGATACAAGGAACAGACAGCAAGAATTAGGGTTATTTTGTAATCATAAGGATTCACATTACCTGCAAAGTGGTATTGTGCTATTTGAAAGTAGACTTGGGTTAGTTCTAAATGTATGTTACAAACTGCAGGGCCACCACCAAAAAAAGTAAAGAAAAGTAAAAAGAAAAAAAAATGATATGCTAAGAAAGGAGAGAAAATGGAATCCTATAAAATATTCATTTAAAACCACAAAAGGCAGGAAAAACAGAGTGGAAGACTATATTTTCCAGGCTCCTAGCATTTAGTTATGCCCATCTGATGAAGTTCTGACTAGTGTAATGCAAGCAAAAAATTGGAGAAGGCTTATCAAAAGAAGGAAACTTGCCCTTTGAATCTTTATCTTCCTAATGGCTGGAGTTAAAACATGGTGCTTGACCCTAAGGCAACGTAGCACCACGTGTTGAGGTGCAGAATAATAGGATAGAAGTAAGTCCCAATGATTGTGGGTTTTTCATATCAGTCCTTGACTTAACATATTTATACAACACAGAAAAATAAATTTCATGTTTTAGGTGACTACTACTTTTGGTTATCTGCTCCTCAGAGGTGAACTTGACCTTATATAATACAATGCAGTAAAAGAACCAGAAGGGACTATAATTCAGCAACTATTAAAAAATAAAGTAGAGAAAGAATAAAAAATAATTTGAGTGAAATAAAGATCATTCACCAGAAACCAAGAACTAACATCTTTCTATATGGTGATTTTCTAAAATATTTTTCAATTAAAGTCAGAGACTAGGTTGACAGCTATTGCCATTGTATTGATGGCCCTAATAAATGTAAAAAACAAAACAAAACAAAACAAAAAACACAAGAAAATGTTAAAAAAAAGTTTCCTTTATGTTAGCAATAAAAATGTGGAAATAAAATGGAAAACATTTCATTCAAAGTAGTAATGAAAAATACAAAAATACTTAGCAGTAACTTTAACTAGAAAGATTCAGAGCCAGTTGTAAAGAATTTTATTAAAATTCAGAATAAAAATTAATCTTAGTAGAAGGCATACTTATTCTTGGAAGGCCTTCCTGATAACATAAAAACATCAGTGTTATACAAGTATATAGATATAATGTAATTCCTACTAGAATCCCAACAGAGTTTTTTTGTAACAGATTGCATAAAGTGATTTTTAAAAAATATGTGGAAAAATTAATACCCAAGAATAGCTAATTATATTTTGGAAAAAGGAAAAATTATTAATGATAAGGGAGTTACCATACTACTTATTAGAATACAGAATAGAACAACCTATGAAATTATTGTGGTTTTGGCATACACATAGAAAAACAGATCAATAGAATAGAGAATCAAGAAGTGATCCCCATTACATGTAAAAAAGTATATTTTAACTCAGAGAAAATTATATGGTTTATTTATTAAGTTGGACTACACACTGACTATCCTCTTGAAATAGAATAAAGTAGGGCTCTTAATTTCCATCTGTTCCATACCACACTTGAGTTCATTTCTGTGAATACTCCAGTCATTCCTCACAAACATCTAATCCTTGGCTATGTCCTGGGCAAGAGGTACATCCCCCTGCAATCTTATCTGCCCTTAGAAGGATGAATTCAGGGAAGAGACCTTCATGGAGCCCATTTGGGCAGGAATTCTGGGATCCTAGTGCCTGTAGCACAGTCCAGATTGGTGTGGGGGAAGGCAGAGGAATGTAGAGGGCGCCTGGCCCTTTGACCCTTCAGACTGCTTGCCCCATTAGAAGGCACATGTCAGGAAGGGCCAGGTCAGTGCTTCTTAAAGAGCATGGACGAGAGCAGGGTACCTCTTGCCTATGTCTTAGCTCAGTGGCATCACCATATTATTTTTCTTTCTGCCACCACAACTGCAAAACCTCCTTCATCAGCCAGGATCTAGAAGTAAAGATAACTGCGAGTAGGAATGCAGCTGATTTAAAATGAAAATATATCACGATCAAGAAATAAATCATTGCTATTTATATTTTGGGGTCATTTGTTACAGCAGCATAACCTAGCCTTTCCTGAGATATATGTTTGTCTATGTGTATGCACACGTGTGTGTATATATGTTTATGATCATATAAACATATAAGTTTTAAATGAGTTTTTAACATGGGTTGCTGGTCAGGAATGTGTATAGAAGTTGGGAGAATAGAATGAAATGGGAAAGGATAAGACAAACCAAAAAATAAAAGAAGGAAATAATAAGAAAACAGACGTCATGTTTAAAAAGCATGTAAGTTATAATATCATTTATCTAAAATGACGTATGTCCATGGGTATTTGTGCATAAGGAGACCCATGAAAAGATGGACACTAAATGTTAATGGTGATTATTTCAGTGTGGTGGGATGCCAAGTGACTTTCACTTTCTTGCTTAGAACTTTATCTCATTTGGATTTTTCTAAATGATCCTGTTATTGAAGCAGCAAGAGAAAAACAATGAAGCCATTCTACTTATAGAGGAAAAATGGAATGAAGGCCGAAGAATGTGAGCCAGCTTCTTTCCTTGAATGGAACTGCCTAACTGCCTTCTGGTCTCAAGTCCTGCAGCATTTTTTCCATGGTAAATTGTGGTTTTTCCCCAGAATTTACTCAGAGTCCAACTGTTTTATATAAATCATGAAGTTTTCTCAGTTTCCTCAAATGGATTGGCTAATTTGTGAGAGAAGATGACCACTGTAATTTGGTTTTTCATGTGTACTGTCCACAGGGGCATATTATCCTGATGCTGAGGGGATATTTTTTGGCTTGTATGCTGGTTGGGTTGCTTAGCATAGAGGGCTCATGATGGTAGTCAAACTCTCTTTTCAGACTGATTTCACAATCAGAAGATTTATATTGGGTGGGAATTCAGGAATTAATCATGGAGATCTGGAAGAGATATTGTAAAACCCCTAAGAGGGAAAAATATCTGTCAACATTCCTTACTTAGGGGCCTAGATTGACCTCCTAGTTGCAGCCTTTTAGCCAGTATTTCTGCTTGCCACTTAACAAAAGTTGGGTAATATTTAAAAGAAAACAAGAATGATATCTTAAAGTAGATGATAAAAATAACCAAGATAACGTAATCAAATGAAACAGTAAGATAAAGTGGTATGAAGTAAGCACTATAAAGGGGCAAAAATAAAAATCAGGGTTAAAAAAATATGGTGAAAGAGATGAGACAATAAAGATTTGAAACAAAAAGATGAAAGAAAATAAAACTTTGCATTTAAAAGAAAATAATGTAGCATAGGAACAAACTAAAGTCATAATATAGAATATATGAATTAGATTAGAGAATATAGTAAGAAGGGTTAGAATAATATACGAGGACAGAACCCAGGGATTAACTGGGACCCTTCGGGCTGAGGCTGCTTCATACATTCCCTGAGCTCCTGGCTACATTTTTCTCGTTAGGCTGGGAGTGTGTTGGTGGGATTTCTGGGCTTTGAGACTCCCGGATGGATAGTTTCAGGAGAGCAGAGACCTGAGTTTTTGGCCATCAAGCTCCCTTCTGTTTTCTGCCGATCATGACCCCAGTTGACACTTCCAGCCAGGCAAAGGTGAACCCAATAATTTCCCAAACATATGACTGATGCAACCTTTATTTTAACACATACTCAAATATTTGCTAGTTTCTTTGTACTTAGCACTAGTTTCTTTGGGCAAAGGGAAAGAAGACAATGAAAGTTCAGTTTAGAAAAAGCCCCTAAAGTTTACAATTAGCTCTTACTCCCATTTTCAAAAGAGAAATCATTCTACATAATAGCCCCTCCCAATTTGTACACTAGATTTAAATTATCTCTGTGCCATTACCAGTTCATTTTACAAAGTTATGCTGTTTATTTCACATATGTGAAGTTCTTAAAAATCTGATTTCTCTCCCAATCTCTACTATGTAACACAAGTGGCACACACTGATTTGGGTCTCAAAAATCTATGACTAATTTTAAGCCTTGAAGTCAGTGGTTTTGTTTTAGTTCTTTAAGCAAGAAACCTTGAACTTTTCTCAAGTGGAATTGATATTACTGAGATATGAACAATGGCCAAGATTTTTCCTGCTTGGAATAGCTTGAGATCATTTTATTTGATCAACCTGCTATGATTATGTCACAAGCAATATGACTGGAAATGAACAAATGTCCTTGAATAAAATTTCACCTTGACTTGATTCTCATTTGATGAAACCTGTTTTAGTAAGCCTACGTGTTGGACTTAAGCAGTGCCACATGCATGTATTTCCTATAAACAGGCAACAGATGGTAAACATCATATTGAAAGCGACATACAAGAACAAATGTGGTTTAGAAAGATCTTGAAATTTGAACAAATTTGATAAGTCCCGTTGTTCAGTAGAAGGCCAGAAATGCAGCTATTTGAATTATGCATTTAATATTATCTCCAATTCATTAATTTCTGAATTAATGATTACCTTCTTTGAGATAAGATTTCAGCAATATAATCTATAATACCTCCCCAGAAGTAGTTATTTATTTAAGAACAACAGATTTAGGATTGTCTTTTAAGAAAGAGCTACAGTTAATATTTTAGTTCAACATTTCAAACTTTGAATGAGCTTATCTCAAAATAGTCCTAACTGACTTAAACAGGTTTTGAGGTCTTTGTTCTTTTTTTTTTTTAAGATTTATTTATTTCTTCCAAAGAGAGAGAGAGAGAGAGAGAGAGAGAGAGCGCATATGCACATGTAAGAAAGAACACAGTGGGGAGGGGCAGAGAGAGAGGCAAAGAGAAAACCAAGCAGACTCCCTGCTGAGCACAGAGGGCCACTCGGAACTTCAGCTCAAGATCCTGAGATCAGATCTGAGTGGAAACCAAAAGCCTGATGAAGCCAGTTAGGACTATTTTGAGATAAGCTCATTAATGGACTGCGCCACCCAGGTACCCCTTGAGGTCTTTGTTCTAAGTGGTGGACCTTTGTGAAACTGAGGAAACAATAGGGATGGTGGTGCTACCATATAGACTCCCTGCCAAAGCTGCCCAGCAGAGCTCTGGAGCTACTGGAAAGAGCTGCAGAACTCAAATATATAGTGAAGGGACATTGGCATTCTTCTATGTCACTACTCACTTTGCTAAACCAGGTTAACATGGATCTCAGATGCTTCTGAATCAAGCATGCTTAAGAAACCACATGCATTTCTGATTCCTACGTGCTTTGGGGAATGATATTGTTAACATTTATTTCCGATTCCCTTCCATTGCAAGTTCTTGACACTGGTGGTAGACTGACCATGATGGTCCCGCTTACTCTTTATTAGGATATTATTGAACTCAGACAAAACAGCACACTTCCTATGGGAAGCATTTAGCTGTACAGCATACTCAAAACTGTTGTTTGAACCCTGGGCTCCTTTTCATGTCTTCATTTCAGAGGAAGTACTTGGAAGAGTTTTCTATACCCTGAAGCAGAACAGAGCCTTCCTCTGGAATTATAAGTGTTACAGGTGTCACCTGTAACATCCCTGCTTTGCTCAATGAACCTGGATTGTGTCAAGGGTTTAGAAAAGGTCTATGCAATCTCTGATTTCCTGACTTGACTTTTGGTCCCCAAATTCTGGTCATCCCTTACATTTCACATAATCTCTCTACAAAATGATAGTTAATATTGACCTTCTCCCTCTTTTTGATATCATGTCTATATTTCCATGCCTGTGTGCCACTCTTGCAGACAGCGCATTGTCTTATTTGACAGGCAGGCACTGAACAAGGCAAGACTGTGAGAAAATAGGTCAAAACGGTTCAATCCAACATAAATTAATTCAACCCAGTTCTAGATTTAACAAACCACATTCAAAAGGATTCAAATCAGATTAGAATAATTAAAACTTACCTTTTAAGCAACTATCACACTTCAAATTGGAGATCCATTTCCTCTTCATCTGGTTTCAATTCTGGTCAAGTAGCCTGTTTAATATGTAATAGGAATAAATCAGAGAGGAATGTTTTCTTCTTTTGGCACCTTAAGACCTTGTAGTTATGAAAATTATTTACTCAAAAGTTTATCATAGTTAAAAAATCAATTTTGAGCTTAAGATAGTAATTTCATTTCATGAAACACCAGATGAAATAGCTTGATCACTCAAGTAGGAAAAGGTGATCTGAAATCTTAGAGAAATGTAGATTAGAAAATATATACTTCTTCCAACCTTATTTCTTTGAATTTCTCAATTTAAAGGTAAAATCATCCATGTCTGAGAATATGAAGACAAAAAGCAGCATAACTTTATAATCCAATATTATTAAGGGAAATGGGAAAAGAAAAGAGAATGTGGAAACTATGCAAACTATTTCCATGTGAAATGTAGTTCTTAAACTTCCAAGCTTTGACCTACACTTCTCAAAATATCTAATCAACAGCAGAATATATATATTTTTAGGTATCAATTTGTTCCAAAGTCTAAAGAAAGAAATCTTTTTCTATTAAAAGGATAAAGTATGGTGCAAAAGTCATTTTACTTTCAAGCAATGGTTGTATCCAGGTTTTTTTTTTTTTTTTTTAACTTACCTAAACATCTTCTCATGCACCATGTTTTTTCAATCAGTTTTTGGCAACCTATCTTAAATTGAGAATTGAAACTGTTCCATTGAAGGCTCCCAGAAAAGAGAAAATGAAAAATTAAGTGCTGATTTCAGGCTTTATTGAAGTTTCTGCCTAAATCTGCTTTTGAGAATTAATAGTGCCAAAGTTATTTCATTTGTGACTTATTTACCATTTGGCCATAATGAAAGAATAGAAATAATTATCTTATCACATCTTTGCCTCCAGGGCCAGTAATTTCCCTTCAATGAGTGCCTCCTAAAACAAATTTTTTTTTTCAGAAAAGTGATGTTTATATTAGAAAGCAGATATTCTCTTGGTCTCTACTGGAGATGTCTTTTCACACTTAATGGATGGACGACACTTAAACTTTGTGCTGTCTTTTGTGAAAAGCTTAGTACTTTGGGTACTTTTTGTATACTGTGCAAAATGATCAAGTTATTGTGTAACTCATTGCATTAAGATGTGGCCTAAGTAGTGAAAATAAATGGTATCACCATATGAATCTAAGTGATTTGAGGGCACATGCCTTGGGAAGGGAGAGAAAACTATATATTATTGAATCGGAACATTAAGAGATGGAAAAAATCTTTGAGATCATTCAATCCAAACTTATTTTAGTTAGAGTCAACAAACTTAAAATCTAGATAGTTTTGGGTTGTGCTCCAAATCCCACAGATTGTTTAAAGCAAGAATCAAGCCCAGCTTTCAGAGTCCTGTTCTGGAAATGAATAAAATAAATGTCCGCAGTGTACTTTCAAGCAAAAAGGAATCTCCAAAGTTGTTCAGTTGCCCACAAGCACTGTCAGTCAAGGTCTATATTGTGAATATCATGATTCAGTTAGAAAAAAACCACTTCTGTTTTCATTTGAAGTTGGGCCACAAATACTCAAACATGCGGTTGGCAAAAAGCTAAATTTCCATCAAAGAATTGTGTTTTGTTTAGCTGATTTTTCCCATCTGATCCAATGGCCAAGCCAGCCAATTCTGAACTTAATTTAAGGGCAGTATTGGATAGCCCTAGATGATAGTGATAACAATTACTACACATGATTTGTGAAGCTTATTACAATTCTTGTGTTGAGTTTCATTCTTGGGATATGGCTAAGGCAATGGTTTTCAACCTTGGGTGAACACTGTAATCATCTAGGGGGCTTTGAAAATACGTCTGGGTTCCAATCACAGAAATTTTTATTCTATTGGTTGGGGATACAAGATGGGCATCAGATTTTATTTTGAAAGCTCTCTGGGTGATTCTAATGTACAGCTAAGAACCACTGGGTAAGAAAATGTGGTGAATGACATTGTTAGCTGGTCGGAGCCCTTGGAAGTCTCATCTATTGCTCTGGTCTTCTTATGAATCTCTGCTTCTGCTCTTATGTCTCAAAGCTAACGTGCTGGGCTACTGTGTTGGGAATCTCCAAAGTAGTGGGTGATTCCATTTCTTCTTTTGACCCTTAACAATTCCCTACCTGAGGAGCTCCTACTTGGATTCTAGAATTCTCCTGTCCTAACAAAGCCAAGGTGTGGAAGAAAGTGAGTGAAGACCAAGTCAACTGGTATGTTGGGTCAGAGTCCCTCATGTTCTGCTGCTTAGCCATTAGCAGGGACACACAATGATATTTTGCATGTACTCGAAGTCAGCAAAGCAGTGCTGTGACATACCCTTTTTAAATTTCTTTTAGGTGCATCTAGGTGGCTCAGTCAGCTGGGTGAGCATCTGACTCTTGGTTTCTGCTCAGGTCATGATCTCATGGTTCATGATATTGAGCTCTGCCCTTAACAGGGAGCCTGCTCGAAGATTCTCTCCCTCTGCCCTTCACCATGCTTGTGTGCGCTCTCTCTCTCTAAAATAAAAAAAAAAAAAAAAGAAATCCTTTAGACCTTGAGCACAGTTTGATGTTGTTTTGCATATTGTTATTTTGCATGATTAAGGTACCTAATTATATGAGTGATGAAAAGAAAAATGGATAATGTGACAAAATTACTTAAGGGGCTTGCTAAATTTTTCCCTATTCTGAAACTAACCTTAGAGTAATATTTCTGTTCCATTTGCAAAATATACTCCTCTAGACTACTCTAATTTTACACTAGCTAACCTCCGTATTAACCATAATGAATAAATAAGAATCCTAACTTTAAAGCTCTCTGGATAAAGTTACACATGTGAAATGGGACTCAGTTGTATGTCAAATCTACCCTTGCAACTGTCAAGTTGGAGTTGTACTGAAATCATGTTGTGGTTCTTTGTGGGGTTTTTTTGGCTCATAACATTTTATATTAATGTCACTTCTTTACTATTTGGCTGTCTCCAAACTTCTAGTGCTGCCTCAGTTTTGGTTTCCAACAGTGTTATACATGTCACATGAACTAGTTTTCAATTAGAGTATCTCAAACATATTTTCTAAATTTGGGATAAAACTAAGATTGTTGTTGTATTGAGGTAATGACAATGAAGTTGCTATGCAAGTAATTATAATGATTATAAGGTAATTAATCAGTTTCACAGGTTCTAACAAACCCAATGATCTTTCTCTAAAACTACTTTGTAGGGATCCCTGGGTGGCGCAGCGGTTTGGCGCCTGCCTTTAGCCCAGGGCGCGATCCTGTGTCTCTGCCTCTCTCTCTCTCTGTGACTATCATAAATAAATAAAAATTAAAAAAAAAATTTTTAAAAATAAAATAAAATAAAACTACTTTGTAATCTTTAACTTTTCTGAAATGAAATTTATGGAATCTACAAATCTATATCTATATATACACATACATATACTCACATATAATTTAAACTAATACAGATTTAATATATATTGATTTAAACTAATACAGATTACCACAATATAAAGAAACATGAACTATAAGAAAAGTGCCTTATAGCAAAACCATACATATACCGGTATGTAAATGCACAGCCAGCCATTAGTTCACTAAAAAATAAACACAGTCTCACACATTTTCCAAAGGCACCAGAATAACTGTCTCTCTTTGAGGGGCATTGCCTGTGACATGTCCTTCTTACTATCATGCCCAATCCTGACTTTCCAAAATTCTTCATCTTTTAGTTTTCAACCTCTCTTACTTTCCACCAACTTTTGGTTTTTCTCTTTGTACAGAAGCAATAGATTTGTTGCTCCAGCTGCTTCTTCCACTGCTGGAGAGAGGGTAGTTTCTTTTTCACACTGTGGTTTGATACCATAACAGCGATGATACTGTAAGAGAGTTTGATGCCATAACCACTTCTAGAGAAAATGTCACTAAAAAATGTTTATGTTCTTAGCTTTCCCTGGCCTGGCTTAGTATGAAAGAGCTGGGGACATTGGTTTCTATGTGAAAGTCCCCATTTCTTTTGGTAGGCTTCTGATTTGATAGCTCTTAGCTGTAGCAGTTCTAGGCAGCCCAGTCTGTTAAAATTTTAAGTCTAAAAAAAAAAAAATTTAAGTCTGCCTTCTCTGACACAAAACAAGCTGATCTGTTATAGATTGAAAGAGAATACATTTGAGACCCATGTGAATTACTGTTTTTCCAAACTATTTACTCATTATATATTTAAAGGTCACCAGGACACATCAGTGTTTCAACTTTCTGGGAATTATTCACTGCTGGTAACTTAAATGAGGCTGCCCTGTTTTTCATTACAAGCTGGTATTTTTAAGTCTGTGAGTTCTGAACTTCTAACGTAGAAGCAGAACAGAATAGCTTGGTTTCAACATTCTGAATCGTGGCAAGGAGGTTTCATATTCCCAAGATGACCAGAGGAACCGGATGTGATGTTATCCCCTTTAGTAACCAACATTATCCTAAACAAGAGCTTCATATTTTTACCACATTGGGCAGGATCTGCTGGGTCTAAGTTGCAGTTAAACCATCGCCAAGTTTCTGTTTGAGCAGGATAAAATGATCTCTTACAATAATTTATTTTTATTCTCTCTTTAGAAACACTGTTATTTGATGGAAGAATAAACAGTGTTTAATAGTTTTTCTCCACATGGTGGGATCATGTGTGGTTTCCATTTGTTTGATTAGGCTTTGCCAGATTTTAAAACTGTCCTTATAAACAAGATTCTTTTTATAATTAAAAAGAAACCTGCCACATACTATCACAATTATAATCAATACTGTTAATTTTTTTTCAAATGAATATTTTATCATAGTTCTGGGCAAGGGTCTTGAGGAGGAAATTTGCCAAGGCTCTTGTGCTTCTTATACTTTAATATGCATAGAAATCATCTGACATGTTATTAAAATGCAGCTTCTGGGGGCGCCTGAGTGGCACAGTTGGTCGAGCGTCTGATTCTTGGTTTCGGCTCAGGTTGTCATCTCAAGGACTTGAGATCGAGCTCCATGTGCTCCGTGTGCTCAGTGTGGAAAACACTTGAGTTTCTGTCTCCCTCTGCCTCTGCCCCTCCTGCTCATACTCTCTCTATATATAAATAATAAATAAGTTAATCTTCAAAAAAATGTAGACTCTGATTCAGTAAGTCTGAAATCCTGCCTTCACCTTAAAGTCCTTGGTGATGCGCATTCTGATGCTGCTGGTCTGATAACCACACTTTGAATGGCAAGTTCTGACCAGTGGTTTCAAATTTTAGCTCCCCTGAAAACCACCTGGAGGGCTTGTTAAAAGTGCCTATTGCTGCTCAGCCCTACCCCGCCCTGCTGTTTCTGATTCAACAGGTCTGGGGTTGGGCATGAGGTTTTGCATTTCTAAGCAAGTTCCCAGGTGAAGTGGATGCTGCCACAGGAATTTAGTGATCACAATCTGGGGTCCTGTTAAACCAAATCTGCTTCCCAGACCACAAGAACCTCAACATCCCTGGGGAGCTTGTTAGAAATGCAGAATGTGAGGCCCCACTCTGGACCTACTAAACAAAACCCCACATTTTAACAAGACCCACAGGCGATTCACACATTAAGATTTGAGCAGCACTACCTAGACTGTCTCTTAGTTCCTGTAAGTCAGTGACTCTCAACTTTAGCCACCAGCTATAATGAAATGTGGAGCTTTTAAAAATCCTGATGCCTAGGCCCAACCTCAGAATAACTCCCTCAGAATCTCTGTCAGTGGGACCAAGACATCATTAGTTTCTAAAATTCCCCAAGGGATTCCAATGTGCAGTCAAATTGGAGAACCACACCGTAGATGACACTGGAGAACGGAAAGGTAGACATCAAACACATGAAGCATTCAAGTGTTCCATTCCATTTCCCTATTGCTATCCTGCTAGACAATGTGGCATCAGCCACTGGGTGAATGGGAAACATTTGGGGTCAGGGCATTAAGTTGCTTTGCTACCTTGGATTTTAGGAACCGACATACACATTGTGGCTCTGTTGCCTGGCTCACTTTTCTCTAGCTTTCTCATATGCAAACAGAAGCTAACTGATCTTTTATTCTGTCTCCTCTGGGCTAAGACCTTAGAAATATAACCCTCTGGCATTTAGGTTGTTGTGTCCCTACTTTCATTCAAAACTGTTGTATTCTCTTCTCTGTTTAGATTTTAATGGAACAGAAAGAGCTCCTGCATGGATAGAGTACACCAAGATGCAGATTAAGCTACTTTAGAGAGATAAACAGCACATAATTTAACAGACACAAGAGATGATTTGTGTGACAGATGAAGTAGAATAAAACGCTGTCCATATATAGGTCATTTTCCCTAAAAGCATCGCATGCTCTTGTGCAAGGCATGTGAGCTGCAACACTTGCTATTATAAGTCTGTCCTAATATTCTCAAGCCTTTAAACCTTTTCTAGGCCAGCCAAAGGTTTGTGGTTGATTATTGATTTTGGAAGAAATTCATGCATTACTCACCTACGAAGAAGTGCTAGATTTGTTATGTCCAACGGTAATAAAGATTGCTTTTAGTTCTGGATGATGTTTCTTAATTTTATATTCCAGGAAAGGGTGAAGTCCATTTCTATGTACGTATCATGGGGATTTCTGTATGCATAAGGGCCATGATCTGATCTGTTCTGAAAAGAGAAGCATAGTTTATGAGGAGAATGAAATTTATTTTGAATTTCTCCTCAGAAATAAGGAATATGTTTGAGAGTTTTCCTCCTTTGTATCTTTGTCAACGTTTTAATTTATTTAAAGCTTTTTGATTCAACTTCTGTCATCTCTCATACTAAAAATTCCCGTAAATTTGCTACCTATCATCTGAAGTAGAATTCTTCTCACTTTTCCATTTCCTTACCCTAGTGAGGCAGGAATTTGTTGTTCTTCATCTCTCTCCTGTCTTCTTGATTCTAGTCCACAGAGGAGGCCTCTCCCAACACCTCCCATATCTCCATGATGTGGATGGCCCCTGTCAGGATACGCTCCCTCCTGTGCTTTCCTGAGGGCAGCAGCATAGCTACACACAGTTCCAGAGATGGTTTTGACTGAGGCCAGGATATGGTCTTCTTATTGGTTCCTCACATCTTTTTTAATGTACCCAGGATTGTATTGACTTTTGTATAGGGTCTTGTTTTCATGGGTTTACTCTGTTGTGCATTTTGGATATTTCAGAAACAAATTGATTCCTCCCAGGTCCCTTTCCTAGCTGTCGCTGAGAGTCCAGTGTCATCACCCTGTAAAGACAAAAGGGATTATTCTTCCCTAATTCTATTACTTAGGTCAGTCAAATTAACCAAGTAGTATCCATATGGCCCTTTTCCCATGGCTGATGGGACACAGTCACAGTTTACCAAGGAGGAGAATGAAGTTGAATGGTTGTGTAAGAGATGGATGAGTCACCCATAGGTACTATGTTTTGGAGCAGATCTCTAGAACATATTCATGTAGCATAACGGAAACTTTATAACCATTGAACAAAAATTCCCCATTTTCCCCAACTCCCCACCACTGGAAACCACTACTAATTTTCTGCTTCTATGAAGTTGACTATTTTAGATTCTTCCTGTAGGTAGAATCATGCAACATCTGTCCTTCTGTGACTGGCTTATTTCATTTAGCCTACCTTCCTCCAAGTTCATCCATATCACAAATGGTAGAATTTCCTTCTTTTTAGAGGTAGATTAATATTCCATTCTGTGTATATACCACATTTTTTAAAAGATTTTATTTATTTATTCATGAGAAACAGAGAGAGAGAGAGAGAGAGAGAGAGAGAGAGAGAGAGAGAGGCAGAGACACAGGCAGAGGGAGAAGCAGGCTCCATGCAGGGAGCCTGATTTGGGACTCTATCCCGGTCTCCTGGATCACGCCCCCGGCTGAAGGCGACGCTAAACCGCTGAGCCACTGGGGCTGCCTTATATACCACATTTTTAAAGCCCATTCATCCATTGGTGAATACTTGGGTTGTTTTCATATCTTGTTTACTGTGAATAATGCTGCATGAACATGGGAGTGCAGATATCTCTTCAAGAGCCTAATTTCAATTCTTTTGGTTAGATATCCTGAAGTGGGATTGCTTTTCTTCATATGTCAATTATATCTCAATAAGGCTATTAAAATATATATATATATGTGTGTATATATATATATATATAAATTCTGATGCATGGCTTTGAGGCTAAGGGTGAGAGAAGAGATACAATGAATCTCTGAGAGAAAGGATCAAGAGGTGGAGGGAGATTGGGTGCATGAGTATTGCCATCACATTTCAATGAATACGAAACGATACGTTGCCATTATTCAAAGCTGAGAGCCTAGAACCAGCTGGTAAATACCTGGTTAAACACTCTTACCTCATATCTCCTAAGACCTTTCTCTGCCAGGCATAAAAACACAGATCCAAGATCCATCTTAAACCATTCACGAAACATTACAGGGACATCATTTTGATAGATTGAAAACAAAATCCCCACCATACACATTATGGAGAAACCTTAAGAGAACAATAAACCATGGCACTCTTACTACATGGAAGACTCAAAAATAAAGCTTCTTAGGCAATACTCCCTGCCTCCTCCATAAATGTTAGTAAATGTGTAACAATCATGTTGGGGTCAGGCATTGATTTGTAGCATTTGTTATTTCTGTCCAATAATGACTCCCATCATGGCTGATCTCAAGCTATTGGGGAGAGAAGTTCACAATAAACTATTGCAAGTTGCTATGAACAGGCCCAGGCTCAGTACACCACTATATACCAGCTACCAAAATATTTGTGATTTTTTTGGGCTTCCAGATCTAATTTTCCTTTCACTTTCAAATAACACAGAGACTGACTAGTCACAGGTATCTCAAAGATATATTTTCTCTGGCAGATGTTATCTTCAAAATTTACTGCTGTACTGCTGTTTATTTCAGGAAGGTTTTAGAATCATCTTAGGAATCTCCACTAAAGTGTATTTTCCCATCTGGCCAGTATTCCTAGAATTCCTGCAAAATTCTGAGGGTAAAAAAAAAAAAAAAAAAAAAAGCAGTACAGTTGGCATCCAATAGCATATTCAGGAGTTAAGGTGCAAAGTCTAAATAAACCATAAGTCACAGTACTAAGAATGTTTAAGGCTGATTTGAAAATCATCTCAAACCATGTTTCTCAAAAAATTTGTTTCTTCTTGCTAAATCTATGTCTGTTCATAGCTAGGAAAACTAAATGGAAATGCGATGGTCTCTAGAAATGTTACATCTTCTACCCCCTAGTTGAAACTACAAAGTCTGTTTATATTTACCTGAGTCAAGCTTTTGTCCATTTTTGCAATCTGTAATTTCACTGCAAGAATTTTTTGTTTTTAAAAATCTATTGTAATATTCAGTATGTCTTCTTAAATATATATGCCCTGTTCTCTCTAGCCATAAAATCCTAAATGTTTGGGAAGGAATGGAGAGCAATTTGACAGATTTCTACTCACATCTCTACTGCTCATTGAGAAGATGATCTAAAGACTGAGCATACTGCCAGTAGTCATCTAACAGAATGGCTAGTAGGGGCAGCCCTTTTCTAATTGTAGAAACAAACACCACCCTCTGGTAAACTGGACTTTATATTAAAATTTTTCGTGTACATTTAATGATGAAAGAAATTGAAGAGGGCACCAAGAAATGTAAAGACATTAATGGATTTGAAGAACAAATCTCATGGATTGGAGGAACAAATATTGTTAAAATACTACCCAAAGCAATCTACATATTTAATGCAATCCTTATCAAAACACCAACAGAATTTTTCAGAGTCCTAGAACAAAAAATTCTAAAATTTGTATAGAGTCATAGAAGCTCCTGAATAATCAAAGCAACCTTGGAAAAGAAAAACAAAGCTTGAAGCCTCACAATTCTGGACTTCAAGTTACATTACAAAGCTGTAGTAATAAAAACAAGATGGTACTGACACAAAAATAAACACACAGATCAACAGAACAGAATAGAAAACCCAGAAATGAACCCACAAGTAAATTGTCAACTAGTCTTTGAAAAAACAGGAAAAATATCCAATGGGAAAAAAGAATGTCTCCTCAATAAATGGTGTTGGTAAAAACTGAACAGCAACTTGCAAAGGGATGAAATAAATGCAAAATGGATTAAAGATCTAAATGTGAAACCTGAATCCATAAAAATCCCAGAAGAGAACACAGGCAATAACTTCTTTGACATCAGCCACAGCAACTTCGTTCTATATATGTCTCCTGAGGCAAGGGAAATGAAACAAAAATTAACTATTGGGAGTTTCTGCACAGTGAAGGAAATAACAAAACCAAAAGGCAACCTATGGAATGGGAGAAGATATTTGCAAATAACATATCTGATAAAAGGTTATAATACTTAACACCCAAAAAACCGAATAGTCCAATTGAAAAATGGGCAGAAGTCATGAATAAACATCTTTCCAAAGAAAACATACAGATGGTCAATAGACACATGAAAACATGCTCAATATCACTTATAATTAGGAAAATACAAATCAAAAGTATAATGAGATACATCTGTAGAAGGGCTAAAATCAGCAATACAAGAAACAACAGGGGTTGGCAAGGAAGTGGAGAAAAAGGAACCCTCTTGCACTAATGGTGGGCATGCAAACTGGTGCAGCCACTGTGGAAAACAGAATGGAGGTTCCTCAAAGAGTTAAAAATAGAACTACCCTAGGGTCCAGCAATCACACGACTAGTGTTTAACCAAAAAATACAAAAATACTAATTTGAAGGGATACATACACCCTGACATTTATAACAGCAGCATCTATAATAGCCAAATTATGGAAACAACCCAAATGTTCATCGATTGATGAATGGATAAAAAAAGATGTGCATATATATTATATTATATTATATTATATTATATTATATTATATTATATTATATATATGGGACTACCCCTACCAGCTATTCTGTTAGATGACTACTGGCAGTGTGCTCAGTCTTTAGATAGATAGATATAACTCAGCCACAAAAAAGAATGAAATATTGCCATTTGCAACAACATGAATGGTGCTGGAGAATATAATGCCAAGTGAAATAAGTTAGAGGAGGATAAATACCATATGATTTCACTCATATGTGGAATTTAAGAAACAAAATAAAAGGGCAAAAGAGAAAAAAAAGAGAGAGAGAGACAAACCAAGAAACAGATTCTTAACTATAGAGAACAAACTGGTGGTTACCAGGAGGGAGATGGGCAGGGGATGGGTGAAATAGGTGATGGGGGTTAAGGAGTGCACTTGCAATAAGCACCAGGTGATGTATGGAAGCGTTGAGTCACTATACACTGATGTTAACTAACTGGATTTTAAATTAAAACTTTAAAAGGTAAAAAAATTATATTTAATTTAAAAAATCGATATGTACCTTTAAAATATTTTATCCTTTTGTTTTTTTTTAAATATATATATTTTAATTTTTCTTTATTTATGATAGTCACACAGAGAGAGGGAGAGAGGCAGAGACACAGGCAGAGGGAGAAGCAGGCTCCATGCACCGGGAACCCGACGTGGGATTCGATCCCGGGTTTCCAGGATCGCGCCCTGGGCCAAAGGTAGGCGCTAAACCACTGCGCCACCCAGGGATCCCTATTTTATCCTTTTGAAAGGCAAAATCCTTTGAAAAGTAGTTCAATAATCTGGAAAGTAAAAAAAAAAAATAATTTGTAAAGTAAAGCATTCAGCTTTAAAAAAAGACATGTTCTAATACAATGTGTATGGCTAGGTAAATCTCTGTCAATAGCCCATACACTTGCATAGAAAATTAAATACATTTGATAGATATTCCATGGAATATATTACATGTAGGTTAGACTAACATCAACGATGCATTGAAATCTCCGACCCCACAATAAATACCCATACTTACCTGAGCAGGGTAGTATGGAAGTCCTAGGTTGTCAATAAAATATTACGTAGCGGAATTCAAATCTGCTTATTGTCAATTTAATGGCATTGTTTGGATATTTCTAGATTCTTGGGGGATACCAAGCTAAATGAAATGAACAAGACAAATTACCTAAAATAATCCACTAATTTCAAATATATGTATGTATATATTTCATAAATATATTTCAGAATAACCAAGAAGCAATGTATGTATTCTACTTCACATAAGACCTAGATTTTGCTATTATTTCATGTATTGGCATTTGAACATGTAAAGTGCAAATTGTTCTTATTTTAACTAAAGTACAGGGTGGGTGAACTCTCATAAGAAGGTTGTGGTTAATACTTGTCTAGATGTGAGTTTTCCATTACACCACAGTTATTTTGTTAGTTAAAACATTCTTACTACTAGGGAGAAACATTTTTAATGGGTGAGCAATATATTTTATGTTGTTTTCTAACGAATGTATTCTGATTCTGGTTAGTCTTGCCTTAATAGAAATGACTTCTCTATCAGCATAAGGATGGTAGAGTTTCACTGCAATATTTTTGGGGAAAATTTATGCCTCCAGGCTTGGCATATTTTCTTACTGAGACAAATATTCCTACAATCATTTTTGACAACTCAGTTTCCAGCAATTTGTAGGTCACATTACATCTCTCTCTCTATGTATTTAAATAGATGTCCTTCCTTCAGAGTTGAACAAACTGGAGTTTCAATTCTAGCTCTGTTCACTTACTTACTGTTGACTTTGGACAAATTATGTTCTATTTCTAAACACTATTTTTCAAATCTAGAAAATGGGCCCGGCAATGTCTGCCTTGTAGGTTTGTTATGAGGATTATATGTAAAAATGTACATAGAACATTTAACTCAGCCCTGACACTTAGTATATAATAAATTACATATACATATGAGCATAAAGGTCTAGAGCTGTGCATAGGGACATACATATAGACATATATGTACATGGAAAAATAGATATTAACATAACCCCACACACATATGGGATTTAAGCCTCTTACATAGTCCCTGTTCAACTTGACATATTTCCCTGGGAATCCTTTGATAGCTTTTATAGTTTAACTGTCATCAGAGAGCATGTGAACTGGGGAGGACAAGAAGGAGAATACATTAATTTTTTCATGATCAGAAAAGAATACCTATTTCCTCCAGGCATGACAGCATGTTGTAGGACAGTGACTTTTTAAAATTTGATTCCAGCAAACTTGTTTTGTAGAGTCTTATATGTCCAGTGAGCAAACAAGCTCTATTTGAAAAGTGATCATCACGTCTAACCTCATTTTCACAGGTGGAAACCGAAACTTAGGGAACTAGAAAATTTACAGTTGAGGTTTCACACACTGAAATTGAATACAGAATCACTTGTCTTTTATGTTGACAATGCTGAAAAACTCATTTCTTGGTAGGGCTCGCGTGATCATAACTCAAAAACATTTTGAAGACAATGCAAACCATCCAATCTGGAGACAAATGGAATATGTTTCTAAAGATGAAATATCTTCCAACCTATTTAATATTTAATTGGAAGCATAGAAACATACCAGAAGTAGTGCAAGATTTAACCACTTTGTTTCAAAGGTCATATTGGTAGATTAATTAGTATGAACTTTGTGAAGGTAGGCACAGTGTCTCAATATTATGAACTCTGACCAATAGGAAGCAACTTAGAAATTTTTATTGTGAACACCTAGAATACTATCAGTTCTTAATTACTGTTTGAAGCATTTAGCATTTGCTTAATAAATGTTTGTGAAATTAAATTTGGGAGTTGTAGTCATGCCAGGCCACTTAGCATATGGTAGTGATTTTTGCAACATCTATGATCATAAATTCTCTAACATGAAGCAAAGAAAGGAAACAATAAACAGGATAGGGAAAAATTTATCTTACCTCTGCCTTATTCCATAAGGTACAATATACATACAAGTATAGAAAATAGAAGTATCACAAGCAAAGGAATCACATTTGAAATGTCATTAAAAGAAAATACGTTTGCAATGTGTTTGGGCTCAAGTTTTACTCTTGCCAAAATCAAACTTCTTGTTTGAAAGATAAAAGCCTTATTTTTCAAATGACCTTAACTGCAGCCAATCTCTACAGAACAATTAGTGACCAATAACAGTTTAATGAATTAATATTAGTGAATATGAAGTATATGAGCCTGAGTCTTCTGAATTCCCATTTGATTCAAAATGAATGGGAAAAGAGACCTTTCATTAGTATCTTTCCATTTTTTTTATGACTTCAAACAGTTTTATAAGCAGCCTGCTCTTTAAAAGATCAAAAATGTGTCTAAATTTGCATATCCTCGGTCAAACATTCATTCATTGCTTCTGCACACATTCACTGAGAACCAATGGTGTGTCAAGGCAGTAAGCACTTACTATTTAGGAGCTGACACAACGGGCTTCAAAGCACTGACATTCAAATTTAAAAAAAAAATGTTCTCTTAATTCTTTGTATCTTCTTGTCCCTCTACTTTGTGTGGGCATGACTGCTATTGTATGCCAACATGCTAGAGTGATGTTAGCTCAATTAGTCATCATCATGCAAGCAAGACAATAATGTAGTTTACCTTCCATCAGTTCTTTGGATAATTCTGATATATTTGTTGTATTTGCAATTACATATACTTTATTTTTCTTCCTTGTTTTGATTGTAATCTTAAGGACTTTATGTTAAATAATTGTATTTTAGTTTGTTTCATGCATTATATGGAATTACAGCAGATGTCTCATTAATCTGTGTTGGCTTTCTATGACGCTTAACTTCTTAAGTGGAAGAGATCACATAAACTCTAATGAACACTTGCGAATGATTGAGTGCTGATATAAACATTAGCAGGACTAGAGGTTGCTGTTGCTATGAGTCACTCTAAGGATCACAGATATTTTTTATGTTTTACAAGTGCTCTGAAAAACCTCAAGTGTTAGAAAAGTTGAGACATGGCCCTTTTAGAAATAGGAAAATTAGATTGATATTCCCCAGCTCCTATGACAAAAATACAGGCTGGCCCTACTCTATGATCACAAAACCCTAAAAATGATCAAATCAATTCCTTCACAGGAACACCTGTAGGAATATTGTCTTAAGAAAGTAAACAATGTTTTATAATATAAAGGATAAAGGTAAGCTTTTATGTACTCCTGAGAAGTTGGATCATATCCCTTTGACTCATTTTGAATGAATTTAGACTTTGGGAATCATTATATAGCACATACATTGACTCGTAGTTAATATAGCTAGATATTCTATAAGCTTATATAAGTTAAACTTGCACGTGAAATTTAGTAGCTAGCTAGTGGGTAGGTAGAAGGTGAGAAACTTGGATGGAGAGGGATAATAAACCTGGAGCAAAGAACAAAACATTTTTCCCAAAATTATTGGACCACAATCCACAGTGTTACATTTTATCTCATGACCCAGTATTACGCGTACAGATACACATATTTATATGAATAGCTGAAAAAGGAGTAACTATACTTAACACTATGTAAGATATGCTTTGAAAGGTAAAAGATTCTTTTCAGTGTTTTCTGTTGCATATCACCTTTGAAAATGTCATATCTATTACAAGACAGTGGTCATAAGTTGCAGTTTGATAAACACTAAAATTGAAGATCAGATCAATCCCAGAAGCTGGTAGTGGGGGTAGGGCTGGGAAAGTGTGGGAGTAGGGCCATGGGAATGGGGCCACTGAGGCAAGTATTACGGAGGTATTTGTCCTAATATACTGACAAGTCGCGAACATGAATTGTAAGTGCCACCTAAAATGTTGCACATTGCATGTCACTACATGTCCTAGTCCCAGCCCTGAGGGCCAGAGGAATTTCATTAGGGGATGAAAACATGGAAGAAAGTTATCAGAACTAGGAAGGTAAGTGACACCAGGAAAAAAAAATTGAAGACAGGAAAATGGAGCAAAGATTTTAGGACAAATGGTAGGTCAGATACCCAACAGGCTATAATTTGGAGCAGATTATCCCAGAGGGCAAATTCACGTTAGGTTCAAGCAAGTGTGGAGCTACAAAATCAATAAGTTTAACCTGGAATGTCTGAATCTTGCTACTTACTGTCAGTGAGCTCCTGGTTGGGATGAAGCACTTCTGGTTTGGGTAAGAATTATGTGTATAGAGCAAAACTCTAATGACAGTGGTCTAGCACACAGAAAGCTTCTTTTTTTAAGATTTTATTTATTTTTTTATTTATTGAGAGAAAGAGTGTGTGTGTGCTCACAAGCAGAGGAAGGGACAGTGGAAAAGGAAAAAGTAGACTCCCTGCTGAGCAGGGAGCCCCGATGTTACAGGACAATGGGATCATGACCTGACCCCAAGGCAGACGCTTAACTGACTTAGCCACCCAGGTGCCCCAAATATAGAAGGCTAATTTTCATCATGTAGCATCAATTCCAGAGGTGGGCAGTCTAAGACTGGTGAAGCTGCTTTAAAGATGCCATCAAATCCAAGCTTCCAATTGCACCATCCTTAGCCCAGACCTTCATCTTCATGAAAACAAGCAGTCCACCTCCACTCACAAACCTCCACCTCCAGGTAACAAACACATCCCAGTTAGTAGAAAGAATATTCCTAGGAGGAGAGAAGGAAGGGAGGAGAAAAAGTACAGAGGAAGGAAAAGGAAGAAAGAGAAACTATACTTTCCTAGAAATCCTTAACAAATTCATCTTGAGTCTTATTGACCAGAACTGTGTTGTCACACAGCTACTCCTAACTGCAAGAGTGAGGAATGCTGCTCTTTACCTGGGTACATTTGCTGCCCCCTGCCAAATGATGAGATTCTGTTAGCCAGCAAGAAGTGGGGGGCACCTGGGTGGCTCAATCAATGAAGCATCTGCTTCTGACTCGGGTCATGACCTCAGGGTCCTAGGATCAAGCCCTACGTTAGGTTCCCTGCTCAGTGAAGAGTCTGCTTCTCTCTCTTCCTCTCCCTCTGCCCCTCCTCCTTGCTCAAACTCTCTCTCAAATAAATAAATAAAATATTTAAATAAATAAATAAATAAATAAATAAATAAATAAATAAATAAATAAATAAAATATTTTTCTAAAAAAGGCAAGAAGGGAAGAATAGATAGGTATTGTCTGCCACATAGAAAAGAGGATAATCCCAGAACGACCAAACCAATCACCTAATTGAGAGCACCTGCTAATGGAAGAAGTACATGTTTTCCTTCCTATTTTCAGCTGAGAAAACTGAGGCTCAGAAGGCAGCCATGTTTCTCCTGGGCACCAGACTCAGGAGGGATAGTGGGAATATTCTATGTTTTTCCTCTTTCCTACTAGATAACCCACTCAGGTTGTTTTCTGGGTCCATAAGAAAAGTGAGTGTATAGTTGAGGAAAAATACACACAGACAAATACTGTGGTGGTGTGAATAAAGAGAACCACAGTTGGAAACTGCCCTTTCAGACCCATCTTCTAACTTTGGGGTTACACTTAGGGTTTTTCAACTAGACATCTAGGGCCTGCTAATTTGTTGTTGTGGAGGCTAACCGGTGCACTGTAGGATATTTAGTATCATCCCTGGGCTCTATCCAGTAATAGACTCCCCTCCCCCAATTCCCTACCAGTTGTGACTACTAAAAATGTTTCCAGACATTGCCAGATGACTCTTGGTGGCAAAATTGGACCTGGTGAAGAACCACTGGGTTGAAATATAAACCTTGGTAGAAGCCCATCCTGGTGGCTTTGCTGATAGAGAATTTTTCTTAAAACGTAAGGAATAGGAATAGGAATAGGAATATAAGCAATAGGAAACAAGGCCAAATGAGAGCTGGAGGGGGCTCTCCAGTGTGTTCAGGCCTGCTTGACTCCAGCCCTGAGAGTGCATGATGAAGTAAGTACTAGGCTCGGTCTTTTAATTGGAAGCCTAGTCTTAGGGAAAGGAGAAGAGCAGGGAAGTATCATATGTCAGAATCTGCCCTTGAATCAGGGCTGACACAGAGCAAGAAAGAGTAGCAGAAACACCAGAGGAGCGCTCTCCCTTGGCTTGAGATTTTCTGCTCTTCTCTGGGAGTCACATTTTTTTCTTTTTTTTCTTTCTTTCTTTTTTTTTTTTTAACATAATCATTTCATCTGAGTTGGTGAAGCAGTAAATAATTAAGCTCATTTATTTGTGACTGGTTCAAAGAAGCCTCCAGAAAACCTGGTCCCATCATTCTAAAGCAGCGAAGCTAGGCACAAAGGCGAAGCCTCATCAGTGTAATGTGCCAGATGAGGGGCTGGGATAGGACTGACCTGAATTATTCATCCTTGACATCTGGAAGGTCCATTTGGCTTTTGAAATTTGATTATATTTTGGATTAGTGTACACTTTGTTGTCAAATGTTTCTAAGGCCATGATTAACTATTTAAACACTCCGCAAATTACTTAAATCCTCAGCTAACAAGTTTATCGATTTAGGCTGTGGACAGTGGCTACAAATAGACCTATATTTCTTACATATTCTCTCTGCCAAACCAAGTTTCCCTTTTTTGGATTTTTTCTTTTCTTTTAGTTATTTTTAAACTCCTTTGATCATCTACTTCCTGCTCTCTTTATTCTTGCTTTTTTTTCCCCATTGAAGTTACTGTTACTCACTCATGATGCTATACTGTTCTAGGGGTTTCTACCTGTTGGTCTGTGAAGCCCTAGGCAAGCCGTGGATAGTCTTCCCTGGGGTCCTTGAAACCATGAAATAATATGCCGAATTTGTGAGGATGGACCTGCTTTTGTCTGTCTTTTTGCTGTCTGCACAGCAGTCCATAGACCTCCTCAGATTCCCAAAGGGTCTTTACTTAAAAATGGTAAGGGTCACTGAGGAACCTTTGCTCCAGGCTTTCAACCAAGAAGGGGAAGGGCACATGTAAGGGAGGTCCTGCCACTCAGTAGGTTCTGTGCCTTGTTTCCTCATTTAACCCACACAGCTTCTAGATGAGATGAGTGTTGTTATTGTCATAAATAGTTGAAGATGTGAAGACTTGGAGAGACTGGATAATTGCTGAGATGACCCAGCTTTCAAAGTGGCTCATGGGTCAGAATTCAAGTGGCTGTCTTCCAGACTGACTTGAAAGTCTTTTTCAGGGCTTGAGTAATATTGAGCAATTGATAATCAGGCTCAACATAGAGACAAGGAAAGAAATGGAGAGAGGACACATAACCCTCTGCCATGCCCGAAGGATGTGATGAGCAGGATGCAAGTGGGCCATGATCAATTTCCTGGAAGAAAAAATGACTAGAACAAAAATATTCTCCATTACATTAATATAATATTGTAATAGTCTGCACTATGAATATTTTCTGTACTTTTTAGTGCTGTGCTAACAAAAAGTGCTATGCCTAACACAAAAGGCTGATTTCAGTAGATACTAAAAGAAGGGATTCATAATTCAGTTTCACTAGTTTGTAGAAAACTCAATCTTCTTAAACTCTGTTTTTAACATTCTTAAATTTATTTTAAAATGTATTAAGCAAAGCATTAAAAATATTTAATACAAACTGTCCAGTACAAGGTGAAGGTAGGGGTTTTTTTTTTTAAGATTTTATTTATTTGAGAGAGAAAGATATAGCTACAGATAACCTGAGCTGGGAGAGGGAGAAGCAGGCTCCCCATGGAGCAGGAAGTCCAATGTCAGTCTCAATGTGGAGCTCGATCCTAGGACCCTGAGATCATGACCTGAGCTGAAGGCTGACACTTAACCAACGGAGCCACTCAGGTGTCCCAGTAAAGGTGGGTTTTTAAATAGTGAGCTCTAACACTGTAATTTCAGGAAATGATCTCAGTGCATGGGTGGTACAGATATATATTAATGCCATCCCTGGAGAGGAAGAAAGAGGAGGGAAAGAAGACAAGGTAGGAGTCTCTGCTCTTCTCCCAGAGCACTTCCTTTTCCTGCAGGAAGGAGTAAGCAATTCAAGAGACTATAATAGCTTGGGAGGGACCCATTAGATGTCACTAATGGAGGGCAGTAGCCTAGTGACCTGCTGAAGGCTCTTGAGATCCTATCTGAGACACTGAGTAGTAGCTTCTCAGCCCCTTTCTTTAGCAATTAACTGGATGGATTAATAATAGCTGCTACTTTTGAAATTGTGATAATTAAGTCATAACTCATTTAGGGCGCATCATACAGTGCTCAATTAACTTTAGCTATATGATTGTCAATACCCCTGCTGGTGATGGTGTGGTTGGAATATGAAAGCGTTCCTTTTCCTGACACCAACATGAGTCAGTGTTGGCTTTGTTATAACTTAACAGGCAATTACATTTCTGTGAAAGGCAGAACCAGTGCAAAAAGAACTGACTGGGGAAATGCATTTACTCTCTATATATCATAAATATTATAAGTATCATAATATATATAATATAAATAATAGAGTTATATACTTAATATTGAAATTTGATTATATTTTGGATTAGTGTACACTTTGTTGTCAAATGTTTCTAAGGCCATGATTAACTATAATATAATATTTATAATATATTTAATATATTATAAATATTATATTATTATATTATATTTATATATTTATATTATTATATATTATTTATATATTATTTATATATTATTATATTTATATTTATATTATATATATTATTTATAATATAAATAATATATTTATATTATTTATATTATATATAATATATTTAATATATTATAATATAATATTATATCATTATATTATATTATATTATATTATTATATTATAATATTTTTAATATAATATAAAATAATATAATGAATATATTATAAATAATATAATGTGTAATATAAAATCAAACATGAAACTGGAGACACTAGATTCCTCATAACAGTTTTTAAGTTTCACCCATGTAGGAGACGAATAGTTGAAAGATAATCTAGTATAGTTCAGGTACTGTTTCAAATACCTGGATGTACTAAATTTTTTTTAAATTTTATTTATTTTTTAAAGATTTTTTATTTATTCATGAGAGACACAGAGAGAGAGAGAGAGAGAGAGAGAGGCAGAGACACAGGCAGAGGGAGAACAGGCTCCCCACAGGGAGCCTGATGTGGGACTCAATCCCAGGTCCCAGGATCACGCCCTGAGCCAAAGGCAGATGCTCAGCCACTGAGACACTCAGGGGTCCCTAACATTTTTTAAAATAGTGGTAATTCTTTTGAGGAGAGCTGCTGTTTCTGGAACTAGATACTAGGGTGGGAATTCTGTAAAACAAATATTTAGAATTTTAGTGTCACATGGCTGCACAGTGAAATGGAAGTACTCCTTTAGGAATTAGTAAACTGACTTCTCTTTTGAAAAGAACATTATTATGACTAAATTCTTCTCTCCTCACCTGTAAAAGGAGTAAATCACAAGAAATCCATAAGCAGTCCCCATTCCAGAATTTTATGATTTTGGTATTTTAACTTAGGTGATTACTTTAACAATGAGGATATAATTCTCTAAAAGAGGTATTGAATACATTAAAATTGGCCTGCAGATAGAAATGTAGAGGTCTCATGTTCCATAACACCTTTGGTACTGTTGATACATAACTGGCACAGTTGTCTACCATCACCTTTTTTTCCCTACCATCAATCTTGGGACCAATAAACTATAAATACCAACATCAGTTTTTGGTGAGAGACAGAAGAGCCTACAAGTACAAAGACCATACTTCCACACTAGGCTGCCAGTAGAAACTTCCAACTTACCCATTTGTCCCATGTGCTCTGAAAGAAAACACTGTAAGCTGGTATAGCATTCATTTTAGAGAAGTATTCAGATAAACAACAGCTTGATTATGATAAAGATAATGACTTTTCATTGCATGTAATCTTTCATCTGAAAGAATTTAAAAGGATTCCTTTATAAGAGGAAAAAAATCTATCTGGAAACTTAGTCAAATCTATAAGGTGTTATACCTAACGCCTTTTAAAAATTATGATATAATTCACATACCACAAAGTCACCCTTTTCAGGGTACAATTTAGTGGCATACATAACATTTTAAAATGAGGCAATTTAAATTGGGTTTAGCACACAATAGCCACTTCATCAATATTTGTTCCCTTTAACCGTTCCTACATCACTCCATTTTGAATTGGAAACAGATGAAATGAAGGCACAAGAGGCATTTGGGGGTGGCTCTGTTCTCTCTTGCACCCTCCCCCCCATCTAGTTGTCCTGGTGCTCACGAGAGTAGATTATAGTATCCATGTCTCCCTAGCTCTGTATTTATGGAAGTCACCTTGGTGGTTTGAAATGGCCATGGAAGCAATTATAGTGGGGAAACTGACCAGTTCTACAGATCAGTTATGTTCTGTTGTTTGAGAGCTGATCGTTAAACATTCACCAGCACACACCGATAATGTCTATGAATGTCTTCAACGCTAAATGTTACCATTATTCAGGGATATAGTAAGTGCTTGGTCTCTTTCTACTGGCCTAGAAAGTTAGCCAAGTTCTTATCTGTTGGAAACAGAGACTCTCAACTGGATAAATAAGACATTCTTAACTAGCAAGTTAACTTCTGTGTGACTGGGTGTGTGTAAAAAAACCCACATAACATAAAATCTACCATATTAACTGTTTATAAATGTACAGTTAAATAGTGTTACATGTGACTTGCTTTTTTTTGTCTCTATACCATTGTGTGGTGAAGGATGAGTGTGATTATAAAATGTTTAAGTGGTTCATGATTTCATCTGTAAGAAGATGGTTAAATTCTATTTTGATCAGGCTTATGATTTCACAATTAGTTTTTGATTGATTTATATCTGGCTGGTCTTTCAGAATCTCTTAAAACTGTTTTCACATCAGGCTTACTCTTGGTTACTGGAAATCCTGTACCTCCTCCTAGAGCGTTTCAGTTATGTAATTCAGCTTTAATGATTCCTGCAGTCTCTCTCTGACACTCGAATCCAAATCTCAGATTTCTAGAATAGGACTGAGATTCGCCAAGCTTGGGTTCAAAAGACAGTTAGTTACATGGTTCCAATCCTGAGTCCATGGCAATCATTTTGAATGATGTGCTGGTGGAGGCAAAGTTCAGGATCTGTTCCTTCATGCAAAGTGACTCTGGGCAGTTAAAGAACCCAGTCTAATATAGTGTGCTTTATATATTAGATTATGATAAATAAAATATTGAGTTAAGATAGTTGGTATTTTATCTACAAATGTCTAGAATATTATAGTGTATATAAAATTAGCATAAAATTTCTATAATCTTTAGAAGACAGAAGGGGGTAAATTAACATAATTCATTTGAGACTACATCTGGCTAAAATCTTTGTTGTACAATTATAAGACTAATTCCTTGGACTTAAACAGGGACTGTTCTTTGACAGTTGCTGGTGTGAGTTAAGCATTAACATATGTACTCTCATATTGTTCAAATGAGAAGAGGGTTTCAGATTTTTTTTAAGTCTAACTGACCCAAATTTTTATTTTATTTTATTTTATTTTTTATTTATTTACGATAGTCACAGAGAGAGAGAGAGAGAGAGAGAGAGAGAGAGAAGCAGAGACACAGGCAGAGGGAGAAGCAGGCTCCATGCAGGGAGCCCGACGTGGGATTCGATCCCGGGTCTCCAGGATCGCGCCCTGGGCCAAAGGCAGGCGCTAAACCGCTGAGCCACCCAGGGATCCCCTGACCCAATTTAAAAAAAAAATTTTTTTTAAGTAATCTCTACAACCAACATGGGGCTCAAACTCATGACCCTGGGATCAAGAGTCACATGCTCTAACTGAGCTAGTCAGGCACCCGTTTTAGATGTTTTTTTAATTCCACCGAAAGGGGACAAATTGTGATGGAAAGAGTTAAAGTGAATAGTTTCCAGTCATGCAACAATTTACAGTGAAGTCTGTAGTCTCAAGACCTGTGCAGGCGTTTCCTCAAAAGGCAATTAAGGTATAAGAGACAAAGAATATAATTTGGCACCAAGATTTGGACTATGAATAACTCATACCATTTTTATACCACTCACTAGCTGTGTGATCTTGAGCATGTTACTGAGCTTTCATTTCCTGTCCATAAAACAAGGAAAATGATATCTATTTGATAGAGTTGTATTGAAAATTAAGTTATATAATATGTATGAATAGCCTTGTGTACTATAATATTTTCAAAAAGGTAAAATATTAACACTTTTACTCAGTTTTTATTTAAAGCATATCTACTCACCACCTCACATCAATGAGAATGGGGAAAATTAACAAGGCAGGAAACCACAAATGTTGGAGAGGATGTGGAGAGAAGGGAACCCTCTTACACTGTGGGTGGGAATGTGAACTGGTGCAGCCACTCTGGAAAACTGTATGGAGGTTCTTCAAAGAGTTAAAAATAGATCTGCCCTACGACCCAGCAATTGCACTGCTGGGGGTTTACCCCAAAGATACAGAGGCAGTGAGATGCCAGGACACCTGCACCCCGATGTTTCTAGCAGCAATGTCCACAATAGCCAAACTGTGGAAGGAGCCTCAGTGTTCATCAAAGACGAATGGATAAAGAAGATGTGGTCTATGTATACAATGGAATATTACTCAGCCATTAGGAACGACAAATACCCACCATTTGCTTTGACGTGGATGGAACTGGAGGGTATTATGTTGAGTGAAATAAGTCAATCGGAGAAGGACAAACATTATATGGTCTCATTCATTTGGGGAATATAAAAAATAGTGAAAGGGAATAAAGAGGAAAGGAGAAAAAATGAGTGGGAAATATCAGAAAGGGAGACAGAACATGAGAGACTCCTAACTCTAGGAAATGAACTAGGGGTGGTAGAAGGGGAGGTGGGCAGGGTGGTGGGGGTGACTGGGTGACAGGCACTGAGGGGGGCACTTGATGGGATGAGCACTGGCTGTTATTCTATATGTTGGCAAGTTGAACACCAATAAAAAATAAATTTATAAAAAAATAAAAAATAAATAAATAAATAATTAAAGCGCATCTCTTTTTGTGTATAACCAAGCATATACATATTCCTAATGTTTACTTATTACTTCATCAACCTTTTTTGGCGCTATTTGGCAGATACTGTACCAGACCATTGGGATACCGAGCTTCATCTAAAATGATATGTGCCCTCAAGTAGCCAAACCCAAAGTGACTTGTTATTTAATCTAAGTAGTTACAACATTGCTCATATTATAAAATCATGCCTAAAAAGCACTAACCCCAAGTCCATAGACACCAGGTATTTGCACAGGTTCTTCAAATCCAATGGGCTACAGATAATGCCAGTCCTTCTGGTGAAGCATATAATAAATATAATAATACCTTGAGAGATGGCCTTTCCTGGAAGGATATTCCTGGAGGAGGGTTCTTTGCAACACTGAGTTTGGGTAGACCTATCTTCACCCCTGACTAGATATCTTCTGTATAATACATGCAAATTTTAGCTCATCAGAAACCATGTTCTTTTAAAACATAGGTTTGGGGGATCCCTGGGTGGCGCAGCAGTTTGGCTCCTGCCTTTGGCCCAGGGCGCGATCCTGGAGACCTGGGATCAAATCCCACGTTGGGCTCTCAGTGCATGGAGCCTGCTTCTCCCTCTGCCTGTGTCTCTGCCTCTCTCTCTCTCTCTCTCTCTCTGTGACTATCATAAATTAAAAAAAATTAAAAAAATTAAAAACAACAAAAAAAACATAGGTTTGGTTGTATGAGTACAAATATAATGCATTGAAGTGGACACTGGTACACTGTGATTTGCCACCAGAACTCCCCTTTATGATTAAAAGACTTCTATCTCCAAATTCTTGGAGTGCCACAAAGTGTTACAAACTGAGTGGCTTAAACAATGGAAGTTTGTTCTCTCATAGTTCTAGAAGCTGAAAGTACAAAATCAAGGTGTTGGGGAGGGGAGGTATTGAAAGGGCATGGTCCCACTAAAGCCTCTAGCAAAGGATCCTTTTTTGTTTCTTGCAGCTTGGGGAGCCCTAGGCATTCTTTGGCTTGTGACAGTATAATTACAATCTCTGTTTCTGTCTCCCCACGGTAATCTCCTCTCTGTGTCTCTGTTTCTATATTTGTGTCCTATTTTTCTCCTTTTATAAAGACACCAGTCATATTTTATGAAAGCCCACCTAAATTTAGTATGTTCTCATCTGAACCTAATTACATTTGCAAAGACTCTGTTTCCAAATAAGATCTCATTCATGGGTACCAAGGGTTAGGACTTGACTATATCTTTGAGGTGATACAACAATCTATAACACCTGATTATTTATTTATATTATTCTTATTAAGAAGATGTTATACTTTTGGCACATGGTTCAGGAAAATTCACTTCAGTGTCATCATATTCTCCTGATTGAATATATGGTCAGAAAGAAGGCAGTGGGCTTACACAGTTTATGAAACAGCTCAGAAAATGATAACCTTAATTAAACTCACTGAACTGTAGAGTACAAGCAGAATAGGTCTTCTCGGGTTATCTGGGTGGCTGAGTGGTTAAGAGTCTGCCTTCAGCTCAGGGCGTGATCCTGGGGTCCTGGGATTGAGTCCTGCATCTGGCTCCCTACGTGGAGCCTGCTTCTCCCTCTGCCTGTGTCTCCTCCCCTCTCTCTCTCTCTCTGTCTCTCATGAATAAATACAATCTTTTTTTTTTTTTTTAAAGAATAAGTCTTCTCTTCTAAGGACCAAGAACATATCTTGAGCCCTCTGCAATGTTGCATCTCAAAATAAATAAATACAAACGAGTGGACCTACAATAAACTAAAAAGCTTCTGCACAGCATAGGAAAACATCAACTCAATGAAAAGGCAACCTATGAAATGGGAAAAAATATTTGCAAATACATATCTGATAAGGAGTAAATATCCAAAACATATAAGGAATTCCTATAATTCAATAGCAAAACAAACACCCCCCACCACAATTAAAAAATGGGCAAGGATCTAAATAGACATTTTTTCCAAAGAATATCTTCAAATAGCCGATAGGTAAAAAAAAAAAAAAAAAAAAAAAAAAAGGTGCTGAACAGCAGTAATCATCAGAGAAATGCAAATCAAAACCACAGTGAGCCTCTCCCTCATACCAGTTAAGATGGCTAATCTCAAAAAGCCAAGAGAGAACAAACACTGGGGAGAATGTGAAGAAAAGGGAACCCGGTGTACTGTGGTGGGAATGTAAGCTACCATGGAAAACAGTATAGAGGGTCCCAAGAAATTAAAAATAAAACTACCCAATGATACAAAAATCTCACTTTTGGGTATATATCCAGATGAAATGAAGCCATTGATCTTGAAGATATATCTGTATTTCCATGTTCATAGAAGCATTACACACAATACTCAACATACAGAAACAGGCTAAGTGCTGATAAATGAGTGAATGGAGAAAATGTGGTATATCTATATAATGGAATGTCAGCCTTAAGAAAAAGGAAGGAAATCCTATCATTTACTATAACATGAATGAACCTGGAGGGCATTATGCTAACTGAAATAAGCCATACAAGGAAAACAAATACTCATGGTGTTGCTTACATATGGAATCCTGAAAAAGAAAAAGAAAATTAAAAAAAAGAAAAGTTGAACTCAGAAAAGGAGTAGAAAAGTGGTTGCCAGGACTGGGAGGTGGGGAAAGGAGAAGGAGATTGGCAAAAGGGTATAAACTTTTAGTTATAAGATGAATAAGGTCTGAAGATCTAATGTATAACATGGTGTCTATAGCTAGTAACACTGTATTATATAATTGAAATTGGCTAAGAGAGAAGAACTTAAATGGTCTCACACGCAAAAAAAAAAAAAAAAGATGTAAATGTCCTTATTGTTAATAAACGTTACAAGGCACATTCTAGAGCTATTTCATAGTGTGGTCTTTTGAACTATGGCATACAAAAACAAGTGTCAACACCAGTAGGCTACCGCCAAAAGTGGCATTTGGTATGGGTATGGTGGAGGATGAATTAAAAAGCTACCATAGAACCAGCCACAGTAGAAGCTTCCCCTCTTAGGGTCACAGGAGCCCCTTGCATCTAGGCTCTCATAGACAATGTGCCACTTTGTTTCTGGGACCTCTGCCTGGTGAGAGCAAAGGCTGTGACATCTGGCTTCCAGTGCTTCGATGTGATCTTTCTTCTTTTTTTCTTTGTCTTTTCCCTCACAAAAAAAGCAGCAATGAAGACGTCCATTGAGAGGGGAAATGACATAAAACATTACTAATGGAAATAAATCAGTTAATGGAGAAGAGAAGCTGATCTGGAAACCAAGGGATACCATTGAATGTAAAGTGAAATCTTATGCTCATGAAAAGTAAAACTTTGCGTGTTTTTGTTTTATGTTGTTTTGTTTTGTATTTTGTTTGACTTTTTTAGGGCATATATGATAAAGTTCCCTCTGTTTGATGAAAATAGAAATTACTTTATAAAAATTAAATGAGGTATAAAAGAAGAACTTCTAAATCTGGAATCCCCCCAAGGTAGATATAATGAAATGTACTGAACCTTGAAATAGGATGCCAAATAGAAATTATTGTTATTATATGATTATTTTGTCATGGTGAATAGTGGTCATTAATGGTGACAGAAAAGGCAAGAACTTGACCTTTAATTGTGCCAGATGGTTGTAAAACTTAGAACATCTTCTCATATGTCAAAAGAATATCTGTATTCTAGACTAGGAATTGATGATATGAATTGACAACTTTGGACTCTAATTTAGTGTGAAATTTTTTTAATCAAGAAAAGATCCATTTTCAACAGGAATAACTGGCTCATGGTGCATGAATACATAATTTGAACCCCATTTTAATACAAGTGAAAATGAATGAAAAACATATGGATTACATCTTTCTCCAAATATCCATCTAAAAAAAAGAATATGTGCTTGACAAAATGATTGAGTGTATTTCGAGTTACAAATTCACATACCCACACATTCTGGTTGGTTTAGCCATTCCAAATGGATTTCATGCTTCTATTTGTGGAGTTTGTTTTCTGTCTTTTATATACTATAAAACTTGTCTTTCTTTTAGAAGCACTACAAACCTCATTTCATGATAGTTAAATGAATTCAAATGTCTCTTTGCATTCCAGTTTTTCAATGCTATGTTAAACCTAAAAGGAATGGAAATAGCCTATTCAAAATATAAGGAGTTTTGGAGTGTTTTAACCAACACAACTCCTTATGCCTATTCACCTGCAAAGTCTACTTGCTTTAGGTAAATATATTTATGGGTTTTTGCCTGATAATTCCAACTCCATCGTCAGATACTTTTCTCAGGCTTTATCTGTGCCGATAACAATTTTTTTCTTCATGTCTTTCTTTGGTCTTCCAATATGAAAAGCTTTCTCTATTCTATTACTCAAATATTTCCTAAAATATTACTTCCTCAGTAGAATTTTTTAAAGCTATATAGGAAAGTAAATTTATTGTTGCAAAGTTACTTTCTTTTGAGGGGACAGTAGAAGTGTCTCAGGGAGATTCCTGATTGGTTTAAGACTCCATTTCTGGGAGGGCTGAAACTTTAATTAAGTTAGCCCTCAGTTTGGTGATGTGAGGCTTAGCATAAGTGACTCCATTTTGGGACTGTTGTCTTATTTTTACACTTGTTTGGTTACTCTTAACAAAGAAATTAGATTAATAATTATTTCAATGTGATTAATATATTTCTGTTCTCTTTGTCATTGACTATGTGTTATTTATACTATATTAGATAAACTAGTAATACTTCTTATATTTAAATTTAGTAAAAACTATGTGAATATAACTTCTAACAAAAATAGGCATTGTTTATCTTATATAAAAATTATCATTAGTGATCAGATAAATATTTTTCTTTTTATTAATTATCACGCTACCTGTAAACTCAAAATGATAAGGATTCCAAGTTTTGACTGAAAGTCAGATGTGTTTTCACTTTGGACAGCAACTAGGAATTTGTCTTGTGGCAATCAGATAATGGAGTTAGTTGCCCAGAGGGCACCTGCTGGAAAGAGGGAGAGAGGGAGTCAGGGCATAGGTGAGAAAGGTGGGCTACAGCAGAGTCAGAGGAGGAGACCTGCTCTGCCTCCTGCAGGACATATGAAGTGCTCCTAAATAGTGAGACCACTTCAGAGCAATTCCCAGTATCTCTGTCTCAGCTATATGCCCTTGATCAGGAGGAAGTCCAGGCTTTCTTCTGGAGGTCTCTTTCCAGGGGTCTTTGTGCATGGGACAGGCAGAGGAGGAAGAGGTCTTGCTAGGTCCTTAGCACTCACTGGTCTGCGCTGCACTCAGCATGCCTCTGCCTGTGATCCTTATTGCTCTCAGCATTAAAGCTGGTCTCCGGTCTCTAGGTCAACCTCACCTTTCTCTGCACCCTCCCTAGTCTGCTGCTGTTGATCCCTCAGATCCACTGATTCTCCAGGGCTTCTCACCATCTATGGAGAATGGAGAGAAACTTTCTTTTTTTAAAAAAAATATTTTATTTATTCATAAGAGACACAGAGACAGAGAGAGGCAGAGACACAGGCAGAGGGAGAAGCAGGCTCCATGCAGGGAGCCCCAAGTGGGCCTCTATCCTGGGGTCTCCAGGATCACACCCTGGGTCGAAGTTGGCACTAAACCACTGAGCCACCCAGGCTGCCCAAGAGAACTTTCTTCCCTTCACATGACTGCCTTTTTCCAAGAGGAAATCTCATGGTAGGACTGGAGACCCTCAACTGCATAGAGTTTTACTAGCAAGGTAAACAAGAACTCTGGACAAGAAAAGGAGGGAAAATTGTTATGGGGTGGTGGTGGTGGTAGGTGATTTCTATTGTGTCTAAAACTACTGCTTTATCTGATTTACAAGTCTACCAAAAAAGACTTTATCTTCCCATCTTCACAGTCAGATGTTTTTTTCTTTCTTTCGATTTTCATTTTTCCTTTTCCTGGGGCCCTTTGTTGTTTCTCTTTTATGCACCCTGCCAGTTAGACAGGCCCAAAGATAACAGATTTGTTAACGATGATCATCACAATCACAAAGACCGATAAATTAGTGTGACTCAAGTATTGGGGCATCTGTATATTATCTCCCCTGAAGTAATTGCATTAAAAATAAGGCAATTATTTTAATAATTGATTAAATTGTTAATCTGTTGTTGATTAAGATTAATAATTGATTATATTAATGGTTTAGTGGTAGATGTTAACTAAACTTGTGGTAATCATTTCTTATACATAAATCATTATATTGTACACCTTAAACTAATACAATATTATAAGTCAATTCTCAATAAAACTGGAAAAATAACGCAATTATTTCTACCTTCAAAGGCACTTATTCTTTAAAATACTCAAAGTACAATTAACAGTAAGGTGACATATTAGATATAGTTTCTGTGAACCATTCCCAAGTTTTGTGTCCTTGGAGAAGGGCATAGCATGCATTTAAAATTTAAGAAAAAACTGTAGTAGTTATTTCAAAGATGTTCTTAGGTAGTATTTGTCAAATAGCTATGCCCTCAAAAGAGACCTAAAAAGGGCTTTTTACTCGATTTCTCCTAGCCTAGTTTTGTCTCTTATTGTTTATTAAAGATCTATAGAGGTAAGCTGGCTAAATGAGAGAAATCTCAGTGTTTATTTGGCAATCCTGGGATGTTTGTAAAGGTATTTGTTTAAAAGATTGTGTTGGAACTATTTAGGCATTTTGAAGAAGGTAGTTTTGAGCAAAGAACTATGACTATTCTTATTCCAAAGATAGTGAATTACTGATACGAATATAAAATTTCCAATCAGTTGGCACACTATTACTATGATTCTTTTTTCCATACAAGCAAATTACATTTGAAAGTAATAAATTATTTAATCCTCATTTTAATAAGCCATGTTGATGACAAAAATCTCATCCATCCATTTATTAATTTCTTCAAGACTACTTCTTAAGCACCCACTATATGTAAAGTACTGAGGATATAATGGAGGAGAACTTGTCCTTGACTGCAGGAGACAGCCTGGTAAAAAGAGATATTTGATAGTGTAGGATGTGTGCTCTATGGGGGTAAACACAAGACATTATGAAATCACACAGAGAGGCCTAATTCTACCTGGACAAGAGATGGTCAAGGGCAAAGAAGGCCTGTTGGAGGGGTTGCTCTCCAACAGACGGTTGGAGTGAATCAGGATAACTAATGGGTGGGTAAAAGGTCAGGGTGTTTCTGCCAGAGAAAGCAGTGTCAAGTGGGAAGTGGTGGAGTTCACTGAGAGACCTGCATTCTTTATTGTCTAGAGCTAACTGTGTGTTTGTTGGGGGATTGGACAAAAGAGAATTCAAAAGAGGGACAAAGGAATGGTATGAGGTGAGACTGAGGTTTAAATAGAGGCTTAAACCTGAAAAGTCTTATGAAGACATCCTAAGAAATTTGAACGGCTGTGTACGGTGGTGAGGGATCAACACAGAGTGTCAAGCTAAGAAGAGAGAAAAAAATAGTTATTATTTAGAAATATGACTGTTAATGAAGACAATGGAGACTTTGCCCAAAGTACCAGCTACCATAAGATATGTAAAATGTAAAGTAAAATACATTCAACCAAGACTAGAATTCCCTTAGATTGTTCAATATTTAGACTATGGATCAGTTCTTAAGTAACAAATCAGTTTTTCAAAGAATCAAAATAATTTGCATTGGGCCTTAACAAAACTGAAGTTCATCTCTCCCTCCTTCCCACTGCTTAAAAAAATGAATCAGTTTTGGACATTGAAGCACTTTTTTGCTTTGTATTATTTTTCTCCTTTTGGTTATGGGTAACTCAGTTTGTATAAATTAACAGTCAATTTGTCTTCCTTTAAAATTAATATGTTAACAAATATTTGGTGGGATAGTGTCAAAAAAGCCAATTTGTTCCTAGGAGACACGTTGTCTGACACAGTCTCATCTCACTTTATAATTGGAGAAATAAGACATACATGTAGAAAAAAAATCCAGAATAATACAGAATAATTTGTGACAGATATCAAATAAGTGGAACTGACATGAAGGATGATTAGTGTCCAAAGAAACACTTTGGTCATGACATAAGAGAAAATAGATTATCTTTCATTCAGCAAATATTTATTGAGAACCTTTTTTAATTTTGGCATTCAGCTAGACAATGCACCTGCTTTCATAGAGTTAACTTTCTTTGAAGGAGATAGATATGGTAAATATAAAAATAGTTTCAGATAATAATAGGTTTCATTTAAAAATATGAAATAGGACAAGGTAGACTGAGAGATCTAGGTACTAATCATTAAGGAAGGTCTCTCTGAGGAGGAAACATTTAAGCTGAACACTGACTCTCAAGAAAGAGCCAGCCATGATCTGTGGCGAGAGAATTCCAAGCAGGGGCACCAGCTCATGTAAGATAGTTCAGGGTGTTCAAAGTTCAGAATGGAGGTAGTGTGGCTGGAGAGGATGTAATGAGCAAGGAGACTAGGGTAGAAATTAAGATTGGATGTGTTTGGATCATGAAGGATGATGGAACTCAAGGGAGAAGGTTTTTAATTTGTTATAAATGACATGGAAAGCCATTTCAGGATTTTATGCAAGGCAGTGGAAGAATATGTTTGTCTATTAAGACAATTTGGCCAGTGAATGGAGAAAAGGGAAAAATCCAGCTGGGAGTACAACGAGGTCAAAGATGTGACCACTGGTCTTAGCATTGTGAAAATCACCATGACCTTGGAAAAGCCATTTCCCTGGGGAAGCAGCAAATGAACTTCCACACTATTTGGTCAGAGAGAAAATACAAGATGAGGAAGTAGAATCTGAGAAACACATCTTTGTGAAAGTAAGCGGTTTAGAATATGGTCTGTTAAAATAGTATCACCTTCCACTTAAAAACTTGGCAGACTATAGCCTACTTCACAAAACAACGTGTTTGAAAGCAATGGGTTTTTAAAGTTGGAACTTGAGAGATGATCTAACTCAACTCTTTCATTTTATAGATGACTTAAATGGGGTCTGGGGAATTTAACTAGTTTCAGACACAGAGCCAGATGCCTGACTAGCAGTTTGCTGGGGTGTTTGTTTGTTTTACTATCCCACACCACCACTAATAAAAACTAGCATTTATTGAGTGCTTACTAGGTGCCAGGTACTATTCCAAGAACTTTACTTATATTCATTAATTTAATCATCATACTAAGCCTATGAAGAAAGTTCTATTAAAATCTCCATTTTACAGCTGAGAAAGCCAAGGCCCAGAACACTGAAGTATCTTGTCCAAAGTTATATAACTGTAACTTCTGCAGAGCTGGAGTTCAAAACCGAGGTACTTAGATTCAGGAGGCCACATTCTTAACTATGCTGTTCTATTTATCATTCCATTTAGTTCCAAGCCTTAAGACTGTATTTCAAATGAATATTTGCATAATTAACCATGTTACATTTTTGAGGTCTCATTACATATCTAATTTCATTTAACCTCAGTACATCCTACCGTTATTCTTTATAGAAAACACTATGTTTAAAGTTCTGCTTCAGTTTTCTTAAGTTTTATTCTTTTTTGTGCATATGGTGGTAAAAATACAGGTAGTCCTCGACTTACGATTTTTCAACTTTATGATGTTGTGGAAGTGATATGCATTTAGCAGAAATCATACATTTGATTTTGAATTCCCTGGGCTAGTGATACACTGTATGATCCTCTGTCATGATGCTGGGTAGCTATAGCTCCCAGTCATGCGATCGTAAGGATAAACAAAGGTACACTTAACAACTATTCCGTTTTTCACTTTTAGAATAGTATTCAATAACTTACATGAGGTATTCAACACTTTAGTATAACATTGGCTTAATGTGAAATGATTTTTGCCTAATTGTAGGCTAAGTGTTCTAAGCATATTTAAGGTATGCTAGGCTAAGCTATGATGTTTGGTAGGTTATGTGTGTTAAATGCATTTTCAATTTATGATGGGCTTATCGGGATGTAACCCCATCATAAATCAAGGAGGATGGGATCCCTGGGTGGCGCAGCGGTTTAGTGCCTGCCTTTGACCCAGGGTGCGATCCTGGAGACCCGGGATGGAATCCCACGTCGGGCTCCCGGTGCATGGAGCCTGCTTCTCCCTCTGCCTATGTCTCTGCCTCTCTCTCTCTCTGACTATCGTAAATAAATAAATAAATAAAAATTAAAAAAAAATAAATCAAGGAGGATCAATAACTACCATATTGATATAAAATCATTGCTTACTGAAACAAGCTATGAAATTGATTTGCCATTAATTGGCCACTGAAAGAACCTCATTTGAGATGATAATAATGTAAGAAATCATTACTCATGTGTGCTTGCCTGTCTCTGAACTTTACCTCAATCAGATTACTTATTAAATTGTCTCTTTCCAACATTTTAATTATAAAAGAAATAAGATCCTCTTTTGGGGGGAAATTTAGAACATCTACCATATGGTTCTAGGCAATAAAAATTCAACGTTTTTCCTAAAAATAAATAAATGGGATTTTCTCCTTTTTTTAACCTCTTAAATAAAAACAGTGAAATTTCAGGAAACAATATTACTTCTTTCAGATCCCTTGCTTTTTTAAAATCTAAACTTAAAGATTCAACTGGATTTTTTATTGAAATTCACCATGCTCCCCTCACAGCTGTGGTCTCAAAATACCATTTCTGCATTTATTTTAGCCCATGGAATAACTGCATAGAGAAACCACAGAGTCAATCAGACTCAAAATGCCCCAAATCCTTCCTGCTTTGGAGTTTTCCATCTTCAGATCAAAGCATTTCATGCCCGTCAGCAACTTTTTAATGCATTTGCTCCTCATGTGCAGAACTTCCCTTTTAAAGACTCTCCTTGGCCGACTTCTCTGATGAAGTTGTCTGCTTGCCAGGAAAGCAACATTAATACAGAAGTTACAGAGGGGCCTTCAGGTCCCCTTTGACAATGACCTGATGTTTCAGATAATGTCCAACTTCAGGTGTGGAGAAACCACTGACTGGTCTTTGCACCGGAGCAAAGGAATTAGTTTTTAGCGTATGCCAGCTGTGAAGATAACAGAGACAAATATAACCTGCTTAAATTAGAAGATCTTTTAAGAAGAGAATTAACGACACACTAGAAGCAATTACTGGAATCTATCAAAATAATGTCATGCCATTAATACTGGATTTAAGAGTGGTTTTGTTTTAGTTGAAGCTTGCATACATTCAGTGAGGTTGAAAAACTTGGAAATGTTTTTTTTCTTTTTTCTTACCATCTTTTTTTAAAACCCTGAGTTTATTTGAATAGTCTCAATTGCCTTCCTTTAAGGAGAGGCAAAACAATATGTGTAACAATAGATTTGGAAAACAAGAACTGAAATTCCCAAGGGCGGTGATCTTTTGGAAAAAGTTAATATTCATGAGTTACGGGAAAGTGACGAGAGCCAACACATCACCCTTCTTTGCTCCAAGTGTTCAACTCTGCCTGCAGCCAAACCAGACCTTATAATAAAATCATTATTACTTTTAAAAGAGAGGCTGGAAGCAAGCAGAGGTTATTGAGCTTTTATAATCTCAACAATAACAAACCTAGGGTTTATATTTGTTTACCTTAAGCTCTTGCTAAGTCTTCATGTAAAACTTCCATCTATTTTTGAAAGCATTTTTTTCTTTTGTCAGATCGTAGTATTGCTGTACTCAAAAATGGGGTTGAATGAAATTTGGCCCAAGTATCCTTCTTTCATTTTTGACTTTGTCCTAAATCATATGCCAACGTTCAGTTTCAACATTTGGTTGATAATGAGTGAACTTGCTAATTTATTTATTGAATGTTCATTCTGTACCAAATTGTATTTATAACTATACAAAGTGTAGAAATAATTTCTTGCTTTTCTCAGAAAGTTCTATTCTAAGAGTGCTAGATGAAGCAGATCTAGGTCACCCTTTGTCCCTCCACATGTTTCCTTCCTTTTTTTAGGAGGAGAGTTACAGTGTCTGAGATGATGGGCACTTTTGGGAGGAGAATTTTAAGGAGGAAAGAATGAAGAAGTGATTAGGAGGGAGAGCAGGGCTTGGCTTGGCAGTGTGGGAACTCAGTACATAGTGAGAAAGAATCTCAGTTTTATGTACAGTTCCTCCAGAAATAGACATATAGCCCTGAGTTTTTCTACCTTGTTCTGACATAACAAAGGAGAATATAGTATATTAACAGGACCACTTTCGCATTTAGTGTTTTCGTATAGGTACTTTTTTATTCGTTTGATGGACCTGTAAGTCTAAAAAGTACAAAAAGCTCAAGTCTACAAATAAAAGCTTAAAATTATTAGTGAATCTCATTAACAGGTGAAAAAGATGTAGTATATAAGATGTCAGGTGAGAGTGACTCCAAACTAATTGCTATACTATATGACTAGTCATATAGCATATATTTTCAGCAATTAGTGAAGAGAGCAATAGAAAACCTAAATATTTAATTAGTCATATGGTTTGTTTTACTAGAATGGAAACTGCATGTCTCTTCTAGTATGTCAGCCTTTTAAGGCTTCACAAGTTCTATCTACATACATACATATATTTCCTTCATTTTGATTATTCAGAAAAGTGAGAAGAATTAGGATAACATACAAATCATTTTAGCTATGTTGCTAGAAAAGCAACTGAAACATAGCAGGAATATTTTCATTCTTTAAGTGATAGGAAGTCTGGAAACTATTGGTTTTAAATGTGTAAAGTTCACTGTTTTAATTCCTTTACGCATTACAGGCAATATGTTAGAAACAGATGATTTCAAGAATGGTAGCAAGTTCAAACTTAGTAGTTAACATTCTGTAGAGTTGACTTTCAATTTAATCCAAACTCTAAGGAATCTTGACATAAGGTTTATCTTTTTCCCATGCCCCACACAGGAAGCCATGGCCACAACAACTATTCAATGCAAGTTCCCTCTTGAAGCCTAATAATAAGGAATTGATTTTTCAATTCATGAAATATTAGTCCTGTCTTCCAAAAGGCTACCTAGAAATGTAAGGAAGAAAAGTTGCAGTTCTTTCTAAACCTAGCTAGCTGCCTCTGCTCGGATAAAATGTCATCAAGTATCCAGTCCCTCTCTGTCAGGGCTCCTGGTAGGTCTCCAGGGGGCAAATCCATCCCAGACCAGCTTTGTCTGGATTACCAAAGCAGAGATGGTCTATTGGTAGAGTTAGGTGGTCCTTCCTTTCAATTATTTTATCCTTGTTCTTGATTTCTCTTCTAGAAAAATTACTAATCACAGTATATAGTCCTTACTTTTTTAGGAAGATGCTGTGAAATGAAATTTCTCAGGCAAGAAAACCTATCACAACTCAGATTTCATTAGTCACTTCTTTGCAGCAAAATCATTTACATCTTCTCTATCAAATCAGTAATGTTCAGTCAGGCCTTGTTTTCCAGGATGAAGGTGAAATCTGTTTGGAGGTGAAGTCCTATGATTTAAAATAATAATGAGGCTCATGAGCATTTGACCAAGAACTCACTGCTGACACTAGGACAGTTTATTTGAATTGCTCTGTCTTTGATTAACCTAAGAACTCATGGTGCCTTTTTTTTTTTAGCTTCTTCAATAACTGTAATTAATCACAGAATTTTGGCATTAATCTTTCCACCATGGCCAAGAATACTCTTTGAATGAATGACGATTATTTCTTTGTGTTAAGTTTCTCTGCCCCAAGGCTATCAAAATTTCATAGTTGAGTTTCTCCACATTCTTCAAAGCTTTCTCTTTCAACTTTTGGCTAAAAACAACATGACAGAACAGGATTCATTATCTGGGTCTATGAGTTAATCTGCATTCAAATGCCTGGTGATTATAGCACTTAAACCTGTTAATCAAAGTTCTTGGCTTTTAGAGAGAGTATCTTTGAAAGTTGTGCTTATAAGAAGAGTTGAAAAGACTGACTTGATCGGAGCACTTAGTCCAGGCAGCCATCCAACCACATAGACTGCTGGGCTAGGGTTAGCCCCCAACAGAACAGCTGAGTTTATGAAATGGGCAAAAGGAGTCAAAAGATCAAAAATAGTATTTATTGTTTATTTTATTGTTCTGGGATTATGTTTCTAGATTACTGTGAGATAAAAGGGTTTTTATCCCTTTTTGCACTGATATCTAGAACTTATTTCCCAGCTAAGGTGGCAGGATTTATCTGGTGAAGATTCAGTATTTTATGTCAGGCTCTTAGCTAAATGTCTCTGTGTAAACTAAATCTCTATCTGCAACCCCCTTTCATCCTCTTGAAATGGAAATCAGCCACAACTCCTCTCTCCTAATCTTAATCTCTTTGTCTTTGTTCGGCAACTAATCATCACAATTATTGCTCTTTCCACTCTTTTGTTCTCCAATTTAGTTTAACCACTCCTCAGTTCCTTTCTCCCTCTTTCATCATCTCTCCTAGCTACCTGCCCTGCTCTCATAGTTCTAATTTTTTTTTTAAAAAGGCCTGATCATTTTTCATGCCTCTCCTAGTTGTCAGTTGGCACAAGGACTCCCTGCTTCCCTAAAGACTTCTCAACATAGAGAAATACATGATAGAAGAGAAAGGGAAATACAGACAAGCAATTTAGGGACTGGAGAAAATTCAAAAGAAAGTTGCAAAGCCAATGGGAATGCTTTAGAGAAAATAAAGTAGTTTTACTGAGACAGAGCCAATGGGAGCTAAAGATTATTATACAGTACGTTATTGAATTATAATATCATGTAAGTAAAACCAGCAGACTCATCCCTAAAATGACGGTATGTGGGAAAATACAGTCTAATTGTCATAAGTTCTGTGTTGTCATGGTAAAACATGTTTTGGTGAATAGGATTACAAGAGGTAAAACCAGATCCAAATTTAAAATGACCCAAACATACATGAAGATAAATGGGTGGAAAGCAGAATAAATCCTCTACAGGAATTGAGGTTCATTGTGTTTTAATATCACTAATTTGGACGATTGCCTCAGCCTGATTCATATGATTTTGCAAGGGTTTCTAGGTCCATGTTTCTCATCTGACCATGTGAAATATTCTCATTCGTTATTTTTTTTCACTCTGTTACATGCCAGGTGCTGGGGACCTAACGATGGTCTGAAAATTAACTGAATATCTCCCTGTGCCAGGCCTTATATATTTGTTAATGTAATTAACCCTACAACTACCCTAAGAAGTTAGTTATATTATCCCTGTTCTACAGAGGATAAAGCCAAGGTACTTGGTGGTAAACAACAAGGTCACATACTAATAAATACTGAAAACTGAACTTCAATTCAGGTTTATCTGATTCCATTGATCAGACATTTCACTAACTGTATATATTTACCATTCTAAATCCATTATTGGAAACCATGGTGTCCTGCCAAGAGATGTGGGGTTTTCAACATCAATTCCAAGAAGGCTTAGGTATATACGAGATAAAAAGAAGAGAGTTGTAGTAATTCGAATGATGTCACAGGATCAACAGATTATGAAATCTTTATTCATTTACATTAAGCTGACCCTTTTAAATGTGATGATAAGGCTAATCAGGGTCATCTTTCCTGGGACTAGCTTACTTTACTTATTGGCTATCTAAAAATCTGTCCTCTACATTTATGTACTTTTTTTTTTTTATTTTTTAATTTATTTATGACAGTCACACACACACAGAGAGAGAGAGAGAGAGAGAGAGAGAGAGAGGCAGAGACACAGGCAGAGGGAGAAGCAGGCCCCATGCACTGGGAGCCCGACGTGGGATTCCATCCCAGGTCTCCAGGATCGCGCCCTGGGCCAAAGGCAGGCGCCAAACCGCTGCGCCACCCAGGGATCCCTACATTTATGTACTTAAACACCTATGGGAAACCTCTTAAATAGGGCAATGTGACAGGCAATGGGGATATAAAATAAATAAGAAATTATCTCAGACTTCAGGGTCTTTTTAGTCTCAGGGAAGGAATAAACATGCAAATAAATGCAAATAAATTTCATAAAATTTAAGAAACAATTGTTTTTTGGATGTATTATTATTTTATCTATCACCGAGGAAAATAAGATGTCAGATAAACTCTGTCATTCTATTGTAAGATTCTAATGTGCATAGAGACCCTCCTTTATTTCTATGGGGTTATATTCCAATAAACACATCATAAATTGAAAATATCATAGATTGAAAATGCATTTAGTACACCTAACCTACCAAACAGCTTAGTCTAGTCTACCTTAAATGTGCTTCAAACACTTACATTAGCCTATAGTTGAGCAAAATCATCTAACACAAAGCCTTTGTGTAATGAAGTGTTGAATACCTTATATATTTTATTGAATACGATACCTAAAGTGAAAAACAGAATGGCTGTAAATGTATCAATTATTTACCACTATGGTGGTGTGGCTGAATGGAAGCTGTGGATCCCCCACAAGAGGGGATCATGCCAGAGACTGCTAGCCTGGGGGAAAAAAAATCAAAATTCAAAATTTGAAATACAGTTTCTACTAAATGCATACCACATTTGTACCATTGCAATGTTGAAAAATTGTTAAGTTGGACTATTATTAAGTCAAGGATCATCTGTATTAGAATCAATTAAATAAAATAAGTGCCATGCTATGTGTAAAAGCATTTACAGTGATGATATTAGGGCTGAGATGAGGATTCACAAAGAAGAGAATCCAAAACTCTTTGACCTCGGAATGGAACTTGTAAAGGTGAGTAGGTAGTAATGCAGACAAAAGATGTGCAAGATATTCCACGCAAGAAATAGAATGAATGAAAAAGCGTGCCTGTCTAGCTGGGACACAGCCAGGCGTGCCCTGGGGCGATAAACAGGCAGGGAGACAAGGCTGCTGGAGCACTGCTAGTGGGCCCTGCAAGGGGTGACTGAGGCAGTGTGGTTGCCAGTGCGGCCCCCGGGGTGCGGGCTGTTTGCTAAGGGGTCTTGTAAACTGTGCTAAGGAGTTGGCCTGGTGCCAAATAGGAGCCACTGAAGAAATTCAAGCAGGAAGTCAAGTCTATCTTGACATTTTTTTTCTTTCTTCCAGTCCTTCTGGCAAGTGGCTTCCCAGATAGCTGCTTTTATAACAAATCATTGCTGTCTCAGACTTCCATCATTATTTGAACCCCACTTGCTTCGTCGTTATTGACCTTCTCTTGACTTATGTTATATGGCATATTTTCTCTATTAGGCTGGGTTCTTTGAGTGTAGTGGTGGAATCGTAATGTCTTATTAATTCTGTATTCATATCTATTCTGAGTTCAGTCTCATGGAGATGACATAACAAATAATAGGACAGAATTTTGCTTTATGTGTATATACTCTGACCTGCCTCTGAGGAGCAATCAAGAGACTAATGTCCCCCTCTGTGTGTATGTTCCTCAGTGTGATAGCTAGGATCCAAGTGGTCCCTAGTGGCCCCTCACTCCTGGTGTTCACACCCACATATGGTCTCCCCCAACATCGTACCAGGATTATAGTCCATGTGACCAACAGAATACAGAAAAAGTGCTATGTCATTCCAAGATTAGGTTGTAGGTGACTGTGATCACCACCTGGAGCTTGCTCTCTCTCTCTCTCTCTTTTTAATCACTTGCTCTGGGGAAAGCAGCTGCCATTTCATGAGAACCACGAGAACACCTGCACAGCACATGGAGAGGTACGTTGTAGCAAGGAACAAAGATGCCCAGACAATAGCCAGAGACATGAGTGATCCCAGGAGTGGGTTGGCCAGCCCCACGTGACTGCAGACCTGCCCAACAGCTTAACTGCAACCTCAAGAAAAACCCTGAGTCAGAACCACCTAGCTCAGAGGCTCCTGGATCCTTAACACATAGTAAGATAGTGATGATCTCCTGTGAGACATGGATTATTATTTTAAGCTCCTAAATTTAGAGGTAATGTATTAGGCAGCAATCGATGATTAATATACTTAGTAAATGTCCTTCAAATTTTATCTGAGTGGAGGTCTTAGGAGAGAAGAGTTGAGGACTCAGGTTTGGAAAACAAAAGGAACTTGCCATCAGATTTCTGATAACAAATGTATACTTTGCAATTCTTAGCTTACTTTTAAGGTAGAGCTAGGTCAGAGTTCAGATTTTGCTCTTCAGTGATTTGTTGCCTTAAATGCACAATGATGTATATAGTGCCCTAGGAATTTGAAGAAAAGAAGACCCAGCTGTGAAAAAAGAGCTGATTCTCCCTCTAAGAAGTGAGTTGGTGCACCAGCTTTGTCACTTACTATTTGGTTACCAAATGGGGAATTTATTTTAATCTCCATTAAATTGTGGTTTCCACACCAGTCAAAGAAACGTAATAATTCATACTCTGTATGTCTTGAGGATTAAATGAATTAGTGTATGTAAAAGAACTCTGTAAACCACAAGACACTGTCTGAATAAAGGTTTTGTGCAAACTGTGCTGCTGACTCTGTACAGGCTGAGCAGGCCCAGAGTACTGGATCAGCAGAAGGACGGCCATTTGGCAGTGCAGACATCCTCTCCTGAGGAGGCATTTGGCTTGGGTGCCAGACAAATGCAGGCCAATCACAGACTTCTTGGCTTACCCTGGCTCCTTCCAGGCTTCTCAGTCTGTAGCCCTCTGTATGAAATGTGACTTGGGGAGGAAGCCACCATGAGAGATAAGAACAGCATATGCTCTTCTGGGGGTGAACTTGATTTCATCACTTACAAAGCTAGGAAAATTGGGGGCTTTACACGAGGCAAGGAAAGAAAAGCGTATATGTATATCACAAAAGGAATTCCAAATGTATTACTGAGACTGATTTCTAAGACGGAATTATAAAAACAATGGACAAATAAACTCACATTCGTGTTAAGCTTCTAAATAAGTACATTCAATTATTCATGGAATAGACACAGGCTTGTTTTAAGATTTTATTTATTTATTTATTTATTTATTTATTTATTTATTTATTTTTTCATTCATTCATTCATTCACTCATTCATGAGAAACACACACACACACACACACACACACACACAGAGAGAGAGAGAGAGAGAGAGAGAGAGAGAGAGGCAGAGACACAGGCAGAGGGAGAAGCAGGCTCCATGCAGGAAGCCTGATGTGGGACTTGATCCCAGGACTCTGGGCTTACACCCTGAGCCAAAGGCAGATGCTCAACTGCTGAGCCACCCAGGTGTCCCAGACCCCAGCTTGTTTTATCATCCCATTTCAAAAATGAACATTTTCTACCTTCAATTTCGAGTATACATTTCTTGTAATATTTATAATTTACAATACACTTTTCCCCAGCTGTATTGAGATATAATTGACATGTAACATTACATAAGTTTAAGATCTACAATATGATATATGTATATGTTTCAAAATTATTACCACAATAAGGTTAGTTAACATCCATCATCTCACATAGTTATAGTTTTTTTCTTGTGATGAGAGCTTTTAAGACCTACTCTTTTAACAACTTTCAAATGTACAATATGGTATTGCTAACTGTGGCCCACATGCTAAATTTTACATCCTCACAACTTGTTCATCTTATAACTAGAAGTTCATACCCTTTGACCACCTTCATCCATTCTCTCCACTCTGTAACCCCATTGACAACCACTAGTTTGTTTCTGTTTCTATGAGCTTTTTATTTTTTTAGATTCCACATAAAAGTGGGATCATACAGTATTTGTTTTTCTCAGTCTGACTGATTTCACTTAACATGATGTTCTCAAGTTTCATACATGTTGTCACAAATGACAGGACTTCCTTCTTTTTTATATTTGAATACTATTTTCTGTGTGTGTGTGTGTGTGTGTGTAACATTTTCTTTATCCATTTATCCATGATGAACATTTCAAACATTTCCATGTCTTAACTATTATAAATAACGCTGCAATGAACATGGGGGTACTTGAGATAATGATTTTATTTCCTTCAAATATATATCCAAATGTGGAATTGCTGGATCATATGGTAGTTTTATTTTTAATTTTTTGAGGACCCTCCATGCTGTTTCCATAGTGGCTGCACTAGTTTACTTTCCTACCAACAGTGTACAAAATATCCTTTTATTCCATATCTTTACTAACATTTGTTACCTCTTATCTTTTTGATAATAGCCATTTTAACATGTGTGAAGTTTTATCTCATTATGGTTTTGATTTGCATTTCCCTGACGATGTTGAGCACATTTTCATGGACCAGTTGTCCATTTGAATATATTCTTAGGAGAAATGTCTAGTCAGGTCCTTTGCCCATTTTTAAATTAGATCATTTGTCCTTTGCTGTTGAGTTATGTGAGTTCTTTACATAATTTGTATACTAACTTTTTATCAGATATGTGGTTCACAACTACTAATTCTTTAGGGTTGCTTTTTCATTTTAATGATCATTTCTTTATGCTGCACAGAAGCTTTTTAGTTTGATGTAGTCTTTTTTTATTTTTGTTTTTGTTGCTTGTGTTTTAGGTATTTTATCTAAAAAATCATTTCAAGATCAATGTCAAGAAGTTTTTTTTCTGTTTCTTTCTAGGACTTTTATGGTCTTAGGATATACATTTAGGCCTTTAACCCATTTTGAGTTAATTTTTGTGAGTGGTATAAAATGGGGTTCTAGTTTCATTATTTTGCATGTAAATATCCAATTTTCCCGACACCATTTATTGAGACTACCTTTTCTCTAACGAGTATTCCTGGCTCCTTTGTCAAATATTGGTATATGTATGGGTTTATTTCTGGGATCTCAAGTCTGTCCCTTTGGTCTGTGTTTGTTTTTATGCCAGTACCATACTATTTTGATTACTGTAACTTTGTAGTATAGTTTAAAATCAGGAAGTGTGATGCCTCCAGTTTTGTTCTTCCTTCTCAGGATTGCTTTACCTATTCATGGTCTCTTGTGGTTCCAACTGAAGTTTAGGATTTTGTTTCTACTTCTGTAAAAATACCATTTAAATTTTGATAGGGATTGCACTGGATCTGTAGTTGGCTTTGGGTAGTGTGGATATGTTAATAATATTAATTCTTTATAATACTTTTTATAAATATTCAATGTTAATTATAAGTTCCTGATAAAATTTTTTCTTTGTAACCAAATAATGACTTGCTTTTATTTATCAATGGCACTAGAATTTTTCTGGAGGCTTGGAATCTTTAAATCATAAATATGACAATCACCTCTCTATTTCCCAAAAGAAATGTATTTAAAGTATTCTTGTCTGAGGCCTATTTCTTTCTAAAGGTTTTAGGACATGTTACTGCATGACTTCTTTAGCAGATACTGTTGGTACCCCACTCTTTTCCTCTAAGTGCTCATATAGTTAGCTTCTTACTGTAAACCTTTGCAACCCTCTGCCTATGAGCTTTCTCTGGTCAGAAGAACAAGCTCAGCTCATACATGTGTGGGGAAGTCTGGAGGCTCTGGGGAGCGAACATCCCTGGAAGCAGCCCTTAACAACCCAGTGATGGGAACTGGTAGAGAAATACTCCGGCTTCCTCCTGTCTCAGCTGTAAAATTCTGGAGGCGTGTTTTACCCAGAGGGATTGAGCTCTAGTTGTCTAGAATGATAACCTATTCATTAATATATTCTCTACTGGCTTCCTTTCTTCCCCTCTCCTACCAGGGCTTCGTAAGTTCACTTCTCAAACTGTAGACTCATTATCTCAGAGTCTGATTTTGGTGGGGAATCTAACCTAAATGCTGCCTCAATTAAGCTTTCTAAAAATACTTCCAGCCATCCCCAAATTACACATTTGCATGTTCCTTACAATGCAAATACTTACATGGGAAAATGTGCCCAAATGCCATTTCAGAAAACTTCTTCAAGAGTTATCCAAGCCAAAAAAAAAAAAAAAAAGAGTTATCCAAGCCAGAGCAGTTGAGCAGAATCACATTTTTCATAGATATCAGTTGACTGTATAATAAAACAAACCTTTTTTTCTAAAGAAAGGTTTTTCAAATTAAATGAAATAGGCTTATTACAAGAATTTCTACATCTTGTTACATAATAAAAGGTGTAACTTTTTCCAGGCAGTTTTCATGACTTAGTGTGCAATGCCTTTCCACCTCTCCTGATTCTGATGAATTATCAGTTGCTTCACAGACACATTTGGGCAAATTGTGGGAGAGAAGGAGATGTGGTGGTGGTGGTTCCTGTATTTGTTAGTTTCTGATGCCATTAGTTGAATGGTAACTTGACCGCATTTCCCCCTAGCTGGGAGCTAGTGGTAGAGAGCAGCAGCAGATTTGTTTGCTGGCAAAGAAATTGATTTCTTTGCTACCCTCCTCATTTAGATCAAATAATTCTAACAATAATAGAATTGAGGCAAGATGGAGATCAGCTTTCATTTTAGAAACTTGTATCATTTATTTTTGAAAATCCAAAATATTACCTTTCATTGATCATTAATTGTTGCTTACTTCCTACATATATAAATGTCTAAATAGATATGTTTTTCATTTGTTTTAGGTCAAATTTCCCAGGACAGGGACTCAGAGACAGAGGTCTGTATGGGTTGTAGTTTGGAAACAGGACCACCAGGGAGTGCAGGGAGCCACAAAGGCTGAACTGCAGTGCAGAGGCTTAACAAAGACCTCAGTGTCATGAGGAGCTCTGGAGCTGACGGTCCTTCAGAGGTATTTTTAATTGAGGCCAAAGGGGGGGGGGTTGTTCTTCCACCCTGTATCAATCAGTTGCTAGATGCTGATGCACCTGTGAGGGTGCATAACCTTACTGGTTCCCTCCAACTCAGGGAAATTCCTATAGAGGGCTGGCTCTGAGCCAAACAGCCAGTAGCCTCTGCCCCTAGTTGGTGGACTGGATGACACATGGCAGCATCCACCACAATCACCAGTAAGTATGCATGTTGCTCAGTGTGTGAAACTGCTGTGCAAGAGAACACAGTATTTTGTTAGGCAGATATGCTGAGTGGTAGTAGACAAAGTAGTTTGATGATCAAGTTTCAAATCATTACAATACAACAAATATACGTAAAGCCAAAGCTATGTGAATGATAATTTAATTTTTTCCCAGTTGACTCAAATGGAAGAAGAAATAATGCAAAATGTATACAGCCTTAACAGATTTCTTAGCAAGGAGAAGCACAGCGGTGCAGATTAATAATGTCCTGACTGACAGATAATAGATGACTGCTTTGTCTTACAGGATTACATTCTAATAATATCACTGCACTGGTCTCTGTGTCATTGTTTGTTTTTTGGTTGCTATTGTTTCTCTGGCTAATCCAAGGCTGGTTACTGGTGTCTCTGGGAGGCAGACATTTAGATGATGGCTCTCTCATGGGCCTTCTGAGACAGAAAGTCTCTTGGGTAGGTAGGTGGGTTGACAAAGGAAGCCTGCCCGCTGAGTAATTCCCAGACCTGGGTCATACCTTCTGCTTCCCTCTTTGGCCCAAAGCTCTCTCAGTTCCTGTGATACATTACAAGGGATCTTGCTGCTAGTTTCTCTTACTCTCAGGGCCGCCCCTTTGGGTGAGATATGAACAATGCACCCACCAGGTGCCTTCTCCCTATGGTGTTCTCAGGAAACTCACCCCTTCTTGTGCAACAGAAGAGGGAATGGGAAATGTTCCACTGCTGCCTTCCCCACCTGGATGTCCATTTTTTCTCATTCTCCAGTACACATAGATCACCAAGTCAGCTACAAAAACAATTCTGGCATAAAGGGAAATTCCCACTCGATATCTCTGTCTACATGTGAATTATTGTCCATCAATTAATCCTTAGCACTTAATACAGGATCTAAGGAACTGAATAAATATTGGTCAAGTGAACAATGATTTAGTTGTCTGACAACTCTTTACAAGAAAATTTTTGTTAACTCTTAAAAAGATATTTATCAAGTCAGACCGAAAATGCTCCCATTCTGTCTTGTACTATTTTCATCGGGGAACAACATCTGCTCCCCAACCCCTTTCTAAGGCATATTATGTACAATAAGATTGTAGTGAAGTCACCCACAGCCTTCTCTTCTTTTTTGGCCAACCTACATCGTTTCCGTGATCCCTTCCCCTTAAGTTTGGGTTTCCAACGCTTTAATCATCTCTCTGCTCTCTTCTAGATCCAAATGTCCCACTTATTTTTAAACTTGTGGAGACCTAAATGGAAATCTATCATAACGATGTTGTAAAAGTCTGGCAGATTTTAGGGGAAACCAACATCTGTTTGGTCCCTCCTCATTATCTTCTTGCTTCCTTTTCATTAAGGGATTCTTAGGAGAAGCTATAAAATTTATTTTTAAAATTAATTCAACAATTACCGTTCTATTTGTATGCACACACTTTTTGTGCAGAAAATGGATTCACAACTGACGGGTTTTTAAATCTCAGACACATAAGCCTCTGTGCAATATATTTAAATGTCCTGCACATCCATTCATAATCTAAATGCAGAATATTAGGCTTTGTAATTTTAAATTTTTTCTTAAAATTTTTTAAAATTTAAATTCAATTTAGTTAACACAATTTAGTTAGTGATTCATCAGTTATATACAACACCAGTGCTCATTACATCAGGTGCCCTCCTTAATGCCCATCACCCGGCTACCTCATCCCCCCACCCACCGCCCCTCCAGCAACCCTCAGTTTGTTTCCTATAGCTAAGAATCTCTTATGGTTTGCCTCTCTGTTTTTATCTTATTTCATTTTTCCTTCCCTTCCCCTAAAATTTTCATTTTTATGTATTAACTCAATGATGACATTTTTCTGGATGAATTATTTTTCAACTTAAAGATATTTTTGTTGTTTTTCCTTGAACCTTTACTATGATCTTGGTATAGATCCACTGAATAAGAAAGAAAATAACTGTTATCACATAGCACTTACTGCATGCCAGGCAGGTGTTTTAGATGTATTAACATATTTAATCTTCATAAGAACCTAATGAGCCAGGTACTATCATCATCCATCCCCATTTTTTAGATGAAGAATTTGAGGACAGACAGGCTAAAGACTTGCCAAAATAGCACAGCAAGTGAGGTTCAGAACTGGGGCTTGAACACAGGAAGTCTAGCCCTAGAATCTATGCTCCCAAGGCACACTGCCATATATTTATTAGTATAGGGATAGACTGGCCCTTACATAGAAGGTGTCTTGTTATCAGTGGTCCTCAATAAACACAAGCAGAAGCTTTCTTTGTGTTTAAAGATGATTTTTCTTATATTTGAGTACTGATGCTGGTTTGACTAGAGAAATGACTCATAGTATTATATTACCTTTACTGGTATACTCTTCATTGCTCCCTTACATTAAGGAAAGTTTTATTTTCTTTTGTTTTGAGAATGTGAATCCTGTGCTTGCCACATATTGGTAAATCTAACTTCCTTTAGATTAAATATTGAGTTCATCTTGCCATCACCAATCACAAATATAACCTCCAGGAGCCCTAGCAATTTGCTCCCAGCAGCTGTGACATATATCTTGGGTTACCCACAAATATAGAAGAGGGCTTGATCTTCTCATCCCAAGTATAATTCATTTCAGAGTCTGTTTTCAGAACAGATGGTTCTATTGTTACCATTAAGGTCTTCCTGTGGGGCTTTTGGAAACTACACTGCCTTTTCAGAGAACATTTGGGATCTTTCCAAGAGAACTGTCTGAACTGTTAAATTGGTGGTGGTATGTTGAGACCACTAAACTTGTTCCAGTTCTGGCTATTTGGGTTGTCCTTTATACGTTACATTTAAACTTTAAAGAAAATAATTACTTGCTAAAGAAAAAGAATCACATCCCAACTTATTTGGACTAATAAATTGAATATAATATTCAAACCTGCTTAAAAAAGTCCCAATCCCACAGGTGCTATACCCATTTAAGAGGGAAGTTTATCAGAGGATACCCGTGGGCCTGTTTCCAAACATGCCTTTGTCCTTACTTTGTACATAAAACAGGAAAACACTATTCACAATCATATTTAGGCTTTTTAAAGAAATTTCAGTCAAAATTCTTTAGCCACTCCCTGATATTATGAAATGTTCCCTAAACCAATGATTTCTCTTTTAAAAATATTATATGCATGCAATTTTACAGTAGGATCTGTGTATATTAGGAAATACTTAAGTAACACATACATATATTTCCCAGTGTGCCATGATTTTAAAGGAGCCAGAGCAAAATATTAGCAATATTTATATCCAAGGAAGTGGAATGGGGGCTATTGTGGGGAGATGAAAACTTTGATTTTTCATTTTATTCATTTCCTCCAATGCCTAGATTTCTTTTTAAACTCTGTGCATGTATCTTTTGTAAGTGATTATCTGAGCAGTGAACTTATTGTTTTTATACATTTTCCTATCTCAAACCGAAATATTATTTAAAAATGCTAAGTGCTTCTTTGATTCTCTTGCAAAGTTTCATCGCTCAATGTATTTATTTATTTATTTTAAAGATTTATTCATTTATTTGAGAGAGAGAAAGCACAAATTGCAGGGGCGGAGGGAAGAGAAAGAGAGAATCACAAGCACACTCCGTGCTAAGCTGAGCATGAAGTCTGACATGGGGCTTCATCCCAGGAACCTAAGATCATGACCTGAGTGGAAACCAAGAGTTAGACACCTAACCGACTGAGCCACTCCGGCGCCCAGTCATCACTCAATGTATTTGGATAGTTGGTTAGTTTGACTTGGAAAATGAAAGATGCCTGTCTTATTATTTTAGAATCTTAACACTGAAAGGACCCAGCCTTATTGCTTTATGATAAAGAACTGAATTTAAATGAAATTGAATTTACTTTTCCAAGTTCATACCACTAGTGAGTGGCAAAGAACAGGATGTAGAATTCAGGTCTCCTAACTTTATCCAGTACTTTTCATGTGAAACCACCCCATATTCTTTAAGTATAAATTATGTATATTTTCAAAATAGTATTATAATTTGCAATTGTAAAAATTTGCACATATATTCCATTAATTTAATTGTACCTTAAAGCTCTTCTTTAAAAGAGGTAAAAATACATGTAAAAGATAAATATCATGATCCATAGGTCAAATGAATTGCAGTAACCTTAGGTAAAGTATTAAGTGCTGGAAAATACACTGAGTTTAAAAAGATTGTTCTCACTTAAGGGAAAACTCATTTTTGAGGGATGTGGGATTCTAGTTGAATGTAAGGACCTCTTCTAATGATTTATATGATGCCATTCTTCTGTAAGGATTGCAAAGAGACCTAATTAGACTGCATAAAAACTTAATTCTAAGTATCTTCCTATTAAAAAAATTTAATAAGGTAGGGATACATGCATTACTCTAAAATCTTGATATACTAGATGTTTCATTCAAAGACTTTACAATCATGAAAAGAAAAAAATCAGATAATTCTAGACTACAAGGAAGTAAAAATCATTTAAAAAATGATTAGCACTGATGCTCAAACCTAATTCAAAGACAGACCCTATTAAAAATACACCATAGTAAAGGAGATTGTGAAATCAGTGAATATTCCTACTGAAATCATAATCTAATTATTTCCCATTGCTATTTATAAAAGGGGTCAGCTCAGCTCTTAGAATCAGTGAACAGAGACGTAGGGTCCTTGGTGTATACTTTTCCTCTAGTTGTGGCAACAAATGTAATCTGCAACTTGAACAACTGACCTCTACCAGGTGAAGGAATGTCTCAGAGGAATACTTCCTTTCCATATAGAAGCAGTGACATAGCACTGAGATGGCACTCAGGGAGTATTTGCTTAATAAATTAATCAGTACCTGCTACTGCTTTCCCCCCTCCACTCTAAATCCATAAGTAATTTTTGAAAGTCTTAAGAAAATTTATGTTTTACTTCTTTCCATTCTACTTTTTTGAACTGGAAATACCTAAAGAAAACTGGAACCTGGATAAATATAGGCCAAATCCCTGGAGGAAAAAGATAGTGTAAAACAAATTACTCCCTATTTGTCACTGCCTGGAGGTTGAATTTTTGTGATAAAATGAATTCTCATTATTTTATCATTACCTCCTTCCTGGAGAAGATTGCCATTGCTAGTAAATTTCATTTGTATTTTTTCCCACTTATTATGCTCTAGTAGGATGATCAGTGATATGTTATTTTTATTTTCATTTTACTTTTTCATAAGTGGAAATTGAGGTTTTGGAAAATTAAGTAACTGGCCACACAAAGAAGTCACTGCATCAAGAAGGGCTGAGATAATAGGTTTAAAGAACCTGGATAAGGAGAGGTAGGTGCTGAATCAGTGGAATGTGAGACATTATTGGCACTGAGCAAAGAGACAAGCCCAAAAGAAAGAAGGCTGACTCACCAGGAAGTGGAATTAGCACAAAAGGTCAACTTTCTCTCACAGATAAAGGAAAACTCACAAGTCATATCCCAGACATGATAAAAACAAAGCCTAAACACTTTGGCAAAAACGTGACATGTCCAGAGTGCAACTTTTCTAGAAGAGTTTGAGTAAGATTTTGGGTAAGCTTTAGTTATGGGACAAACATCTTTAAAACTGGGTACTCACTGGGTCCCCGGGCAAGTTAACAATTAATTCTAGATCCCTTGTCACATCTGGATATCACTAAAAGTAAAGAGAGAAATATTTTAGGAGTTTTCATTTCAAAACAAGCAAGCAAGAAACAAAGGGAGAATGAGAGAGAACTATGTGAAAATAATAATGCAAAATTATTTTTAGCTGCAAAGTGTCATTGCTACCATTTAAACTAAGGAATAGCTCTTCTAGTATTGCTGCCACAGCTCAACTCATTACAACTCAGGGTTGGGATGTTAGAGAAATAGAAGAGCTAAATGTGAAACTCTTCTGGAGGATGTGGGGAAACCATTAAAATTCATTGGTTCATGCAGTCCATTAAAACATTTTCCAGCCCGCTTACTGAGGCTATGGAAAAACTGCGAACTCCTATTTCTCACTCTAGGATGTGGAAAGTTTAAATTACAAGAAGATGAAAAAGAAGGAAATGACAAAAGGAAAACCATGATTTAGTTATGGCTAATCTAAATTTATTGGCATTTTTCAATTTAAGAATATACAGAGAAGATCAAACAAAAGGATTGGGAGGATACAAAACAGCAATTAATTTATATATCAGAAGAAGAGGAAAAGAGAGATTTTTCTTAAATAACACTTAAAACAATGAAGAGAAACACTAGTGTAGACTGCGCTTCATTTATTTACTCACTGTAACAGTGTTTGTTGAGTAGGCTCTCTGCATAATGCATGTGCCTGTAAAAGAACACAAAGTGTCACTTGACCATTCTCAACATGCCAATATCAACTCAATTGGAAACTCTATCTTAGCATTAGAATTTCTACAAGTTATTGTTTCCCCTGCTCTAGGCACTGTGAAAGACTATATATATTATATGTAATATTATCATTGAATTTCTCTAACTGCTCTGTGAAGCAGGTATACTAACAGGTAGGGAAACTGAGGTTGACACAGAGCAGTTCATCTAAGTTCACACGTCTAGTATATAGAGGAGCCAATTTTTAAGCCTAAGTATAAGTCTCCTTCATGCAGAGCTCATGCTGTTTCTACCGTGTCATATTTTCTGTCACCTCCATCTTATCCAAGAAGGTTTTTGTAGTTTGATAAGAGAGTGAACATTTTCTTAAGACATAGAAACCAAAGGCAGTACTCTTAGGAGAGGAGGGCTAAATAAGAGAATTTAAGATGTCAGCATGCAAAACAGAGAGATCTAATGTGAGCACCAAGCCCAGTGCTCAGTGTTTTCATAGATATTCAGTGTATGATGATGATATTGCTGGAACACAAGGAGGAGAGAGAAGGCAAGCTTAGGGTGAATGGATAAACAATTGGCTATGTAGAAAGATGTTTCTTTTCCTTGGAAGTCTATAGGGGTCTGTGTCGACTCATAATTTCAAAGGAATGAAGGGAAGGATATATAACTGAGGTCACGCCAGAGATAGGGTTCCCACAGGTATGGAAAAGAAACATCTCATCAACATCTCAGGGTTGGAGGCATGATGTTCCAAACTCCTCAAACAGGGTTCATCCTTACCCTTTAGTCATGATGTGAGAAGGGCAAGGCTCTTTAAAGATTTGAGATTTTAAGGTTTAAGGTATGTATATTCTTTATAATTGCTTGTTTTAACATTTATTAATATTAAACTTGTAAAGCTGCCTGTGTGTAAAGGTGTTTGATGGGGAGAAAGTGAATGTCTGGCTTCTTATCTTCTCTCAAGCATACAGGGATCATAGGAGGCTATTCAACATTATGAATTTTTAGCATCAATCTTGCAATAAGTTTTTCTTTTTCTTTTTTTTCATGACACACCAAAAGGATTTCAGGGCATTCACGATGCCCTTGTACATATTTTGAGAGAAAAAGATAGACATTTGAATTTAGGGAACACCTTAAATATTTAGAGATAATAGTTTTGATTACACAGATTCTTGAGTGAGCAGCTTCTACTTAAATATCATAGGTATAGAAAGAGGCCATGAAGCATAAAACTGTAGGTAATATTAAATAGAAAAAGTTTTTTTTTTGTAAAAATACCACTTTTTCTTAAGGTATCTTAACATGTCTTAACCATGCCTAAGCCTGTCTTATCAAAGCTACAACTAGAAAATCAGCTAAATTTTTTCAGTCTACATTTCAAATGTTTCAATGCAAATATTTCTAGTGTGTACTTTCTTGTCTCTTTCCCATATATTGGTAGAAAATATTTTTCTTTTTTTTTAGAAAATATTTTTCAAAGTATATGTGTATTTCATGATTCCTTATTAAAATACAAAGTCAAGCATTATTTTCACCTTTCCACAAGTAAAAAATGAATAACTGTAAACCTAAATTTTCTAACTATAGAACAGTATTAAAAAAGAGGAAACCAAGTCTCTATCCAAAAACAATAATTCTGTATATATCTAACACAGCTGTTTGTGTATTTTGGGGAATGGAGAAGGGTGATAAGCTTCAACTGAACTTTTTTATTAGGCTGCCAAGATCATAACATGTACTATTCTTGTCATTCCCTGGGACTATTGCATGGTCTAGAAAATTCACAGCAATGTTCTACAATCTGTCTGCATTTCCCTAGAAAAGAAATGATTATTTCCCCCCTACAAAGTAATAACCCCTTTCAAGAAAATAAGCAACTAATTCTTTATGTTATAGATAAGACATACAATGACTTTAGATTGTCCAAGTTTACTCTGTATGGTTTTTGCATACTCACAATTCATAGGTGACTCCTTGTTGACCTAGCAGCAACCTCTCACTTCCAACTTTGGGCTTGGTTCCCAGATTCCTGGTCTCATTTTTCTTCTAGGTAAGATGCACCATGATATTATTTTCCTACTTAAATCTGAAGATGCCAGGAGGGTAGATAGAGGCTAATTATAACTTGCTCTGAAATAAGTTCCCATGTACCCCTCTTCTTTTTTTCAGTTTTATTTATTTAAGTAATCTCTATACCCAACGTGGGGCTTGAACTCATAACCCTGAGATCAAGATTTGCATGCTCTTCCAACTGAGACAGCCAGGTACCCCTCATGTATCCCTCTTTTAAAAGAATCCTTTAACTCAGGCATTTAGCTGCACAGCCTTACTTTCAACAGTTACTTAAGCAGGTATTGGTTTTCCTGGTCCTTGCTCAACCTGATTTCTTATGTCCATAGCTCTGTTCTTGGATTTATGTTTCATTTGCTGAACTATGTTCACAAGTATGTGTGTGTGTGTGTGTGTGTGTGTGTGTGTGTGTGTGTGTGTGTGTATTTACATCTGTAAACTTGAGATTGGCTAGTTTTTGTATAATACCTGTTAATGCCTCAGAACAGGTGTTTCATGAAGTATACTTTGAAGAAAAAAACATATAAGTTTACTAAATATATTTCAACTGAAAGTATTGAGATTTCTTAACCCAGATTTGATTTCATTATTAAGAGTAAACTTTTTGTGACTGAAGAACCCTCATAAATATTGATTCAAATGGGCCCTAAACAACAGAGATTAGGACTATACATTCACCTTACTAGAGAACATTTCAGTCATACATTGCCCCCTGTCTTACCACATTGCTGAGTTACAGACAAGTAGTAGAAATAGGAAATTAAACATATTTCACCTAAGGTTTTAAAGACAAATAAAACAAAAACTTCTCAAACTGTCAGGATAAGCTGTATGTTTCTTAGTATTTCCTATACTCCACTCCCCCTGCCCTCCATAATAGGTAAATTAAATCACAGATATGTATATAGGACAAGAATATAACACATCCTCTTTTTGTGAACCAATATGACCGCTTTTATGGTTCTGTATTATAAAATTACTGTTGTTACCAATTAATAAAAAATGAGAAAATAACGTTTGGGTAAGAGCAAATGCTAAAGAGTGAGACTAGAACTCTAGGCCAGAACAGCAACACTATTCTGTAGTATGACTTCCTAAATAACTACTTTTCATTTACAACCAGAAATTTCTACTCCCCCCCCACCTCTACTCAGTTATTTGTATTAAAAATTCATTGCCAGATATTTCAATCTATAGTATGAGGCTGTTTGAAGAAACCATAAAAACAATGAAATCTATTCTGGAAACAAGGAGTCAAATTTAAATTTCTTGTTGGATATTGATTACATTAGATTTTGCTAGATATGGAAAATGAATACAAGAGCCTTCCCTTCATACCCCAGAGTAGCCTTGCTACACTTGCTGGAATTGAGAACTTAAAACTTTGGTTTGGTTTCAGTCTCCACAATGAACACATATGGATACACAAATGGCTTCTAAGCCTTTTGATGTTCACTAAGCGGAAGGAGTGGGGAGCTGTTTCCTGGAAGAGTATGGGCACCAGGGAGCATTAAGGAAAGAAACAATGGCAGAGGAAATGTCAGTCTTTTGCACTCATAATGTTTCTATGAACAATACATTTCATAAGTTTTGGGGCCTTGAATGGACATGTTACAGGTTCCAGTCCTGTTCCCACCACTGTCTTGGGGACTATACATAATAACTCTACACTTTAATATTACACTTGAAAAAACAACCAACATTGTACCCACTTCCCCTAGTCACCTAATGGGGATACTGGATTGTTTTGATTACAGACAACATAAAAAGCCTTTTGGAACACTTGCAGTCAGAATATCTATTAAAAGGTATGATTGTCTCAGGCCTTATTCTTTCCACCCTCCAGTTCCCCCCAATAATTATCTCCTTCTTGATGATAGAAAATACTGGAGAAAGATAAAGAACATAACAACCCTCCAGATCTTCATCTACCAGAATAACCTGTGTTTAATTTTCAACACGTATCCTTACAGTCATATAAATATGTAAACATATTTTGTTGAAATAAGAATTAAAATTGTGTAAATTATAACAAATGGAATAGAGATGTTAACTTAGCACAGTTACACAAGCAGAAATCTATTGTGGATTTTGTTTCTCACAAACTTTGTTTTTGTTAAACAACTATACAAATGTTCAATTTTTCTATCTTTAGGCACAGTAATACTTTACAATAAATGGATTTTATATGATTCAAACATTTCACATGTATTATCAAGCTTATACCATCCCAACCCTTGGATTATTCCAAAGTTACAGAAAGAGAAATCTGGGGAATGCCTTACTCAGAAATTTATACATAAACTGTTCAACTGACAAGTTTCCAGTCAGAGTCCATTCTGCTCTTAAGCTTATTACCTTAGGACTTTCAATGCTGAGTATGATTGAACAGCAACTAATAAACTAACAATTATATACCACCTAGAATGTCCAAAGAAGTGTGTTAAAAACAAAAAGTATCAGACATCATCCCTAAAACCAAAAGGAATGACTCCTCATCTTGGTATAATTTTAGAGAAGTCCCTAAGGAGAATTATTCCATACTCAACCTCCATTGTGACACTCAGTTAATTAAACCATTCCAGAATGAGAGTTATTTAAATTTCAGGTGTCCCCAGTTCTTCCCATTCTCCTTCTGTCTGTATTTAGAGCTATATATAATTTCCAATCCCCTTCTTTTTTACTAATAATTACCAAAGTTGGGCAGCCTGGGTGGCTCAGTGGTTTGGCACCGCCTTTGGCCCAGGGCATGATCCTGGAGACCTGGGATCAAGTCCCACATCGGGCTCCCTGCATGGAGCCTGCTTCTCCCTCTGCCTGTGTCTCTGCCTCTGTCTCTCTCTCTCTCTCTCTCCCTCTCTGTGTCTCTCATGAATGAATAAATAAAATCTTGAAAAAATAATTACCAAAGTTTTTATTAATTGAGCATTAAGCTCTTGGTAAATGTATTATCATGTGCTTAGCATTCTAAGAATATTATTCTAAATGTTTATCCTTTACATTTAGCTCTTGAGATTTGTATTTCTGGTTAGTAGCTCTTTGTTCTCAAAATCCCATCCTCTTTTTCCTCAGCATATGACCTTCCTATTTGAGATTACATTTCTCAGTATTCCATGCTTTTACCCTTGGGTCCCATTGCTGAAAACTTAGTCACATGACCAATGGGCTATGAGGGTAGCAGTCAAACCTCTGCATGCCAGACTTTCTTAAAGAAAATTGCTCATCCTGGACTTCCTCTTTCTCTCCCTCTATGCAGGCTGCCTGGATATACTGAGACCCAGCTTTGTCCTTATGATTGTGGAATATATCCTACGGAATGATCCAGCAACAAGGTGGAAGATATCCATGCTCCTTAATGGTTGTGAGGAGCAAAACTGCCCACTCAGTTTCCAACGCTCACCTTAAAACATTTACATGAAAAGCAGAGAAACAAACTGCCAATTTAACTTATTTATTTATTTATTTATTTATTTAATGAGAGACACAGGGAAAGAGGCAGAGACACAGGCAGAGGGAAAAGCAGGCTCCCTGCAAGAAACCTGATATGGGACTTGATCCCAGATCCCAGGATCATGCCCTGAGTGAAGGCAGACGCTCAACCACTGAGCCATCCAGGCATCACCTTAGTTTAACCTTTTTAAAAGGTTTAGTAATTTTAAAAGCTTTATATTTGGAGATCTCTTCTTTCCGATGCCTAGCCCTTATCTCAGCTAATAAATAATTATTGGCTTCATTACTTAGATCAAGAAAAGTGAAGTTCCCAGGGGCAAGTCACTCATGTCAGGATTTTTCCAGCTTCTGCTTCTTGTTCAGCAGAGCATATTCCCACTGACAACAAGGAGTCCCATTAAAATAGGGGCAGAACAGAACCAACTGGGCCCAGTCCCTACAGGATCCACTCAAAACTCTCTAATCTCTCCACCTCTGAATCGCAATTGAGCACCCTTCTGTTTCACAGCTCTATTGAAGAGGTCTGCTTTCTCAAACAGCCTGTCCTCATGAGAAGTTCCAAAAAGGGCTTGCAGGGTTGCAGGTTATGTGGCATCACCCCAGCTCATCTCAACACCCCTGACAAACACTAGTGAAAGAAAGGATTCTTTCCGCATGAGTTCTCATCAGTCTCTGCCTTTTAAGGAGTGTATTTTTTTGTATTTTTTTCTTACAAAAGAAATCCATCATCTTGTTCTACAAATGAATATAATTATTACCAAATTTGTGTTCTGCTGACCAAATAACACAGCCATGAAAAGATAAGCTTTAGGAAATAAATGAGTAGGTCTTTTCCCTAAGTCAATTAGACAAAGACTTTGAGAGTAAATCAAGACAAATGGGAAGCCAGCTGGAGGAAATCAAATAGGCAAAGCAGGTGGGTCAGCCTGTGGTTGGGAAGGATGAAACATGAGGCATTGCACATTTACACAAAAGTGAGATCTGTAACCTCTGTCTGGCTTTGAACTGAGCTAAATGCATGACTTATTTAAGAAGACCTGGTAGCCAGGAACTGGTTGAACTAAGAGTGTCAAGACCAATTCTGAAGACATTTTCATATACTCCTCCTGTTTTTATGGGCTCCGAGGATTGCCAAACAGCCAGTGGCAGATGGTCCTTCATCTAGGTGTGATTTTAAATTACGTCAGGGATGGCATGATTGACTATTTCCCAAGAAAAAACAGAAGAAATTCTTGTAAAAAAAAAAAATGCCTGTGTTGTGTTGGGTAGCTCTAAGACAGGCAAAAGACCTTTTTGACAGACTGTTCCTTATTAGGACAAAAACAATACTGGGCCAAACAGCTCTGAACGGCTACAATATATATCTGTGGACACTCAACAGGTATAAAAGCTCAAAAATCGAACCACCACCTGGAATACATAGATTAGGCAACATAATCTTGTATCCGGCAATACTATAGGCTTTTCCAGAAAAGGCTGCCTTGCTATTGTGGAGAGAAATTTAGATATCACAATTGAACCCTTTTTGGCAGGGTTCATTAAGCCAAAAATAATTGCCTCCTTCATCTTGGGCCTCTAAAAATGCTTCTGAAGCTGTAGTCCAAGCATGCAAACACACACACACACTAAATAGTGCCAGGAGTCTGATTTCCAGTAATGTTTGGCTAATATCCCCAGAGTCAGCCTCTCCTGATTTGTCACACAAAAAGATAAAAACCAACAAAAGCTACCAAAAACTTGAATGTTTTGAATCTGGGAGCTCTTCAATTTCAAGATGGATAGAATGGGACTGAGTAATGTAATTGGAAGCCACTGATGCCAGGTCTTTGCAACAAAGCATGCTGCCCGGCCTGAAGAAAGTAAAGAAGTCTACATGCCATTTGTCTTTTGACTCAAAAACACTAGAACTACACCAGTGAAAAAAGTGAGCAGCTGTTTCCTGCGTGGGTGTACTGCTTGACATAAATGTTCAAAGAGCCTTCCATGCCTCAGGTATACTCACTACCATGAACACAGTTCTTCCTATACAGATCAGAGACTGATGCTCCTAGAAAACAAGTTGAGAGAAGGGAGGTTTGCCAAATTTAGCCAATACTAACAGGATGGCCAGTTAAATTTGAATTTTGCATAAACTACAAACAGCATTTTAATATAACTGTGTTCCTAAGAGCAAGCAGGGACTACACATAATTTTATTTTTTTAGTGTAAGTACATCCTAAACACTGGTGGGACATATTTATGCTTAAAAATTATTTGTTGTTTACCTGAAATTCAAACTTAACTGGCATCTTGTACTTAATCTGTCAACTGAAGAAAGGGAGGGAAGAGAAAATAGCATTATCTCATTGCATTATGGAAATAATGATCCCATAAATACAAGTGGTGTAAGTTGGGGTAAAGACACAAGAAGCCCTTGTAACAATTCTAACTGGATGTTATAAATTTACATTTATTAAACCTGTCTGGAATATCATCACCCAGGAAGGATAATATCCCAGATCAGCCCAATACAGACAGAATCACTACATTAAAGACTACCTCTTAGAAACTAAGATTGGGCTAGAAGGAACATTTCTTGACCTGCCTTCTAGCTGATTTATAGCTAGTTTCCAGCAGACACTTAATGTCATGCAAGAAAATCCATATGCCCATCAGGTAACATTAAGTCTGACCACAGCTTATTTCATTAAGAGTAAAGAAAGGAAAACAAAACAGGGGAAAATGTATTTTGGAACATGGGAAAGTGACTACTATCCCAAGAACTTAAGAAATTATTTTTTATACTGCTTGACATAATCAATAGTAGCAAAGGAATATGAAGTCCATGAAACGAGAGCCAGAAGTTAAGAGGCTGCACTAAGAAGCTAGGTATGTCAGATAACGAAACTTGGGGATTTTAGAATTAAATACAATAGGAGTAGCTGAATTTTTATTGGAGTCACTGAAGGAATTAAATATGTATAATGTTGAATCAGAATTTAAATATGCGATGTTGTCTCAGAACTTATTAGTAAAATCAAAGAATGAGAAATAAAAAAATGAAGAGATGACATTTGAAAGGATCAAGTTCCAAGAATAAACAAGCAATCTAAATTAATTAAAGAGATAAAAAATGATTGTATCAGATTTGCCTTCTGCAGCTATAAATGCCAGAAGAGAGAGCAGAGAAATATCTATAAAATTTTAGTAAATATTGGTCCACCGAAGTCTACATTTACCTAAATTATCCTTATTGTGTGAAATAAAAAGGACATTCTCACATATGAATGATGCAGAAAACATCACATGTGTACACATCACATTTATTTCTTGAAAATAAATTTCGTGGAGAAATTCAACATGTATATAAGAAAGTAATCAAATTAAGAATTCAAATGTAAACATGTCCTGGAGAAAGTGTCTTGATGCTTTCCATAATTATCCGAAGAATACTGTGATGGTGAAGCAGTGTGGTTCTCAAAAGCATGAGCATTATGGGGGGACATCTGAAACCACCAGTGATTAAGTCTCATTTCAGATTAACTAAATCAGGAAATCAGAGTAGGAGTTGTAGATGTGGACACTGCAAGTTTTAAAAGCTCCATATTTGATTTTCATGTATAGCCAGGGTTGAGACCCATCCTTTTATTTTTTTTAATATTTTATGATTTATTTGAGAACATGCATGTACATGAGTGAGAGACAGAAAGAGAGAGAGAGAGAGAGACAAGTGGGGGGCAGAGGTGGGGGGGGATGGTCAGTAAAGAAGGGTAGAGGGAGATAAAGAAGCAGGCTCCCAGCTGAGCAGCTAGCCTGAGGTGGGGCTCAATCGCATGACCCCAGATCACGACCCGACCCGGAGTCAGACGCTTAACCAACTGAGCCACCCAGGTGCCCAGAGACCCACAGACTGAAGCTCAATCTATGTGGACTAAGTTTATTCACTTTACAGACTGCTACGATCATAGTTGTACCAGCAATAAAAACAACACCCATCCCATATATTTGTCATTAGCATAAAATTACAAAATGTACAAGCCATTCACCAAAGGAGGCTTATACAATTTCTAGCAACAGCACAGTGTTACCATTCTTTTCTGAGAGTGGCAGTGTGTACATGGTATTTGCTTGTCATGTGATCATAAACAAGTGTCTTGTTGTTAAGTTGGTCTTTCTCCCATAACAGATCATGAAATTTGATATAATTCCAACCACATTTCAGTTCTATAGAGAGCCAGCCTCCAAAGGATCTCTGAAATGTGGCCACTCCCATACCTTTTAAAGCAAATCAGTCCTACTGCTCTCTTCACTGAGTCCTTGCCCAGACTCACTTGACCCTAACACAATGCAGCCCTGCTCCCTCCTGCTTCTGCATCTTTGCTCCTTTCCTGGTTCACACACCTGCCATCCCCTCAAAGCCTAACTTATCTTTCATCCTCCCTGCACTTTCCTGATGGGTCCAGCTCTCAGAGACCTTCCCTAACACTCATATCAACTTTGCCCTATTCCCCAATACCTACCTTATAAAATGGAGTTCCCTATATTATTTATTACATTGCATGGATTTGCCCTAGGTAAACTTTAATTTCCTGTGGGTGGTGTAGGAAGAGAGAGTGATGTGGAAAGAATACTTAAAGGTGCACAAAAATGTTCAAGATAAGGTATTGAAATGACAAAGAAATGGGATTCTAAAATGAACATACAATATTGATTCAATTATAGAAAACTATTTAAGGCAAAGACTGGAAAAATAAACTATTGGCTGGCAGTGGTTATCTCTTAGTGGTCAGATTATGAGGCACTTTTATGTTTTCTTCATTCTTTTCTCTATTTCCCATGAGCAATATTTCTTAGTTATATAAGTCACAACACATTTGCTAAAGAAAAAGAACTGTGACACAAAGTAGCATATGCAACAGAATGAAACTTTTCAGAAAACGTGTACTATAAAAATACAAGAGAAAAGTGTAACAAAAATGTTAATATATATACAAAAGAGGATATATGAATGGTAAGTGGATACATGAAAAATTTGCTGTGTCATTATTTACCAAGGAAATGCAAATTAAAGCCACAATGAAGTATGAGAACATGGCTCAATTAAAATGTCTGACAACACCTAAAATGTCTGACAACACCTAATAATGGCCAAATGTGTCTCTATATTTAATGATGGCAGCAACGCTGATAATAGAAGAAAATTGGGAATTATCTATCTAGCCCTATAGTTATTTTTGGAAAATTATTATATCACTTCAAAACAGGGCATTTTACTGCTAGTGGCAGTTATGTCTTAAGAGAATTTTATTTTTATTAATTTTTTTATTTTTTTAACTTATTTTGCTTAAATTCAGTTAGTTAGCATATTGTGTATCATTAGTTGCAGATGTAGAGTTCAGTAATTCATCAGTTGCGTGTAACACCCAGTGCTCATTGCATCATGCACCCTCCTTAATGCCCTGTTTTGAGGGAATTTTAAATGATAGGTTAAAAGCTTACAATATAATATTGAGAAAATATGTCAAATGGCAACAACGGTTAATCTGTGGTGGTGGTAGCAGACAGCTAATCTTTTTTTTTTTTCATGTTTTTCCAAATGTTAGCATATATTACTTATATATAAAAAAAGCATATTTTAATATAATAACTTGTTTCTAGAATACAAGTACAATTACTTCAGCTAAAGAATTCATTATGAATCAGTGACACTTTCTATTGATTTGCGAATAACTTGGAATTCTGAGGCAATAGCTTTTCTTGATATATATTTTGTATTTTTGGTTTAATTATTGATCCGTTTAATATTTTATATTGCAGGGGTACTCAAAATGTGATGTGTATCCCTGGCAGTTCCTGGATTCAAAAGTATTTTCATAATAATACAAAGATATTATTTGTTTTTTTCCATTACATTGACATTTGCACTGATGATACAAAAACAATAGTGGAAAAAACTCCTGGTGCTTTAGTGGGAATCAAGGAAGTGACCCCAAACTGTACCAGTTGTTTCTGTTTTCTTTGCTACCATATACTCACTATAAAAAAGAAAAAGAAGACAAAAATATTTACCTTAGAATGTCCTTGAGGAAGCAGTAAAAATTACTTTGCTAAATATCAGTCCTTGAGTGCATGTGTTTTTAATATTGTCTGCAACACAAAAGGAAATAAACCTAAAGCATACCAAGTATGATGACTGCCTTAAGGACAAGCACTTGTGCTATTGATTGAATTCTAAGCTGAATTGTCACTCTTGTCATGGGACACCATTTTTACTTGAAAGGGCGACTGACAAAGGGCTATGATTATACAGAGCTGTATATTCGACGGACATTCCCTTGAAAATGATCAAAGTGAACCTGTTACTTCAAGGAAAACAAATGGCAGTATTTTAGTCAGTGATAAAATCTGAGCTTTCCAGCGGAAGAGTTTTGGGAAACTGGTATCCATCACTATAAGCTTAACAGCTTCCCAATACTTAAAGACTTTCCTGATATAATCAATTTAATATCACTGAATGAGATTTTTCTATGTTATATGATGAAATGGGTCAACATGTAGAAAAGCAACATAACTCACTGAACCAACACTTTCCAAATGACCAGTACATCATACTACAAAGTTATGCATGGGCAAAAGATCCATTCAAAGTGCAACAAAGACCAATGGTCTTTGATCTAATGAAGTAGAAAGAGTTTACTGACAGTTTCAGATTCCATACGGCAATTAACTTTTAAAAAGCTATTATTGAAATACTCCCCTTTTCAGCCACATGTGAATATAAGGTGGATTTTCTTTAGATGGTTCAACAAAAATAACGTATCACAACAGATTAAGTGCTAAAGCAGGTACGATAACTCAATTAAGTTATTCACATAAATCCCTGATTGGGTTTACAAAGCTGTGAGTTTATAAGCCCCTCAGGTGTCGTTCAGATGAGTGAGAATTACTAACAATTTTCTGGTACCTATATTCAACAAGAGAAACTGCCTTTTCTAACAAAATTATCTTAATGAGGCATTTTCTCTGTTGTCTTACCTATCAGAGAGAAATAAATCATTTGTAAAAATTTATTTTTTGGAAATCATCCTTTCATTGTTGACCTCCACACCCAAGAGACATTATTTCAGTGTATCAGTCAGGATTGTGTTTAGCAGTATAAAACCAAAATTACAATGAAAGACGTTAATGTTTCTTACGTAAAAAGAAGTTCAAATAGGTCTTCCAAGGCTGGGACAGTGGTTCCACAATGTGGTCAATATTCTGGGCTTGCTACAGCTTTCTGCTTTGCCAACCTTAGTATGAGATTTTAATCTCCATGTTTGCAGGATGGCCACTCTACCATCCTTGCTCCAGGCAGGGAGGGGAAGGCAAGGACACAGAAAGCGCTAGCCTCAATGAGTTTTGCATCTCATTGGCCAGAGCCAGGTTGCATGACCCCTCAAAGCCAAAAGAAAGGCTGGGAAATTGAGTTTTAAGTCTTACTGTCCTGTGGTAGTGACAGGCAGGGGAGAAATGGATTTGAAAAACACATTGGATCAGCCAGTCCAAGTGTCTGGCTTTTGAATAATAATGGCTCTTTCTCAGGGGAAGAAAAATTAGAAACTGACAACCCTCAGGAAAAATCGAGGTAGGCATATACTTCCTCCTGGGCGAAGTAAATAACAGTGGCCATTGACAGGGTGGCCAAAGGTTATGATATTAACTACAAAGCATACTATGTTGAAAAGTAGACAGGGAATGCAGAACTTGTATTCTTAAAAACAAGAGGGTGGGGGGAGAAAAGGAGCCAGCTTGTAATTTTCCTTGCAGAAAAAAAAAATCATGTTAAGATCAATAACCCAGTTACTAATAGCAAATTTAGTATCTGCCAACCTTCTTCATTATGTGGTCCACTACTGTAAGGAAAATAAAAGAAAGGAACACCGAATGATGTTTGTGAGCCTGTCCAAATAGGAACAGTCATCTGAAGATGATACCACAGATTCATAATCAGGAAGGCTTCATTCCTCCCACACTCCTATTTACTGAGCACAACTCTGTGGCTGGCTCCTTACAGTTGGAATAAAGTAAGAGTAAGCTATCATCTCAGAGAACTCAACATTCCAGTGAAATTTTCTCTGAAGTTTTGCCCATTACTTCACCTACAGGAGTTTGATGAGCCAATTGATATGAAACCCTATAGAAAATAGTTCTGACATCAAGATTTCTGCCTGTATTTTATATACTTTTCTAGCTATAAAATACACTCTGCCCTACAGTTAAGGCACTGAGTACATAATAAATGACTTAGTGATTCTTATTGGATAAGAGCTTGGAAATCATTTTCTTTAAGCCAAATTATTACAAATTATGTCAAGTAGGAGGTAGAGAGGAAAGCAATATAACTTTGCTTAGAACAGATTAATTATTATTCCTGCACCAGGAAGGAGATCGAGGAGCAAACATTAGACTGGAAGTTTTCTTTTGCTGAATTGACTAAAGTGTATTTTTTTAATGTTAGCTGATTCCTAATTTATCTAGTCATTTCTTTATTGTTGTTTCCAATGTTTGTGTGCTCTATCATAGTATATCCTCTAGTATTCCTATTCATTTTATTTTTTGTTGAAGTACAATTGACACACAATGCTTGCCTTAGTTTCATGTGTTCACTCTAGTTGTTTGACAAGGGTATACATTATACTATGTTTGCCACAAGTGTGGGTACCATCTGAGAAGTGACAAAATTTTATCTTCTTTCTAGGAGGAAAGAAGAAATTGGATACTTTCTTCAGTTTTCCAAAATTTCAGTGGTAGAAAGTAATTATATATATATTATATTATAATCTTATATATATATATATATATATATATATATATATATATAATGCTTTATCATCTGACATATTTTTCTAAGTCTGGCTTTTAAATTTTTTAAGCCAAAATTTATTTGAAGTGGTTGTTAAGTGTCTTGATGAGTTTTTCTGGCTTGGAGTCTACTGTTAGTCCCAAATAAAACCAAATACCTACTCAGATCTTTTTAATAGTTTACCAAGATTAAATACTCTCAAACTGTAACATTTTTGTGGTTTTGACATTCTAAATTCTGCTTTCAACCCTAGAAGGTCTTTAATCTGGGGAAGAAGGGAGAAAGAAGTTTCTGGCTGTATGTGACCATTAGGGGAAGTCAGAATAGATATATTTTAGCCATGTTCTTTTTAAATATCCAGCTTTCCCAACCCAAGTAGTCAATTCTGGTCCCGTATAACTTTGGGCCAAATGGGTTAGCATTCAATACTTTAAATAATTTATAGTAGTGGAATATAGCTGCACATCTGAATCCTTTATTATGAAAATTTTGTTTTTGTTTTTGGAAAAAACACAGATCAATTAAATATTTTATTGGAGAACCTTTATGGATATCAATTATTTTCATTTTATGTTTCTGTGATAGGATTTCTGGTTCTGGATCCTAGTTCTCTAATGAAACAATTTTCCACCTGAAACTTTCTTTTCTTCATTCTTTACTTGTTAGTTCTATTAAAGTCCATACCTCTATAATAAAGTTTAACCTTTAATTTAAAAAAAATCACTTTGCTTGTGTGTAAAAGCCAAAGCATTGTAGTATAGATATCAAATTTAAGTAGAGTTTTTAGATATAAAATTTAAGTAACAGTTTTTAAATACAGTAGTCTCCCTCTATATGCTGGAGATATGTTCCAAGACCCCCACTTGATGCCTGAACTATGGATAGTGCTGAATCCTATATATACTGTTTTTTCTTATACATCCATATTTATGACAAAATTGGATCTGTAAATTAGTTAGGGTGAGAGAGTAACAACAATAGTTCATGATAAGATAGAACAATTATAACAATTTACTGTAATAAAAGTTATGTGAGTGTGGTCTCCTAAGTACCTGATTATCCTGTACTAACCCTTCTTTTTGTGAGGATGTGGGATGATAAAAATGCCTATATGGTGAGGTACAGTGAGGTGAATGGTGTAGGCATTGTGACTTAACATTAAGCTGAGGTGTGTCATTAGAAGTCATCTGTTTTTAGGGCGCAGTCGACTGTGAGTAACTGAAACCTCAAAGAGTGAAACCAAAGATTAGGAGGTCTATTGTACAAGGCAAAAGAGAAGGAGAGAAAATATAGTCCTGAAATGCAGAAGATCTGACCTTTGTCCCAATTCTGCCATCAATCATTAGTCTCCCTTTTTTTCTCATATAAAAAGTTAGGATATTGAAATAAAGTATCTATAAGGTTTTGTTTATTTCTACAATTCAATAAATCTCCTAAGTATTAGAGAATAGGGTATATTCTATTAATATACCCTTATTTTTCTTTAAATCTTTACAGGGCAGATAGCACACCAATGTTGTCATGACATCGTGGGATACCCTACAGTGTACAAACTTACATATCACATGTTATTAGATTATTATTTATCATCTTTCTAGGCATATCTTCTGGCAGACCTAACTGTAAGGACTAGAACAAATTGTTTCATAAGAAATGCTTCCTTTGAACAAAGAGGAAGATTTGTACTTCTAAAATATTTGTAAAATATATGGCCTATTAAATCTAAAATCTAAGCACACTTAATATTATTAAAAGTGTTCAGCTATTCATGAAATTAAAAGGAAGTTACACCTTGCGGATTAGAAAGAAAAGTATAAATTTTGCAAAAATCAGAACATTAACACCATACTTTTTCATTAGCTTCGTATCAAAATACAAATTTATCCAGGACCTCCTTGAGGCAACATCTGTTCCATATTTACTTTACCATTAAAGGTCCTTTCAGGTTTCTTAAAACCGACTTCTAAAGATCAACTTGATTTCATAGAACTAATTTCCAACACTGTAAAACAAGGTTTCTTTTGTTGAATTTAAAGTCTACAGTACTTAGATTATGGAAGTGTGTTTTTAATGAAAAACTTCATAGGAGGTATTTGAATCATTATTAATTTCAGAATATACCAATAGGGACTCTCTTAGCATTTCCCCCTTCATTGCTACACGAAAGTTATTGTAATGGTTTTATTACTTCTCTAATGCTTTATTATTTTTCTCCTGACTATTTCTGAGTTTCACTCTAACATATTTCTCACCTCCAACCCTCTGAGGTGATTAGACTTCATAATTGCTCTCTGGGGCATCTTTATTTAATCTTTAACAACTCTTGCAAGAAACACACACACACACACACACTCATCCATAAATACAAACACACAGGTGTCATTCCATCACTTCCACAATCCTTTCATTTTGTTAATATTACTCTATTTCTTCCATTTGTTTATTCAGTAAACATTTATCAAGCACCCTATATTGGGCACATAAATATAGTGAAAATAAATATTACATGCTTTTCCTTTAAGCAAAGTGCAGTCTAGTGGCTAAGACAGATGTATAACTAAGTATTACAACGAATCAGGATTAGGTGCTAGAAGTGAGGTTACGTGCAGAGTGCAGATGTAAACCAGCACTGAAAGGATAGCTAGGAAAACACTTTTTTAATAGAAAATAAGAGTGAAGGCAGGAAGCTTTTGCTACCACATATAGAGCTGGGACCAAGGATTTTCTTTGGGAAAATCCTCAAGGGAAGTCAGTTTATTCTCCTACAGTGTGTGCACCCATACACAGGTGATTATTAGAGCCTTCTAGCTGTACAACACAACTCATTCATTCTCATTCCTCAGATTCAAACCATTTATTCACATTCCTCAGAGAGAAAAATAAAAAAAACTCCCTTAACTTTGGGAGTCTTGCTATCTGGTTACCACCTTCCAGAGTCCTCCTTGCTGCTGTTCACCAGTACCCTTGTCACACTTCCACATTTATCAGGGACCTTAGCACTCTGGCCACTTTCTTTCTTGCCTCCATTTTCCCAACCAATTTCAAGGTCAATGTAGACAAACTCTGCATGGTTCCCCCAACTCTTCAATTCCAGGGAGGAGTACTGCGGAGCCCTCCCAGCTGAACTGGCCAGCTCTGTCCTGTTTCTTGTTCTGGATTCTTAAACTCTTGGCAATTCCTTCCTTAGCTTCAGATTTCTCGGTCCCTTATTTTCACCCCTCTAGTAATTTGACTACATCAAGACCACCGACACTTGACTCTCCACTTTCTTTCTATCCTTCCAGCCTTTCTTCTTTTCTTGACTTGTGTCTGCCTAAACCCCAAAGACTTCTTAATTCTTCCCTTGAGCCCATGTGTGCCTCTCGCAGCACCTGCTGAGGAAAACCCAAAGCTAAGCTTTCTCTTTCTCGGCCTCACAGAAATCACTTTAAACTTCTACCAGCCAGTTTTCTCAATGCCCTGACTTGCTATTTCATTTATTAGTTTCAACAAATTGCTGAAATTCAAATTCATAAGTAAACAGTGACCATCAGACCAGCACTGCTTTGACTTCTTGGTGTCCTTCGGCCAACATCTTCATGTATCATTAGCTGTCCCCTTCCATTTCTGTTGGAAGAGACATACCCACCTCTGGCCAAAGCTGTTCCCTCTGCCGTCAGCTGGGTCTCATTTCTGCCTATATCCTCAGGCACCTTCATCAATCACCTTCTCTCTTCCGGTAGCCTCTCATTTTTAGTATATTAACATAGTCAAGTTTCTCTCAGGTAAAGAACCAAACCCCTTTCTGATTATGGTTCCTGCTCTATCCTATTTCTCCCCCTTCTCCCTCCACACCTAAGTGTCCACCAAAAAAGAGTGACATGCATTCTTAACTTCCACTTCCTCACCTCTCCTTTATCAGTTTTTATTTTAAAATATTTTATATGTATAAAATGACATGTGAAAAAAAATAAATAAAAAAATAAAATGATATGTATGTATAAGATATGAAGGGTAATTAAAATGTATCCACAGCTCAGCTTAGGAAATACAAGATTACTGATGCCTTTAAAATTAGCTTGCATTTCCCTTCTCAATCCATCCCATACCACTAGAATCATAAATTTTTGCTGTTTCTCATTTGTTTCTCTATGATTTACATATATCTCCATAATGTATGATTGATTTTATATGTTTGGATTTTATATAAAATCTACAATACTTCCTGTTAGTATTTCTCTATGAGTTGCCTTGTTTGCTGTTTATTTTTCCACATTAGTTTTGTGCACTTTATCTATTTTGATAAACAGAGCAGCTGTGGTTCATAATGTTTTATATCATGGGAATTTACTGTAAAGAGATGTTATTTCCAGTTGTAGCTATTATTACATTGAACCACATGAAATTATAGTTTTTGTAGTTTAAAAATTTTGATTTTCAGTATTTGTTGTGGTTTATCCTATACAAAGAGTTCTGCTGCAAACATTCTTGTACATGTCTTCCTAGGCCATGCGTGAGAGTTTTTCTAGGCCAGGGTAAATGTGGAATTCATATCTCCAGCTGCAGAAGCATCTTTATATTTACTACATAATGTCAAATTATTTTTCAGATTTATTTTCCAGTTAGTATCAGTACCATCAGTGCCTAAATGGCCCTATTGTTTCACATTCTTAACATCACATGGTATAACAGGAAAATATTGCAAATCTATTAGGTATAAAATTATAGTTCGTTGTTGTAAAAAAGTTTTTATGAAGACTTAAAAAATATTCTATTTACTTATTTTAGAGAGAGAGAGCATGCATGGGACAGAGAGGGGTAGAGGGAAAAGCAGGTTCCCAACTCCGGGCTGGATCCAGGACCTGAGGTTCATGACTGAGCCAAAGGTGGGTACTTAACCAACTGAAACACCCAGGTGCCCCTAGACTTTACTTTTTGACAGCAGTTTTAGGTTCATAACGAACTGAGAGGAGGTATAGAGATTTTCCATATACTCCATATCTCCACACTTGGATACCCTCCCCCATTATTAACACTGTCCCTCAGAGTGGTACATTTGTTGTAAGTAGTGAACCTACATTGACACACCATAGTCACTCAAAGTCTATAGTTTATATTTTGTTTCGCTCTTAGTGTTGTATATGCTGTGGGTCCTGGCATATGCATAATGACATGTATCCATCATTATGAAACACATGCAAAGTGTTTTCACTGTCCTGAAAACCCCACTGTTCTCTACCTATTTGTCCCTTCTTTTTCCAGCCCCTGGCAGGTGCCAATCTTTTTACTGTCTCCATAGTTTTGCCTTTTCCAGAAGGTCATATAGTTGGGATCCTACACCTTTTCAGATTGGCGTTTTTCATTTAGTAATATGCAGTTAAGGTTCCTCCATTTTTTTTGGCTCAATAGATCATTTCTTTTTAGTGTTAATATTCTACTGTCTGGATGTACCTCAGTTTGTCCATTTACCCACTGAAGGACACTTTGGTTGCTTTCAATTTTGGGCAATTATGAATAAAGCTGCTATAAACACCTGCCTGCAGGTTTTTGTTTGGAAATAAGCTTTCAGCTTATTTGGATAAATACCAAGGAGTGTGATTGCTGGGACGTACAGTAGAAATATGTTTAGTTTTGTAGGAAACTGCCAAAATACCTTCCAGAGTGGCTGTACTATTTTGCACTACAATGAGCAATGAATGACAATTTCTCCACATTCTTGCCAGCATTCGGGTTTTCAGTGTTCCAGACTTTGGCCATCCTCAGAGGTGTGTGGTGGTGGTATCTCATTGTTTTCCTCTGCATTTCCCTGATGGCATATGACGTGAAGCATCTTTTTATATGCTTATTTGATCTCTGTATATCTTCTTTGGTGAGAAGTCTATTAAAACCTTTGGCCAGGGCACCTGGCTGGCTCAGTGATTGAGCGACTCCCTTTGGCTCAGGTCGTGATCCCGGGGTCCTGGGATTCAGTCTTCCATTAGGCTTCCTGCAGGGAGCCTGCTTCTCCCTCTGCCTGTGTCTCTGCCTCTTTCTCTGTATCTCTTATGAATAAATAAATAAAATCTTTAAAAAAACCACCTTTGGCCCATTTTAAGTGGGGTTGTTTATTTTCTTATTATGATTAGGTCTCAGAGTTTTCGTGTCTTATGTCTCTGGACGGTAAAATTCACAATGTGTCTGTTTTTTTTCTCCCACACTTAAGTGATACAGGATGACTACAGAAGACTGGACTTGGAATTTACCATCCCTGCCCCCCCAGCCCCAGGTCCCTTGGGTTCTGATACAATCTCAGCAGGTTAGGCTTTGGTTAACTAATTGCTCCTGAGGTTAGGCTTTGTTAAGAAGCACACAGATGAACTGGTTTATTTTTAAATGGTTCCTTTTCTCCTCCCTGCTGCCAGAGCACGATTTTTCTCTGATATTTATTGTAGGAACCAGGTCGAGCATTGAGAAGTAAGTGTTATAGTATTTTGGCCCTCCCCATGACTGGGTTTCTTGGAGTTTTTAACTCAGAGTTGTCTACCCTAAATCTCTAGCAACTCATCAGTTATAGCTCAGGCTTTACTACCCTGTCCCTGGTTCCCATGGTGGTTTCCAATAGTGAATCTCTACTATCATAAGTAGCTACACCTTTTATTTTCCTACTTCTTCCATCTTGGGTGCAATAGTCTCCCTCGTTCTCTTTTACTGATCCGAGAAAGACTGTTGATTTTCCATTCTTATCAGTTTTTTATCTGTTATTAGGATTGAGTGGCATTGTTCAAGCTTTTTATGGGCAGAATTGGCTTTACTTGTTCTGGTTTTTTGTTTTCCTGATCTGTAATGAGGTTGCATACTTTTCACATTTGAATTGGCTGTGTATTAATAGTCCCATTTTTCTACTTAAAAATTGTTTAGTAAGGATTATCTATAAGCTTTGGATGCTAAATTGTTTTCAGTGATGTAGATTACAAAATATCTTTCCAGTTGTGGCATATATTTTCCTCAATTTTTAGGGTGTCTTTTGATGAACACCATAGCGTTCTTGATGTTAATGGAGTCCAACTGACCAATCGTTTTCTGTAGCTTTTGTTGTTATTGTTTTGATATGAAGTAGGAATCCACTTTTAGAAGACATAGATACCAATTTTCAGGGCACTACCTATTGAGTAGTTCATCTTTTCTGACACATCTCAATGTTGAATCTGTTCTGTATCAAGTTTTCTTACAAGCTTTGGTTTAATACAGGGGCTGTTCTTCACTTCTACTGGTCTATTTGTCTATTTCTGCACCAAAGAAGACATGATATACATTAGGGTAAGTCTCTACACTTCATTTGTATGACTCTAACCCTTCTACCTAAATTTCAAATCAGTCTTTTAAATTTCAAGGAAAATCCAGTTTAGAATTTGAAAGAAATTTCATGGACACTATATTAATTTCGGGATAACTAACATATTTAAAATACTCGGTCTTTTTATTTATATGTATATTTCTCAACTTAGGTATTTCAAAATACATTTTTAAAAATATAGATTTCTCCATAAAAGGATTGATCATCTTTTGTTAATTTCTAATTACCTATGTTTGATTCTACAAATTGTGTTTTCTGTTTAACTTTTGTGTATTGATTTTAAGTAGTCACTGAACTAAGTAAGCTCTTATTAATTTCGATGATTTGTAGCTTTCTTTTGAGAAGGTAATCATGTCTTGTGCAAATGACATTTTTTCTATTCTTTTCTATTCTTACATATTTTATTTCATTTTCTTATTTTCATGTGATTTTTGGCTCCTTATTTCAATGTTGAGAATGGTAAAAGTGGGCATCTTTCTTTTATTCCTCTCTTGAAAGAGAATGATTTTACCATTTTACCAATGAGTATGTTTCCTATGAAAAGTTTGTAGATACTCTTTGTCTTGAGTTTCTTTAAACTTCAAGTTTGCTGAGAATTTCTAATATGAATGAATATTGTGTCTATCTTATTTGCAAATAAGTAAGTTGATTTTATGAGTTTTTACTGTTTCATTGTTCATTTATATTAATAATGTAAAAATGTTAACTAGACTCTTTTTTTGATAAAGCCAACTTAGTAAGTTGTATTTGTGTTTTATTTATTTTCTAAAGATTTTATTTGTTTATTCATGAGAGACACAATGAGAGAGAGGAACAGACACAGGCAGAGAGAGAAGCAGGCTCCATGCAGGGAGTCCGACATGGGACTCGATCCCAGGTCTCCAGGACCACGCCCTGGGCTGAAAGCGGCGCTAAACCGCTGAGCCACCCGGGCTGCCTGTATTTGTGTTTTAATATATTGCTGGATTTAGTTTCCCAATATTTTAAAGGATTTTTGTATCTATATTTATAATAGAGACTGAACCTATAATTTTTCTTTTCAAACTTTCCTTATTGGGTTTTGGAATCAAGATTATAATAATCTCATAAAACAAGTAAAAAGGTGTGTCATTTTTTTATTTTCTGGAAGAGTTTATTTGATACTGGAATTATTTGCTCCTTGCCTAACTAGTAGAATTTGTTGCCACATTGTGGACATGGGCTTTTTTTTGTGAAAAGACAACAATTTTAATTTTTTTCAATGCTTATAAAATTCCACAGGTCTTCTAGTTCGTTCATAAATCCATTTATGTAAGAGATAATTTTCTAGAAATGGACCAATTTCATATAAGTAATCAAATTTAGTATTGTCTACATTTTATGATCATTCTAGCTTTTATTTCTTCTGAAGCTTTGCTAATATTGTTTGTATCCCCCTTTTTTCTTGATCAATTTTGTCTGAGATATCTGTATATGTTTTTACAATATCAGATTTGTTTTTGTTGCTCTCTTTATTATATCTTTATTTTCTACTTAATTTCTGGTTCTATCTTTATCACTTCCTACTTTCTGGGTTTATTTTGTCAATATTCTTCTAAATTGAGATGGCTGCTTAATTTTCTAATATAAAAGCCTTATTACATAAGGCTATAAATTTCTCTCTATAAAGTATTTTATCTGTATCCTACATGTTTTGATAGAATTTTTCATGATTATAAAATCTTCTAATATTTATCTGATTTTTTTTGTTATTTGGAAGTGTTTCTAAAATATTTTTATAATCTTTTTATCAATGGCTTCAAGCTTAATTTTATTATAGTTATAGAATGTTATTTATAGTAAATGTTTCATATTTGTTAAAATTAGTTTTAAAGCTATTTCATAGTTTCTTTCCATAGGCAAGTGTCATGAGTGCTTGAAAATAATGTATTGTCTCTAATTGTTTTGTATTTTATTCTACATAATACAATTAGTTCAAGCCTGTTTGTATTCCCAGAGTCTTTTACAACTTACTGATTTTTTACAGGAGGGGGATGCTATTTGATCTATCAATTGCTAAGTAATATGCCTCAAAATCACCCACTATAATTTATCAATCCCTCTCTGCTAATTTTTATTGTAAGCGTTATGAATTGTGAAATCTGGTGCATGGGATTTCTTTATCATTAGGTAATGACCCTCTGAGAGTTTTTATCCTAAGATCTATTTTATCTGCTATTAATATAGGCATATTAACTTTTATTTACTCTTTCACTGGAAAATGTATATTTTAGATGTATTTCCACTCTCTTATGGTTTCTATTTATGTTTGACACAGTTTAAAATTAATCTGTGCCTTTCTGTACTTCATACAAGGACATTAGCATGTTTTAACTCTGATCATGCTCTTTCTGACTTACTTGCTATTTTAGTTCTGTCTTGGTTATTTTTTCCCCAAACTCTCCTGATGAAAACACCCAGACCTGTGTCATGCCCTTTCATAATTCTCTCCCCTTGAGTATAGGTAGAGCTTGACTTGCTTCTAACCAATAGAATATTGCAAGAGTAGTGGGATGTCACTCCCTTGATTAGATTACATTATATGGCAAAGGTTATGGATAACATATCAGTTATTGTGTTACACAGACTGAAGGGATTTTCTTTAATAACTTGAAGAACTTAATTGCCACATTGTGAGAGGGCCTATGAAATGGGATGGCCTCCAGGTAACAACCAGTAAAAGGTCTCAGTCCTTAGTTGTAGAGCGTCAAGAAAAATAATTCTGCTAATAATGTGAAGGAACTTGAAGTGGATCTTTTCTTAGTGGCTCCTCCATATGAGAACATAGCCTATTTGTGCCTTGATTGAACCCTGTGAGATAACCCAACCAAACTATGCCCACCCTCATGGTCCTTAGAAACTCAGGGATGAGACTTGTTTGTTGTTTTAAGCCAGTAAATTTGTGGTACTTTGTTACACAGCAACAGAAAACTATTATGCTCTAAATTTACACTTTGTTATTGTTTTACAACATTAATATTTGTTTAATTTCACTCACATTTATCACTTTATTTGTTAATATTCTCTTGAACTCAGTTTTTCTAAAATTTTTTCTTACTCTTGAAATATGTAGTATGTATTTCAGAATCTCTTAATTTTGTTTTCTTGAAATGATGTTATAATGTACAATTCTAGGTACATAGCTATATATTTTTTTTAATTTTTGACATGGTATCACAGTTTCTGGTCTCCATTGATTAGAATTCAGTTATCATTCCAGTTGTTTTTTGGGGGTAATGTGTTTTTCTCTCTGGATTTTTTATTTTTTAAAAAGACTTTATTTATTCATGAGAGACATACAGAGAGAGGCAGAGAGATAGGCAGATGGAGAAACAGGCTCCCTGTGGGGAGCCTGATGTGGAACTCAGTCCCAGTACCCTGGGCTCACAACCTGAGCCAAAGGCAGATGTCCAACCACTGAGCCACTCAGGCATCCCTTTCTCTGGATTTTTAAAAAATATCTTTTCATTTACATTCTATAGTTTGTTAAGACTGAGATGATTTTGTTTCAAATTATCTTTTCTGTTTCTTTACTTTTTCTTTTTAGAATTCTGATTTGACTTATGTTACATCTTAACATTTTATCCTTCAACTGTTTTTATGTTGCTTCTCTGCCCTCTCTTGGGGCCAGGTGCTTCAGATCCATATTCCAGCTTACTTATTCTCTCCTCTGTCATGTCTGAGGCTAAAGCCCACCTACTGAATTCTTATTTTAACTATTGTATTTTCATTTATATATGTACAAGTTATTTTCTATTTTTATTTCAACTGCCCAGTTATCTTTATAATCACTTCTTCCTTATTTATATATATTTGTATATATCTATATCTATATGTTTACTTTAAGCACACTGATCTTCTGAATGTACAGTTGGAATATCTGAAATATCTGAACTGTTGCTATATTTGATGTTTGTTTTTGATGACATTTACTCCTTCATTGTTTCCTTTTTTGTTTTGTACATTTAAATTCTGAGATGATGTAAGGGCTTTGTATGAGGAAATTCTTTGAGGCTTGATTTGAAGGTTGATTCATCTAGAGAAAATTATTTGCTCCTGACGGGCACTTGGGGAAGCTTCAAGCCTGGGACTGCTGAGTCTTTCAGACTGTGCAGGCAGCGAGATGTGGAACCCTGACCTGTATGAGGATTAGCTCTGGCTTATGAATTCTCAAAAGACATTTTGTTTATTTCTTTATTCGAGGCATATTTTATTTTGTTTGCTTTTTCTTTTTTTCTAAATCACACTTTTACTGGAGATTCAGTTCTTTATAGGTCTTACAACTGGAATCCAACTCTCCCACCAGTGCAGACCTGAGTTTGTCAAGGTCAAAACCAAAGCTCTAAGTTACTGGCACTAACAGATGATTTCATTGCTTACAACTCTTTGAGTTGGTTTTTCCCACAACTTTTGGCCTCTGATGACTGCTAGTTTCTCATACTCCCTCCAACTCAAACATTTAGGAGCTTTGCAGCAGGATCGTTTTTCAGGATATTTACTCTGCCAATATTGTTGGAAAAGGAAGTCTCTGTCTACTCTTCACCTTCCTGTAACCAGGGTTTGCCCTTAGCATTTTGTAGAATCTACCCTTGCTCGGGTCACCAGTGACATCATAATTCCTAAATAAAGTAAATTCCCATCAGGTTTTTTCTCACCTTGTAGCCTTTGAAACTGTTGTCCACTTTCTCCATTAATCATTTTTCTTCCTTATATTATCAGAAGCTCCTTCTTATTACATAGGCATATACACACAGACATGCAGATGCACACACACACACTAACTCAGCATTTGCCATTATCAACCCATAGGATTTTCTTTTCCATACTGCTCGCTATCCTAATAAAGTCTACCAAGAAATATTACCAAAGCAGGGAAAATTTCCCAATCCTTTTTCTGTCCAGTGGGTATTGGACATATATCTCAACATCTCTATTTCTTATTATTTTTTAAAGAACCATGTGTCTCTCAAGACCGCTCTGTTATTATTCTAAAAATGCACCAGCCCATCTTAGAATTTGCCTCTTGCTTAAAATCCTATTACTTGCTGATTTTATTGTACTTCTGCTTCACAGTTGATTGATTTGCTTCAAATTACTTGTGGATAAATGGCTATCTGCCATTTTTATGGCAACTTTCCAATTCTATAGAAGCTATAAATGTCAACTTGAATAAAACTGCTATTGGAATAACTAGGCTAGAAGGTTCTAGAGTTATAAATGACTTCACCACTAGAAGACCAAGTTGAGGTCTACTTTTTAGCCACATCACTGAGACAAGATGCAGGCTCATCAGTGACTATAGAGCAATAACTAGTAAAGAGGATAGCTTTGTGTCAATCTGAACATCCCTATGAGACTTGCCCCTCCACATTTTGTGGTAAAATTTCCTTTTAATTGGAATTTTATAGACAATTAAAAAAAGAAGAATTTTATAGATAATGTTTAAATGATACTTGTTTGGAAATGTTACCTTTATTTCCACAAACACAGAGAAAGAATGTCAGTGAACATCAGAATAAATACTAGGATCTGTACTTACTGCCTTAGCCTTTGGCAAGAACCTGGTATGAAGCCTGTGCTGAGGAAAGCCCCCTCTGCACCAGAAGCAGATATACTGTTTCCCCTTCCTCTCCAACTCCTTGCATCCAGGCTCCTTCACTGGTTCCTGTCCTCTAAATATTACTCTTCTCCAGTAGGTGTTCAGTCATGATCTCTCTTCATACCATCTGATCACCTTATGAGGAGATCTTGACATTAATTACCAGATTTGCCCTGGTGGACTCCTACAGGTATATTATTAACTTCGATACTCATCTGAGTTTAAGGTTCAATTTCAAATTGTTCTAAGTTATGTCCTTTAAAAAGCACCTAATATTCAACATGACTGAAAGTGAACTCTCTCCCTACCTGTTAGCTGTCCATTCTCTTTACACCAGCACTTAGTAAAATCTCTCACTAGCTAACTTCTTTCAGACTGCTCCATAACATTAAGGAAAGCCTAAAAATGGCCAAGACTTAACTAATCCTGCATCATCATTAGTTGTAATTTCCCACACAACTTCAATATTTTCTGACATGAGAGATGTTTCCTTCACATCTGAGTAAAGAAGTTAAAAATGTTTGTATTTTCTAAATTCCTCTTTACCCTGAGGTTTTACTCTCAATTCTGAGTTTAGAGCAAAGCTTCTCACAATGGAATATTGCTAAATGCCTTATTATAAAGAAACATTAATGTATATATAAAAAGAAATTATCTCACTAGAATTTCTACATTTGAGAAAAAAGATCTAATGATAAAGATGAAAGCCATTATTAAATCTATAACTAATGTAGACAGAGGCAGCAAGAAATAGGACCCCAAACTATGGGCTTCCCAGAACCTAGAAACCGACATCTCTCTTACTTCCTATTTGAGTTAAAAGAAAGCAAAGGGATGTCAGTCTTTAGGTTGTCCTGGTCAAAAGATAAATATGAGTTGTTATTTTTAAATCAATAAAGAAATTTCCATCACTATTTTGGCAATTCCCCCAACCAACCACTTCCTCTCCTAAGTCCAATCAACAGTTCTCCTATCTTCTGAGAAAAATAGGTAAAGGATGTTTCCAGGAGCCTCTGTTACTGAGGTTGCCCACATTCAGCACGGGAAATAACTGAACCACTGAAAAATCTATTCCTGAGAGACAGAAGTAGAAAATATTTACACAGATAAGAAAAGAGAAGTTGAGGTATCATGGGGGTGAAGAAACTCCAGAAACTTCCTCATGGTAAAATGAAATAAAATACAAATGTGTGCCACTGTAATGGCAAAAGCCAAGACCAGCCTTTTTATAGCCGCCTCAGAGAATATCTTCATTGCCAAGTGTTCAGATATTTTCATCTTCAGCACCTGGGGCAACAGGAAGGGTGTATGCAGCCCTTTTAGCAGCACCCTTTGGAAGGAAGCTGGATGTGCGTTTGAGGACAGCTTATCATTTCCCTTTTTTGCAGATAGGCAGGATTCAGTGACCTTCCATGTAGCTTTTTAAAATTCCATATGAGAACAAAATAACAAAATGATGACACTTCTTTCATATCTATGTTTTGTTTAAGGTCTGCCTTGGGAGAAAATGACCCAAGAAGTAAATAGTAATAAATGTGCTTCAAGGCAAAAAAAAAAAAAAAAAAAAAAAAGTCATTGTAGTCTATTTATCCTACCTAATGAGATGGATTTTAACTTTGGCATTCAGGGTACTAGGTCTTATTTCTATGTCTAGTGTTGGATTGTGTAGATGTTGAACAATAGGTATATATATATATATATATATATATATATATATATATATGAGAGGTATATATATATAGGTATATATATATATGAGAGAGAGAGAGACATTTTTCAAGATGCTTCCATAAATTAACCAGCTTTTCAGTTGCAGTCTGTAGATGTTGGACTGGGTGTCCCTTTGATTGCTATGGGATACTGAGATGGGCTGTAAGGAAGAAGCAAAAAGTTCTGATCTACTACAAGAATTACAGTCTCAAGAATAATTTAAAATACTTGGAAATCATATCAACTTTTTAGGCCATGCCGGTACAGAGTGAAATAATTCTTTTGAACATATTAATTTGTCACTTTAGTTGTTAGTATACTGATATTACTTGTTAGATGATTATAAGATATATGAAGTTGTGCTTCATGTCATGTGTGAGATAGTTTGATTAATCCCTCTAAGACCTCTGAGGTCAGTTCTATTTTTTTCTCCATTTAAAGGTTGAAGACACTGAGATATTTAACGATTTGCCCAGTCATTCAGCAAATAAGTGGTTAAGCCATGATTTAAATAGAAGTTGCCTGACCCCTAAACCTGAGATTTTAAGCTCTGCCTCAAAGGATCTGTTTGATTTACATGTATTAAACTTAAAATGGAACCATAGAGACAATTTTGTATTTAGAATTTAAAAACCTATACTTATTATAAAAGTACAGTAATGGGCAGTATATCCTAAAGCCTTGTCTTTTAATTGACTGGACTAATTTTCCTCTGGGAAAGTTATATTTACTGTCATTTGGTGGGGGGTGGGGAATATTACTTTGATTCTGTCACTAGAGCTTCCTCCTAAAGACATGTGTCCAGAAAGGGATTTGAAGTTGAAAAATGTTTACTTTTTCCCTAAGGCTATTCCATACACTCTTCTAATTAAATGGGAAGGTTTTATGTTGTGATATTCACTTACTTCCTTCTCTTCTCAACTAAAAAGGATTTTGGAGACAACCAAACAGGATCTGACACCAGAATAGGCTCCTTGTCATTCAACATCTTTGAAAATGATGTGTCATGAAATGTGATCATTACCCTCAAGATAAAATGACATGGGCCAGAGACACAAGGGAGTTCTATTTCTAGTTTCTTAATCCATACTTTCAAAACTTAGCTTTTGTATATCTCTGTAAGTGGACTTTGAAAACAATATCATGTTCTTTGAGGCGGCTAAGAAATGAATGATTATATGAAAGAAAAAGGGACTTTCCTTTTCCTTAGATAATGAAATAGCAATGACTATCTTTTCATACACTCATATGCCTGCACGCACATGTTCCAGGTTCTATTGACTCTCCATGATATATATCACACATACATATACACAAACACTTGTAAAACATTTAATTTTTTTTGTGTTGAAGTCACTGTTCTTTTTTAACATTCAAAAGTGGTAAGCAGCAGTAAAGATGACTTCCAAATTATAGACTTCTAACATTTCTGGTAGTCAAAGAATGTGGAAATCTGGAAAGCCCCTCAATGGAAGCCACAACATGGCTAAAAACTGTGCTTTGAACAACTGCTTCTCAGAAAATATTCCCACACATGTTATGACAGGGATTACCTAACAACATGTAATGAAAAGAAATAATAATGTTACCTGATTAACCTTAGAAAAACAAAAATGGGGAAATGTTGCCCCAAGGAACAAGCCAAGAGAGAAGACCATAAAATTCACATACATGCAGGGTGAATTCCTTTATGAAAAGTATACTGAGAAGAAATGAATAATTGCACTAAAATTGGCCATACAAGTGCATGACACACAAGTACAAATAATGCATGAAAGCCAGCCTACCCTGATTATGAGAAAATTATAGTTCTTTATAAAGGGAGAAATTCCTGCAAACTACCCCCTAAAATTCTTTTGTCTAGCTTTCCTCTCTTTTAATTACTTTTTGACGTTTTATTTGCCATTTGAAGTGTCCCAACACATAAATATTTTAAAGACATGTGAAGCATTTTAATGTCCTGATTGCAGAAAGTACATGTCACATCTATGCTGACATGTGTACATGCACACTTTTACATCTTCCCGCTTTGACCTTGTCCTCTGCTTCCACCATATACCACTCAATAGCCAGAATAATTACTTAAATAGAAGTTGTATCTTGCCTATTCTGTGCCCTCTTTGCTTTCCACTTATACTCAGCATCAAAGACCAATCCTTCTCTATGACTTTTGAGGTCTGGTGTTATCTGGCTCTGTTTATCTCTAGCTCATGTTGTTTCACCCAACTGTTTCCTGGTGATCTTTTACCACTCTGATTTCCTCGCTGTTTCTCCCATAGGCCGTGCTGGTTACTGCCTTTGAGCCATTTGTCAGCCTGAAATCTCTCTTTATGGATGACTCTTCAGAAAGTTACTTCTTCAGAAAGTCTATCCCTAACCCTTCAACTGAAAGTGAATTACTCACTACTGTTCTTTCCTGATACCTTGTTTTCTTAGTTTATAATAATTAAGTATGTATTTCTGCTAGAAATCAATTGAAAGAAGTCAGGATCAATATCTGCTTTATTTTCTATTGTATATTCAGAACCTGTCACTGCATTTGATAACAGAATATTTGTGTGTACAGTAATGCTACTTACTTTTTTTCCAAATAAAAATTGTTTTGGCTTCTAATTCTCCATTTCACCTCCAATTACCTCTAGATATCTCACAAGAATCTTTGAAGTTACAGTGAATTTTATAATGTAGTGAGGCAACACTAGATGTCTCACCTGCTGGTGTCCCTATAAGACCAAAAAAACATTCATCTTTCGATGGACACTGAGATGAATGGATAAAGAAGATGTGGTTTATGTATACAATGGAATATTACTCAGCCATTAGAAGCGACAAATACCCACCATTTGCTTCAACGTGGATGGAACTGGAGGGTATTATGCTGAGTGAAATAAATCAATCGGAGGACAAACATTATATGTTCTCATTCATTTGGGAATTATAAATAATAGTGAAAGGGAATAGAAGGGAAGGGAGAAGAAATGGGTAGGAAATATCAGAAGGGGAGACAGAACATAAAGACTCCTAACTCGGGGAAACAAACTAGGGGTGGTGGAAGGGGAAGAGGGCGGGGGGTGGGGGTGAATGGGTGACAGGCACTGAGAGGGGCACTTGACGGGATGAGCACTGGGTATTATTCTGTAAATTGGCAAATTGAACACCAATAAAAAATAAATTTATTATTTAAAAAAAAATACCAAAAAAAAAAAAAACCAACCAGTAAGCTAAGGAAACATTACTAGAAATGCAATTTTTCAGAATTCTAACTCTAAATTTTGGTCAGTATCATCATTATGATTTTCTGAGATATGGTTGGCAGGATCAGCCCAAATCTTAAAACTCTCATTTTATTATACCATGATGACCATTTTGTCCATAACTGGCACCTACATTGGCTCTCCAACTCAGTCTGGTAATGCACAAGTAGAAAATGAAATCAGTCCATTTGTTGGTTTGTATTGTGCAGATCAGGATGCAATTTGCCAAATTCCTCACTCTTTGCTAATTATTTTGGTGTCCTATTGATCCTGCCTTTAACTTTAGATACTTGACAAAGTCACTCTTAAAATGTCACGTTTCAAGATGTTCACGGTGATGGCTGCTATTTACTAAGGCCCAGAAAAGAATATCTATTGCTTAAGCTTAATATAGCTCTGAAGAATGGTAGAGAATATTTGCATCACTTCATTGAAAAATGTGAGTTAGATCACTTTACATGTTTCATTTGCCATATTAATTCACAAATAGCATTCCTTGCTCATTGTGAACATTTTTGAGTGAGCCTTTGGAAAACAAAACAAAAAAACCCAACTCTTGATACACTGCAGATCCATTCTTTGAATGGCTTCTCTTTCCTTAACACCATCTTCTAGCTCTTCCTCAGTTTGTAGCTTGTGCTATTGCCAGGTCTCCCACCATTACTAGTTCCTTAGTCATTGATTATTCTCTTGTGGTAAGCCTACTTCTCCAAATAATGGTGCAAGTTAAAACAAAACAAAAAACAAAACAAAAAAACCTAGTAGAACCTTAAGCAGAATCTTTAGGCAGAATCTGGAGCACAGCATAGTTTGTGAAGCTACATTTGTTAACAGAAAATTTTCATCATCTTACTTTAGATGGGTGAGAAGATTCCCAAATGATTGTTTACATTAGTGAGTGTGTATTTCAGTTTCTTAAAGCCAGACACATAGGTTTATTAAATTTGTAGCAGGGCAAACAAAACAAAAGGCAAGATACTGACTGAATGAAGCGTACTACATTTTGGAAAACAAACAGCAACAAAACAATAGTCATTGTGTAAGCAACAAATTTTTAATTATTATGAAACTTGTGAACTTATAGGTAAGTTATACTTAGGAAGAAAATAATGTCAGTTAAGGAACATGTTTCACAATTTTAGTTTGGCAGAATGCTTTTCAAATGTTAGTGATTGCTTTTTTTTTTTTTCCTATCCAAGGGTATAGAAACATGCACTGGTTCTTTGAATTTATAGGAAAGTAGAAAGAAAAATAGTTTATTAGTGTTGGATGCTTTTGTGCTTATGTAACAAAAAAAATCTGGCTGAAATGCTTTGGCAAGTATGCAATGCATCATATAGTGTAATAACTTATGGTGTTTGGAAGAAAAATAAAAGCTGCTAAGATATTGTGGTTTTGAACTTGGCAAAAGAGTTGTAGAATGAAACTGGCCTATGTACTTTCACAAGAACTTTTACAATGGATAACAGACTTTCTAAGTGCTGTACGTAATGAGGTGATAAGCAACTTACTACGCTGAATCCTACAATAACCTTTTAAGGGCCTTATATTAAGAGAGTCTTAAAGGGAGATTATTTTATAGAGAAAGGTCCCTAGAAACATGAATAAATCAACCTCTTAATGTAGTTCAAGAAAATCATGTTTTAAGTTATATTCAAGAGAGATTGCAATATAGCAATATTTTAATTATTTTAACATTGATAAATATTTAGTGAATACTTCCTATGTTCTGGTGTCTACAGAGGATACAAATATTAGTAGAAAAGACAGACCCCGCTTTAATAGAATTTATGTCCTCATGGCCTCCCATGAAGGCAAGTGGCCATAACAATTCTATAGGCAAAATAAGTTTTATAGGAGAAGTAGAATATTCCTCTTTCAGGTAGTGGTCAGGAAAAGGCTTTGTTAGTATCACTCTGTAATCTGCAGGGAAGAGCTAACTATTCCCCGGCTCACAAGCACCACCAAAACACAAATTAATCAATAAAACCGCCTTCTCCAAAGACAGAAAAATAATATGACAATGAGTATGGGACAGAAAACAAATTCCTCAAACATGTTTACTTAAGATCATATAATAATGAGTGGAGCATTCATTCATTCTATGGGAGGATGGAAGAATTTAAATCTTCTTGTGTGCTCTCTTCCATCTCCTATCACAGACATGATCTTTATGGAGTGTCCAGTGTTCTGAAGCAGCAGCTATGATAGGATATTTTGGAAGTGGAGGTAACTCTTACTCTTGGTATTAGAATAAAGGGATGGGGGCTGTTGGTGGGATCCCACACAAATCTCCCCACTCTGTGTGGAGAGCACAAGACAGTTCAAGATTTGTTATTAATCCATATCTGGAAATCAGAAACCTAATTTTTTTGTTGTTTTTTTGAAGTGAATCCCATGAAAACAACCCTCAGAAATCATGCAAAGATCGTGTCATATGCCAATAGCAGCTCATAAACGATTTTAGGATTAGGCATCCCAGCTGTTTCTCCTTAGGTGCTTTATGAAAGAGCTTTTGAAGTTAACCTTGAAAGTCACAAAAGATTTCAAATGGTAAAAATAGGAAGAATATTCTAGAAGGAGGAAATTATATACAGGTATACAGAAGAATGGGGCAGGTTGGGGGTAGGGGTAGTAGAATTGGGGGGGGGAGTGTTTCAAAAGAGATAATGATGGAAAGAGAGGTTAGAGTCATTTTGAAAGCTAAGACTAGAAAGTTGGGACAAATATGTCAGGAGTTAGCATGTCTCCAACATTTCTACCTGTCATCCAGTTTATAAGTTCTGTCTTTACTGGGTGGGGAATTTTTTTCAATTTTTAATATATACTTATTTTCATCCAGGGTGATTTTTATTTCAGGGTCATTGATGTATACATAAAATCAATTTTACTGTGCTTAAATATACAATTCATTGATTTTTAACAACCATCATTATAAATTCATAGGACATTTCCTCTGTAACAAAGAGCTTTTTCTTGCTCCTTTGTGGTCTTTCCCCTCTCTGTCTCTTTCAACCCCTGATAAGATTCCTCTCTTGATAGTTTTGCCTTGTCTACAATGTTCTACAAATGAAATTATAGAGTATATATATGTATTCATATATATATTTTTTGGTTGGACTTTTTCCTCTAGATTAATGCTTTGGATATGAATCCAACTTATTGTATGTACCAGTAGATTCTTCTCATTGCTGAGTAGTATGCCACTGTATGATGTACTTCAGCTTGTTAATGCATTTACCAGTTGATGAACATTTGAGTTGTTTCTAGTTTTTGGCTACTATAAAACAAAGGTGCTATGAACATTTGCCTCTAGGTGTTTTGTAGAAATATGTTTTCAGTTCTCTTGGTTTAATACCTAAGAGTGGAATTGCTGGGTCATAAAAGCATATACTTAACTTTTGTAAGAAAATGCCAAAATATTTTTCAAAGTGGCTTTACCATTTGGTATTCCTATCAGCAGTGTGTGAGAATTTTCAATTTTAGAAAATATAATGAATATGTTTAAGGTAGTGTTAGAAGTTATTTTTCTTATCATGTTTTTGTCTAGTTTTGGCAAAAAGGAAATGCTGGACTTAAAAAATAATTTGAGGAGGGAGTCCTCCTCTTCTATTTTCTGGAAGAGTTTACTTTCTTCTTTAACTGTTTGGTAGAACTCACCAATGGTGTCAAATATACCTGACTTTCTTCTCCAGGAAAGGTGTTTGTGCTTTTTTGTTTTGTTTTGTTTTTTTCAATTTTATTGAAACAGAACTGACAGCACTGTGTAAGTTTAAGGTGTGAAGCATAGTGATTTGACTTATATATATCACAAAATGATTTCTACTGTAAGTTAACATCCATCATCTCATACAGATAGTTCTTGTGATGAGAACTCTTAAGATCTTTTGACTTAGCAAGTTGCAAATGTATCACACATCAATCAGTGTTAACTTTAGCCTTCATGGTGTGCATTACATCCCCAGCATTTACTTGTCTTATAACTGGAAATTTGTATCTTTTGGCCACCATCCTCCAAATCTCCCATAGGCTGGAAATCTTGCAGAGGGAAAGGGAACAGTTGACTGTTCCTGTCTTGTGAAACACCTCTTTCTAGCTGCATTTGCCAGTGGCCAAAGGAGGGCAGGGGAAAGAAGATGAAAATGAAGGGAAGTACAATTGATGGAAAGTACATAGTAGAGTACTGATACCCTCTAGTTATGGCAGATACAAAAGCTGACTTTTCCATGAGAGACCAGAGTCCCTTGAACCCAGTATCTCTCACCTCTTAGACTTTGTACTACCTTTATCTGGAGCCCTCTGGGCTTACACACATCCTCAGTTTCTGTAATGGATATTTGTTGTATTTGCAGCCAAAAGACCTCTTCCTTTTCAAGAGAGCTTACAGCCAGCCACCTATCTAGCCCACAGAAAATATGTGTCTTTTATTAATTATTGGTTGATGAATTATTGGTCTCTCTTTGCCTTCTCAAAATACTGCCAAATTTTTGCTCTGGGCTATTCTTAAGCTGGTCCCAAGAATAGGCTTGTCCTTGTCCCCAGACAGAGGTGTCCCAGCCCCACACTCCAAGAAAAACACTACAGATTCTCCAAGTGGTTCTACAAAAGTTCACTTCACTTGATTTAAGATGAATAGGAAGGATTCCTTTCTTCTCCCCCATGGGAGAAATAAATAACACATTTACTACTTGATTCAAAGTTATTAATCATTGCCTTCTTCATTCAAGGATCCATTCTCTGTATCTGGATATAGATTATCAGTTGTGCAATTTAGCATGTGCTGTATAGATGGTCATGCCTCTCCATTTAAGATCTTGGGTTTCTTGGCATTTAATGGGTTTTAGGAATCTCTGCTGAATTTTGACAACAAAGTCTGATTTAACTACTTTTCCATACATAAACAGATCAAGCGTTTATGAATGGTATTTCTATGATCCACTTATGAGTTGCTTATTTGGAGCATAAATAGGGTATTCACTAAAATCACGTATACCCATCATGCCTGAGGTCTGGAGAGGGACTCAAAGCCCTGTTAATGTGGGTTGTAGTTATTAATATTTAATATACTAAATAGTATTTTTATAACAAAGAAATATACAAGCACATATTTCATTAGACATCAGAGGAATGACATTATCACATGTCATGGAGCCTCTGGAAAACTCCATTTTGCACTTGTGAGAAAACAAATGAAAAAGGTAAATAACATCTTAGTATTATGAAAATAGTTTGACATAATGAACCTACTGAAAAGTATCTCAGGAACTTGCCAGGGGCCCTGATCCTACTTACACATTGCTTGTCTATGGTAAAGAAGGGCTGGGATTGAGGAAGAAGCACCATGTTCAGGCAGTCCAAGTGGAGTTCTGATAATGGTTAAGTGAAGAATGGGTAATGGGAATAGAACAATCCATATACAGTGCTTTGAAAATGCTACATCATTGGAATAAAGGTATTTTTTTCTTCATTTACTGAATAAATGTTTATTAGTCAAGCATTGGAATGTGTTTTCTGCTTTATAGAGCAGGTGATACAGTAAACAAAGACACAGGTTAATTTGAAATCATGAGACCTTTGAAGGAAAAATTAATTTGGATAAAACATGAATGTGAAACTCTAGGATAGAATGTAAGCTTCAGAAGATGGCAGCAAAAGATTAATTTTTCAGAAAGATTATTATGGAAAGATGATGGTATCATTGCAGGATACATAAATTTAAAAAAAGCTTGTAAATATACTATGGGAGCAGAAAACAACAGGCCCCACTATATTGCTCAAAGGGCTTCCAGCCCTAAATCAACTTAACTTGGAAGTCAGAGCAAGATTTTAGGGGAAACAAGATGGAGAAAGAATTCATGTCATTTTAAATCATAAATTTCTCTGGAAATGAATGTCTTACAAATATAGAGCACAAATGCACACAAGGAGAATGAGTCATACTCTGTACTGTGAGAATGAATTTTGGTGCCTTATACTTCAAATGAAAAGTTCTGCCAACGAATTGCTGATAGAATTTTTCTGCCATTAAAGAGCACTTTCTTTGAGAAAGACTGCTGACTACAAATCATTCAACAAATGTCAGAACTAAATTGATCTTTCATCCATTGTCTAAGTACATAGTCTTTATGTATTTATGTGGGCATTACAGGTATGCATCTGGGCATGTGTTTTATGTGGGAGTATTTTCATAATTATTTACACCATTATTAAAAATAATCTGCTCTGTCTAGGTATCTAAATATGAAATTCTGATTTAATTTTATCTAATATGAAATTCTAATATAAAATTCTAACTTTACTGGGTCATAAGAAATCTATTTTCTCCTCCATTCTTAGTAGTGTATGTATCATTTTGATTTCAGACTCAAAATATTATAGGTTTTTTGTTTTGTTTTGTTGTTGATGAGGAATGAGGTTTTCCTTCATTTGCTTACCCAGAATTGTTAATCCACTTTTGGCAAAATATTTTGCCTTGCATGGCTTTTTCCAATAAAAGAATGTGGGTAAAATATTTGGAGAACTGGTAGGAATAATTAAGGGCTAAAATTAATTATCAGAAGTTTCTTTTGTATATGTGATGTGATTTTGTATAAAATAACTTCATAACAAAGATTTTAGAACTTACACTCAAGGGAGTATTGTACCTTCAAAATAATCACTAGAAGATGATGCTATCATCTCAAAATATTTAAATATGATCTATTGCTTTATAGTCACACCTAATAAAATATGCCATATTAGTAAAAATTACATATTGTCCACAAATGTTTATAATGCTCACAACATTTGAACTAGACACATAGCTGATTTTAAAATCCTCTGTGCTCCAAATAGAATATTATTAAACTTTAACCTAAATATTTCTTAAAATCCTGAAGTCGATGTTTCAGTATTAGTCATGTGGCTTTTATGTTGTAAAAGTTTGTCCTAGTTTAGCATGCATGTTGAAGCCACTGTGACTGAACAGTGCTGTAACCTAAACATTTATTTGCTACAGCATGAGATAATAAAAGGAAACTCAAAGAATGACAACAAAACTCTTGCCCACTGCATTACATATTATTTTTCTTAAAAAAAATATTTCCTCAGGTATTTCATCTCTTGAAAGAAATGTTCCATTTTCTCTTAAGTCAAAGCCAAATATGTGACAATCAATAGGACCCTGCTCCAGCAGCAACAACTCTTGATAACTGTGACTTTAGTTTGGTTCATCGAATCACAGCCAGTGGCAGAAAACAGAAGTCCCAGGCCAAGAATAATAAGCTTTTATGTTATGTCTGGATTCTGTAAGGCTCGTGAGCTCCCCCACAATGCACATATATGACTAAGAGGTCATGGTGTTAATTGGTTAAATATTTAGAGAAAATACATTTTTTCTCAAATGATGATTTCTCAATTATAATATCAAATTGGTAAATTGAGTAGAGGTAGAATAAGAAATATTAAAACAACTAAATATACTTATTTTAAAAAAGAAATAGAAAAAAATAAAAATAAAAAAAAAGAAAGAAATAGAAATATGTGATAACTGAAGAAACAAGGACTCATAGATTTAAAAGGTGTAGAAGAAATCACAATGGAAAAAACAAAAGTTTAAAATTTTATAAACTTAACAAGAACTTGTGTATTTCTGGAAATAACTGAAATAGATTGCTAAACTATCAAACACAGACATGGCATGTAGCAATTCCGACGGGCATATTATATTCCGTTCTGGAGCTGTTCATTTAAGCTGTTTACCCACGATAATATTTACCCATGAAATTAACCAATAAAAGCTAAAAAAAAAAAAAAAGAATTCAGACTTAGTCATATGTAGTCACAAGAGTACTTCTCAGTGACTGCTCCAGGAACCATGGTTTTTAAAACTCTTTTGGAAAACAATTAGGTATATGCATTGTGGGACCCTCAAATGATCATGTCTTTTGACCCAGCAATTCACTTGGATTGATACTTTATCTTTAAAAATTGCTGGGCACCAAATGATCATTACAGTGCTATTTTCAATGACGAAGAGAAAAGTAACTTAAATGTCAATGTCTGAAGATGGTTAAGTAAATCATGGTGAATCAACATGATGGAACAGTTTGCTTCACATATTAAAAGATCTGTGAGTGTTTTAGAAAGCGCAGTTATCTGCAGCTTGCCTTTTTCAAATCCCTACTTGTTAGTGGTTTGTCCTAAGGCGAAATGACATAACTTCTCTGAGCCATTTTCTTCATCAGTAAATGAGGAGGAAAATGCTGACTGCCTCATATGTTTCTTGTGAAGACCTTTAATACATGAATACAATTAAAGCAGTACTTGGTTCATAGCAAGCACTTTAAAAATATTAGCTATTAGTACACTTAAAATATAAAAATTTATATTTAGCCAGGTCATGATAAAAAAAAAAATCCTGGAAAAGAGGCTGAAAGTAAGTAAACATCAAACACTGTAAATAGATGTCTTTGGTTGGTAGAACAATAAGTGATCTTTGACTTTATATTTCTAACATTGTAGACATGATATTTCTAACACTGTGTGTTTTTTAAAAGAGGTGAAACTATTGAAATATTTGATTTAAGAAAGAAGGGCATTGTAATTGCCTTCATGAAGTTAGGAATTCAACAGAGGACTGTGGTAAAGAATAAGAGGAGCCATCATTTAGGGCTGAAATTAATACTAGGAAAAAGACCATAGGGAACTGAGCCAGCAAGGATGGAAGAGATACCTACAGGGAAGGTAGTCTTTCACTAAGGCCTAGATGAATTAAGTTTTAGTACATGCGAAGATCTAGTTTTCAGAATGAGAAAACAATGAAGCAAAAATTGGAATGTGAAAGGAAGAACTGCTGACAAGTGACTCTGATTGGTTGAAACATAAGATATTTGAAGGGATGAAAATGCAAAGGCTATCTAGAATCCATGGTTGTAGTTCTAAATGATGAGCTAAAAGGTGGGACTACGTTGGAAGACAATTGAGTGTATTTAATTTTCTTCACCTAGAGAAGGATAGATGAGGTTTTAACTCTGGTTGAAATAACAACTGCTACCTAAAGATATTTAACCATAAAATAAAAAAAAATATTACTGTACCCCTTTGATAATTCACAATGAATAGGCTTCTCTGGTGAACTTGGTCACACAAGCAGCCAACATCCTCTGGGGTCTGCCAGCATCCAGCTCCCCCAACTCTCTCTGTGTGTACCGACATATGGTGGTCTCTCCTCTGTCTCATGAATAAATATTCCTTCCCACTTGTCCAGCTTTGGTCAAGAAACTCCATGGACCTAACACTTGCTTTTTGAGTGTAATGCTGATTTTTATACCCAGCACATTTTCTGGTTCCACCTTTGTCAGGGCAGTCCTCCATAATTATGCTTGCTTTCTTTAAGACCTAGAAATTCTGCCTGTTTTTTTTTTTTTATTATTTTATCTATTCATGAGAGACACAGAGAGATAGGCAGAGACACAGGCAGAGGGAGAACCAGGCTCCTCATGAGGAACCGGATGCAGAACTTGATCCCAGGACTCTGGGATCACGACCTGAGCCAAAGGCAGACGGTCAACCACTGAGCCACCCAGGTGCCCCAGGTTCTGCCTGTTATACTGCCTTGAGATCACTCAATATTCTTGTTGGGAAATTATTTTTAGTAGTTAACCCCATGTTTGTGTTCAAGATTAAATTATGATGCTTCAAAAAAAAATTATGATGCGTCTTTTTTTTTTTTTATCAAGTCGGTGGATTACTAAGCAACACCGATATGAGAAGAACTCTATCTGATTCTGTTTCTGCTCAGGTCTGTCAGGAAATATACTTAATTTTCTCATTGAACACTTACAATTTTCAGATGATATTAGTGTTTCTGCAATTCCTATTGAAGAGTTTCAGATATTTAGTAATACTTTCCAAACACTATAGCCAAACCAATTTGGTTTCTAGACTCAGAGGATTTTTTTTCCCTTGTATAATCTCTAGATGTAAAATGAGATCTATATTTAGAATATAACTGAACTTAAATGCATATTTGCAAATTAGAGCAACCCATTTGGAGACAATTAAATTCATCCTCAGTTTTGCAACTAATAAAGAAAGATACATAAAACTAACAAGAGAGATCCACTTGACAGTGGGAAGATAATTAAATGCATGTCATAATGAATGCCCCAGAACAATAGTGAGGCTTACTGCTGATCACTTTCCCTCAATGCTGGCTTGATACAGATATGCACATGAAATATTTGTAATTTTAAGTCAATTTTTACATTACAAATAGCATGAGCAAGGATTCTTAAATGACAATACTCAGAGATTGGCAAGGGTATAGCAAATGAGCACTTTCCTACATCATTAGTGGGAATGTTGATTGGTTCCATATTTCTGTAGCATAATTAATTACATATTGCCAGAGGCTTCAGAACAAGCATATCCTTTAATATAGCCATTCAACTTCTAGGAATTTTTTCTAAGGAAATAATCCTGGATGTTCACACCAGTGTAGCTATAAGATGCTTATCACTGCATGGTTAACACAGTAAAAAACTGGACAAGACCAAAATGTCCCACAACCTTAGAATGATTAAAAATAATTTATGACATGCATATACCTAGAAACACATAGCTCCTGGATATGGCTATATCATATAATATTATATCACAATAATCTGGGAAAATACTTTTTGACACGCAACAATGTTCATGGTATGGTCAGTTCCAATGAACACACCAACAAATTCTTCCTAAAAGACAGAAATATGCCTGACATTGTTTATAGACTTCAAATGTATCAGCTGATATAAAAGTGTTGAGAGCCATAGTACTACCACAAATAAATTTGGGGCTACTGTTAAGGACTATAGAGAAGGTAAAGCAGGGTGATGTGATTGTGACTGGAAGCCTGGGGAGGGGCCACTTTGTGTAGACCAGTCAAGGTAGGCTTAGCTACAGAGGTGACGTTTGAATGGAATCCTGAGTCAGGTGGGCTCATGTAGATGTGGGGAAGAACATTCTAAACAGAAGTAACAGCAGCACAAAGGCCTTAGGACAGAATGAGCTAGACCTCTAGAAATATGTATAGCATAAGGTTAGCTAATAATGTTTATTTCCTATCATTGGAATTACAGATTTGTTTTTATTGTATTTACCTTACCTGTAATATTAATCTATAATTGACATGGATTAATCTTTAATAAGAAATAATAAAAGGTAACGTAATAAAATACCACTTTCATCTATGTGTATTAGGTGGCAGTTTTCCAAGATGATTGTTTGTAGTAACAAAGGTAAGGTCTTAATCTAAAAAACAATTGGGACATGCTTTGTCAACTATATGATTAAAACAGCCAATTTTATAGATCCTTCTTATCTTGGCCTGCTGGGTGTTTTTTTTGGGAAGAATTCATTTAACCTAGGTAAGTATTCTATGGAAGTATAATGATAATTTAAAGTTGCACACTTACTAAAGAAACTAAATCTAGACACTCATGATGGCACTGCACAGACTAGGACAAATATATTTTGGCTCAAAGTTAGGATAAATGAAAAGCATCCCACTTACCTAGTGTTAAAATCAAATAGATATGGGGGCAACAATCCTTCACACATGACTTCTAATAACACGAATCTGCATTTAATCATGCTATACATGATCTTACATATAGCACCAATTGCCAGGAAGAAAAAATAGGACATCTGCTTTCTATTGATTGTGTAGGGAGCAACTCACTGAATCATCACATTTCTTCCTAGTGAAATAAGCACTTTGGTCTTTGGTCCATTTTCTGATAAGAGGTTAATAAATAATCCAAGGGAAGATACACATTTGAAATCACACTATATAGTTATTCTGTTTCTTTTTATTTCGATCAATTTGATTTAACCTCTAAACATTGGTTGTTTGCTGTGGCAGCAGAGAGAAATGTGATTAGAGCCACACAGCTGGTTAATTTACTAAAGATGCAGAAGGTCTATGGAAAAAGAAGCTATTTCTCTGCAAATAATTTAAAGTCAACATTGCAAACTTTCTTTGGCAAAAGAAGGAAGAGGCTTTGACCTCTACAGGGCTAAATTTTTATGAGCAGTTGCACCCCAAAATTAAAATGAAGTGTGTGTGGGATTCAGATTAAGTACACCTTTGGGGATATGGTAGAAGGAGAGAATGATGTTTTGGAGGAAGACCAGGGAGGGAGAAATCACTCTCTGCAAATTTTCCTTTAGTTTGTCTCTGCCCAAGGGATTTTTAGGATTTATCCGATCCTCTGAAGTTCTATCAGACTTTACCTTTTAATGAAAAGCAGGATAGACTTAGAGTCCTAAGGGGCTCACTTGGAAGGAACTTTAATTAAAATTGAAGGATTGTAAGAACATTTATATTAAACATGTCAGTCCACTTGGTTTTCTTTCAGATGCATCTGCTGTTAAAAAAAATTTTTTTTTAACTTTTCAGGAGATATTATGAGTCTGTGGTTTAAAGCAGTTTATAAAACAGACCTGTGTGCTTTTTCTGTAGACCAAAGGACCTCACAAAGTCTGGGTAGGACAGTAATAAGGAAAACTGTTAGTTTGGATTACACGTAAATCAAGTTAAAATACATCAGACTAACATCCTGAATAACAAAGAAACCAAGTATTTAGTATGACTTTGAAGTGCCAGAGAGGGTCATTGCTGTTAATACATTATAAATGGAAAAGATTTGCCCTTCAGAGGGCAGGATAAAGATGTGGTGTTCTTCAAATAGTGAACATTCCAATCATAGGATCCTTTAACAAATTGATTATTTGGATCTATTTTTACAAAAGTTACCAGGGAAAAGTCACTATTCAAAAAACAACTGTAAATTATCCAAAAAATTTAAAAGAATCAATCAAAATAGTTGGAAAACGTGAGCAAAATAAAGTAGTAAATGGAATAAATTAAACATCGAATAAGAGTCCATTATTGCAGATTCTGCCCTAGATGTGAAATCACTGATGAATTGGTGATTTTTGTGTGTTTCTTTTAAAACAGACAACCCTATGAGTGATTTATAATTCTTTTCCCACACCACCCCCAACTGAAGACCTTCTATCAGTGAAAAGTCACTGATAGTCACTCAGCAGAGCAGCTCTGGACAATTGTATTCTGCTTGAAGGACTAACTGCATTCATGATTAGTCTTTTGATAGTGTAATTGTACCAAAACATATAGACAGCATTCTTTAAAATAAATTAATAAATACACAGAATCTGTCTGTGAGCAGGTTCATTCTCTAAATCTCACAAGTGAAAAAACCACCTCTAAACATAGAATTTGTCTCAGGTATACAATAGTGATTCAATATTTGTACATGTTGTAAGATGATCACAGAAAGTCTAGTTAACATCCAACACCACACGTTGTTACAATCATTTTTTTTTGTAATGAGAACTTTTAAGAACATGTTTAAAGACACAAGAGAACTTCAAACTTAAACGAGATATAATTTTTTTTGAAAACTGATAAAGCCCAAATCCACAGTTTTAAACTACAAGTTGAAAATATTTTTGGAACCTTTCAATAAAAGAAATGGGACGCTACATACTCCTCTTTTGAACTATCCTAATTTGTCTTCTTCAGGTTTATTAAAGAACTAAGAGGAAATGTAGATAACATTATTATAATAAACAGAAGCAGTGATTAGTAAAATTGAGACAAACTATTTTGACATCTAGAAGAATATTGCAACAAAAATTTTCTTAGGTAAACTTCAGTATGTTTCTAAGTTGTAAAAGGCAGTGACCTAACTCTGGGAAACAAAGGGTTTATTTCGGAAAGGGAGATGGATTGGGAGACGGGGTAACTGGGTGGCAGGCACTGAAAAGGCCACTTGATAGGATGAGCACTGGGTGTTATACTATATGTTGGCAAATTGAATTTAAATTTTAAAAATGTAAAAAAAAAAAAAAAGGCAGTAAATGACTAAGAATGTGTTTGGGCTGTGGAGAGCCCTCCCCTCCCCTAGAACACTCACAAGCAACCCACGCCTCATGACTCCAGAAATGCACTAAGAACCATGGTATCAGTGTCAAACAGTGGACCAAATATTAGTAAAGTGTAGGTTGTTCTCTATTCATATAAAAACTTAAATTTAAGATCTGGTATTAACTTTCTGTAACACATTGGATCCTTCGGTGCATTACCTGGGAGAGAACAGTATTTGACTAATGCTCTTCAGGTGTTTTCTTCCTTTAAAATTCTAAGATCTAAGATCAAGTCATTCCAACTCTTCAGTCCATGACTGATTTATGAGGCTCTGATGCAAATAATGTTAATTATTCATCTGGTTGACATGGCTTCTGTGAATAATGATCAACTCTGCCTTAATATGAATACTTAACATTAGTCCTTTTGTCTCTAGGAAAGAAAACTAAAATGCTTGGCTATTTCCTATGTAGTTTGCCTAAACCCTTCACGTTTCTCCCCATGTTGGAAGTATTTGGGGTATATATACTAACGTATAATTAATAGACATTATTAATAGAAATACACTACCCATGGAGTATTAGCATATTGAAAGCAGCATTGGAAGAAAGTGCTTTGCAATAATTCTTAGGATTTATCTATCATAAAACCTCTAAACTAAGAGCTATGTGATTCAAAAAGAGCAAAACACAGATACGCTGCCCAGTGGTTCTCAGAGCCCTAGAGTACTCAGTGTGACTACATGGTTGGGGCCAAGAGACTGACGCTCATTTAGTTGAACTTTATGATTGAACTTAATATGGTTAAATATGGCTAAACAATGGTTAATCATGGTTAAATAAAAGTGGTTAATAAATTATATTTCCACTAATTTCCTTTTTGCTTTGTCATGTTAATCATTAAGACAGGAAGTGGTGGATGTAGATAGAGATTAGAGCCTATGTGCTAATGTTTGGTAGAGAGAATGTAAGAATGCTTCAATATCTGACACCTTGCATAACTTTGTTCCAAATTACCTCTTTAAACTTGACAGTTAAAAAAATAAATTAATAAACTTGACAGTTGGAAAATTCCATGATATTTAAACCTAAAACATTATACATTTCTATAGATGTAATTCAATTGGTTTAATGGCCATTAGATACAATCCTAAGTAAAAAGCATTTAAAAGTAAGGGCAATTTTCATTTGTGAATTCACTTGAATTCACAGCCCTGTCACCAGGACCATTTCTCCCACCTTCCCATGGATTTCCTTTCATATAAGAGTCATGGAAAGTTTTAGATGACATGTTGCTTCAGGTAATGCTTGGCTACAAAAGAATTCAAACTTTAATTCTTAATATTTAGTAGTTTTCATTGCTCAGTCAAAGTTAAATCTACCTGCTAGTTTAAAGAGCTCCGTTATTTTATGAAGTTAATCCCCTAAGTGGATAATTATTTATTTTATAATTTGAGGCACAATGATCAAGAAATTTAGAGAGCCATGAAGAGAAAAGAATGTGCTCTACCAAGTATGTCTTGTTCGGTTTTTTTAACTTTGGAGAAAAAATCTAAAATATTCCCAGAAGTATTAAACAGCAGCAAATATCAGCTTAAGAAACACCTTGTGAACTATGGCAAATAGAAAAAAATAATAAAAACTAAAGTTGCATCAATTCTGGAAATGACAACCAAATGAAAAGTATTGCCATATCCTTGTAAGAACAATGCTATGAGGGGGGAGAGAAGGAAGGCAAAACCAAGGCACATCCACACACACAGAGGCATCTATACACACAATGCGTCATAACTCACTCATATTCCTCCGCATGTGTGTATATTCACATACTTCTAAATGTTCTCCATTTAGCCAAATTTAGCTATATACTTTGTATAGGACTATTCATTTAGCTATTTCTCTATGTCAGCAATTTATACAGGATTCTTCATTCTGTCAAAAATACACAGACCGAAGCTCTAGAACACAGACCACTCACAATTAATAGGCCATATGCACTTCTATTTCTTCCAGTTGTGTCTTGACTGAGATTGATTCTATTTGTCCTAAACCTGTAATTACAAATATTACAAATTAAATTAATACAATAAGGAAGAAAATTTACTGGGCATATGAAAATTTGGTCAAACTTTTTGGGGCACCTAGGTGGCTCAAGTCATGATCTTGGAGTCTTGGGATCCAGCCCTGCTCAGCAGAAGTCTGCTTCTCCCTCTTCCTTTGCCCCTGCCCCCAGCGCCGCCCACCCCCCCCCCCCCCCCCCCCCGCGCCCACTGCTGGTGCTCTCTTTCTCACCGACTCTCTTTCTCAAATAGTCTTTAAAAATCTTTTAAAATGCTTTGAGAAAGGGAGTCATTAAAAAATACTTTGGTGGTGCCTGGGTGGCTCAGTTCGTTAGGCCTCTGACTCTAGGTTTCAGCACAGGTTATGGTCTCTGGGTTGTGGAATTGAGCCCCATATGGGGCTCTGTGCTCAGCACAGATTCTGCTTGTCCTTCTCCCTCTGTTTCCTCCCCACACTCGCTCGCTCTCTCTTAAATAATTCAAACTCTTAAAAAATAATTTAAAAAATACTTCTGAATGAGGGTGAGCAAGAAAGTTGTTAGTGATCAGGGAGGAAAGCAGTAACATTTCTAGAGAGATTCTGCACTGTGCTTTCTTTTAAGGTGTCTCTGAGTTCTCAATCCATTAAAAAAATGGGTTTGGGACACCTGGGTGGCTCAGTTGGTTAAGGTTCCAACTCTTGGTTTCTGCTCTAGTCATGATCTCTGGTTTGTGAGATCAATCCCCGCTTTGGGCTCCATGCTCAGCAAGGAGTCTCCTTAAGACTCTCTGCTCCTCCCGCCTCTTCCTGCTTTCTCTCTGTGTGTGTCTTTCTCAGATAAATAAATCTTTTTAAAAAATATAGGTCTAGTAACTAATTGTTGATATAATAGGTACAAGAAAGTGACAAGTGCCATCTTTTGAGAAGGTAAATTTCTATGTCCAAAGACAAGGGCTTGGCTCCATATCAAAAGATCAATTAAAAGATGCACATTTATATGTTTTATGTTTAAAAAAAACAAGCTACATATACATTACGTTTTCATGACTTTCTGCATTTCACTGCATTTTTCAATTAACCAATTACCTATTAGTCTGGCTCTCATTATAGAAGAGTGCTTCTAATGTAATTAACTTAAGCTGGTTTCATTTGCACAAAGCTCTTGAGTCAACTTACAAAAACAGATGTTGTAAAAGCGTGTATAACGTTATATATTTAAGTTGTACATAGACGTTAGGTAAAAGTATAAAGTCAAAGCTCAAATTTCAAGGAAGGAGAAAAAGGGAGATAGTAGTAAAGCCAGTTTTATTTAGTTCTGAGATATGGGTCACATTAGCTTTCTAACTGCTAAAGCAAAGAGAGAAATTGACTGCAAGATTCATTGTATCCAAATTAAAAGAAAACTGGAAACACATTAGTTACTCGGCAAAGCACAGCTTTTTCTGACATTGAGAAAGATCTGATAAACAGCAGGTCAATCTGGCATGGCTGTTTGGATACTGCAATACAGCTGAAATAAAATACATCTACAAAGTGCATGAAAACCCAAAAGAACTTTATGCATGGCGGTGTCAATCTCCAAGATAACCTCATACTAATAGCAGCTCATCCTGGATCACTTAAACACTACCAGGAGCAGTTCATGGCTTACATGGATTATCTTCTTCCCAGCAATCATAGGGGGTAAGTGTTACCATGAATGTCTTCTTAAAGACAAAAGTGGGAGGCTCAGAGGCCACGGTTGTAGGACTAGCAAGCAGAAGATCCAGCTCCAGGATGCCAGATCCCCTCCCAGCCAAGGCCAAAAATCCATACCACTGAGCCCTGTCCCTGTACAGTGTCCCTCAGCTGCTTTTGCTTGCAATTATAACCAAACCTGCTGGCATATTAGAATCACCTGAGTGGTTTTAAAAACTACTTTTTGGCTTTACCCCCAGAGATCCTGATTTCAGTTTGGGAAGGGACTTGGCATCAAGTATGTTTTCAAGTCACTTTAGGTTGAGGACCTATGGAGGTGAAGCAAACACTCTGTTCTTAGTGATAAATGACACTTTGCCAAATAAGCATCATTATCTTCATCTTCTGGGCTGTCATTGCAGGATGTGACCTAATCCTCCCCTCTTCATTCCTCTTCCCTTGCCACCAAAGTACAGATGAGTTCTGCCTTTGGCTCAGGTTGTGATCCTGGGGTTCTGGGATGGGGCTCACCACAGAGAGCCTGCTTCTCCCTCTGCCTGTGGCTCTGACTGTCTCTGTGTGTCTCTCATGAATAAATAAATAAAATCTTTTAAAAAACAAACACAAAAAAACCCCAAAATACAGATAAGTGAGTAAGCTAAAACAAGTGAAGTTGTTCCAGTCTTATGTTTTCCTTTTTGGTTGGCATTGCTAAGATCTAGGAATAACTCTTAGAACCACCTTTCACCTACTTGCATTCACTGGGGAGGACCCTTGGGGAGGAGAGAAGGGAAGGAGGGGGGAGGGAGGGAGGGAGGGGAAAGCTGCTTGCTTCAAAGCCTTCATCCCACTCTTCCTCCCTCCTCCCCAACCCACCTCTCAGTCCTGGCCTCAGATACACTAGGGGTTCTGCGGCTGCTTAGCCGGTCCTGATTTTTGGCAGCTATCATTAGAATTGATAAACTTATACCATTTCACTTTTTTAGCTTTATGGCATTAGTCACAATTCCTGATTAACACAAAGTTTCCTTCATTAGTCACAATTCCTGATTAACACAAAGTTTCCTTCATCATTCTGTTGCATTAATTTTTAGCCAATGTTGAAGACTTTTCTGGTTTTCTGCTATGTACATTATGCTATGTACCAATCTTTAATTAAAGATTCAAAATTAGAAATAAGATAAAAGGTAGCTAGTCATATTATCAAGGCATGTTTTGTTTATCAGGGACAGATTTACTTCACAAGCCTTAAATAGTAAGCCATACTAAACATTTCAAAAGTGAGTCAACTTAGAAAACTGTTAGTTGCTTCCAAATGTTGGGAGTACATTTATTACATGAAGAAATCAAGGAAGGGGGGAAATGATTAAAAAAATAAATAAGATCAAAAATTGGGAAATTAAAATAATTTTATTTTTTGAGCTAAAAGAACTCCAAAATAGGTTTGGCCTTATTAACATCAATGCTTTTCCTTATATTCTGCAGTGTCCAAATATATTACAAAAGTTAAGATAAATTATATAGAAGTGACTGAATCAGTATCTGGCACATGGTAGGTGTACAGGAAATATTAGCTGAGTGTGATTAGAGGTGGTGGCAGCTGTGGGGCAGCAGATGGTATTCAGTGGGAGGCGATGGATGTCATCCTCAGCATAGAGGTCTGAGAGACAGGCTTTCCCTCTTTCCCCAGTAGAAGAGAAGGGGTAAGGGGGCCCCTTTACCCTGGCTCTGTGCCAGGGCCTCAAGCTAGTAGTATTAGCTACCATAAATAACTTAGGTTGACATATACTTCTAGGCCATCACGTTTTAATAATGTTAGAGAATCTATGAACATGAAATGAGTTTTTAAGTACTTAATATGTGTTTTACCTCAGAGGTCTTTTAACAGTGAGATGACAAATCTAATAACAAGTGGTTACTTTGGTAAATTATTGTTGTTGAGCATTTGCCAAAAGGCATATACCTGATAAATTGCCCTCACTCTGCCATGTGTTCTCTTTCTCTCTCCCTTTTGTCAATAGAGTATTAGTAAAACATTTTCATTAATACTGCAGTGAGAAAGCCTCTCTCAAAATCATGTGGAGCATATCATAAGCTGACCTAGTGTCACTGGAATTTAGCTAGCCAGATGGCTGAGGAGCATGGAGTAGGGGATGGGGAATTTATCCTGAGGTGATGCTTGTGCATGTGCACTTTACATACAGCTGAAGATGTTTCACAACGCAGCTGGATGGTCCCGGATCTACGGACCTGTTGGAGCCTCCACACAGCTCTCATCTCCCCTTTTCTAAATGTGTACTGATGACAATGGAGAAAAGTATTGATTTCTTCCCACACCCTGCCACAGCAGCAAAGACTCACCTAGATAAGGAATCTGAGATTTTACTTAGCTGATGTTTGTGCCAGTGAAAAATGAAATACCTTGAATTCACCATTTGACCATAAACAATTGTGCCTAATGGTAACAATGGTCTTTCTAACCTAAAGCCAGTGTGTGACGCCAAAATGCAGAAGAGCCTTTCAGATAGAAAACCCTTTCAGATCTAAAAATCACATAACTCTATGTTTTAAGTTAGTTGTTTTTTCCGATGTAGAGTTATTTTTTAAGGCAGTGATTTTCTTTAATTTTTTTTAAGATTTATTTATTTATTCAGAGAGAGAGAGAAAGGCAGAGACACAGGCAGAGGGAGAAGCAGGCTCCATGCAGGAAGCCCGATGTGGGACTCGATCCCGGGTCTCCAGGATCACACCCCAGGCTGCAGGAGGCGCCAAACCGCTGTGCCATCTGGGGCTGCCCAAGGCAGTGGTTTTCAACTGGGGGTGATTTTGCCTCCTAGGGGACATTTATCAATATCTGGAGACATCTATGATTGTCACAACTGGTGATATGGTACCGTAGGCATCTAGTGAGTGGGCTGTCACGGACTGCATATCTGTATCCTGTCAAGATTCAATTGTTCACATACCTCATTCACTCACATTAGATTGACGGTGTTTGGGGATGCATCTATGGGAGGTAATAAGGTCATGAAACCCCTCTAATGGGATTAATATCCTTACAGGAAGAGAAATTGAGCTAGCTCCTATTCTCTTTCTGCCTTGTGAGGACACAATGAGAAGATATTAGTCTTTAAACCAAGAAGGCCTCTACCAAAAATTCAGTCATGGAGCACCCTGGTCATAGTCTTTTGGCCTCTAGAACTGTGACAAATAAATATGCTGTGTTTAAGCCATCCGATCTATAATACTAGAGAATAGCACCCTAAACTCAGACACGGCTAGAGCCCCGAGATGTTGCCAAACATCCTATAATGCATAGGGCAGCTCCCCATAACAAATGATGAGTCCCAGAAAGTCAACAGTGCTGAGGTTGAGAAACCTGTAAGTGAATGCATGTAGGAGAGAATGATGTGGCTTGGGGAAAGAAACTTGTTATGAGAGAGAGCTAGCACTTGTACTTCCTGGCAGCATTTTGCTAGTTGCCTAGTTGCAGTTTTGCAATGTTGATTTTTGCTCAAGAGGAAGCAAAGCATGCTCAGACTGAGTGGGAGATGCAGATGTGAACTGTCTTAATTATGAGAAGGTTCCTCTGCCAAGGACACACAGGAGTCCAATTCATGTACTTACACAAATAGAAGGCATTTAAATGATCCATCCTCTTAGTTTCACTTTTTTTCTGAAAAGAGCACTCACAAGAAATTTTCTTCCCCTTAGCCATAGCTAAAGAACCCTCTCATGGGAACTTCTTACCATATCAGGAGATAATAATTCTCTATGGGAAAGTATTGCAGACCTTTCTGCTAGAACCTCAGGTCCACACACAACAGGCCAGGCTGTTGCCTATAAACACTCGATAGTCAAAAGCATAGGCCAGCAACTTGGGTGCCACCTGGGAGCTTGTTAGAAATGTGGAATCTCAGGCCCAGCCAGGACCTACCAAATCAGAATCTGCATTGTGACAAGATCTAGGAGTGGGGAGTTATTGCTGCCCACATAAAGATCAAGAAGCACTGCTAGACAATCTTCATTTTGTGCTAATGAAGGCCTAATTTTTTAGAATGTGAGCAGAATGGATTTGACTCATCAAAATATGCGGGCATTTGTTTATGACAAGTTATATTAGGCAAGCTGGTTTACCTTTTAAGCTGTAGTGTTCTCATTTATAAGAAGAAGGAGGGAGGATGAGAGGGTCTGTAAGTTCTTTTCCACTTCTGACATTGTAGGAAACACATTTCCTCCATTGTAAATGTAATTTATAACTGAGTTGTCCTGGTGAGTGTAAGCTTGAGAAGAAGAGGGTTTCTGGCCATACATGCACAGACCCATGTTAATTAATAGCCGCTGAATTCTTATGCAAAATATTCCACCTCTAGCCTTGAAACTGAGCCTACTGAAGTGGGGTGGTGGTGCGCCTCTTAGTTGGCACTTAGGCCTACTCTTTCTAGATTCTTTGCCTCCTTGGTTGCATGAACATTGTGGATAAATTAATCCATTTCCAAGTACCATCCTTGTCCACACAAGCAGGCTCTGCCTGGGGGAGCTCGTCAGCGATGCCTACTTGTTCCTGGTTGCCTCACTTGAGTCCCAAAGCAGAAATGGCCCATTTCCTTTTATCTAGCCAGTGTCATTTGAGAGCAGAAAGAATGGATACAGATGTAGGAGTATCTTTCAGCGCAACTTACAACAATGAAAAGTTTCTGCAATTCAGCTTCTTTCCAGGGCTACCTCGGAAGAGTAATTTGAGAAGGTGGCATTTTGCTTTTTTGTGTGCACAGTTCAAGAGACTGCAAGATCACAGCCATGAGCCAAATCACAGCCACCACCACATCTCCATTCCTGTGAAGTACTGGCAGGGGGGATCCTCAAAGTTACTTTTTTCTCTGGAAAAGGTGAATTAATTAAAGCAGAAAAAATGTATTTTGACTATAAACTAGTTCATACCAGAAAAGAAAAAAAAAGTTGATTGTGCCGGTAGCCAGGTACATACTGCTCTGTGATCTGGAGATGGAAATAATATCGCATTTCTTCACTTCCCAAATCGACAGAGAACTCAGCCCAGCTGCTGGGTGCCTCAAGTTTTAAATCCTGTCCCCAGATGGTTCAAGAACTCAGGGGGCTTGTGTCTTCTGTGGCAGGTGGTGAGGTAGGAGATCCGGGCTGGCATCCAGGCTGGGTGGCTCCTGCAGGCCTGGAGCTGTTCCTCAGGTCAGGCTCTGCTCACACACATTGTGGCTGGCCTTGAAGCCCAGATGCATCCAGCTTCCTCCTTGGGCCTGTGGGGCTTTCCAGAGATTGGTTAGTCTACTCTTACTGTCCTATAAGGAAGAGGTTGGACCTTTGAAAAAACTAGCCCTTCTATCCTCCAAGAAGGAGAAAGTTTGTCTTTTATTCCTTGCTAACATGACCCGGTAGCCAACTCCTCATGCCCTTCTGTGAACAGGACACATGCAGGAAAGATAAAAATGCAGGTTACATTCCCAGGAGGGCCAACTGCCCGGCTTAGAATGTGAATTTCAGAACACTCTCCCACTCTGTAAGCAGAGAAACAGCTGTTCTTGAATCAAACAGGGAATTTAAAAAACATAGATGCATCCATAGGGGAGCAAATCTGTATTTTTTTAATAAATTTATTTTTTATTGGTGTTCAATTTGCCAACATACAGAATAACACCCAATGCTCATCCTGTCAAGTGTCCACCTCAGTGACCGTCACCCATTCACCCCCACCCCCCACCCACCTCCCCTTCTACCACCCCTAGTTCGTTTCCCAGAGTTAGGAGTCTTTATGTTCTGTCTCCCTTTCTGTATTTTTTTTTTTTAAGATCTGTGGGTGTTTCAGGTGCTTAGCTTGGCTTGGAAATCCCCACAGGAGGAAGAAAGCATGAATTAAAAAACCAACTACCCAAGTGGCTCTGCCACTTACTATCCCTATAAACTCAGGCACATAACTCTACATCTCTGAGGCTGTTTTTGTTTTGTTTTTAAGTATGTACCATGTGTTATGGGAAAAAAAACCCCACATATCCCAGTTTGTCTTCTATCATAATGGTAAAAATTATAGACAGTAATTATTAATGCTTGGTACATTTTTAAGCACTGTAGTAGGATTTGCATTGCTACAATCTTTGAAAACAATTTGGCAATTATCTTTCAATACTTTACATATCCTCCGATGCTGGTATTTCAATATGAAGAATTGATCAAACAGTAATGTCTCCAAAAGCATACAGAGATGTACACATAAAGATGATTATTTCCACATTGTCAGTAAAATAGTAAAAATTATAAACCTAAATTCCCACTAATAGGGGACAGATTGGATAATTCGTGGCATATGCATAACATAAATCACTACTCAAATTCCTAGAAAGGAAAAATTGAATTATATGTACAATCATGCAGTTGACAATGCGTTAAGTGAAAAAGCTTCACACATACACGCACAGTACGTGGAAATGATTGCTTATGAATAAAAAGAATTCTTAGAAGAGTGGTTAGGGAGGAAGATACTTTTACCTTATGTTTCATGCAGTCCTTTACTATGAATCTTTTTCTTTTTTTGATATATATTTTTTTATTGGAGTTCAATTTGCCAACATATAGCATAACACCCACTGCTCATCCCACCAAGTGCCCCCCTCAGTGCCCATCACCCAGTCACCCCAACCACCCACACTACCCCTTCGACTACCCCCTTCCACTACCCCTTGTTCATTTCCCAGAGTTAGGTGTCTCTCATGTTTTGTTACCCTCACTGATTTCAATAGCAGGTACAACTCTTACAAACATGATTAATGTTTGGCCTTTTATATTGCACATATATTTTGTAACCTAAAGCAAATACTGAAGAACAATTCTGATTATATTACTAATCCTACTGTTTTATAATGAACATTATCATTGTGAATAATTTATTGCCTCATGGCCTCCCTTCTTGGTATCTTTATGAGTAATTGTCTCCCTTTGAACTCATTCTCTTTGCCAGGTGATTTATTCTAGCCAAGATCGACAGAGCGAAGAGTTTTTTTCTAATTTTATGTGGCCAGTTGGAAAAGAGACAGAGATAGGATTTAGGTTGGACTTCTCAGGCAATTCTACAATTTAATTCCATTTTCTGGACCATCTCCAACATTGTGCCCTTCTGAAAATCTCCTCCATCTACTAGTGGTTTTAAGGGCAATTGCCCAACACCACCCCCTCCCGACCCCTTGGGGGACTATATCTGGAGAAATTTTTGGTTGTCCTATTTGGAGATGAGGCTGTTATTGGCATCTATTATATAGAGACCAGGATGTTGCTAGGCATCATAGAGTACACAGACCAGCTGTCCCCACAAGGAAGAAATATCTGTCCCTGAATGTCAATAATGCCATAAGTGAGAAAACTTTCTGCACATCAAGACAAAAAGGGCATTCATTTTAAGTTGTTGGGGAAACTCTATGTTAGCCTCATAAAAGTCAGCTTCTACCATTGATAACTATCTTCCCCCCACCCAGGTTTATTGAGATGTAATTTACCAATAAAATTATAAGATATTTAAAGTATATGTTAGATTTGATCCATATGTGGATTGTGAAAAGATTCCCATATTAAGCTAATTAATGCATCCATGACCTCATGTGTTTACCCTGATCCCCCCCTTTTTTTTATGAGAACACTTAAATTCTACTTTATTAGCAAATTTCAATTATAGAATACATTATGATCAGGTTTAGTCAGCATGTCATACATTATATCCTCAGAACTTATTTATTTTATAGCTGAAAGTTTAGACCCTTTTATCAACCTCTCCCTATTTCTCATACACTCTAGCCCCTAGCAACCACTTTTCTACTCTTTGTTTTTGAGATTGACTTTTTAAAATGAAACATATTGCAGTATTTATCCTTCTTTGTCTGGCTTTTTTTCCCTTAGCATAATGCTCTTCAGGTCATCTATGTTGTTGCAAAGGACAAGATTCCTTTTTTAAGTTTGAATAATATTGCATTGTATTAATAGAACATATTTTCTTGATCCATTCATCCTTCAACAAACAGATTGTTTCTATACCTTAGCTATTGTGATCCCTTCTACAATGAACAAAGGAGTATAGATATCTCTTCAAGATAATGTTTTCATATCTTTAGGATATATACTCAGAAGTGGGATTTTTGAATCATATGATATTTCTATTTTTTTTCTTGAGGAACCTCCATATTATTTTCCATACTGACTGTACCAATTTCCATTCCCACAGTGTATAAAGGTTTCCTTTTTTCTACATTTTTGCCTGTATTTGTTATCTATTGTCTTTTTGATAATAACCATCCTAACAGATATAAGGTGATGTCATTATGCTTTTGATTTGCATTTCCCTGATTAGTGATGTTGAACATCTTTATATGCATCTCTTGGCCAACTATGTGTCTTCTTTGGAAAAATGTCTGTTCATGTCCTTTTCCATTTTTTAATTAAGTTTTTTGCCTTTTTTGCTATTATGTATTTTGGATATTAGCTCCTTACTGGATATGGGGTTTGCAAATATTTTCTCCCATTCTGTAGGTTGCCTTTGAATTTTGTTGATTGTTTCCTTTGCTGAGAAGAAGCTTCTCAGTGTAATATAGTCTCACTTGTTTATTTTGCTTTTATTGCCTTTGCTTTTTTTCTTTTTAAAAAACTTATTTTATTTAAATTCAATTAGTTACCATATAGTGTATCAGTTTTAGATGTGGAGTTCAGTAGCTCATCAGTTAAATATAACACACAGTGCTCATTGCATCACATGCCTTCCTTAGTATCCATCACCCAGTTACCCTATCCCCCCAACCCATCTCACTTCCAGTAACCCTCAGTTTGCTTCCTGTAGTTAAGAGTCTCTAATGGTTTGTCTCCCTCTCTGATTTCATCTTATTTTATTTCTCCCTCCTTCCCTTTATGATCCTCTATTTTGTTTCTTAAATTCCAGATGAGTAAAATCATATGATTATCTTTTTCTGATTGCCCTAATTTGCTCAGCATAATACCCTCCAGTTCCATCCACATTGTTGTGAATGGTAAGATTTCATCCTTTTTGATGTCTGGATAATATTCCAATTATATATGTACCACATTTTCTCTATACATTCATCTGTTACTAGCCATTTGGACTCTTGCTGCTTTTGCTTTTGAGGTCAAATCCAAAAAATCATGTCAAGACTGGAGTTGAGCTTACTCCCTATGTTTTCTGCTAGGATATTTAAGGTTTCAGGGCTTTTCATCTTTAATGCATTTTTAGTTTATTTTTATGTATGGTGTAAGATAGGGGTCCAGTTTCATTCATTTGCATGTGGATAGAATTTTCCAGCACCATTTATTAAAGGCACTATCCTTTATCCATTGAGTATTCTTAGAACCCTCATCAAATATTAGTTGGCCATTTATGCAAGGGTTTATTTCTGGGCTCTCTATTCTGGTGCATTCATCTATTGGATCTATTGTCTGTTTTTTACCAACGCCATACATTTTGATGACTATAGGTTTTAATGTAGGTTGAAGTCAGGGAGCATGATCCTCCAGGTTTGTTTTTCTTTCTTAAGATTTCTTGGCTCTTCAGAATCTATTGCGATTCCATAAACATTTTAGGTTTTTAATATATATTTCTGTGAAAAATGCCATTTGGATCTTGATGGAGATTGCATTGAATCTGTAGATTACATTGGGTGGTATGGACATTTAAAAATATTAATTCTTTTAATCCATGAACATATATCTTTACATTTATTTGTGTCATCTTTAATTTATTTCATTAATATCTTATAGTTTTCATTGTTAAGATATTTCACCTGATTGGTTAAGATTATTCCTAAGTATTTCATTCATTTTGATGCAATTATAAATTTTGTTTTCTTAACTTCTTTTTTTTAATTTTATTGTTTTCTTAACTTCTTAACTTTTTTTGATAATTCATTGTTAGTATATAGAAATGCAACTGATTTTTATAACCTACAACTTTACTAAATTTGTTTATTCAAACAATTTTGGGGTGGAATCTTTAGGGTTTTCTATATGTATACCTTGTCTTCTGCAAATTTTACTTCAGATTTTCTATTTGGGTAGCTTTTATTTATTTTTCTTGCCTGATTGTTCTGTCTAGGACTTTCAGTGCTATATTGGATAAAAGTACCAAGAGTAGGCATCCTTGTCTTATTCTTGATCTTATGGGAAAAGTTTTAGCTTTTCATCATTGAGGATGATGTTGGTTGTGAGCATATAATATATGGTCTTTATTATGTTGAGATATGTTCTGTGTATACTCAGACTGTCGAATGACTGTATCATGAAAGGATGTTGTATTTAATAAAATGCTTTTTCTGCATCTATTGAAATGATCATATGATTTTTATTTTTCATCTTGTTAATGTGGTGTTTCACACCGATTTATGAATGTTAAATAGTTTTTGCATCCCTAGAATAAATGCCACTTGATCATGGTGTCTGATCCTGTTAATGTATTGTTGAATTCAGTTTGGTAATATTTTATTTTATTTATTTATTTTTTAATTTGGTAATATTTTATTGAGAATTTTTGCATATATATGTTTGTCAGGGATATTGGCTTAAAATGTTCTTAGAGTTCTGGCTTTAGAATCAAGGTATTGCTCTATTCATAAAAGGAGTTTGGAAATTTTCTCCTTTGGTTTTTGGAAGAGTTTGAGAAGGATTGATAGTAATTTTTCTTCAAATGTTTAATAGAACTCACCAGGGAAGCCATCTGGTCATGGATTTTTATTTGTTGAAAAGTTTTTAATTATTGATTTAATTCCCTTGGTAATAATTGGTCTATTCAGATTTTCTATTTCTTCATGATTTAGTCTTAGTAGGTTATACATTTCTAGGAATTTATCCATTTCTTCTAGGTTGTCCAGTTTATTGGCATGTTCATAGTAGTCTCTTAAGAGTTTCTTGTATTTCTATAGGATCCATTGCAATGTCTCCCCTTTTCATTTCTAGTTGTATTTACTTGAATCCTCTTTCTCTATCTCTCTTTTTGTTGGGTCTGGGTAAAGATTGGTCTATATTTTTTGTCTCCTCATAACCCAGCTCCTAGTGTCATTGATCTTTTCTATTGTCCCTTTAGTCCCTATTTTATTTATTTCCACTCTGATCATTATTTTTTCCCTCTACAACTTTGGGCATAGTTTGTTCCTTCTTTTTCTAATTCCTTGAACTGTAAAGGAATCAGAACTGAAAGACAATGAACAAAGGAGTATAGATATCTCTTCAAGATAATGTTTTCATTATCTTACTTGAGATCTTTTTTTTGTTTTGTTTTGTAGTGTAGATATTTGTCTCTATGAGCTTTCTTAGAATTGATTTTGTTACACTGATAAATTTGGTATACTGTGTCTCCATTTTAACTTGTCTCAAGATATTTCTTATTGCACTTTGATTTATTTTTTGACCCACTGGCTTCTAGGAGTCTGTCGTTTAATTTCTAGGTATTTGTAAATTTTTGAATTTTCATCTTTTATTTTTTAATTTTTTAAGATTTTTTTTTTTTTTTTTGAGAGAGAGAGAGAGAGAGAGAGATGTATGAGCAGGAGGAAGGGCAGAGGGGGAGGGAGAGGAAATGAGTCTCCAGCAAACTCTGCCCTAAGTTTGGAGTCTGATACAGGACTCAATCCCTCAACCGTGAGGTCATGGCCTAAGCCAAAACCAAGAGTCGACTGAACCAACCAGGTACCCCTTCAGTTTTCTTCTTGTAATTGATTTCTAGTTTCTTAAAATTGTGATTGGAAAAAAATGATTGATATATGTCAATATCCTTAAATTTATTAATACTTGTTTTATGGCCTCACATAAGATCTATCCTGGAAAATATTCTATGTACATTTGACGAGAATGTGTTCTCTTGCTTTTGAATGGAATTTTCTATAAATATCTATTAGATCTAACTATTTTAGTGTATAGAGCTTCTTTCTTTCTTTCTTTCTTTCTTTCTTTCTTTCTTTCTTTCTTTCTTTTTCTTTCTTTCTTCTTTCTCTCTTTCTTTATTTCTCTCTTTATTTCTATTTATTTGTCTATTTTAGAGAGATGGGGAGAGTGAGCCAGGGTGAGGAACAGAGGCAGAGAGAGAGAATCAAGAGAGATCCCTGAGCAGACACTCTCCGAGGATGGAAGCTGACATGGGACTTGATGTCAGGACCATGAGATCATGACCTGAGCTGAATCAAGAGTCAGATGCTTGATTGACTGAGCCACCCAGTTGCCCGAATCTTTATTTTCTATCCATTATTGAAAGATATTAAAGTGCCTCACTATTATTATATTATTATTTATTTCTCCCTTCAGATGTGTTAATATTTGCTTTGTACATTTAGGTTCTCCTATGTTGAGTGCATAAATCTTTAATAATGGTATATCCTCCAGATGATAGACCACTTAATCATTGTATAATGATCTTTGTTGTCTCTTGTTATAGTCTTTGGATTAAAGTCTTTTTTGTCTGATATTAATTATAGCTACTCCTGCTTTCTTTTGGCTTCTATTTGCATGGGGGTATCTTCTTTCTCCCTTTAGTTTAAACTTATGTGTGTACTTAAAGCTAAAGTGTATCTCTTGTAGACAGCATATAGTTGGGTCTTATTTTTATATCCATTCTGCCACTCTCTCTCTTTATATGAAGTAATTATTGATGGTATGGTCTTACTGTTGGCATTTCGTTAACTGTTTTCTGGTTGTTTTATAGACCATTCATTCCTTTCTTCCTCTCTTGCTCTCTTTGTGATTTGGTGATTTTTTTTTATACTGGTATGCTTAGTTTCCTTTATCTTTTGTATATTTACTTTAGGTTTTTGCTTTGTGGTCATCCTAGGGCTTACATGAAACATCTTGTATTTATGGTAGTCTATTTTAAGTTGATAACAACTTAACTTTGAGTGTATACGAAGGCTCTGAATTTTAATTCTCCCTTTGTATGTTTTACGTTTTGATGTCACAACTTATACATGTTTACCATGTGTATCCATTAACAAATGATTATAGTTATAGTTATTTTAATACGTTTTTACTTTATGCTAGTGTTATAAGTGATTTACCTACCACTTTTATAACACTAGAGTATTCTGAACTTAATTATATATTTACATTTACCAGTGAGTTTTATACTATCATATGTTTTCTTCCTACTAATTGGCATTCTTTTGCTTCAGCTTGAAGAATTGTCCTTAAACCTTTCTTGTAAGGCCAGTCTAGTGGTGATGAATACCTTCAGATTTTGTTTGTTTGGGAAACGATTTGTCTTTCAGTTCGGAAGGACAGCTTTGCAAGGTTGAATATTCATGTTGGCATTTTGTTTTTCCTTTCAGTATTTTGAATATATCTTGTCACTCCCTTCTGGCCTGCAAAGTTTCTGCTGAAAAATCTGCTGATAGTCTTATGAGGGTTCTGTTGTATGAAAAAGTTGCTTTTTTTACTTCTGTTTTTAAGATTATTTCCTTCTGTTTAACTTTTGACCATTTAATTATAATGTATCCTGGTGCAGGTCTCTTTAGATTGTTTTTATTTGGAACTCTGTGGGATTCCTGGATCTGCGTGTCTGCTTCTTTCCTTAGATTAGGGAAGATTTTAGTCACTACTTTGAGTAAGCTTTTTGCCTCTTTCTCTTTTCTTTGTAGAAACTCTATTATGTGAATGTTGATCCACTGGATTGTGTCCTATAAGTTCTGTCAGCTATCTTTACTGTTTCTCATGGATTTTTCTTTTTGCTCCTCTGGATGAATTCTACTGCTCTATCTTCAAGTTACTGAGCCTTTCTTTCATTTGATCTAGTCTGTTTTTGAACCACTCTATTGAAATTTTTAATTCATTTATTATATTCTTCAGCTTAATGGTTTCTGTTTGGTAATTTTTAATATTTTCTGTTTCTTTGTTGAAATCCTTTGCTCATGTATTGCTCTTTTGACCTTGGTGAACATCTTTATGAATGTTATTTTGAATTCACTCTCATATCAAGTAAATTACTTATATCTGTTTCATTAAAAATCTGTTTCTGGAGATTGATCCTGTTCATTTATTTAAAACATACTTTTGTTTTTTTATGTTGCTTGACTCTCCATAGGTTTCTGTGCATTAGATAAAATAGCCACCTTCCAGGTCTGGACAGAGTGGTCTGAAGTAGGAAATGAACTTCATTTGGCATCTTGGCCCAAGTTCTCAGTTTTCTTTTAAGCTTTGTGATTGTCCAAGGTACCTTTTTTTTTATTCTTAGTGATTCCCAGTTGTTGAAGGTATGCCAAGACTCATCAATGTCCAAAGGAAATGATTGCCTTCAGTGTCCAGATATAGATTAAATGGAAGCTGAAACCTCAAGCAGCAGCTGAAGATGTATGTAGTTAAGTCTTTTTCAGGGAAAAACCTGGAGGTGGGTGTTTTATCCTGCTATCCGTGTTCTGGACTCAGGTTTATAGCCACAGGAAGGTGATCCTGACTTGGACCTGGACTTGTAAATGGAAGCCCCATTAGCTATTAGAGGAGGTATACCAGGGACTCATCCCTTAGTCAGAAGCTGGAGTACAGACATGTGTACAGACATGTGTACATGCTCCTTCCAGGGAGATACTGGTGACTTGGAGCAGGCTACAGGTAGTAGGAGAGGTGTCTGGAGACCAGAGTTTCCCTGGTCTTTAGGGATGAATACAGCCAGCCCCTATGTGTGTGCTATATTAGAAGCCTAACTCTTAGGTAGAAGCTTTCAAAGTTTGCAGATGGACCATTTTAGAGAAATACTAGGAGATGGGCAATTTTTCCTGCTCTCTCTGCATTGAATCCTAGAGGGAGTGCCCTACAGCAAGTGCTTGCACACTGTTAACAATGGCTCCTTTGTTTTCTGTGGTCTTATGGACACAATCATTGTTGGCTTTTAGAGCTACATGTTTCGGGGCCTGGCCCTCAGTTGGGAGTCTTAAAAGTTGAGTACTAAATGTTGGGTCCAAGCCCTGTGCTCCTCAGGGAGAAGGTAGAGATTTGGAGTTCACTCCCAAATATGTGATGCTGTGTCAGGGGTGGAGTGTATGGCGAGAGTGTATCTCAACCTTTCCTACCCATTTTGATGTTGAGATTGTCTCATTTGCCTGATGTGTAGGAGTTCATTCATTTCTAGGTTTCTTTTGTAGGTAATTCCTCCATCACTGTAGATTTGATGTGTCTGGAGTGGGGGGAGAGGGGAGGTGGGGAGAATTCAAGAGCCTCCTGCCAGCTTGAATGACCTCCCCATTCATAAATATCTTGATGGTTTATGTCAAACCCTTAGACACTCATGGATTTTTAACCAAAGCAATTAAGGAATATTAAAGAAATTGAATACTTTAAATGCATACACTGGCACAATTATAAAAACAAGAAAAAAATCATCTGTCATGAACATCATTGAAATTTCATTACAAATTGAACTACGAATGTTAAATGATCTCCCAGTATCACTTATATCTGGTACCACAGCATGTAGTGATTAAGTCAGTCAGAATTGTTTTTCTTTATTTTTTCACACTCTTTTTAAAAGCAATCATTCCAACAAGTAAAAATTAATTTGATTAGGATAGGAACATATAAAATAGTATAGCACGAAAAGAAAAATAAATAATAGCAGTAAAATAAATAACAGCAGTAAAAATATAAATCAGAGAAGGAGGTTAATGCAAGCTAGGGAGAGGTAAAAATGTAACACAAATGTGCAGGCTATAAAGGCATAAATCATTGGCCTTGTTGTTCTCTGATTTGGTTTTAAGTTTCCTGGTGTTCAAAATAAAAAGAAAGTCAATTACAGTTTGATGAGGAGAAAACATGCTGTTTTCCTAGTTCTAACACTAAAGAAAGCATATGGATCCTTTTTAAGGAACTTAAATACATCCCCTACGGTAAATGCCATAATATATTTCTTAAAACTGCTTTCCCTAGTACCCCTCAACAAAAACTAAGATCAAAAACACCAAAAGAAAACTCAGTTAGATTCTCTCAGCAGATGGTGGAAATAGTAGGGCTAAACTACAAAGAGTTTTTTGATGGTCAGTCTTGACCAAAAGAAAAATTTAGAATATGTTTATATGTGATACAGATAAGAGCCCATACAATGAGTAATTCAGGTGCAAAAATAACATTAAACTCTCCCACTAGGGAAAAGCTGGATTGGGGAATCTGTGTGCAGAGAAATGGCAGATAAGTTTAATGTAAATGAGTACAATATAGGTATTCTAATCATATCTATAAAATAAGGACTCTGAGCCACAGGACCAGTCCAAGAGAAGAACCTGGGATCTTTTACCACAGCTCAAATTTTTCTCAAAATATTTTCCTTGGAATAGTTAGCATCATGTGATGAACTCTGAAAACGGTTCTATTGTCAAATAAGTTTGGAAAATAATACACACCAGTTCCAAGTCTTAGATAATTAAGATGTACAGTAACACATTAGAGACCTGTAATCCAGAAATCTGATTAACTTTTCTTTGCCTAATGTCTCCAACTTACTTGGTCATCAAATCCACATATTAACATCTTGTGTGACTAATATTCTATAAAATGCATATCAAAAAAAAATCTTGTAGTTTCAGAAGACATTGACTCAGTGTGCTATTAAGAGTAAAATAGCTTTAAAAATGTCATTGTGAAGAATGTTCTAGGAAATTAAACAATAGACATTAACTCACAGCTCCTGCACACCCACAGCCAGAATAGGATTCTGGTAAATCTACTTCAAACAAGTATACGATGGAAGTATGGCTTCCTCAAAATACCAAAAGGCTAGTGAAAAATTGGATATTGAGTATCTAGAACATGGAAGAAAACCAGAAGTCAGAGTTTCTTTCTATACTATTAAATCTGTTTGGTCATTATATGGTCTCATTCATTTGGGGAATATAAAAATTAGTGAAAGGGAATAAAGGGAAAGGAGAGAAAATGAATGAAAATATCAGTGAGGGTGACAAAACATGAGAGACACCTAACTCTAGGAAATGAACAAGTGGTAGTGGTAGGGGAGGTGGGCAGGGAGTTGGGGTGACTGGGTGATGGGCACTGAGGGGGGCACTTGGCAGGATGAGCACTGGGTGTTATGCTATATGTTGGCAAATTGAACTCCAATAAAAAAATTTAAAAAAATCTGTTTTTACCAAACAGGTAAATTTTAAATGATTTTTAAATGAATGTTTAAATGCTGTCATTTGTAAATTCAAGGAAAGCATGGGAATCTACTATCTAAATGTTCTCATAATTTTGTTTCATTTTTTAAAGATTTTATTTATTTTTTCATGAGACACAGAGGGATAGAGAGAGGCAGAGACATAGGGAGAGGGAGAAGCAGGCTCCATGCAGGGAGCCTGATGTGGGACTCGATCCTGGGACTGCAGGATCATGCCCTGAGCCAAAGAGAGGCGCCCAACTGCTAAGCCACGCAGGTGTCCTTCATACTTTTGTTTTAAACTGAAATGTTCTCATAACTTTTTCAGTGTCCAGTTTGCAGTTAAGGACTTTGATACATACACAAATATAAGAATAAATTTTGTAAATAGCCTTGGTGCAGAGGCCTACATTAATTTTCCAGGAATGATTAAATTCCATCAAGAGTGAAGAGCCATCTTGAACTTCCTAGCTGATATGAATGTTCAGTGGGAGACATAATAGTTCATGTCTCATTTGAGTAAAGGTGAGAAACCTCCTGAATGATGGATGAGTCAAATGGTCAAAACATTCTTAAATCTGGTGCTACTTGCAAGACACTTTAAGCAGACCAAGCATTAATTATTGCCTATTCTAACCTCAGTTTCCTCAACTATAGGAATAATAATCCTTCAATAATAATTCTTAAATAGGTTCCAAAGCAGTAATCCTGTCTTGTTATCTGAGAATTAACCCAGTTTAGCACCTGACCTTCAAGGGAACTTGTAGCTGCTTGGTTCATGTAGTCAAACCAGTAGTTCAACTCTTATGGTATCCTATCAGAGGCCACCCTAAAATATATATTTTTTTAATGTTTCAATTTATGAAAAAAAAAGTTTGAAGTTGGAAGACAAATGACTTGAGCCAGAGTCTTTGATGCTACCAGTTAGTAGCTGTGTGTGCTGAAAATCTTGTTTGGAGTCTATCTTTCCCTTAAAAACTCACCTTATAGTATAGTAGTCAGAATCAATTTTGAAAATGGGTGTGAAATTGCTATGCAAATAAAGCATCGAACAAATGTATGCTGCACTGTGTTCAGAAAAAAAGAGCTTTACTGACAGTTTTGGGTTGCTTACTCTATTTTTTTTTTTAAATTCTATTTCTTAAATATATGTTATCTTACCACTTATTCTCTTAAAATGATCTTTTTTTAGACTGTATGACTTGAAAGGTTTAGGTACAAGTAAAAAAATTGTTTTTCACACATAAGCATTTAAGATACATAGCTGTAAAAGGCATGTTCAAAATAGTTTTGTTAATTTTAAATGCAGAACAAACACGTAAGGACATATATCTGACTCTACTTGAGTAATGTCTAACTTACTGAAGTAAAGCCATTTTCCTCCTAGGAATTAAGCCAACTTTTAGGGTTATTTGGAAAGACCAGACACATTTATCAGGACCCTTCTTTAGAAGCACATGCAGGACTGTAAGCAATGTATTTCCTGGCTTCTGACACGAGCAAAACATCTGGAAAAGCCAAAGCTATAATGAAACTGTGAGTTGGCTGTATTCTTGCACATTTCCTTGCAGTGCCAGCACAAGCCTGGAGCCCATCAGGCACCACTATCATCCTCATAAAGCGGAGGTCCTTTTGTAGGCCCAGATGTATCTGAGGGTGGAGAGGAAGGATGGAGAACACTGCCAGATTTTCCTGATCCGCATCCCCCGCAAAGGCCAGGGAAAGATAGGTAGAGCAGCTTTTCTATTCTTCTCTAAATATGATTTAATGGAGGAGTCAGTATTTTCTTTCCACTGCCTCTCTTGCCTTCTGAAAATTTTTAATCACTATATTAGTTTTCTCTTGGCTTAAAACAGCACAAATGTATTATCTTGCAGTATTGGAAGTCAGAAGTCCTAAAATCAAGGTGCCAGTAGAGTTGACTTCCATCTGAAGACACCAGGGGGGGGAGTTGGTTTCCTTGCCTTTTCCAGGTTCTAGAAGCCGCCTTTATTCCTTGACTTGTGGACCTCCATCTTCAAGGCAAGCAGCAGAGGATCTTCAAATCACACACTCTCTCCCTTTCTCCTTTCTCTCTCATTCACCTCTGCTTCTGTTATCACATCTCTTTCTCTGACTCTGACATTCCCAACTCCCTCTTACAGAGATTCTTGATGACACTGGCTCCACTGAGATAATCCTTTCCCCAGGTCCTGATCTTAATAACATCTGGGAAGACATTTTTGCCATTTAGCTTGGGGATTCGAATATGAACATATTCAGTAGGGTGCAGGGAGGAGGGCAGCATTATTCTGTCTACTAGAACCATCTTGGTCATTTTGATTGCTTTTTAAAATGCTTTTATTGGGCAGCACAGGTGGCTCAGTGGTTGAGCGTCTGCCTTCAGCCCAGGGTGTGATCCTGGAGACCTGGGATCAAGTCCCATGTCAGGCTCCCTGCATGGAGCCTGCTTCTCTCTCTGCCTGTGTCTCTGTCTCTCTCCCCCTCTCTCTCTCATGAATAAATAAATAAAATATTTTAAAAATAAAATAAAATACTTATATCATATGTAAATAGGAACAATTATGTTTGCCTCATGGAATATAGAGAGTCATTGAGAAAACCTGGATTAGGCAATGCAGCAAAGCCCTTGAAAGATGGCTGTTAGAAAATGCTACTCTTTGAAAGTCCTCTTAATTTAAAACTGCAAAGCCCATATGCTGGATCCCCTACTGCCTGTGTGACCTGAACAGACACTCCTTCCTATCAGTTTCCTCATCTCTCTGTGTAATTGGGTTTTCTCACCAGCCTGTAAGAATGGGCCCACAGTGCCACCCATTTATTTATAGGAGTATTAAGGCAATGTTCTCATGTCTCCACACATCAGCTCTCAAGTCTTCCCACTGTGCACTGGTCCAGCAAAGAAAACAGATAATCTGTAGGATAGGAAACAGTAGAATATATAAGACAACTATGATTGAGAATATTAGAGAGGCCAAAACCAAAAAACTTCATGGACAATACAAGTAATTTCATATTAGCAGTATTAAATAAAATGATCATGAAGAAAATGTCAGAGCCTCTAGAAAGGCAGACAGGATTGAAGCCCTTATCCATAGTCATCATCACTTTATCGTAAGGCATTACTTCTATGCTGAGCCAGTTTATCTGCTGTAAGTGCTCCTAAGTTTTATTGGGCAACATTTTATTTTGCCTTACCCCTTGATTCTCTCTGTAGCAGAAAGGCCAAATGGATGACAGCCACTGTCCACATTCTTCCAATATGTGAAACAAATCTGTCAATATTCCTGGGCATGAGGGATTTGATCGTTTCCCTTTTTTCTCTTTATGGAACTATAAGAGGCAGTGACATGGAAAAGTGGACATGGACTGGATACTCAAATTATCCCAGAATCGTCTGTTCTAAGGCCGAGATTGGAGACTGGGGAATACAGTGGGTGATCCATGCTTGACTCTTGTGCTTAATGATGACAAGTTTTTTCTCTTATTTTTCAATAGCTTCAAAATTTGAATGAAAAGGTGCTATTTATTTTTTCCTAAATACTTTATCCAACTCTGGGGTTTTTTTGTTTTGTTTTGTTTTGTTTTGTTTTGTCTTACATAGAAATAGAATTGTAGCTGGGCAGATGGTTGCTACCAGGTGTGACCACATAACTATGATTATGGGTACAGAATGTGAGATGAATTGATGTGTGTAATTTCTGACTTACTTTCTCAAAGGTCCTTGGCCTGGACAAGTTCCTTCCTTTTCTTCTTCCTGGTTGGAAGAGGTAGTGGCTAGAGTATATTGAGGATGGAAGGGTTGCCCCACCCATCTGTGGCTTTGTGGAGCAAAGCCTACTTATATTAGACCAAGTCTATTTTTTACCATTTTTGGTATTTTTGTTAGACTGCTTCATCTTTAACATAGCTAATACAGATTCCAAAAATAATAAGAGTTAACGGTTCTTTAACACTTATTATCATGAGCCAATGACTATGCTGAGCACTTTATGTGTATTATTTCATTAGTTCTCCTAAAGATCCTATAAGGTGAAGTCATTCTTTGTATATCCTTATTTTTACAGAGAAGGGAAGTAAAGGCACAGAAAATTTAAATGAGCTCTTTATATCATACATCCAACAGGGGAGCAGAGCCAGAGTTCAAATATAATGTACCCTGGAATAGTACATTAGGACAGGGACTTGGAATAGAGTGTTAAAGTCAGGGTTTCCAAACAATTTCCAAGGAGCTTTAGACTAATGTATTTTGAGGATAGAGAATATTTCTGGTCTACCATGTTATCCCTCTCAAAAAACAGTTGTCTCTGCAGTTAAGAATGGGGAGGCAGTCAAGCAAGGAAGGTGTTATGCTTGAAAGAACAATCAGAACCAGTCATAAGTGATGGAGACAATTTTCTGTGGGTCTCTTGTGGTTCTTACAGAAGGCACTGACTGCTTTTGTTCGAACAGTCTTTTCAAGATGTTTGTATAGTGAGCAGCCTTTGAAGATACAGGTAATGTCTTCCTGTAGAGCAAAGGGTCAGGTATCTCTAATACCATTAAAGAAGATTTGGATTGCCTCCATTCAGGTTTCTTTCCTGTTAATGCCTGTGAAGAGGTTTGCTGCTCTTGTGGAGAACCAGCAGACAGAACAGCTGCTGCTATTGTAAGTAATAAACTGTCCTTGGCCTCTGGCACAGGTATGCCATGTCCTTCTGCTAGCAGTGATAAAACTGTGGCTGGCTCACTTGTTAGCTTGAATGTAGGGTCAACTCTCAGACTACTCACAGTTCTTGACAATAAGGTAAACGTCCTCCTTCTAAGGACAATGACTCCATCAGTATTCAAAGACAGCTAGTCTGGATTTTTTTTTTTTTTTACATCAGTTGATGCAATAAGAAGGAAGGGAAGTGGCTTAAAAGGCAATAGAAATTAATACCTACAAAAAACAGATACTCACTTAGAATTCAAGGTAAATTCTAATTATGTTAACTTAATTCTACAGCACAGATTTCAGTATCAGTTCTTCTTTTTTTTTTTTTTTTCATGAGAGATCAGAGAGAGAGAGACAGAGGGAGAAGCAGGGTCCACGCAGGGAGCCCAATGTGGGACTCGATCCCAGGTCTCTGGGATCCGGCCCTGGGCTGAAGGCAGAGCTAAACCGCTGAGCCACCGGGCTGCCCTTCAGTATCAGTTCTAAATCTTCATGCCAAAGTCCCCAAATTAGACTTCAATACACTAAAGTGTCAACAAATAGGTAGTTTAAAACATTTTAAAGATATAGCATCTTAAGAGAATGGAGTTGAGAATAAATTCAGAGATATTTTTCAAGCATTGGGATATTTAGCATTACCCGAAACTATAATTCTGAATAAAAGAAAACAAAAATTTTCATATATCAAGGCTAAAAAGAGATTTTGAATATTCTGATTTTCCTGGGTGGAGGTAAAACCAACTTCTTGTGTTGGGTAAAGAATACTGGACCAGAACTCTAGATATGTGAGGTCATTTTATCACCAACTATGAGACTTGTACAGAATAGTCTCTGGGCCTTTGTTTTTTTGAAACCTCAAACAGGGGGCAAGAAATACATCATCTCAAAGATTAACATAGAAGTTATGCAATCACAGACTCTCAGAAGGAAATTTAGCAGTGATAGGGTATATAATACATGAGAATTTTGAAGTATTTTCTCAGCATAAATTCGAAATGATCATTTCTAGAGACAGGAAGATCGTAAGATTTCCAACTCAACTATTTTATCTCCAAGCATCCATCTACCTATCTTTTCTTTTCTTTTTCTTTTCTTTTCTTTTTTCTTTTCTTTTCTTTCTTTCTTCTTTTCTTTCTCCTTTTTTTTTTTTTTTTTTTTAGAGAGGGAGAGAGAGAATCTTAGGCTTAGTGCAGAGCCCCCAACATGGACTCAATCTCAAAAGCCTTAGATCATGACCTGAGCCAAAATCAAGAGTCAGACACTTAATTGACAGAGCTACCCAGGTAACCCCAGGCATCTTTAAACAATAGCCTTCTTTATATTAAGGTAAAATCTATGAATTTGTAACTTTTATCATTGATCATCAATTAACTTTTGTACTATAGACAACAAAAGTATGTTTTTTTCTCCCATGTTAGTATATTAGTTATTTGAAGTAGGCAGTCATATCTCAGACCATTCTTTTGTTTTCCAATGTCTTAATCCTTGATTCCTATTTCTTCTGTATGTGAATTTGTGTTCCTTCACAGTTTTAGTTGGTCTTAAAATGTCAGCTGTTTTATGCAAGACTATATATGTCAGACACTACAAATAGGATTTTATCTTCCCTCCTGAAAAATTTCACTGGAGGTAGAGGGCATGGTGTCAGAAACCGATCCTTAGGGGCTGTGGATCCTGCCCAAGATGGTAGTAGTGGGATTAGAGGTGGAAGAAGGAAGCCAAAACTGGTTCTGCCTAGGGAGTTTTAAAAGTTTAATCTCAACAGCACAGCAAAGCTAAATAGGCAGACATAAATTCTATCCAAGCAAGTGTTGATATCCTAAAGATCACATATTATGAGAGAAGAGCAGTTCACCTAATGAGGTGATTTTGCTTCTCAGGTGGGAGTCAGAGGGTCATTCAGGATCCCTAAGACCATGTAGCCTGGGCAGCCTCCATACTCTAATAATTACATCATAAGACTATGGGTTTTTTTTTTGACATGTTAATGTACATGTAAATCATCAGAGATGCTTGTTAATAGAGTGAGCATGGAGTGTCTTCAGAAATCTAATTTTTACAGCATTCCCCTTATGATATAGATGCAAAGATGGCCCATGAATACCCTGTAAAATACACTATTACTGGTTCTTTTGAAATCAGAGATACCAAGTCCTTAAGGACATAGACCATAAGTGAGGGACACCTATGGGTTCCATCAGGAGGGAGTCAAATAGAAACTCTTAAGGTGGATGCTTTAGCTTCAACCTAGAACTTCTCCCTATAACACTGGTTAGATAAATGTTTGTTGAATGAATAATTCCTTGCTCCCCCTCTCTAATCACTCTTAAATCCTTCTTAAAAACTATGTTTTTAATTTTAAAACTTCTTTCAATCTCTATAACTGGTTCTCTCCTACACACTCCTTTCCTATCTCATGTAGATTTTTCTCCCCTAGTCTGCCTTTTCTTGCTGTGGGTCAGCACATCATTCTAGCTGAGTTATTAATTATGATTTCAATCAAAAGTGTCTAAGATCTTTTAAGTATAGAAGCAAAAGATTCCATTGTCCAGTGGAACTGACTACTATGATGATGGAGAGGGAGAGATGTGAGGATTTGAGTTTAGGCTACTAGAAGCATAGAAATGGAGGTACACAGAAAAATGGTGGGAGAATCACTAGAGTTGGGGAAAATGTTTCATTCAGTTTTGTTCAAAGACAACTTAAAGTGCTCGTGGGATATTTTAAAACTATTTATTGTACAGAATATATGATGGAAAAGTTGGGGCAGGAACTCAGAAGAGAGGTCTAAGCTACACATTGAGTCATATACATTGAGTCATACACATGAGTCATACACATGATTGAAATTATAAAGAGAGATAGGTATAGAGAGATGAGGAAAAGGGACAGACTGAACTTTATAAAAATATCTATCTGGGGGATCCCTGGGTGGCGGAGCGGTTTGGCGCCTGCCTTTGGACCAGGGCGCGATCCTGGAGACCCGGGATCGAGTCCCACGTCGGGCTCCCGGTGCATGCAGCCTGCTTCTCCCTCTGCCTGTGTCTCTGCCTCTCTCTCTCTCTGTGACTATCATAAATAAATAAAAAATTAAAAAAAATGTATTAAAAAAATATCTATCTGTAGAGTAATAGAAAGTGGAAGAGAGGGACCAAGAGTAAGCAGAAGTCAAGAAAATCTAGCACAATCTTAGAGAAGCCAAGGAAAGAAAGTATCAGGGAAGATAAACTTTGAGACTTAATAGCACATTTGTACACATAAAATTGGAATTAGTAAAATTCAGAGTGTAAAGATTTAATAAGAGGTCTATAATGAAGTAAAGGAAGCAAGCTATATCTAGCTGCTCTATTCAGATGTAATGAAAACAAAACAATGAGATAGTAGTTTGATTTCTTTTTCTTAGGAGAAAGTGGATTATGCTTGTATGCTGAAGAAACAAGTGCACCGAAGATGTGAGAAAATAGAATAAGGGAGATCTGGGAGGATGATTGAAGGCAAAATAGAAGTCAAAGAGTAGAATACTGAAGTTTCCATGAGACTATTTTCAGGCAAACTAGAGATACTGTAGCTAGAGAGAAGATGAGAATGCTATTGAGTAGGGGTGCAGTAGATATTAGAAAGATGGGTTAACTGAGACAGAAGTCTATCGAGGTTTTATATAAAACAGGTCTAGGGCACCTGGGTGGCTCAGTTGGTTAAGCATCCAGCTCTTAATTTCCATTCAGGTCAGGATCTCAGAGTGGTGGGATTGAGCCCACCCAGCATCGAGCCTGCTTAAGATTCTCTCTCTCCCTCTGCCCATTCCCTCATCCCACACAAGCCCATGTGCTCCTCTGAATGAAAAAAGAAAGGAAAAGGAAGGAATAAAAGAAGGGAGGGAGAGAGAGAGAGAGAGAGAGAGAGAAGGGAAGAAAGGATGGAAGGAGGGAAAGTGCAGAGTCCTATTTTTGCTTCACTTGTCTAGTTTCCAGCTCCTGTTTTCCCAGTTGGAGAGCTGCTAGCTCTATCTTTGTCACATGCCATGTGCTGGCTAGCAGAGGAAAGGAAAAAGGCAGAGTAGGTTCCTTGCTGCTGCATTAGGTCTCTTTAAGCAGGCTTTCAGGCAGTATCAGACACGATTTGGTTTCATATTTTGCCAAAACTCACACTAGCTACACCTAATCATGAAAGAGTCTGGAAAAATGTAGTCCTTTTCCCTTAGTGTGACCAGAGGAAAGTCAGAGTTCTCTTACTAAGAAGGTAGGGGGTGCTATTAGTGTAGGTAATTGTCAGTCTCTGCCATAGACATGTTAAAAGTTTGTGGTGAGGCCAATTCTTTCAGTTTTGTCACTTTTTCCAGCTTATTAGGGAAAGAAGGTGTTTTGGCCAGGACTATGGATTAGAGTAGCAGTTACCAATTTAGGAAGTGAGCAATTACAGGATACAAGGAAAAAATACTGAAATCCTGATACTGAGGTCCAGGCTGATGGACTGAAAAAGAATAATATGCCATCTAGGGACTGGAGATTATTAGAAGGTGAGGGGCTAAACGAAGACAGGATTGGGAAAGGAGAGAAGATGATGTAATTAAAGAAGAAATTTTCAAATTCACAGGATAAAGCATTTACACATGTGCCAAGTCTGACTTGGGGTCGTACTCAGCTGGAATGGAAAAATAGACTCTTACAGTTGATGTGTAGGAGTTACAGAAATAAGACTAGAAGGATCATTGATAAGGATGGTAGTAGGAAGTAAAAGAGAAAAGGAACACTGAACTGGAGACTAAAAACCAAGAGTAAGCAGGATGAGAAGGATTGGTGTCATGCAATTTTACCTCCACTTGAGAAGAGTTTAAGTATCACAGGGAAGAGGAATGGCAGGTATTTACTGAGTACTTGCTATGTAGCAATCAACAAACTTTTTTTAATAGGAAAATGATTTTTAAAACTATTTTGGAATAATCTTGGATTAACGTTAGATATGGAAACATCGGGAGTTCCTTTATTCCCTTCATTCAGGTTCCTCCAACACTAATGTCTCCTGCAGTTCCAGGACATGGGTGAAACTAGGAAATGAGTTCGTCATCTTGTACCCCTCACTGTTCAGTTTTATTAGGATTTCTACATTCGTTGCTTTTCTTGTGCAGTTGGACCCTTGGTTGCAGCTGTGTCCTTTCGCTGTAGCAGGATGTAGTCCAAGGTGCCATACCATGTTTAATCACTGTGCCCCCCTCAGTATCCTTTGGTCTGTGACAGTGTTTCTGTCTCTGCTTTTACTGACTTGTACATTTTTAAAGAATGCTTTAAGGAGTCTTGTGAATGTTTCTCAATTTGCACTTGTTTGGTATTCTCTCACAAGTGGACTGGGATTATGTGTTTCTGAGGATGCCATAGAGCTGAAGTGTGCTTGTCACAGTATCATTTAGGAAGAACATGCTAGCCTGACTTAACATTGGTGACATCAACCTTGATCACTAGGTTAAAGCAGTGCTTGCCAGGTTTCTAGAATGTAATTTTTTCCCCCTTTTCTGCTCTGTTCTCAGTTTAGCCCATTCTGAGGAGGAGGAGGTATTAAACTCCATTGATTGGAAAGTGTAGTATCTCTAAATACTCGGGCTTCTTCCGTGAGGAAGGTTTGCCCCTTTTTGCTCCTTTATTTAATCACTTCTGTATATGAGGAGGCACTCATGGATATTTATTCTTTGGGTTTTAATCATATGCTATTATTTATTTTGTTGCTCAAATTGTTCCAGTTTTGGCCATTGGGAACTAAATATTTTTATATAAACTATTTACTGAATCCTTCCAACAGTCCAGTGAGGCAGGTATTAAGGTGATCCTTACTTTGCAGAAACTCAGAGTAACAAACCTTTCCAGAGATTCCTGTCATATCTGTGGAAGGCCAGGAAACTGACTCCAGGGCGTGCATGCTTAGCTTTGCTACATTCTCAGATGTCCCACAAATGTCAATCAGGATTGAGGTGTCTTTTTATTTTACCCCTTTACAGAGGGGAGATAACTGATTTTGAAGCAATTCATAAAGAGTTGCAGAATGGGTGTGCTTCCAAAGGTACAGTATATTGAGAAAGAGAATCACAAATGGTCAGAACTAAGCCTGCTGCCAGATGGGAAGGAGAGTAGTCATTCTCGTTCTAAACACAAAATACGATGAGTTGTTCTAAAAATGTGTTGAATATTCTTAAAATATGAAAATGGAATTTAAAAATGTAATCTGAGGGATCCCTGGGTGGCGCAGCGGTTTGGCGCCTGCCTTTGGCCCAGGGCGCGATCCTGGAGACCCGGGATCGAATCCCACGTCGGGCTCCCGGTGCATGGAGCCTGCTTCTCCCTCTGCCTGTGTCTCTGCCTCTCTCTCTGTGTGTGTGTGTGACTATCATAAAAAAAAAAAAAAAAAATGTAATCTGAGATCCTAACACCACTACATCTAAACACTAATACAAAGTTTAAAAAAACATTCCATTTCAGCAGCACTTTAATCTATGAAGTTACTTGAAGAGTGTATTTATAAAAAAAATATATATATATATAAATTCAGGTAAAGGCTACAATTATCCAGGATAATTTATTTATCCAATAAAGTTCTTCTTAGAACTTTATAAGAAGTTTATAAATTATTTAACATATCCTTAAATATTGTAGATTGCCTTCATTAATATAGTTATAATACTATAATGCTTAATTAAACATGCTCATTTCTTCTATATGGATCAGAAAGAATTTACATGAAAACATTTTATTTATACTTAGTGATTATTTTATTACCATATATTACTGTATACAATTTTGCTTGATAAGGATGTTATAAATCATATTTTGAACAAAAATGTACGCATGGCATAGGTAAACAGTAACATTTTGAAGAAAAGAGAAAAGCCATGAAAACATGTGCCTAAAATTTGGTAATACTGAGAAACACTATTTGGTGCATAGTAATGATTGACAGTTTCCTAATACACCATTATTAGGAAAAGATTTACCAGAACACTGGTAAATCTTCAGATACTGTAAGAACAACCTGGTATAGGAAGAGTTTGAATTACACATATCCACATCCTCAGAAGTGTGCATCATGTAAAAAGGAATCCCTTGTTAGAGCAGTACACATACAGCATTCTTTGTTTGGCACTTAGCAATATAGACAAATGGTTATTTGGTTTAATGTGATTTTATTATTCTTAGATACATTTTAGTTATTTTATATAGATAAAAATATACAATATTGCTTTAAAATTTTGTAATTGTACAAGTGCATAACTGTCATCCTATTCACAATTTTAAATAAGCCTATTTTTCTGCTAATTAACTCACCCAGTAACATGTTGGGAAAGACCAACAAAAACGGTTACATGAAGACTTTTGATGAAAGGCTTATGTGTAAAAAATGGAATATTAATGCAGACCCTACTCTAAATCTTCAGTGATACTTGGTGCTGGAAACAAATTATGAAATGTTTTAAAATCTGTTTTTTTTGAGAATTTAGATTTTACAGATTCAAAATTTTGACTAAAAATGCATAGAACTGACATTTTATCTGAAGCCACTTTTATATACATATACTAAAAAAGTGAAAAATGTTATATTTTAATACTACATCTCAGTTTGTTACTCCATCATATTTTTATGCAATACATGCAATATGTGTCTGCCCTTCAGATGTCACATTTAAATAAAAGGGTATTTTTAAAAAAATCACCTGAGGGACGGTCAAGTTAGTAGGGTGATTAATAAAGGTCATTTTATCATAGAAACAACATAATGCTTGATGTTAAGAGAACTGCATGGTTGTCTCAATACCAAGATAAAAACAGTTGGATTCATTATATGATTTCTTACAAAGACACACAGATAAAATATGTAAGACCCAAATTATATGCATATATAAGGTATAGACTTTTTTTAAATGAAAGATTGAAAATATTTTACAAATAATTTTGTTCATTATAAACTATAAATGCACCATTCATTTCACTCATAACAATATTTTTCATCAAACATTGCTATATTCAATCTGAACACTCCTCAAATATGAGAAAAACAAATAGTTTCCACCGTACTAAGAAGTGAAATTTATAAAGTCAACATACTATACCTTAAAGCTCATTCTAGATCTAAAATATTTTTTAAGGAATTTATACACATTGAAATGGGTGATTGATTAAAGAGCTAGAAATAAAGCTACCTCTCATTGCAAGTTAATTAAAAAGGTTGCATTCAAGCAGATTTTTCCACATTGCAACATTCAACTATCATGGAGATTTTAGTAAATGGTAGTATATCTCTTTCTTCTGAAAACACTGTTCGAATTTTAGTGCTGTGGTCTTAATATTTATAGGATAATCAAAAAATAATTTGGAAACACAATTTACTTTGAAAAATTTTCAACATAAGGCACAGAGCAACATTTAAAGTCTAGGAGCGACTAGATTATATAATAAATATCTTTTCAATCATTATTTGCCCTTTTCCTGAAGAAAGTGGGTGAGTAGTGCAGTTCAAAACATGCTTGGAATAATAAAAATGACTGAATTTAAGAAATACAAATGATATTTGTGCACAGAATGTTATTAAAAAAAGTATATTTTCTATCAAATATACATCCTACAGTGTTATAGGTATAAAAAATTGTGAGGCACTTACATTAATAATGAAGGAGGAAAGCACTGAGATTATCTTTTATAAAAGCACCAAATCACTTACTTTAATATCTGAGATAAAAGCCAAAGCTAAACAAAAGGAGTTTAATTTTGTATTTGGTGTATTAATAATAATCTAGAAGCTGAAAATTCAAAAGTATTTTTTTCTGACAGAAATTTTTATTTAAAAGTGTCCTACAGTTCCCCTAAATAAGTTTTGTATATTCTCTGGTACTCAGAATCATGTGAAATAGAGATGGAATCTCACTCCCTGTGGCAGCACAATTTATAGTTTAATGACTATATGTATTTCTGGTAATTTTCTTAACTCTTAAAAACACTGACGTTTGGTTTGGAAAAATAGCGCAAACAACACACATCAATGCCTCCATGTAAACTTGCTGATGACCAACACTGACAGTATTATTATTCTGTAATCTTCTGCAAACTCATCCAAAAACCAAGGTGCAAAAGGGGCTTGGAATTACAGGAATCCACTGGATGTCAAATCAGGGAAAGGTCTGGCTTCTGGTGGGTGATGAAGGGGCTGAAGATGTGTGGGAGTCTGAGTGTTATTTATATTATTTAATTCAGCGGGATAGGTTTCATTTAAAACTCCTCCATTCTGAAACTGCAAACAAAAATAGCAATGCGATTAATCAGACTAGATCTTTCAAGTATCTTAAGCCACTAAATGATATATTAAACTGCATTTTTAAAACATTTGCCTTGCATATTGTTAAACTTCAAGTTCTTTACTGTTGCTAAAATTTCAATCATTCAGCAAAGACCTACTGAGCACATACTATGTGTTGCATTTATAACTTCCTGGTTTCTCCATTAGATGGTACAAATGTGTGATATATCAGTCTGAGCTCAGATTTGGCATTCCATACATTAGAAGAGTATCTGATGAACAAGTTGTCTTTGGTTTGGATAGGAACTGACAGATCAGAGAGTATCAACTATGATTCACAGTTACATAATATATCTGTCATAAATAGGTTTGCTTTGACCAGATTCCATTTTAGTCAAGTTCTGGGTACCAATGGATTGACTGCATTCAAAATTAATACATTGGACTGTAGACCTAGGACTTTTCCATAAAAGGTCAGTTCTGATAGAGATGTCTTAATATTCCTAAAATATAGCACAGATAGGATTTCCTAAACCAATTTTTTATCTGTTATATGCTTTTGAGAAGTACTATTAAAAATGGTCCCAATTACAGATTAAGTTACCAAATAAAATGCTCTCATCTTCTTTACAATAAAATTAGTCCATAACTGCTACTGAAAAAAAAAGAGGCAGATACACAATTCTGTAGGGATTTATATAGAACCTTTGTATTTTAGTATATAGTTAGTGAAAGTTGTGGCAACTTTCAAATAGCTTGAACTCATAACTCTAATTGCTTCAAGTAAATCCTATGTCACATGTTAACATTAGACTTAAAAGATCCTCCAAAACATTAAATATATAGTAAAAAGTCACATAATCTATGTCTTCAATGAATGGCATCTACACGGAGTCTTCAAACAGATGTTGGTATTATCAGAGAATGGTAGTCTTTGAATAAATGACTCATTAGTCAAAGCATGATGCATGTCAGCAATTCTCTTTAAATTTATTGTCAAAAGCAGTGCTGTCCAATAGAAATACAATGTGAGCCACATAGGTAATTTTAATTTTAAATCATTTCCTGGGGGAACCCATAGGGCTACTCACTTCCTATTATCTTCTTACTCATAAAGAAGTAATAAAAAAACTAAACTGGGGAGAAAAAAACAAAACTGAACAACTTGAATAATACAATTGTAAACCCTGTAAATGAGGGACGTGTCAGCAGTTTACTCAGGTTGCCTACCTCTGCCATGTTATGGCGATGTTGTGAGATAGACTTGAACTGAAAACTAAATTTTGAGATAACTGAAGGATGTCAGGAGGGACGTTGGATATATATCAGAGGAAAAACTTCCACTGCCGTTTTCTACTAAAAACCTCATCTATAGGCAAACCAAATGTGTGAAAAATGTCATGAACTTGAATCTCTTCTGCTATTCCAACACTTTAATACATAGTAAATAGAGATCAATGAACTTAATTTTGATCAGGATTTTCTTCAAAAGCCTACTGAATTATTCTTTAAAGTGTACTAAATATTTTTTAATGGAAAAGCATGAATGCAAACAAAATATATTCCCAGGAGGCCAGAGAGATAGAGAAAGCAGCTACCATCATTGTTAACGTTTTTTTTTTTTTCAGCGATTACTTTTAGATTTAAACTGTGGTGGCTGCTAGAAGAATCCTGATGACACATTAAAAAAAAAATCAAAATGCAGGGGTGCTTGCAGTAAAGTATATAACTCTTAAAAAAATAAGTAAAATTTTAAAAAATAAAATGAAAATACAGTGTCAAGCTTGACAACACGAGAGAAAATTTTTTAAAATTCCAGAAGAAAATATTCCACTTTAAAGATAAAATGAGCATCTGGCAGATAACTTGAAGGTATTGCGGCTGAATTCAGGGGTCACCCAGGACAAAGGCATTTGAAGAAAGCACAACTATATTGGCTTTAACTCATATAAAAAAGACTGAGCTTTAAATTTTTTAAGAGGGGGAGGGAGAGGGAGAGAAAGAATCTTATGCAGGCTCCATGCTGGGCTCTATCTACGGCCCTGAGATCATGATCTGAGCAGAAGTCAAGAGTTGGGCACTTAACCAACTGAACCACCCAGGTGGACCTAAAGGAAACACTTTGCAAATATAGGGGCACGTAAATGGTTCAGTCAGTTAAGTGTCAGCCTTCAGCTCAGGTCACAATTCCAGCGACCTGGGATTGAGCCCCATGTCAGGCTCCCTGTTCAGCAGGGAACCTGCTTCTCTTTCTGTTTGTGCTCTATTTCTCTGTCAAATAAATAAATAAAATCTTTAAAAAAAAAGCAAATAGATTTTTGAATTTTTAAAGGATCATATAAAGAAGAGAGATAAACTCAAGAATCTATTCTAAACAATATACTTTGTAATAATTTCACTTGGTAACTAAAGGACATATTAGGTTGCCTTAGCCCTTGACTTCTTTCTCCTCTACAATTCAAGAAAAAAGACCTATTCCTATTAACATACTAATACCAGAAAAGTACTGGCTTACATAAAAGTAGTCACAGACATAAAACGTTTACAACTCTTGTGTATTTATAATGTAAGAAGGATCACTGAAAGGGTTTCTTCAGTCTGATAAAACCCTTACCTTGTTTAAAAATGCCTGTGGACCTGGCATGGTTGGATTGTATGGCATCTGAGCCACATGGCTGTGCTGAGGTTCCGGCTGGCACTGGTACATGGACACAGCCCCGGCATAACAGGACTGAGGAGTTACTATGGTTGACTCTGGATTTAGTCCATGTGTTTGGTTTTCAGGGACTTGTAAACATGTGACAAAGTCTTCCAAATTAGTATGGTAGGGGGATGGTTCAAAATTTCCTATGGGAAAGTCTAACTGTGTCCCCTTGGAATGTTGTGGTAACACAGACTGATTACAGGGAATAAAGTTCTGTGTACATGGCATAGCATCAATCTCAGATTTGTAGGGAAACTCCTGACTGGTCCCAGGTAAGTCTGAAAAGACACTATACTGTTGTAGATCTTGCTGAGGACAACTAAAAGGCACAGACTGGTTAGAGTTCCAATTGGCAAACATGCCATTGACTTGCATATGCTTCATTTTCTGACACAGTTGCTGCTGCTGCTCCACTGCTATGTGATTTTGGTGGTGTTGGAGGAGCTGCTGCTGCTGTTGCTGCTGCTGCTGCTGCTGTTCTAACTGCAGGTGCTCCTGTACCATACAGCTGGAGTTCAGAGCCATAGGCTGTTGTTGCTGGTAATCTGAACACCCGAAGGTAGGCTTACTTAAAGAATCTTGGACATATGTCAGGATTTCATCTGTTATATCAATATCTCTGAAGTCATCCTCACCAGAAAAGTCGGTTCTGAAAAATTCCTCATTCTGTTGCATGTGTTTGATATCTTCAAAATCAATACCTAGGTGTTTCATAATGCTATACAAGTCACTATTTCTATTGTCAGGAAAGAGCCCTGGTTGAACTCCAGAGAGTGTTGGGTTCATTTCCTGAGAATGACCTATTTGCTCATGTTTTAGGATACTATCACTTCCCATGGGTGTGATATTGTCTTGCCAATTACTGCATTCATTCATAGAGTCATTAAAAAGATTTCTTTCAAATGGTGTACTACTTGACGAAGGATAGAGATAAATAGACTCATCTTGTTGCATCATGGCAGCCAGGAGGGAATTGGGATTGAGAGAATCCTTATTTAGAGTTGATTTGGTAGCAGAATCTCTTCCACTTGCACCATTTTTAGTCCTTAGTGGTAAGGGATCCATCATGGGAGGAAAGGGACTTGTTATCTCATACAACACAGCTTCTCCAGTAGTAAACATAAAAGGCAACTTCATATTTCGTTTTCGTAAATGTTCTGTTCCTTCTTCATCTCTAAAATTGGATGCAAAAAATTTGGCATATATTACGAAGAGTTGTATCATAAATATTTTAAAAAAAAATTTAAAAACCCAGCAAAGTTCATTGTAATTGAGTTTGAGAGCAGGGAGCATGAACTTAATTTTGACCAAGATTTCTCTGATGACAAGTGCTATAAAAGTTTTTAGAAAAATATTATTTCCACACTCAGTTTACATCCATGACATCCTGAAGAAAAAATAAATTCTGAGTAGAATAAGGATCCGAATATAAAAATAAATTGTAAGAATTTAGGAATTAACCATCCTGGCCAGGGTACCCCCTGTGCAGAGCAACCCAGGATTCCATGTGCCCAGGACAGCAGCAGCCAGCCAGCCAAAGGTGCCAGTGGCATACATGCAATCTACACAGGAGATGTTCCTACAGAAGGTCACTCCTTCATGACTGGGAGAGGTAGTTGTTTCACCTAATTAGAAAGTGAAAAATGAGAAGACAGAGGGATATGCTCCAAATGAAAGAGTAAGGCAAAACTTCAGAAACAATTGAAACAATCTACCTGATAAAAGAGTTCAAAGTAATGTTCACTGGACTCGGGAGAAGAATGGATGAACTCAGAACTTCAAAAAAGAGAAAGAAAAAGTTAATAACTAAAATGAAAAATACACTAGAGATCTGCAACAGGTTAGAAGAGATAGAAGAACAGATCTGTAATCTGGAAGATAGGGCAATGGAAAGCACCCAAGTGGAACCACAAAAAAAAAAAAAAAAAAGAAAAGAAGATCAGTTAAGGGACCTCTGTGACCACATCAAGTACACAAATTTCACGTTATAGGTATCCTAGCAGGAGGAGAGATGGGGGAGGAAAGGCAGAAAACATATGAGAAGAAATAATAGCTGAAAAATTCCCTTAACTGGGGAAGGAAACAAGCATTAAAGAGAGCTGCAAACATGATGAACCCAAGGAGGTCCCACACCAAGACACATCAAAGTCAAAAACAGTAAGAGAAAAGCAGCTGTTTGAATGCAAAGGAAACCCCATAAAGGTTGTCAGCTACTTTTGCAGCACAAGCTTTGCAGGCCAGAGGAGAGTGTCATGAGCTATTCAAATGCTTAAAGGAAAAAACCTACAACCAAGAATATTCCACCCAGCCAGGTTATAACTCAGAATTGAAGAAGAGAGGAAGAGTTTCCCAAGGTAAAGAGAATTATGAAAGAAAATAATTCACCAGGAAACCTATAGTACAGGTAGAGCAATCATTTGCAAATGATTGATTTAACCTTATGATGGTTAAAAGACAAAAGCGGTAAAATCAGTTATCTAGAAAATTAGGGAATCACAAAGATGTAACATTTGACATCAGATGCATACAAGATGAGAGGGGTAGTAAAAAAACAGTGCTTTTACAATCTGTTCAAACATAAGCAACCATTAACTTAATACAGACTGCTATATACTTGGGATGTTATACAGGAACCTGCAGGTCACCACAAACTAAAAATCTATAATAGATACAGAAAAAAAAAATAAAGAAAAAGGAATCCAAGCATAACATTAAGTAAAGATATCGATCACAAGGCAAGAGAGCAAGAAAATAAGGAACAGGGAATAACCATAATAACAACCAGAAAACAATGAACCAAATGGAGTAAGTCCATCCCTAGTGAATGGCCTAAATGCTCTAATCAAAGGATACAGGGTGGGTGAAGGGATTAAAAAAATAGACATCGATATGCTGCCTACAAGAATAAAACTTCAGACCTAAAGACAAATTCAGATTGAAAGTGCAGGGATGGAAAAAAAAATACTCCATGCAAATGAAAGTAAAATAAATAAATAAGTAGTATCACCCCAGCTTATTTATTAACAGAGAAAATAGATTTTAAAACAAAGACTATAACAAGAGTTAAGAAAGGGCATTACAAAATGATAAAGGGATCATCCAACAAAAGGATATAATAATTGTAAATACCTATATACCTAGCATAGGAGCACTAAAATATATAAAGCAAAATATTAATAGACATAAAAAGAGAAATTATCAGTAATACAATAGTAGTAAGACTTTAGCACTGCATTTACATCAGTGGATAGATTATCCAGGCAGAAAATCAATAAAGAAACTTTGGCTTTCTAGGATACCTTAGACCAGATGGGCCAACTATATACACACACAGCATTCCATCCAAAAGAAGAACACCAAAACAAAACAAAACAAAACAAAACAAACAAACAAAAAAGAAGAACACACACATAAAGCAAGATCATGTTAGATCACAAAACAAGTCTCAATAAATTTGAGACTGAAATCAAGCATTTTTTTCTGTATGAATCTAGAAATCAACTATAAGGAAAAAAACTAGGAAAAAAATCACAAACACATGGAGGCTAAACAACATGCTACTGGCTAAACAACCAGTGGGTCAACAAAGAAATCAAAAAGGAAATCAGAAAATACCTGGAGACAAATGAAAATGGAAACACAATGGTCTAAAATCTTTGGGACACAGCAAAAGTAGTTCTAAGAAGCTTATGCCAATATAGGCCTATCTCAAGAAATAAAAATCTCAATCTAACTTTTCACCTAAAGCAACTAGAAAAAGAACAAAAACCCCAAGTTAGTAGAAGGAAGACAATTAATAAAGATCAGAGAGACACAAATGAAATAGAGACTATAAAAACAATATAAAGGATCAATGACACCGAGAGATGGTTCTTTGAAAAGATAAAGTTAATAAACTTTTAGCCAGGAAGAAGAAAAATTGAAGACACAAATAAATAAAATCAGAAATAAAAGTAATAATCAACACTACAGAAATACATATAAGGAACTAGTAAGAAAAATTAGATGCCAACAAATTAGAAAACAAAAGTGAAGTAAATTATTGAGACTACACTGAAAACAAAAAACTTTTGCACCATGAAGAAAACCACCAACAAAAGGAAAAGGAAGCCTACTGAATTCAGCAAAATATCTGCAAATGATATATCCAATAAAGGGATAATACCCAAAATATATAAAGAATTCATAAAACTCAACAACAACAAAAAATCTGATTAAAAAGAGGACCCGAGGGATCCCTGGGTGGCGCAGCGGTTTAGTGCCTGCCTTTGGCCCAGGGCGCGATCCTGGAGACCCGGGATCGAATCCCACTTCAGGCTCCCGGTGCATGGAGCCTGCTTCTCCCTCTGCCTGTGTCTCTGCCTCTCTCTCTCTCTTGGTGTGACTATCATAAATAAATAAAAATTTTTAAAAAAAGAGGACCTGAATAGATAGTTTTCTAAGGAAAATATACAGATGGCTAACAGGCACATGAAAAGATTACCAATATCACTATCATCGGGAAATGCAAAAAAAAAAAAAAAAAAAAAAAAAAACCACAGTGACCTATCACCTCACACCTGTCAGAATGGCAAAAATCAACAACACCAGAAATAATAAGTCTGAGAATATGGGGAAAAGGGCATCAAAAAAGTACACATCCCTTGTGTACTACTGATGGGACTGTAAATTGGTACAGTCACTGTGGAAAACAGTATGGAGGTTCCCTAAAAAATTAAAAATAGAAATACTATGCAACTCAGTAATTCCACTGCTGGGTACTTACCCAAAGAAAATGAAAACACTAATTTGAGAAGATAAATGCACCCCTCTGTTTACTGCAGAATTACTTATAATAGCCAAAATATGGAAGCAACCTAAGTGTCCATCAATAGATGAAAGGATAAGGAAGGTACGGTATATTGCTCAGCCATAAAAAAATAATGAAATCCTCCCATTTTTAAAAACATGGATGGACCCAGAAGGTATAGCATACCTAATGAAATTAGTCAGAGAAAGATAAATGTATAATAATCAATTGCATGGAGTCCAGAGAAAACAAATGAACAAAAAGACATACACACACAGATACAGTCTCAAATACAGAGAATAAACTGGTGGTTGCCAGAGGGAAGGGGGTGGAAGGATGGGTAAAACAAATGAAGGAGATTAAGTGGTTTAAACTTCCAGGTATAATAAATCATGGTGATGAAAAGTACAACATAGGGAATACAGTCAATAATATTGTAATAACTTTGTATGCTGACAGGTGGTAACTACACTTACAGTGAGCATTGCAATGTATATCATTGTTGAATCACTATGTTGTACACCTGAAACCAATATAACATTGTATGTTAATTATACTTTTAAAAAATTTAGAAATCTGAGTAGGAAGAGCCATATCTAAATAAAACTCAGAATCTCTAAAGGAAAATAGTGGCATAACTGATATAAAAATTAAAACTCTTGCATGGCAAAAGAACAAATCAAGTTAAAGCATAGACAAAAATAGGTCATATTTATTATTTCATATATATATACTCTATATAGTATATGTGTGTATAAATATATACAATTTAATATCCATGTTAAGTAAAGAGGTTTTTTTTAAAGATTTTATTTATTTATTCATGAAAGACACAGAGAAAGAGGCAGACACAGGCAGAGGGAGAAGCAGGCTCCCTGCAGGGAGCCTGATGTGGGACTCGATCCCAGGACCCCAGGATCATGCATGACCTGAGCCAAAGGCAGATGCTCAACCACTGAGTCACCCAGGTGCCCCAAATAAAGAGTTTCAGTGAGGACCAAGAGAGAATCAAACAACACAACAGAAGATATGAACTGACAATTCACAGAAGGAAAATGCCCTAGAAAGTTTTAAAAAGATGTCCTGACTCATTAGTAATGAGAAAATGCAACAAACCTCTTAATAACTTACAAAACAAGCAAACATGAAACTCATATAATGAAAATATGAACAGCAGAAACTATATTACTGACATATTAAGAATATCATACATACAACAGAACATATATTCTTGAGAGCACATGGGATATTTTACTAACATTGACCATATGTTAGATCATAAATAAGCTACCACAAATTTCAAAGAACTGAAATCACTCAGAAAATGTCTTCTAACTTCAGTAGAATTGTCCTAAAATTCAGTAACAAAAAGACTACACAATCCCCAATGTAAAAAGTACATTCCACTATATTTCTAAACAAATCATGAATAGAAAAAAACAAAACCTGTCAAAACATTAGGACTGTAGTTGAAGTTGTACTTAAAAGGAAACTAATAGCTTAAAGAAAAGGTTGGAAAAATATCAAATTATACCCAAGAGATTAGAAGGAAGAAAATAATAAGCAGACAAAGTGAAATAGAAAACAAACATACAATAGGGAAAATCAACAAAAGTTGGATCCTTGAAAAGACTAAAAAAACTAATGGAAAAAAAAAAAAAAACTAATGGCCTTCTAGCAATAATAAAAGAGAGGGGGCAAATTTCTAATATCAGGAAATGTTTCTTAATCACTATAGATCTTACAATGAAAAAAGACAATAGAGCATAAAAGAGAAAAATCATCATCATGTCTATGAATCCAGAGGAAGTATTTAATAAAATTCAATGTCATTCATGATGATAATATTTAGTAAACTAGAGAGAAAGGAAGCTTTTAAATTAAAAAAAATATATATATGTATATATAAATAACAAAAGAATACACTACCACAAACATCATACTCTACAGTAAAATACTAAAGAGTTTCCCCCTTAGACTGGAAAGAAGACAAAAATGAAACCTGATATCATTATCTCTTTTTTTGTTTTTAAAGATTTATTTATTCATTCATGAGAGACATAGAGAGAGAGGCAGAGACATAGGCAGAAGGAGAAGCTGACTCCTCACAGGGAGCCCGATGTGGGACTAGATCCTGGATCCTGGGATCATGCCCCGAGCCAGAGGCAGACACTCAACCTCTGAGTCACCCAGGCGTCCCAGTATCATTATTTCTTTTACATTTTATGGAGGACCTAACCAGTGCAATAAAGGAATTTTTTTAAAATAATAAATATCTAAAGATTAAAAAGACAAAAATTACATACATGGTATGTATTAGAAAATATTGAATAATCCAGACAACTTTTGAGAAAAAGTGGATTATAGTAAGGTCACTGAATACAAGACAGTATTAAAAACAACAATGAAATGAAATGAAATAAATAAAATAAAAAAATAAAATAAAATAAAATAAAAAAATAAAATAAAATAAAATAAAATAAAATAAAATAAAATAAAATAAAATAAAATAAAATAAAATAAACAAAAATAACCAACAATTAGAAATTGCTATACAGGGACGCCTGGGTGGCTCAGCGGTCGAGCGTCTGCCTTTGGCTTGGGGGGTGATCCCAGAATTCTGGGATCAAGTCCCACATCAGGCTTCCCACACAGAGCCTGCTTCCTCCTCTGCCTCTCAGAGACCTGAGAGAGGTCTCTGCCTCTCTTTCTCTGTGTCTTTCATGAATAAATAAATAAAATCTTAAAAAAAAAAAGAAATTGCTACACATACACACCATTTAGAATACCATTGCAAAGGTTCAAGTATCTAGAAATAAAATTAAGAAAAAAATATAAGACTTGGGTAAGAAAAATACAACCCATTATTCAAACAAAGACAGGTACATACCCATGTACCCATATGCCCACGTACATACATTTATTCACCATGTTCACGGTTGGAACAATATTATAAAGACGTTAATTCTCCCAAAATAAGCTATGGTTTCAATGTAATTCCATTCAAAATCCCAACAGATACTCTGGTGGAAACTGACAACTGATTTCTAAAGTATATATGGAAATAAAAAGAACAGAGGACAGTCTTAAAGGAAAACAACAAAAAAACTCAACAAACATGATGGAGAGCATACACTCAGAGATCAAGATTTATTATAAAGATTGAGCAATGGACAATGTGTGGTTGGTGTGAAAATAGACAACTAGAGTAAGAGATAGGGAGCAAATCCCCTAATTAAAATTCAGTGCAGGGGGGATAAGATGGCCTTTTCTTTTCTTTTTTTTTTTTTTTTTTTTAAGATGGTCTTTTCAATAAATGTTACTGGTCACTTGGATATACACATAAAGGAATATAGACATTGATCCTTAATACAAAGCACACAGAAATATCAGCTCTCCAGAGTGGAGAAAATATTTGCAATACAGTATTTGACAAAATACTCATTTACAGAATATGTAAGAAACCTAAAAACCACTGCCTGCTTAGAAAATATACTAAACACAGCATTCTTCTATATTTATTTTATTTTACAAATGGTATTACTTTTCATCTTCATATACCACAATAAAACCCTGGAGTTTTCATTGTTAATTCTCTTCTGTAGTTCTATAAGTTTAGTTGTTCAGTAAAGTTTGTTAATTCTATCTTCTCAATGTCCTTCACTTATGCCTTCTTTCTATACATATTATCTTTTCAACTTTTATTTCCAGAGAAAACTCTCATAGGATTTATTTGGAAGTTTTCATGTAAGAGGATTTATAAGCAGTGTCATTTTAAAAAATTAAAATATGAGACATTTTTGTCTTTGTACTTACGTTAGAGGTCTCTGAGTTGCGATGATATAATCTGGTCTTCCATTTTTATACACTAAACGTGCATTAGACTGAACCCAGGTCCATCGATTGTCTTTGGTAAGGAGCCTGAATACTATCATGCCACTCTCTCCTGTCTTAATCACTAAAATAAAATACAAAAATTATCAAACCCAAAATCAACATACTAAAGAAAATCTCTGAAACAAAGCCCCTCTAACATATTTTTCGATACATCGAAAAACTGATCATAAAATATGATAAATGTCTTGACAACTTTTAAACACAATTTATTAAAATGCATAGAAACAGTTGTTCAAAGTTGTTTTTTTCTATTTCAGCCTAAACTTATTATTTAGTAGGTTAAAGGGAAGATAGGTCAGAAAATCCTGGTAATACATGAAACTACAGAGTATACATTTTGGGGAAAACAAAAAGATAAAAATTATATTCATTTTAAAAGGGGAACATTTCTATCATTTATGTTTAAAAATTGTGTAATTGGGATCCCTGGGTGGCACAGTGGTTTGGCGCTTGCCTTTGGCCCAGGGCGCGATCCCGGAGACCCAGGATCGAATCCCACATCAGGCTCCCGGTGCATGGAGCCTGCTTCTCCCTCTGCCTATGTCTCTGCCTCTCTCTCTCTCTCTCTCTCTCTCTGTGACTATCATAAATGATTAAAAAAAATAAAATAAAAATAATAAAAATTGTGTAATAAAATGTTAATATATATTAATAGATTTATAAATTGATACCATTTAAAATGCTATTAAAAATTAAATAAAATGTTGGACAAATGGTCATTTTCCTAGTAATTAAGCTATTATATTTTTGTGTGGCAGCTATAGAGCACTTTAGAATAGAGTGTAATTCAGGGCAATCATAATGATATGACACTAAGTGTAAGTTTATTCAAATAGTTACCTTAAATACATTATGTAATAATCTGAAATATGTACCAGAATGTATGCCACTTTTCAGGCATGCATACAAGGAAATACAACTTACTCCGTATATGGTACTCAGCACAATAAAGCATATCAGCAGCATGAATAAATTGGTATCCCGATCCCCTCATGCACAACTCTGCTTCAGTATAGCCTAAAACAAGTTTTCCTCTGTTTAAAAAAAAGGTAAAATAAGAAATTAGTTATATGCTCTTTTCTGCATTGTGTCTTCCTTGACATTCAGAATTTAACAGTAGCAGGTAGAAACAATCAATTAACCACATTCATGTAACTGCTTTCTTCTTTTTATGACTGTTAATTTAAGTTTTAGATGATTTTCATCTCTTGAACAAAGAACATGAAAATTAGCGTGGAAGACAAATCTAACAGAGTTACATACATAAAAAAGAATCTGTAATAAAAATGTCAGAATGCTCCATTTGAGGGACAAAGTTTTTCAAACCTGTCTGCAATCCCATAGTTACAAGAAAAACAATTTTACATTTTGATATGATAAGAATGCTAATATCAAATCCACTTCATAATTTTCTGGAAGTTATTAAACTTCTAAAGCTAAAAATCAAAGTTTGTATGTGTTAAAAATATAAAATAAACCAACAATAAATGTCATCAGAATACTGAATCTTATTACTAAAATAAGCAAGTCATCTTTATGATACATAAATTGTGATAAGTATTGTAAAAAAATTTTAAGATGATCTGTGAGCCTGATGAAATTACTTTAAGAGGCGATAGTGAAAGAGTATGAAATAATCGCTCATATAATAATAAACATTACAAGGTACACTCTATGTTTCATATGCTAAGAGATTTACTGCAACAAAATATATATTTAATGAAACAAAACTGAAAAAGTTTTACTTACTTGGCATCACAAGCAGTAGGTGTAAAGTCTAGTTTGTGTTTGGTTCTAAAGATGAAATTTTTGGTTCGGATCTCAAGGATGGATGGTGGCTGAAGTGGAGTAGCTATTGCAAACAAAGCCAACTGAGGTGGCAGTACTGAACCATCTTTCCCTTTCTTGTTCTGTCCATGAAGATACTTTAACCTCCCTTGGAAATTCATTGCCTTAGAAAACCGAAACCAGTTCATTAAAATTAATGCTTAAAAATTGTTCATTTCAAAAAGCTCAATCATGGCCATTTCCAGTAGTCTTGAAAATTCCACAAAAGTTCATGAGGCTGACTCATGCTATTTTCATTCTTTTCTTCACAGGAAGCCCATTAACAACTATCCCTACAGGTAGTACAAACACTATCCTAAAAGGGCTGACAAGGGAGCTGTCACAACAAAATTATCTGTATCTTTCTCTGAGCTCACAATTGCCCTGTTATTAATACCTTCCTTCCCCTCACCATGGCATTCAGTACATATTTCCTCAATGAATGGTAATAAAGTCATCAAGTACATACTAATTTTCAAATACAGATAAGCTATAGTCCATAGCTCACTATTTCATAACCTATGGTAATCTTTCATATAGAGATAAAATGCAATTTTATTAAGATGCTAGAATGAATAATCAAATCATTTAAAGAATGTAGAATTCTACTAACAATAAAGGGCACTTTTAGAAGACAGGAAACAAAGAAACTTAAATGTGAAAATGATCAATTTAGTTGCTTAGAAGTGTATTAACCAGGCTGAGCAATGATTCTGACCTCAGTATATGACAGCAACACAAGGAAGAAAAGACCCAAGTATACAAATTCTATCTCAGAAATACATATTAATTGATCATCAGTACTAAGAAAACTACCTCAAAGCACAATTCTAACTGTGGGTCAGCAAAATTACCTTCACAAATAAACACATCAACAAAAATAACTGCTAATATTTAAGATTTTATTATCTATTTCAAAGTCCTGATAATTCACAAAAGTAATATGTATCATGCTTTATATTCTCTTCTGTACCCAGTGGAGTGCACTATCTTAAGGACAAAGACTCCTTTCACTCTGAGTATCCTGCTAAACCTGCTTGCTCCCTGATTATCTTGTTCAGGTGCTCAAGCTACACAATGGCAGCTCATACCACATGACAATTCTGCAATCACGAATATACAACCATTTTTAGATAGCAGTTACTGTAGTTGTGTAGAAAAAGCTATGATAATATTTCTGGCTGGCAAGGATTAAATCCAAAGAGGGTAAGCATTTTGCTCCTAAAAAAGGGCTACAAAGTTCTCTGTCTTACATATTATGAAATCCTAAAAATAGGCAAGATCAAGGTTCTATAATATTTCACTCAGTCTTTGTCACTACATCCTAAAAGATTAAGATTTTGAGTTATGGAAGATACTAAAATCTGAAAAAAGTAATTTTTTAGTTACTTTCCTTCATGAAGTTATTTCTTAAAGGAGTTTTAAATATCAAACTCAAATCTAACCAAAGAAAGTAGTTTCAGTTGTCTTTTTTTTTTTTTTTTGCTTTCTGAAACTTAATAGGAATTGCCAGTATCATAATACTTTGCATCTTACCAGAAAACCGGACGAATTATCCAGCAGACACCTTAGTCGGCACACGAAGCTCCTTTCCATTAAGGAAGAGTTTTCTGGAGGAAGCTGGTCTGGGTTATAACAGACTACTGGCTGTGGCAGCCCATTAGCATCTGTAGAAATAATAGCAGCACGAATTTACGCCTCATTTTGCTGTACAATCAAGTGTTTGGAGAGCTGAAATTTGCATTAATTTCTAAATTGGATTCTGTTCTGATACAAAAAAGAATCATTTTCAGAAGAGTAGCTAATAAAAAGAAACTAAAATGCACAGAATATCACTCTTACTACATAGAACTTTACTCAGTTTTTTTTTATTTCTATTGTCAAAAATATATTTTCCAATGCCTTTTATCTTCTTAACACTTTTCGTAGACTTTTTTTTTAAGATTTTATTTATTTATCCATGAGAGACACAGAGAGAGAGAGAGAGGCAGAGACATAGGCAGAGGGAGAAGCAGGCTCCAGGCAGGGAGCCTGACGTGGGACTCGATCCCGGGTCTCCAGGATCACACCCTGGGCTGAGGGCAGCGCTAAACCGCTGAGCCACCCGGGCTGCCCACTTTCCTAGACTTCTAAAAGCACTGCAGAGGGAAAAGTTTTTTTTTTTAAGATTTTATTTATTTATTCATGAGAGAGAGAGAGGCCGAGACACAGGCAGAGGGAGAAGCAGGCTCCACACAGGGAGCCCAATGTGGGACTCACTCCTGTGACTCCAGGATCATGCTCCAGGCCAAAGGCAGTTGTTAAACTGCTGAGCCACCCAGGGATTCCGAAAAGTTTTTTTATACTTGCATATTCTAATTTGCTTTTTATTTGGTCCATTCGATAGACAGAACAATTTATACATACTTGAGTATCAACCTTACACATTCCTTCCAGTCTCTCAAAATATTATATGTGATTTTTATAAAATATATTACTGAGAGGGGCGTCTGGGTGGCTCAGTTAAGCATCAAGCTGTTATTGTGGTTCAGGTCGTGGTCTCAGGGTGTGGACCAAGCCCTAAATATGAGACTGTGCTCAGCAAGGAGTCAGCTTCTCTCTCTCTCCCTCAGTCACTTCCCCCACCCATGCACAATCAATCAATCAATTAAATAAATAAATAAATAAATAAATAAATATTTTTTTTAAGAAAAAATTTAAAATATATTACTGAGTATGGTAACACTTTCTTGCTTGAAATTCATCAATAATTTGTCAAAATATTCCTTAGGCTACCAAGCTCTTTGTTATCTGGCTGGAGCCTACAACCACAGACTAATGTCTTCCTACTTCTTTCCAACCTTTACCGTAGAGTTATACATCTCCCAGAGGTTCTGGCCTCCTTTCAGAGAACTGTATCAAGAAATCACCATACTGTCTTTTGGCAAACATTCTTACCATCAACTCCTTGTCCAGAGTCTGTACACTGTGAAGGGTTTAATGTCCAGTGTAGCTGACGCTGAAATTCACCTCGGTCTTCAGTATGAATAAGTTCATATACACTCTGATGTATGACATCAGACTAAAGAAAAAAGATACAAGGAGACTTTTTTAAAGTACTGATTTAAAAAACGTGGTTTACTAAATTAATATCAAAACGTAGCTAGATTACTGAGTGCTTGTCAGTGGTGACAAATGTATGTCAGATTGTTGCAAAACTCTCTAGTCATCCAAGATAGGAAAAGCTAGAGTGAGCAGAACACTGTAACCAGTCAGCCAAATTTAACTACCATCACTTCCCTACTTGAATGCTTTTCAGTCTCTAAGTCATCATCTCATTCCTTAATTGCAACACATTCAGTTCTTCTCATTTTAAATTTACTGATCTTTTAAATCCTACTTCTTTCACAAAACCTTGTCTGAAAATCTAGTCGTCTTAGACTTCTCTAACGCTTAAAAGTATTATGTATTTCTTTCACTGTCCTCTAATGATTTTCTTTATATTAAACTTTTACTTCTAGAAGAGTAAAGGATCGTGCTTTTACCAGCTTAGATTCCTTCCTCTACCTCTTGCCTCTCAGTAAGTCAGGCTTTGTGGGAGGGCCAGATTCCACTATCTATCGAGTTTAGCTATCTACACTTAAACCTCCCTGTGTACTTAATCTAGCATTAAACCATCTTAATGCCATCTATTCTCCAATTGCCAGAGTTCTCACCTGAAACACAGACTGCAGCATACACAGTCCCTTAACAAAAACTAAAGACTTTTGGTGGTTTCTATCGTGTATACAACATAGTTTAAATTTCAGTCTATATAACACTGTAGATGCTGCTATTCCAACCAGCAGCCTTGGCATCACCTGTGAGCTTGTGAGAAATGCAAACTGATAGGCCCCACTCTGACCCAAACTGAATCAGATTATCTGGAAGTAAGGCCCAAAGATTTTCGAGTTTTACATGAAGTTTAAGTGAGTCCTACACATTTTAGAATTTAAGAAATGCTGGCACATAAGAATAGCTAACATTCAAGGGTATTTACAAACTGTTCTCAAATTATACCAAATATTTTTGTCCCTCAAATATGACAATCACCACTCCATTTATGCACCATTTATTCAATGACACTAAACAAACCAAACATGTTCATCTCTTAAAGTACTTCTGGTCTACTACTGCTTAACATAGTTCTACCTTTTCTTTCCTGTGTTCTCTCTACAACTGCCCACCCACCTGAATCTTATGCTTTCTTTGTTAGCTTAAATACCATTTCCTTCAGGAAAGTTTCCATTATCAGCTTAAGACAGAATTAAAGGTTTAAGCCATGATACTTTGCCTGTACCTTTACATATCACTCCATTCACTTCACAGTTGCCGTATGCCCTCCGGTATCCATAACTAATGGGATGGCAAATATTCCCTTGTCTGCCCCCCATCCAAAGTGTATCTGCCCCTAACCTGAATGTTTCTTATATATAAGAGTCTTTAATAAGTGTAAGATGAAACACAATATGTATGAATCTCATAAACATTTAAGAAAATTGTAATGTAGTAAATTATTAATAGTATAAAAATTTTAGCTAAAAATATATTTTTATTTTAAAGAATATTTTGATTGATATTTTATATATACAAATTATCTTTTATGCCTAAAGCATATGATACATAAAAAGTAGAGTTAATTCTCCAAAAAAAAATTTTTTTACATGGCTTGAGAAAAATATACTTACCTGCTGAAACCCTAGGTAATCTTGTATGGTAGAAGAAGCATAAAAGACCAAAGCATCTGTGGTGACAACCAGCACAAAGCCATTCAGAGCCTACAAGGAAAAAGATTATCAAATTAGTAATGTGACTAAATAACAATATTGCCACTCATAAATACTGACTTCAGTTACGGTTGTCACTTTTATTGCTGAAAAATCTCTCTTTAAAATGGCTAAAATGATAACATCTCATAAACACAGATATACCATATACTGTCGAATGAAAAGAATCTATTTATACCTTTTGATTTAGGTAAGGAAAAGCTGACAGCTAAACTTAATGTTCAATCACAGTAACTTCAATAAAAAACTGGTTTCTTTTTCCTCATGCTTTGGGTATTCAGAGATCATAGCTATAGTACCTGGTGAGTGCCCCCAAATGAATGGTGGTGGCACCCACCGGGAACTGAAATGTTTAATAACACCTTCAAAATTAAATAGTCTTAAATTTCAGTTAGCAGTTACACCCAATTTTGTATTTTTTTCCTTCTGAATTATCTTTTTTATAGAGAAGAGTATCCATTGATGATATGCATTTCTTTTGTGGAGAGTCATGATTGTTCAAACAGTGAAATGAATTTAGTACTTTCCAATAAACTCCTTATGCCAGAAAGCACAAAGATAATTTAAGATACAGTATCACAAGCTTTTAGACAAATGTTAATTGTCAAAAATAAAACAAAAAAGCCTTTAAAAAGAATATATGCATGCCAATTTTATGTATCTCTCAAAAGATCTTAAATACTATTTGGAAGAAGGTTATTACTTATATTGAATTATTAGTGAACAAACAGAGTATGTTAATTACATATTAATGAAAGAGATTATTATTCTTTAGTATTAGTCACAAAGATTTGCCCTACTTATCTGAAAATCATGATGAGGTTCACTTACTATTTAATATGAGAGAAATAAGTTGCAACTGATAATGTTATTTATGGTTTCAACTTCTGTTAACTCAAAAATGAAGCTGCAGATTCTAATAGGCATGATAGTAAATAGCAGCAGGCAGAAGATGATTAAACAAATGAAAATGATTGAAATAAATGATGGATAATGAAAAGACAGAGAAAGTCATTTTTTAAAAAAGATTTTGTTTATTATACATGAAAAACACACACACAGAGAGAGAAAGAGATGCAGAGACACAGGCAGAGGGAGAAGCAGGCTCCATGCAGGGAGCCCCACATGGGACTCAATCCGGGGTCTCCAGGATCACACCCTGGCCTGAAGGCAGCACGAAACCGCTGAGCCACCTGGGCTGCCCGAGAAAGTCATTTTTATTTTTATTTTTATACCTTATATAATACTAATGAATTTAAGCTAAGCTTGAAAGTATTTTAAATTTTTCGTAATAAAACACGGTGTAACATTTTCTTTATCTCCTTTGTTAAAACTAAAGGAAATGATTTCTCATTAAAAGTGTCACAGCAAGTAGTATATTGTATCTCTGGAAACATTCTCTATGCCTTAGGGATACTTGGTTGATAACCATATGCTGAAAGTATAGTTAGATGTCATTATGACAACTGTATGTAATGAAATACACCATTTTCATATGTCTACAATGTTCTTGATCATCTGTTTCAGAAGAGATCCAGCCAACTGGGTCCTAGCAAATCATATGATATGTGATGCTTCCTATTGGAAACTAATTTACAAGTGATATCCAACATAATTTGTACCAGATGCATTTATTTTAAATACCTAAATGTTTCCAATTTTCAGAAAATTAAAAAATAATACTAGTCTTGCATTAATATTATTTTTATTCTCTGTCCTTGACATAGTATATGCTTAAAATTTGCCTAAATATTCTAGGAGGGAAAAAAATCATTGGCCCATAATTTAAACTGCTTTATCAAATGTTAAGCATTCCATATTTGTTTATTTTCTCTTGAAATGTAGGATTTCCTTATTACTTTACTCCAGAACCCGAGGTGTGTGTTTAATCATATAAAGCAGCAATTATAAAAATGTTTTCCTATGACCTGAATAAGGAGTCTTTATGTTTGAAGCTATTATATAAATAAAGATCCTCAGCCAGGGCCAGGAAGAGGACTCATGCTTGAATACATTTAATTTGTTTAACCTAATGGGAGCAAAAGTTAATTTTCACAATTACAAAAATAATAAAAAATGTTAAAATTATTGAGTTACACATAAACATTTTCAGAATGAATTAAAGGAGTTAGTAAAAGTTGCAGCTACTTTCTGTCACAAAAGGAAACTAAGTTCTTCACTCTGTTCACTGGATGGAATTGAAAATGATCACATAATAGTAATAGCACATAGCACAGCACACATCTTCATTCTATCTTTTTTTTTCAACAAAATAAATACCTGAGAATTTTAGATGAGAATTAAACATCGTATCAGTTCCAAAAAAATAGAGTAAAAAAAAAAAAAAGTTTTACAAACAAATCTAAAAACTCTCTGAGTTCTAAAGCAAAAATTAGGGCTTCTAGTTGTTGAGAAAAATCTTTAGCATGTTGATACGACATGATGTAGCTAAGAGACAATACAGTTATAAGAACATATTGAAAAATGAAATTTAGTTTAAGAACAATATTGAACTATTAAGTAAATGTAATTAACTGTTTTAATAAAGTGATATCCCTGAAAAAGCATATGTAAATTCAATGTCTTAAATGAGAACCTTTGAAATAATCTAGGAGTTCTTTCTAGTTAAAAAAATACAACAGGGAAATCGCTAAGTAGACTTCTAATCTACTTGATACAATTATATTTTTTCACATACTAGCAACACAACACCACTATTGCAGTTCAGATGAAGTGACATGAAATACTGGGTGAGTTCTAAATAAACTGGAGTAACTAAAAGACTGATTCATTAATCTTTCATTTACCATGTCTTTATTATGAGAAACTATATTTACTAAAATTTACCTGTAATAAGAATTCTCCTTCTTGCAGATGCAGACCTTCTCTGAATTTTGTTCTACAGTTTTCCTGGACTTCATTTCTGTCAGTTGGGGAGGACTGTAATGCAACTATGCAGAAAAGGGAAAAGCAATGATATAGTAAGTAGTTTTTCAAGTAAGTGACTTCAAAGGGCTATAATGGAAAATCTCCATATACCTAACAGAGACATAATGTGAAATACTGTCCACTAGTACTATAATGACTAAGTATAATCCTTTGTCAATAAGTGGTTTCCAAATCAGTGGACAGATTGCTAAAAATAATTAATTACCAATAAATAATTTATTAAAAAACAATAAAGTATTAAAAATAATTTGTGATGAGCTCAATAGGATTTTTGGCATGTAACTTAAGAGTTTTAAAGAACTACATAGTGCTGCTATAAAAACTCTCCCCACTCTTATTCATTTACTTATAAGGTTCCTCAGAACATGACCTGTAAAATGATTTTACTATCAATATATACATACCTAAACAGTGAACATATAATGGTGAGGAGGGAGAATCAACCATCAGCCTTATTAAGAAATATATTTCCATTAAGGTTAGAATCCTTCTGTCTAGCTTTAGAGTAAAAAGCAAGTAGTATTGTTACTACAGTCTTGTTAAATTTGTAAATCAACACACGAAGAATTAACAACTTTATGATTTTGAATCATTCTATCCAAGAACATGTTCTTCCTTTTGTTCAAATCTGTATTTTTTGTCCCACTAGAGTATTTTGAAGTTGTTCACAAAAAGATTTGCATATTAACTTTTATGTTTATTTCTACATATTCCTTTTTTTAAAGTGGCTTCTCCATTATTATCTTCTAACTGCTTGTGGATTATATATATAAGGGGAAGTCTGATGCCATGGCAGGATGCTTACTCCTGGAGGTAGCAGGTTATAACACTCTCTCTCCTTCTCTGTCATCTCTCTTCTTTTTCTCGTGTGTGTGTGTGTGTGTGTGTGTGTGTGTGTCTTGTATAGTCTGGGAGGCAACACAACTGAAGAGTAGTAAGAGCTATTGTGTACTTACTTAGAATTTTTCCAAGCACTCTCAAATATCATTTCATTTAATATTGGTAAGTGACAGAATGAAGTTCAAATCTTAGCTTTGCCATTTACTAAATGTGTAGGCTTTCTGAGCCTATGTCCCAAAATGTGAACTGGTAATTGAAAACAAAAAACAAAAAACCATGTTGCTCGGTTATTGTGAAGAATAATGAGAATATATGTGAAGTTCCTGGCTCAGAAGTTCAATAAATGGTAACTTTATTAGCAGTGTTTCCCAGATCCTATAGGCTAGTTTGTTAAAAAGTATAGCCTTTTTTATACAATCACAATGTATTTCCATTTCCTGATCTGTTTTTAAACATCAATATTTAAATACGAGAAATCATTAAATAACATTGACTTTGAGAGCAGCCCCAGTGGCTTAGTGGTTTAGGGCCTGATCCTGGAGACCCGGATCCTTGAGTCCCACGTAGGGCTCCCTGCATGGAGCCTCCTTATCCCTCTGCCTGTCTCTGCCCCCCACTCCCCCCCGTGTCTCTCACGAATAAATAAGTAAAATCTTAAAAAAAAAAAAAAAAGCACGGACTTTAATATTCTTTTTAAGACTTATTTCATTAGATTTCTATTCTGCCAAAGATAATCTGGCTCAGTGGAAAACTAGATTTACTAATAACCAGATTTTCTCTCAGTTTGAGTAAAGCTTCACACATAACACATTTTCATGCTGAAATATATTTTCTGGTAAATCAGTGCATGTGTCACACTGCAATCTTATGCCAAGTTCTTGCCTTTGCAGAACCTGAAACATACTGCTTTTAAAGAGGCCAAAAGTTTGGCCTCTGTAACAATTTCAAAAGGCCAGAGAACATATTTCCTTAGGGCAAAAAAAAAAATTGAGGTACATAAATTGATCTAACAGTTAATCAGGACCAAAGGAAATGCTTCGTCTTTCTCATTGAAAAAGACAAGAGAAAAAAGGTCTCTTCTCCCTTCCTATTCTGCTGCTGCTTGCTTTCTAATGGCCAAATTTGTTTAAATGCATTAAAAGCTCACAATGTCAGGGTTATCTACACTCTCTTACTTTTTAAAAGCTCCAGTATGAGGCACCATTTAAGGGTTACCATATGTCAGTAAGATGCACCATTAAAAAGAAAACAACAAAACCCTCACATTGTAAAAAGCAGCAAAGTAATTGTAAAAATGGGTAGATGTTACTAGTATCAAATTTTGAAATGTCTAAATTATCTTATTAGGAATCTTTTAAAATGAATTTCTAATTAATAGAATTGATGTCAGTTCCAGCTAGAGTTACTGGACCACCAAGATCATTCATCTCAGAATAATCTATGATTTGTTTCTGACCCTGTATTGGGGATACTGGCCAACATAAATGGACATCAAACAGACTCTGCCTTTAGTTGGGAATATAAATTATGGAAAATAAATGACTAGAAAAGAATGTCAGAAACATTAAGTAGCAGAATGGGATTTAATTAAAGTATTACAGGAACTTGAAAGAAAAAATAAAGAGAAGAAACTTTTTCAACACCAATGCTTACAACTGTAAATGCTGGGAGGTAAATATTTAATATGTGTAAGGGAAAAGCAACAGGCACATTTTAAAGAAAGATCAATGGAGAGTTCTTCTAAAAATATTTGTTGCTCTTATGTTTAAAGTTAATAATTAGTAAAGGATTTAAGTAAATACTGTGCAAAGATGAGTCTAGGAAAGATGAATTCCCTTCACATTCTTTGTAAAAATATACTAATGTGACTTTTTAGAAATCTTGTCTATGTCTGAGCCTCTTGACCCATACTAGGCAATTTCTGCCCCTCCACGAAGTTTATCCTCTATCTGACCTTATACCCGCTACCTCTCCCTTCTTAAAATTGCTAGAACTACCTTAATACTAGTCACTTCCACGTATATATTTCTAGTCTCGGTTAGACAGCAACAGAAGAGTAATATGATGTGGAGTACTATCACCAGTGTAGTTCCTACCACTTAAGTGGCCTTAAATAACTTCCTTAATAATAATATGTGATACTTACTGAACACATTCCATATACCAAGAAGTTTCTATACATTAGATCTTATTAATCTTTATAATCATATCCTATCAGACTGGTATTATTTTGTCCTTTCAATGAAACTGAGACTCAGATGAAGAAACTGTCTCCAGGTCAGAGTTTGAAGTAGTGGAGCCTAGGTCAAACCTAGATAGCCTGACCCTAGTGTTCAAGCTATTATTAACCACCTGTTGGACTTCACCTGTACTTGAGGACAATGATACTTCTGCAGACAAATTATTTTTAGGGCTAAAATAAGAGGCAGGGTACCTTAGTAACAACTGGAATACATAATTTACAGCCCAGGACAGCAATAATGGGCTATATGCTACTGAGTTGATATACCCTCAAATCATTATGAAAAGATGACACGAAAAAATGAGTATCAGGACTGCTATGATGCCTATACAACAAAAATTTGAAAGTACTTCACAACTGTAAGTTATAAAAATTATACACATAATCAGATGCACAGGATACTTGAAACATTACATCACTGGAGTTAAATATATGACACTTCATAGAAACAAAATGTAATATCAGAAAGTAAGTCACAACCAATTCTGCTACTTGAGAAGCATTTGCTGTAATAAACAGACATTTGTTAAAATCCTCCCCACCTGCAAGAATACTACACCTTCCAAAATATAAAGACCTGAGTTTAAACAGTCTGTGGAATATTAAGATAATAAAGCACTGAAATATTTCAACTATTTCCTCATTGAGATCAATGAAAGAATTACACAAGCATTTAATCTAATTGATGAAGGAAACCAGAGTATAAATATTACCAGAATATTATCAAATAGTCATTTTACCAAGTGATTCAAGTCTTACTCCCTCAAGTATTTAACCATAACTGTTTCCTATATGACACTTTCCTTCCTTACACATCTAAGCTTGGATTTCCACTTCTCCCTACAAGCCAAATACTTCCTCTTTGAAAAACATGCTCCAAATTGTTCAACAGAAAAATTCACAAGGAAGAAATACTGGCATGTAGTAAACTATATTTTGTATGTTACTGCAGTTTGCAATTAAACAGAAAGATGACATGGTAAATATCTTGCCAGGAAAAAGCATAAGACTTTTAAATCTTCTTGTGTTGATATAAATTCAATTTATTTTATAATTACATTTATCATCCCCTTTATTACTTCTGGCAGAAAAAGTTAAATTCCATTCTCACATTGATATAAGCATACAAGACAGCACAGCTATCACTATAAAATTCAACCACATAAACTTCTATAAGTTACAAAGGGTTAGGTAATGCAGTATTTCTTGAACATAAGGAAAACACCCCTAGCTTAGTCTAGTATGATCAGTATTTACAAATAATTTCCAAATAATATATTAAGTGCACCTAATGAGAGTTCTTCTAAATACCTGGGGGTGAGAGAGAGAGAGAGAGAGAGAGAGAGAGAGAGTTCAACACAAAGATTTTGGTGTTTGTAAATGAAGTGTTCCTTTGGGCAGAAGAAGGAAGAAACTGAAATTAAAGAAAACTGTACTATATTCTCAATTTCCAGGACACAAAGATTAGGTTTACACAGTTTACGCAGTAGTTTCTGATGATACTGACAGATTTTTTTTTTCTACCTAGAAATTTCTAATCACTAAGGCAGAATAAAAGTAAATTCAGTTTTTAAAAAAGCAAATGTTAGTCTGTATCTTTATGAATGAATGCAGGTTGCATAACTGGTAGTTTACTCTCTTTTTAGCAAATCTGAAAAACATCATTTTAAAGCTGAATAAGTCCTTAAAAGTTAGACCTATATCTGCTTAACATTTTCCCAGTTTTACATTTATACACAATTCTATTGTAACTATATTAGGTCTCTGAATTAGCAAAACCAACAGCAGCTTAGTTTACCTTTTCAGTGGGGAATAAGTTGCACTGAGCTTTCCACACGTACAAGAGTGGAATTCAAATTGCATTCTGTAGCAGAATTTAATCAAGTAGAGCAGTGATTCTCAAAATTTCACAGACATTAGAATCACCAGGAAAGCTATGGCTATTAATACCTATTAATACCAGTTGCTGGACTTCACCCTCTAAAATTTCTGATTTAGGAGGTTTAGGATGGGGGCTTACAGTTTGCACTACTAACAAGTTCCCAAGTGATGCTGAGGACCAGGTGCCATATTTTAAGAACCAGTGACTTTGGAAATTCACAATTTTGGAAATAACTTATAAATGTTCCAGATCTCATTCCCTTACTATTTTCTAAAATTATCATTCCTCTACTTAAAGAGTGCTCTTAATATGAATGTCTTCAGGAAATAATGCCAATTTTATAAAGATAAAAAAGAAGCACATAATTCAAGAATGAAACAAAAAATAACAAAAATACTGTATGTATACAAATAGAACAAGTAGCACACTGCCCTGTTTATATCTTCACCAAAGCAAGCCATGTCACCTTTCCCTGAACAGATTTTCTAGATTTGAGTGTGTGCCACTTCTGAAAAATGAAACAATATGGGGAAATAAATTATTATATATTATGCTATAAAGCTAAAAAATTTATTAGCAAATTTCCATCTCTAAATCAAAACATAAAATGAATTCAAGAGATTGTCAGATGATATGAATACCTGGTCTGAAAGGCCTCTATGCATATTGAACAATGACCACAAAATCATCCATGAAAATAAGTAAAATATCACTATTCCACAAGAAATAATTATAATTTATGTAACAATTTTAATTATAAAATTGACTTCACACATCTCATATTTTTAGGGTAAATCTACCACAAACTTAAAACCTGGGGCAAGCAAGCATTCTTACTGTCCATGCTGAGAAGATAAAGACCCTGAGCAACAGTGAGGTTAAAGGTCATATCAAAGGCCACAGGATTAGTCTGTCTCCTGTCTACCAGTGCTTTTGTTAGATGACAATCTCCCTCCACCATCCTAAAATACAGAGGAGGAACCTCCCTAACTTAGAGACCAGACACATAACACTGGATACTATCAAGAATCCAGCTGACAAAAGAATATCTGTGAAACTGACCATAAAAGGCACCTCACACCATATGAGAAAATTTAAGGCTAGAAGAAACCAGAATAATTAAATACAATTTTAGGCTAAATTGATTCAATGTGACTGCTTGTTTCCTTTCTCAACCTCCCACTGCAAACACCTGAATGGTTTTCTGGCCTCTAAGGACAATCAAGGACCATAATATTATTCCTGTAATATTATGATTTTTCTGTATGGACTTTAATTTCATTTTAGTTTATACTTTCACGTGCAATCTTCTTTTGACCCTCTAATTCAAGAACTTGAAACACCAAATGAAGGCATCCTTAAGCAAACTGTCACCTCAGAAGAGTTCTATATTCCATATATATACAGATTTGCTTTCCTCCACCTCTGCTCATCCTTAAAACATCTCATCTCTGGTATTTCTCCTCTTATTCTATGTGGTCTCTGGAATATTTTATTCACTTTCATGATTTAGAATATTATTCCCACTATATTATAATGACTCCAAAATCTAAATCTCCAGCTATGAACAAATAAATGAATTTGAACTACTGACTAAAAATGGTTGATCCGAAAGTAGAAAAGCTGTAAGAGCATGATTTAAAAATAACATATAAACCTGATTATTAAATAAAATGATTAGTGGTAATATAACTGCATTTCATTACAGGCTTTAAAGTGATTAATTCTCTACTCTATGTGAATACACTTTTTAAAATTCTGTAACAGGAAGATGTAGATTTCCATTAACCAGATAACAAAGCCACACAAAAAAATCAAACAAATTAACTATAGACAGTTAAAATCCTTACTTGGGGTGGAAAAGGGGGAAAAATGCTGTAAGTTAGCTGGCTTTAATATTACCTCAATGGTAATCCTCCTTTAAAAAAAAAAAAGAAAACTAAAGGTATCAATTTTTGATCATCTGAACCTGTTCATGGTCAATCTTAGTTTAAAACAGAAAAATGTTGGGGTCCCTGGGCAGCTCAGTAGTTGAGCATCTGCCTTTGGCTCAGAACATGATCCCGGGGTCCTGGATTGAGTCCCGTATCAGGCTCCACTCAGGGAGCTTACTTCTCCCTCTGCCTATGTCTCTGCCTCTCTCTGTGTCTCTCATGAATAAATAAAATCTTTTTTTTAATTAAAAGAATCATTAAATTTTATAGTTTTAGTTATGGAAGCTATCATGAATGTTATAATTAGTTTCGTTTTAGAATGTGAATTCTGGAAAAAATATGGCTCAATTACGATAAAGTAGATAATACCATAGACAAAAGAAACTCAATACATATGATGATTTCAAATGTGTTCATATTTTGGGCTAATAATCCTACTATAGACATGTCTAGAATTAAGAAATCACATTTGCTGTGATAGAGTTATACTGAAAGTTTATAAACTACTTGGTGTTCAGTAACTTAAAAATTATAGCAATGCAGATGAAATTAAGCATACAAATTCCATGAATGAAAAGCACATATATAAACCTATTAAACTTTATAAAACTTAAATGCTCAAAAGGGCTTTTTATTTAATTCATTTCTCTGCTTGTTCAAGCTCATTCTTTGCATATGTGCTTCTCAAGATAGTGTTCTGTGTTACACGGATACCAAAACAGGATCGAAATCTAGAGAAACACACAAACTGAAGATGAATAAACACAATAGCTCTCTTTTGAAAACCTAATGAACTGGAAGGGAGCTGTTAAATAACTAAAAAAGGAAGACCAAGAAAAGAGCATGGATATTTTTAAAATTTAAAATAAAATTAACAAAGATCTATGGTCAACACTGAGGTTGAATAAATGTTAGATCATCCCATCATGTAAATTAACTGTTGTCATCCTCCTCTCAGAGCATTTTTAGCCTTTGTGAATTTAGAACATCCCAATATGTAAATATTACTACACTTTATAAAATGGTGATTATTTTAAGTGAGTGTAAATGGTTCAAGAACTACGTTCCTTAGGTTTTTTTTTTTAAATTTTATTTATTTATTCATGACAGACAGAAAGAGAGAAAGAGAGAGACACACAGGCAGAGGGAGACGCAGGCTCCATGCTGGGAGCCCGATGTGGGACTTGATCCTGGATCTCCAGGATCATACCCCAGGCTGAAGGTGGCGCTAAACCACTGGGCCACTGGGGCTACCCCGTTCCTTAGTTTTTAAACTAACCAGAAACTGTTCCCTGTGACAGCTACATAATGCAGGAGTTCGGAATTAGAAACTCAGATCCCCAAACTCACTTTTGTCAGGCTTCCTGAAACCTAGACAAAAATCATCTCCTTCTTATTTCTAAATTTTCCTTTCCACAGATTAAATTTATTTACTCCAATTATAAAGATGTCACAAAGAATAACCCAGGACTTACATATAATAATGGAAGATGTAAAAGATCTCACAGTTAATAATTATATTTTAGTGATGTAGTATGTACTATGATTATTTCATTGAAATGACAACTATTACATGCCACTGACCCCTACTATTGCCTCACTGAAAGAAAACTTTTCTGCCTTTTCTACTCATGAGATACTTGTGTCTCAGCAGAGATATAAAAGAGTCATTTCCATATTATAAATTTTGGGGATGCTCTCCAAAAGTAATAATAATTTAAACAATTAAAACTTACATAATGATGATAAAGTGATAATGAAATCTAACTCAAAATTTTTTATATGCTGTAATTACTCTAAGAATAAAACATTACCATCCTGATTCCAATTGGTCAACAAGGCCAATGTCCACTATTTGAACTGGTACTAAGGGACACAACACAGGAGGAAAAAGGCTGTTCCCTTAGTATCAACCAATTTCAAATGCTGGGTTGTAAACATACATATCCTATTCTCCCTGAACAAATTATTATTGATCGTAGTCATTAAGTTATTTAAACATATTAGATATTTTTCCCTCTAGAGGTAACATGGTATTTGAGTTTAATACTCATTTTGTGCAACAACAACAAATACTTATTTTGTGACTTCCTTTAATGCTCCACTTTTCTTCTTAATTAGCAAATAAGGTTTAATCTTAACATTCTAAAATTTGGTAAAAAGTTTGAATGTAATGTTAAAGATTTTAGGCTTTCAGACTGTATTTCCAGGACCTAATTCCTCACTGACTTGTCAGATCACAGCTCCATTTGATCATTTAACAGTCCTCAAGTCTGGACTGATTTAATTCGTCTTGAGAGGCAAAAGTGGCACTTTATCATGCTTAATCACCAACATCAGAAAACGTCAATTTTGGATTTGGGGTATTTTCTGAAAACACAAAAGATTCTACAGAGAGACTTCAAAGATATATAATTTTGAGAAGTCTTCAGGGGAAAATAAAAGATAACACAGAAGAGCAATGTTACTATGGAAACTGAATACAACTTAAATAGCTTTTTACTATTTTAATTAGTCTCTCATTATTAATACATCACTGTTTTTAATTCTTAAAACATGTCTACATATGTCCACTGTGTAGAAATTAATAATAAAGTATCACTTTCTTCTGGAATTTTTAATCTTTCAAATTTACAGAGGGAGTGATTTTTTAAAAAATGCTCAGTTCTATTTGCACATTCCATCTACGCTAACAAAAATTTTAAAAGTACCAAGATTGCCAGACTGCTGGGAGGTACAAAAGGAGCATCCAACAAAGAAGGAAACCAGTGAACCACGAACAAGATAATACCCGTAAAGACAAGGCAAAGGAGCAAAGAGATAGCTAACGAATGCAAAGGGCAGGACTGATTTGCGAACGGTACAGTTGATACTAATTTGTCCTAAAAAGATGTATGTAGCTTTGACATTTGCATTCTTAAGTACTTGTACACGTTTTACTATATAAGCCAGCCAATCAGAGGCCATGTAAGAAATTTTATGGCTATAATTCCATAAAATATTTCTCACATCTTTTGTTTATAGATAGAAGATAAGATTATTAATAGAACCAATAACTGTAATTGGCTACTATCAGATTGTCTGGGAAAAGCAAAATTTTAACATTTTTTAAAAAGATTTTATTTATTCATGAGAGACAGGGGTGTGGAGAGAGAGGGGCAGAGACACAGGCAGAGGGAGAAGCAAGCTCCATGCTGGGAGCCCGACATGGGATTCGATCCCGGGTTTCCAGGATCACACCCTGGGCTGAAGGCAGCACTAAACTGCTAAGCCACCCAGGCTGCTCAAAATTTTTACATCTTAAACTAAGCTCTAGAACTGTATTTTAAAATAAATAATCTAGAATTTCAACATGAATTTTACATTGTTTTTCAGATATAAGTTAGTGAAATTGAGTTAATATTTATTGAATACCTACTATGAATCAGACATTGTTTAAGTCACTGGTTAAAATACAGCAGTACACATAATATCCTCAAGGAGTTTCCATTCTAATTAGTGAAATAGGCAATATATATAGTACTTTTAAGTGCACCAGAAAAATCAAGGTATTGTAATATAAAAGTGAAAAATTTTATGATTACTTCATCTGTAGTGTAAACAGAGTATAAAGTGGAAAAATAATTCTCTGACGATTCTCTGTATTGTCTAGAATATATACAGTTCAAGAGTTTTCAAGGGTTAAACATTCAAAGATTCTCTCCATTATTTCTTCAGTTCAAACCAAAACAAACTCCTAATCTTCTTACTTCCCTTGAAAATGCTAAATACTGCATTAATAATATTGAATAGGTCCATCTTTAAAGGATTTCATATGCTACATTTGTCACAGTTGCTGAGACACTATTAGAGCTATTAGCAGAAATCTTTTTCTCCCTCTTTTTCTTTTTTGTGAATTTAGCACCTGCACAGTGTTTAGAATAAAGTGCAATCTTGAATTACAAAATTTATTATAAATAATTTTAATTGAGTAGTGTAGAAGGAACTGCTTCTAACTTTACCATAAATTAAAAATAACTAAGTCTTGTTCAAGTACTTCATAGTTATATTTCAGAATGTTTGGATTAATTAGAAATGGGTAAATATTTGTGTTCTTAAATCTTAAGCGCTGCTGCTTTTCAGTCAGTCATAGAAGTAGAGTCATGGTTCCAAAGTTTAAGAAGATCCACCCAAGCTGGATTATTTAAACTTGCAATAAATAGATGTATTTTCTTGGAAAAATATCTATTGTTACAGTAAAACCTGAGTTTCCTTTCTAACAAGATTGTATGATTACTCGTTTATATTGTTCTTTCCGCAGGAATTCACACACCCCCTGTTTGCATCCTGTTATTCACTTAGAGCTTCCCTTCACTTCACTATACTATTTCCCTAATAGTGGGAGAGTGGTTTTAACTGCACAGAAAAATCCTCATCAGTCAGCATGCTCCAAGTCTCCTCGTTTGCAGCATTTAGTATTTGTTCAGGTCTTAAGAATTACCATGAAAAATTTACTGTCTCTGTCCTTTCAAAATATTGCATTGCCTTCCTAGATCACTAGAGGTCTGGAGAAGACTATGGGATCTTTTCTACTGATTATTTCCTTCACCTTCCATCTAATTCTGTTCCTGTATTGCACAACCTAAGAAAATACTTAGGGTATGCACTCCACTGAAAACTAAGCAAACACATTTATAGTCTTTCTAAAATTTTGTACATTGGGATTTGTCTTTCTGAAGGCAAATAAAAAAAATTAACTAATGCAAGCATAATTGAAGCCAAGTTAAATCATTGCCTCAGACTCATCTCAGATGCATAGGAAAAATATAGATTCCTTGGTTCTCCATAGAAACTACACAGAATCAGCCTAAGAGGAGCATGCCCTAGAATGTGCTAAATTTTAATAGGCTTTCCAGGTTATTCTGATATACAATGAAGTTTAAAAGCAGTAATGCAAAGGACCAAGATTAAAGGTAGTATAATTGATGAAGGAATGAAGCAAGTAGGGTAATAAGATCCTCTGTTAAATACAGTAAACCAAAATAAAAAAATAAACTCATTAATGAAGAGTTAAGGAAATAATTTTTAATAAGAACTCCATAACGAACCCTGCTAACCTACAGCATTCTTTATAAAGTAGGCTTAAAAATCTTCTTTACTTGAGGTACTGAACAGGACACATATGTCTAATCATGATAAAAAATATACTTATATATAAATTTATACATTAAACATACATATATTACCTTAATTAGCATACATACACACATACTGCCTAGAAAACAATAATTATGTTAATACTTAAATGGCAGTTGACTACACACTAAGTTGCTTCAATCTTGATTCATTACTTCTAAATAGAGCATAATCTAGACATTTTTTTCTTTTTTAACATTTATAGTTTGATTTTTCATTGTAGAGGAGCAGGAAATGAAAAGACAAAATGACTGACATCAATTCATCTTTGCCAGAATCAAGGAATAACATCTCTCTATCTTCTAGACTATAAACTCTCCAAGGGCAGAGACCACATCCTATGTGTTATGGACCCCCCCTCCCCCGCCAAGGTCAAGCAGTAAGCACTGCATGTGAACAAATGCTGAGGATTAGGATAGCATTTCACAAAGCCAGGAGTAGCCGCAAGGTTAGAGTCTATGATAGGGGCTCTAAACTTCCATATGCATCTAACCCTACCACTCTGCCAGAGTTTGATTCTGCAGGTCTAGGGTGGGGCCCAAGAACTGGCATTTCTAACAAATTCCCAGGTGACACTATTGCTGCTTGTTTGGAGACTACATTTTGAGGATCACAGTTTAAAGTCTTTAGGACTGTGCTAAATAAATGATTCCTAAAAAAAGAGAAGTAACTGAGATATGGTTAGGGAAAAACAACATAGGATATCTAGAAACTGGAGTTCTAGTTCCAGCTCTATCACAAAATGACTATTCAGTTGATAAATGTACACACACATCACTGAATATCACATAACTCATCTTGAAGATGAAGGATCTGGTGTACATGAAAATTGAAAATTCGAAGACTTGATAGGCCAGAAAAAATTTAAGTGTCATTATGAACCTTTAAACATATAATATGGGGATCCCTGGGTGGCGCAGCTGTTTGGCGCCTGCCTTTGGCCCAGGGCGCGATCCTGGAGACCCGGGATCGAATCCCACATCAGGCGCCCGGCGCATGGAGCCTGCTTCTCCCTCTGCCTGTGTCTCTGCCTCTCTCTCTCTCTCTATCATAAAAAAAATAAATAAATAAAAAAAATAAACATATAATATGCCCTGAAATAATTATCCTTATATCAACGTATATTGCCCAAATTACAACTCTTAAATGATACAGCTTTTATCGAAAATAAAGAACATATGCAGATAGCAAAGAAAAAAAATTCCCAGACTAAACAATCAAACCATTTAAATACAAACCTAAGAGGAAATAACTGTTTTTGCAATATTCTAGAAACTAATTATAAATGTGTATCTTTATATATGTCTAGGGGAGCAGTATCAGCATCATCTGAAAGCTTGTTAGAAATGCAAAATCTCCACCTACCACCCAAACCTACTGAAAAAGAACCTTCATCTTAACAAGATCCCTTTATGATCTGTAAGTACCTTCAAGTTTAAGAAGCACTGATATAGGCCACTGAGATTTTATCAACAATTTTTTACCACTGTTTGTAAAATAACATGATATATTTAAAAGACTGAACATTTCCTGGGGAAAAAAAATCTACTTCTGACATATAAAGAGATAAAAAGAGAATTTGAAGAATTATTTTACAAGAGAAGATACACTAAAATGTTATTTTCAAACCAAAACTTCCACTTAAAATACTTTACAACTATGAAATAATGAAAGGTAACATGAGCTAGCTCAACTCCCTAACTTCATGGCTGAGTAAAGCAAGGTACAAGGATGCTAACTGGTTGGGTTAAAAACAAAGAGTTTGTCATGGCACAATGGAGACTGAAATCCAATTCTACTGATTCCTATACTAAAATATTCTTTTGGTTGGAAAAATAATTTAATTTTATTCTCCTGGAATAAATACACAGTAACCATAAAATAGTAGAAGTGTACATAATTTTTAAAGAATGAAATATCTACACAAACATATTGGAGGGAATCAGCAAAAATATGTCATAGCATAAGTGTTTTATTCCATCAAAAAAAGAGAAACTTTCAAAAACTGAATTGGAAGGAGAAGTGGAACAAAAACTGACATACTTAATATGGGCCTAACATTTAAGCATATGATTTTCAAAGAATGATACCACATGTCATCTAAGTGGCAGCATCTTTTTGATGAATGAATCTGGAACACTTAAATGTTACTATACAGCAGTAAGCAAAACTTCTTCTTACCATCAAAGAAGCTCTTGGCCCTTAGGTAACTGACACTGAGCCTAAGCACTGAAAGTTTGTCCAGCTTATTAATAACATCTTGTGGAAAAGGCAGCAGACTAGCCAAACGGTCCAACTCTGTATTAAGTCGGTCTCTATGTCGCTTGGAAGGATTTGACTTGATTCCTTCAGCTGGGATTGGCTTGACACTGAAAAATAAACAAAATATCACAAAATAAAATACATGAGGCAAACATTTCTATTGCATTATAGCTCCTCAAATATTTCTCTAATAAAACAAACATCTAAAATCTACTTCAAGTTAATATAAATTCTTTCAAAATGCTCCTTTGTATCTTGATTAAGAAAAACAAAGGAGTGGGTAAAATTCTTCATGTTTCATTAAAAGCTTATGATCCTATCTTGAGAAAATGCTGCATATATCTTATATGCGTCATACTTCCTTTACTTCATACATTTGTTGTATAACGATTCCCAATAATGAGTCCAATAGGAGTCTTCTTTAAACCCAGCCATTGTTACAAAAAAAAAAAAGGTATCTGCAATAAATTATGTGAAAATTATGCTTCCTTTGCTATCTTCTACAAGAAGCATCTTGGCATCATTTGTGATGTAGATAGTTAAGAGCTACCCCAAATAAAAAGTTTAGCTTTATCACCCTTAGCTTCCTATATTTAACACTTTCATCCTGTCAGTAACAAGTATTCAAAGGACTTCAGGTACTTCCAGATGGTCGTCCAGCCATCTAAGGGGTCTTCTGATATTAAAAAAAAAAATGACTTTGGTTATTTATAATTGATTGACAGATATCAGAGGTTAACTGTGATTACTGGCAAATTTTGCTGTTAGGACTGGTTAATAATTCTACTTAATTATTAGCTTTCATAGTTAATGTCTCAATTAGAAAATTCAATGAAACCCCAACATTTAACATGATTCTCATCTGAAAAAAAAGATATTTACGATTAGGAATAGAACTTGAGTTTAGAAATGAGAAACTAGGTAACTTCACAAAGGCTTTAGCCAGGGTTTCACAGCAGAAATTCATTATTTAAAGGGAATTTGTAGATCATCAGATACCCATAATGAAATATAGAGAGGATATTAAAAAGCAAAATAGATCATCTTCTGCACCTTTCCATTTGCCAGAAAAATTAAAACTTATGCAGAGTATTCTTACATCAAAGACTCTCCCCCTCCCAGTTTTATTGAGAAGACAAAGACATTTTCAACATTTCAAATTACAGTGTCTTAAAAAAAGTAGAAATTGACTTGAGTGTAGTGCTACTAATTTGATTTAATAAATATATTTTTAAGGGATGCCTGGGTGGCTCAGTGGTTGAGCATCTGCCTTCGGGGTCCTGCATCAGGTTTCCCACAGAAAGGCTGCTTCTCCCTCTGCGCATGTCTCTGCCTCTCTGTATTTCTCATGAATAAATAAAATCTTTAAAAACAAAACAAAACCAAATGCAAAAAAACAAAAAAAAATATTTCTACTTTGTTTTCAATGGTATATGTGAAGTCATACTTTATATAAAAAATTAATTAAAAAGTCAATATAAAAGGTTGTTTTTATATTGTTCCTAACAAATAATTTCTAGAACTTGTATATTTCTATTTTTATTACAGTTCATGTTATTTCTACAAAAATAAAAGTTAGGGATGTCTGGGTGGCTCAGCGGTTGGGCGACTGCCTTCGGCTCAGGGCGTAATCCTGGAGTCCCGGGATGGAGTCCCACATTGGGCTCCCTACATGGAGCCTGCTTCTCCCTCTGCCTATGTCTCTGCCTCTCTCTCTCTGTGTCACTCGTGAATAAATAAATAAAATCTTTTAAAAAAATAAGAGTTAATAAATTGGTAAAGTATATGATATACAAAATAAATCAAGTACTTTCTCCAGACGGTCTGTATAATTGCATACTTAACAGAAACTGGTGACTGCTTCTCTATTTTCCCCTAATTATACTCCATTTATAATCAAATTCAAGTCACCTTAAATTTCTTCAATTAATCAACTAAATTTCGAATTTTACCTATCATGCATGTCTATCTCACTGAGTAATTCTCTATTGGTTAATTACTTGTTAACACAAATATTTACTTTCACTTATCATGTCCTGGGTAGTCTAGGAAAACATTCTTCTTCTGCACATTCAAAAAGTGTAACAGGAGCAAAGTATGTGAGCAAAGTCTTGAACAAAGATTTTCATAGACAAGGTGGTATCTGAGATGGGCCTTTAAAGATGAACAGGATTTTAGGAGGAAGCAGGCCTGAAAAACTGATCTTCCCTATGTGGAGTGTGAAGCATAGAGAACAAGAGAAAGGAGAAGGAGAAAGCTGGTTAGGCCACATTCTTGCAACAGTGACCACCTACCATGGGCCAATCACAGAAGATTTGGCAGTGAACAATACATACTCAAGTTTCCTGTTCTCATGAAGCTTACATTTCAGTCGGAAGACACATGAATGAATGAATGAAAAGAAAGAAAGAAAGAAAGAAAGAAAGAAAGAAAGAAAGAAAGAAGAAAGAAAAGAAAAGAAAGATTCATTTGGGGGGCTGGTAAGTGCTAAGAAGAAAAATAAAGTAAGATAAGAACTGGGGAGTGCCAAGGGTGCTGGTTTTGATAGCCAGGAAGGGTCTTTGATGTTACATTGCAGCACTGACATAAATACAATGAAAGAGTGAGCCATGTGGGTGTCTGATGAAAAAGTGTTCAAGATAGAGCAAACAGTAAATTTCCTCACAGAAATGGCATAAAATCAGACTTTGAGATCTTAAGAGTCATCTTAAGCTTTCAGTTGGTATTTACATGACCAGTCTTGTTTTTTACAAAGCTGACTCTTGCTACGGAGTGGATGAAATGTAGGGCAGCTCTCACTGAAGCTGGCGCTTCTCTCTAAAAGACAAATCTACGTCACTCCTCTGATTCAAAGCTTTCAGTAGCTCTGCACAGTCCATGTTCCTTAGCCTAGCAAGCAAAATCCTTCTGGATCTTTTATAGCCCCCTAACTATTTCTCTGGTCTCATTCCTCCAACCAAAGCCTTCCTTGTCCATTATACTCCAGGGGGAAGAAATTACTTCACTACAAACATATACTTTGATGGCTTCATACGTGTTACTCTCCAGAATCCTCTTGTTCTGTCCCATCAGCTTCAAAGCCCTGCTCAATTAGATCACTTTTGTGAAGTCCTCCTTGACCTATTCACAATAGATTCCTCCTGTAGTACTTCTGTGCCTTATGTATATTGTGCAAACGTCTTCTACAACCATTCCATTAAGGAATATCCTCTGCAAATAGCATTTTCAGTAAGTTGAAAATGCAATTTTGCACTCTAGTAGCTTTCCAGTAATGATTATAAAACATCAAAAAGAAGACAGTAACACAAACACCGAAGCAAGAAAAATGGATAGGACACAGAGAAATAACAATCATGGTAAAAGAGAAAAATAGCACTCAAGATATTCCTCCGTAGGGATCCCTGGGTGGCTCAGCAGTTTAGCACCTGCCTTAGGCTCCGGGTGTGATCCTGGAGTCCCTGGATCAAGTCCCGCATCGGGCTTCCTGCACGGAGCCTGCTTCTCCCTCTGCCTGTGTCTCTGCCTCTCTCTCTCTCTCTCTCTCTCTCTCTCTCTATGAATAAATAAATAAAATCTTTAAAAAAAAAAAGGATATCCCTCCATGTGGTACTGCTGCCTATCTTGTGCTGGCACCCAGCAGTACTCCACCCTGCACTAGATCAAACTATTTCTTTGTGCCATGTAAAACTGCCCACAGCTCTAATGTGTTACTATGCACATTATGGAATACATAGCAGGAGATAAATTTCCCAAGTTACATAACCAGTATTACATATACCTGTTAGTTGCTCTTATTACTATGTAAATTTGATCACTTTTGTATCTTCGTTGCTCAGCATAGCATTTCACATAGAATGGACTTTAAATTAGTGTTTGCCAATCAGAAGTGTCCCCCCCCCCCAAAAAATTATCAGAGCCTGACCAAAGGCAGTAATAACAGGGATTGTAAGGTGTCGTGAGAGACGTTTAAAAAATGACACTTTGTGCCTATCACAAAGTTTGCTATATAGCAAGACTCAAATGTTTGCTGACAGGGCACAAGAAGTATGGAAGACGACAAAATTGAGTGAGGGTGAGGTTGCCAATGACTGGAATTTATAGCTTGGGATAACGACCATATTTCCTAAACAGAAGGTACAACAAACAAAGAGAAAGAGACTTGAAGACAGACCTTGATGATACCAACATCGAGGTTAAGGCTGAGAAAAAAGCACAGGCAAAGACAACAGAGAGGGAATTATAATAAGACAGGAAAAGAACTAGAGCAGAATATTTTCAAGGTTACAGAATAAAATCAAATACACAGAAAAATTAAGCAAGGTCAGAGCTGAGAAGTATCTACTTGGCATTGCATTTCAAATCCACTGTTGTTAAAGCTAATGTAACAGACATGACATGCTTTTTCACTGATTTTGTGAGAAATACTCATAACTATTTTGTGAAAATATTTCATCTTTTTTTACACATTTTAAGGATGCACATAATAAATATAGAGAGTAAACTTACATCAATTATACGCAACTTGGGTTATGCTAGTACTTTTACTTTTGTAAAGCCTTTAAATCTATGCCAAAATATACTGCCAACCATCTATTTAAATGAAAAGCTACATCTGAAATACAAACAAAATCCTTGTAAGATGAGATTTGGGAGATCTGAAGTTATGATATCTCCTGAAACAGAGAGACCACTGATGTTGATAAAGCCAAGGAGCAATTTATTATTTTTTAAGCCTTACCTCAAAAACCTTGCCCCAACCTGCAAATCAGAATTGTGAAATCAACACTCTAGCGGACTGCATACCGTGCTTCTGTTTTAGAAGCCCTGCATGCTCTAAGTGCTGTCGTTAATAAGCCCAGCAGCACAACTAATGCCAGTATAAGCGCTGTCTTTCAAGCTTTTTTCATATCCCAGTGTAGAATGTCTTAGACACATCACTTGTGCCCACTGTTAAAAGCAAAATTAAAAATTTAACCCAGTTTAATCATAAATTACCTTAACTGTAAATGTTTGTTTTTATATGACATTTATCGTAAAACCTCAAATGACATGCAAAGATACAATTTCAGTAATCCTATGAGATTAAAGCAGCATTTTCTAACAAAGATTACCTATCACAGTACTGAGTCTGCTCTATCAGCATTTTCCTCTCAGTGATTTAATCTACTCTCAACTGCTTCTGTCTACTTACTCATAAGTTGTTTATCTTTACTTCTAGCCCCTATACCTGAATGTCCTCTCATTCATATTTTCCAGACCTCGGGCATCCCCCTCTCTCCATGGGACATGGTACTGCTCTTCACTCTAGCCAACAGCTAGGAAATTGACATATTCTTCAATAAATCTCTGTACCATAGTGACTATACTCAAGCCATTCATTCATCATTTCCACCTCATGGTTTCAGTGTGTACTTATTTATCTTTGAATGTAAATGCTGAAATGTTTAAAGTCATACATTATATGATTAATGTAATGTTGGAGACTGATCTGTAACACAAATGAAGTCAAATTTCATTGGCAGGCTGAATACAGGTGAATATTTTACTTTCTTAGATGAGAAAAAAAATCTATAAAAACTTCAGAGAATCTAACTGGAAGTCACTTTTAATGAGTCAGAATTCTTCAGTCACTCTCCTGATGTTACTCTACAGTAATACATCCTTCCTTCTCCCTTTTTTTTGCTATACAAAAGAAGAGGCAATACATACAGTTTACAGTCTCTAGGACTTTACCAGTGAAAACCAGAACATGAAATATGCCCTGGAAATCATGGTTACTTCCAAAATCCCGAAGAAACTCATTAAAAATATTCCCCTTTACCTCTTCTTATATCAATGTAGCTTTTTTTTTCTTTTGTCTTCTTTTCTTTTTTTTTAAATTATTTCTCTTGGGACCCACATAAAATATATCTACGATACCAAAATCACTGAAATGAAAATTTTAAGTGGTCAATTGTTAAGTTAGTAAATAAAGCTCAACTACCCACATGCATGATACTAGGATGCTCTCGTTGCTACAAAGACAAAAGACTAACATAACTTTAAAGAATTTATCTTTCTTACCAGGAGAGGATGCATTATAACAAGGCAAAATCAAACACAATGTATCCTACAATAATACAGTTGCCATAAAAAAGTGACGCCCAAGAGTTCAGGAAAGTAAAAGCAGGTAGACTAATGAGAGAAGGTTTCATGAAGATGTGACATGTACATGAGATCTTAAAAGTCAGGGAGGTCACCTCCAGTTTCATGACAGCAGAACACATAACTATCTACAAAGACCCTTCTCTTTGAATAAGTCATCCTAGACAAGGAAAACCAGAGACAGAAACAGCCTGTCTCGAATACACCTAAGAGAGAGTTAAACCCAGATAATAATATGAAGATGAAAAATAGGTAGAAACAAAATAAATGATAAAACAGAACAGGAGGAAGGGAAGGAAAATGTAATCATAGCATATTACTTGGCTCAGCAGCAAACAATATTTACTGTTAAAAACTAATGGAACATATAAGTGTATTTAAACTGACGTAATGATAGTTATACTGAGAGGGTGAAAAAGGGGGGTGAAGGAGAGATGAAAGAACACTAGTAACCTTAACTATCACAATAAAACAGATCATACCTGTATGCTAAAAAGAAGATAGCATTTATACACATATTATGGACTTTCTTAACCCTGCATATGTATTTAATAGGAATACTTTTCACCCCCCCCAAAAAAAATTCTATCAATAAAAGGGAAAAAACAAACTAAAAAATAATTGAAAAATATAAGACAAAGAAAAATAGCATGTAAAGGACATCTCAAGAAGAAAAATCTGCAGACACTATTTACTACTACTAGTACTACAATTTCAAATACATACACACACATGTACACTCACAATCCCAACATTTATGTTCGATTACCTACCCCACCTCTCTTTTTTGCTTACAAAATTGGCAATTCACATTTTAAAGCAAAAATGCAAGGACACAGGCACTCTCACATATTACCAATAGGAATCGAATTTTTGTAGAGTAATTTGATATTGTTTCAGAGCATATCTGGCTCCACCTTGAAAGTATACATACATAGCTTTGAACTTTCAAATTTCATTAACAGGAATTTTTCCTTAGTTAACAACTAAGAATTTGCATAGAAACTCACGTATCTCAAGGTTATTTTCTGAAATAGTAAAGTACTAAAAGGTTGGAAATAACAAAATTTACCCCCAAAAGAAAAGCAGTTAAATAAATCATGGAATATTCACATAAAGGAGTACTAGTCAGCCACTGAAAACAATATTGTAAAGGACAAGAGGTAGGTAGTAAATCAAGAGGATTGTAGGAAAAGACTAAGAGGAAAGAGTGTGAGTGCAAGTGTGGAGTTCACAAGTCTAGGAAATGGTAAATCATTTATTTCAGAACACTAATTATTTAAGGAGAAACAGTGGATATTCAGGAAATCCCTAGTATATTGGTGGACTGAATGTATCACTACACTTACCACCTGAGCAGTAAAGTTGATAACAACATAAGCTCTGGAGCCATAAGATCTGAAACATGATATTCAAACTCAAGATTTTTCATATACTACCTGACAATTCTGAACCTGAACCTCAGACCGCCATCTATAAAACAAATAATACCTTTCATACTATCATTATATAAATAAAATATGATGTATATAAAACACTGTGCACACCTGCAACATAGTAAATACTAATAAACAGCAGCTTTTTAAGAATTAAACCACTGTACAAAAAATACATTTTAAAAGAAGTATGGAAGTAGAAAGTTACTACTGTTAGATATCTGCATGGTATTTATTCCTAAGTAATTATCCTAATTATATACAATGCTAAGCACATACTATGTAAGTTTGTCAGTGGAGTAGTCCATTTCAGTTTTAACCATAACTGAGAACATAATCATACACTGCCTCTTGCAGGAGAACTGATTGTTCTGTGATAATATGAGCTAAAATTATTTAAAGAATAGAATTTATGTTTCTGTTTCATTTATATGTTAACAACCTTTACAGTTTATAGAAAGCTTTTGTTTTGTTCATTTCAGTTGTGAAACTGGCATTGTAGGTATGGACTGTCCTGCTCTATTGGTCAGTCACTTGCTCAGATCTACAAAAGCAAGGAAACTAGACCTCATCTCTTAGTTTAGACCTAATGTTATTTCAATTTATTTCTCACTTTTTCTTATTTTTGTCATTTATTTTTCACAAATATTGATAACTATACACTTTCACTTATTTAATAGTTTCAATATGTAAGTCTCTAGAGTCACTATGTACAAACTAAGTAAAACCATCTGAAAGAAAAATGATGGCGAAGCAATAATTATATAATTGAAAAGACCTATCCTTTTATTTCAAAAGCTATTTAGAACGGTATTATAGTACATTTATAAAAAGCATTTGCAGCAAAGCAATACATAATTTTATTCTACTATTTATATAAATGAGGTTCATGAGGCTTAAATGGAGCAGCAACTTAGCAAATATAGCAAGAAAGAGCATGCTTTTATATTCTTTTTTTAAAAGATTTTATTTATCTATTCATGAGAGACACAGAGGCAGAGAGAGAGGCAGAGACACAGGCAGAGGGAGAAGCAGGCTCCATGCAGGGAACCTGAGGTGGGACTTGATCCCGAGTCTCCACCCCGGGCTGAAGGCGGCGCTAAACCGCTAAGCCACCTGGGCTGCCCGCTTTTATATTCGTTAACATTATTACTATGTTAACAAAGGAAACAGGATCATCTAAAACTGAGAAGAATTACTGGTTCTGACATTTCATGATGGCTATCTTGACCATCACTATGGTGATAATCATTTTTAAGTGTAGATATCATTTATTCAACACCTATTATTTACCATCAGTAATTATTTTCTAGAAATACAGTAAACTGAAGTAGCAATAAAATTTTCCCTCTAGTAATAAAACTTTAAAAACTATAAAAATATATACAAAGTTATCACTAGGAAAAAAAAAGATTGTTTAATTCAATAGTGTGCTTTTCACCAATCTTCATAAGAAAACAAAGCAAATGAAGAAAAATACTTTCATCTCCAAAGAAAACAGAAACAGAATGTAAGCAAAAAAAAAAAGATTGTTTGTCTTCCAAGCAGGGTTATTACATATAGAGCAACGCCTTAAGGAAAGTTACAAAAGAATCCACTGTTAAGTGTATCTTTTGAAAACTCCTTTAGGAACATAGGTCTGGTGCAAGGTTGTTTTGGATCCTTATATTTCCTATCCTAATTACTCCAAAAATAAATAAAACATTTACTGAGCATCTACTATGTACAAGGTACTTTAGTGGGATTAAATTTAACACATTAAAGTTGTATATCCTACCAATTAGGTAATTGTCAATGTTAGACTTGCCACTAGGGGGAGTTTAATAAATTCAATTGAAGATGAACTGGAAGAGCTTCAGGTTAAAGTTATCACCTACTTGGTTCCAAGATGCTATGGAATTGTGTATTAAAATGACTGTCTTAGTAACAATCCTATAATTACAACATATTTTTTCTTTAAGTAAAATAAAATGACTCTCACTTAAGGGATCAAAGTTAAATAGATCTCAATAGCATTTTCAGCTCAGACTAGATGTATTTTTCTGACAACACTGGATTTTAGACCTCATCAGCTAAAAAATAGTAACTAAAAATCCAACTTAAATTTAATATTGGGTTTAATAGCCACATTCCTAAAATTAACTTTGATTAACTGCATTATAAAGTAAACCATTTTTCATTCAGGCAAAAATAACTTATAATCAATTTTAGATGATTCTGTATGTGAATGCCAGTACTAGGCTTTTCTTAGGGAGCAATGTAGTGACATTTTAAGGTATTTATATGACTAGCAGCAAGGCATGGTGCTCAACAAAGATTAAGGTGAATGTGGAAAATGCTTTAATTATACTGTATTATGAGATTATTAAATACAAGTATATTAAAAAGTTTTAGAAGTATATTAAAACACTAAGATGAAATAATGAAAGGTACATCTTACATTAAAAAAATACGTTTAAAGGGAAGATCTTTAATAAAATGTTAATTAGAACCAAAGTTGCTACACTTTATAATGAATACAGTATTAAGGCTTTTGATTTTGTTTTTTAAATCAGCCTTTGTTACAACAATGACTAAAACCTAAAAATTCATCAGGGATATGTTCAAGTTTTCTAACCATACAGATATAACCCATGATATCTCTATTTTATATTATATTAGGTGTATTAGGATATTAATAAATACATGGAGAGGCATTTGGGATGCCTCTCAATTTTAAATAAGGATGAGGGTAGGTTAGGCAAATACATTTTTATATAAGATGCCACTCTACAAAATATGTATCACAGAACTGCCAAGACAGAAAACTGCTGACTAGGCATTATGCCTAATGTCAGCCACACTGCAGGATAAGACTTCCAAATTTTAATCAGTGTATTTAGAGGTTAATATTCTCTGTTAATGCCAAGTCTAAATCTGAAGAACTATAATAACGTAAATTCTAAAAGGAAATTAAAACTCCAGAATAATGAAACATAACGAAAATAACGAAAAATCCAGTTACTGGCTCCAAACACAAATTTTAAACTTAGTTTTCTGAGCTGCATTAACGACCTAAATTAAAGCTTTAAGCAAAATGCACACTTCTGACTTGTGTTGAGTAAACGTTTGTGTTCTTAAAATGGTTTATGAAAATTTGAAAAACGTTAAGTAACTCAAACATCATCATTAGTAATAAACACATGAATACAGCCAACACGCAGCAATCTGTGTCAAGCACAGATTTTTTTTTCTGAAACATTATTTACCACCTCACACAAATATCTCACCAAAACAAAATACCTAAGTTTCTAATCACTCTATTAGAACTGATAAAACTTTGAAGTGGGGAGGGGGGCGGGGAGGTAATTAGAGAAAGATACTAAGAATGCAAACGTCTGTTTCAATAATTCCACCTCTAAATCTTTCCATTTCCAGACCCTAAAACCATCTCAAAAGTGTAAGAAAGTTCCCCAAAACGGGGTGGCTGCACATGCAAATCCTCCGTTGTCTCCTGTCCACTACGTTCACTCATCTCTGCTACCACCTCTATGTGCGTTGCTGATATGATCACGTTGAGCGCTACAAAATTACTGCCAAATAAGTAAATAAGAGCGCACCAAAAAGCCGGCTGCAAGGACCAAAAAGTACCTTCACAGGAACCGAGAGCCTTTCTTGCAGACGGCACGTGTTCAGCTCTTTAAAACATCTGGCCCTGCCAGGAACCAGAATAATAACCGTCCTTTAACCTAACCCATGAGGATATTAAAAGTGGAAGGGGATTTCAAGGCGGTTTTAGGTTAACTAATCCACGAGCCCCACAGGGCAGGCTAGACCTGTCAACAAATTAGGAGCAGAAAAAAAAAAAAAAGAAAAGAAAAAAAAAAAACACAGAACAGAGGTGCAGGTGGGTGGGTGTGCGCGCGCCAGGGGCTGCGGGTGGGGGGCGCAATTTTTAAAATGCAATAATTAAAAACGGAAAAAACCAAAGGCCTGGGTCTCTCCACCGGCCTCCAAGTCTCGGCTGCAGAGACGGTGTCGGGAACGAGCCTGAGCTCTGGACGGCGGAGATCGGGGGCGGGGTGGGGCCGCCTCCCGCACCGGGCAGGGGACGCGCGCCGGACACTCACGTTTTCTGCACCGGCTTCCGCCGCTTGCGGCTGGCGTAGGTGATGTGGGCGCTGCTGCTGTTCATGGTGCCCGGCGGGCGGCGGCTCCTCCCCGGGAGCGGCACCGGGCAGGAACCGGGGCGACTGCGGCGGCCGGCGCCGGGCTCCACGCAGTCCCGCCCGCTCCACCTGCGTCCGCGCGGGGCGGGGGCGAAGGCGCCGGGCCCCACAAGCCCCACAAGCCCCACAAGCCGCGCGCGTCCAGGTGCGCTGCGCGGGTCCGAGGCCGAGGGGCGAGGGGCGGAGACCCGCGAGCCCAGAGGCGCAGGTGCCTCCTACATCGGCGGAGGCGGCGCGGCGCTGTCCGCAGGTGAGGCGGCCCGGCCGGGGGAGGAGCCTGGGCCGCCTCTTTGGAATCCTGGCCCGGGTCGCGAGCTGCGGCGCCGCGCCCCGTGCCCGTCGCCGCGGCCCCTCGGGTAAGGGAGGCGCCGCCGCGCTGCTCCTGGGGCTTCCCCTATCCCGGGTGCTCCCCGCCTGCAGAACGCGGACTCCGGCCGCAGTCCGGGGCCACAAGCTTCCGCTCGGCTACGCGGCTGCCCCTGCTCTGAGCCCGCGGTCCCGGTCACGTTCTCGGGACCGGGCGTCGAGCGGACGCTCCCCGCGCTCCCTCTCGCCGCGGCACACGCCGGCTCCGCAGCAGAAGCGCCCCCGACCCCTCTCCGGCTCCGCCCAGCACACCGTAGCCCCGCCCTGCCCCGCTTGGCCCCGCCCCTCCATCCCAGTCCCTCGAGGGCCCCACCCTCCTTGTACGTGGTGACGTAAGGCGTAACGACGCCCCCCCACCCCCGTAGCCATCTTCTTGAGGTCAAGGGGAGGATTCTGTGGAAACCTTTCCAGTCCAGAAAAGAGGTGTGACAGCTGATTACGTAGGAGCCGAACTCCTTGTAGCTAGAGGAGCTCAAGGACAGACTTGCCAAACACTGAGCTTAACTTCACCTCTGTGAGAGTGACTCAGCTAACTTTGACTACGAATTACAGTGGACTCGAAATATTTTCCTAGAGGGGAAGGCTCCGTTCAGGAGGCTCCTCCGTATGAGTTGAACTTGAAGCCTAGGAGTTTGCTTGGCCTTTTTTTTTTTTTTTTTTTTTTGTCTCCACGCTAGACAATATAATATCTTTTTCCCCAGCCAGAATAACTTGGTTATTTTATAGTCAATGGGATGGAAAGGGAGCAAGGGAGAAGGAAATCACGGAGCATTTGGAGGTAATAAGTCTGTTAGGATTGGAGAGAGGAGCTGAAAGTGAAGTTCAGGAATTCTAGAATCAGATCACAAAGCCTTGGTGAAGAGTCTAAAGTTTATCCTGTAGTCAGTGGAAGCCTTTAAAAGATATTCCGCAGGAAAAGTGCCATTGCGGTTGTCAGAAAAGTCACTCTGGGAGGAAAGTGCAAACTGGATTACAGGAGGGCAAGCCTGCATGCAGGGGGAGTAGTAAGAGAGTTGTTGAAATAGTCCAGGTGAAAGTCCAGGAAAGTGGCAGTAGGACAGAGAAGAAAGAACAAACATGATGATGGAGAGGGGTCAGGAGACGAGAAGACATCGATCTCAAATGGCTCCAAGATTTCTGACTCTTTCTGTGCTGGCCAGGATATTTTTTTTTAATTTTTTATTTTATTTTTTTTTTATTTATGATAGTCACACAGAGAGAGAGAGAGAGAGAGGCAGAGACACAGAGACACAGGCAGAGGGAGAAGCAGGCTCCATGCAACGGGAGCCCGACGTGGGATTCGATCCCGGGTCTCCAGGATCGCGCCCTGGGCCAAAGGCAGGCGGTAAACCGCTGCGCCACCCAGGGATCCCGGTAACCAGGGTATTGAACACAGACAGAGAAGTTCTGTTTCCTTGCTAGGAACAGAAGGGCATCCAGGCTAAGATGTCTGGATGATATCTCTCACCGTATCCTACATTCCTACATTTTGATAGGTCTTCAAGCCCTTTCCAACTGGTGAGCTTGTAACTTCAAATTCAGTGCTTCAATAAATGGAGCTTATTGTTTAGTTTAGCTGAAACTGCTTTATCATCAACTCTACCATTCTCCAGGTCCCCTATGAAACATCTTCAAGTCCCCTTCCACTTCTATTTATTACAGCAAATGCTAATACATTTTGTTCTTTGCAATATCCTGAATTTGTCTCCACCTTATTCTTCAATAATTACAGAGGGAGAGTACCCAACTCAAATGGCATACTATTTGGGATTCTTAAACTGGTATCATCCTCTCCATACATTAATTTATCAAGAGAAGAGATTTTGTAAAGGGTAACACCTGCGTGTCAGGAACTGTGCTAGAACTGGGGAGATAATGGTGAATAAAAGCAGAAATGTACCGTGTAGTCAAGGAATATTGTAATATTGTAATCTATTAGGTAAATTTGACCTGGTCATTAAGGCAAAGATAGGTTCCCCCCCCCCCAAAAATAGTAACTGAGTTAAGGTCTGAAGGATAAATAGCATTAGCTAGGAGAAAAGAGGAGAAAAGCATTCCAAGCCAGTGAAACAGTATAAGCAACGTCTCTTTATTGGGAAGGAGCCTGGCAGATATGAAGGACAAAAACAAGCTTGGAGCATCAATGGTGAAATTTGTGTTTAAAAAATATCATATCTGCAGAGTGTGGAACAGATTAAAGAGGGAGGATTAGAGTAGAGTACATGGAAGTAATACATCTAGGGAAACCATTTGCTGTAGACTACCCCAGAGATGGCAATTATTGATACTAGGGTAGAGGTGATGGTAGAGATGAAGAAAATTGAATACATTCCATAGATATGTGGGAGTTCTTGGAGGATAGAGTAGATATATGACAGCAAGGGAAGAGGATGTGTCAACAACTTAATAGTTTTCTATTACTGTGTACCTGGCTATGTGTGTGGCAAGTACTTCTGGGAAATCATTAATTTAGCATGGATCTCTTATGTTTGAGATACCTTTAAGACATCTAAGGGAAGATATCAGGCAATAGAGTACACAAGTTTGTAACTCAAAGAAGCTGTATAAGCTAGAGACATAAATTTAGAAGTCATTTGCATTTAGTTGACAGAGCATGGAGATTTTAGGGTACAAATATATACTAGAAAAGAAGGACTGGGCCCCAAACAATTTCAATATATAATATCTAATAGCTGAATAGAAGATGATGGACTTAAAAAAACAATTTAAAAAGAGTCACTAAAATGTTAACTGGAAAATATGCAGATCATTATGTCATAGAGAACAAAGTGGAGAACTGTTGGGAGTGGTTCACAGTATTGAATGCTGTTGATAGGTTTACATAAGATGAGAACTGAAACTGTTGGCTTCTCGACATGGACTCATTGGTGACTTTACTGAACATTATGTTGGTGGATAATGAATTGGGTTGGAAATGAAGAAATGACATAAATACAGACAATTTTTTAAAGTTTGGCTGTAAAAGGGAGAGGCTTGGGAAGGTAGCTAGAAGGAGAGTAAAGGGTTAGGTTGGGATTTTATGTGTGTGTGTATTTTAATGAATGAACTTGTGCAGTTGAGAGAGAGAGGAGAAATGGATATTGACTATGTAAAAAAGACAAGAAACAATGAAGGAACAATAGGTATTAAAAATAGTAAAGACAGAAAGGAATGAGTGGCCCAGCAGAACAGGGGAATTAGGAGTATAGTAGATGAGGTAATAGTAGAAATAGCTCCTCTAGTGCTTTATTTTTCATAGTGGTCCACAGCTTGTTAGGGAGTTATAAGAAATGCAGATGCTCTGAGTGTCCTTGCTGAGCCAGAGTCTGACCTTAACAAGATCTCTCAGATAGTTCAACTGTACATAAAGTTTGAGGTGCACTATCCCACAGAAGCTGGGGGAAAGAAGAACAGTGGGTGAGACCTGGTAGGCTGGTGATTTTTGTTCAGAAAGATGAGGGAGATGTGATGAGGCACATATTCTAGCACGACCTACAAAGAAACCAGGTGTTTTTTGTGGTTGATGGGTTTTGTTTCCATTTTACACGTCTATGAAGTAGAAGTGATCTGGGAAATGGCAACAGGGAACTAGGTAGACATAAGCCCTATATCCTGGGTGTGTGATGAGAGAAAATAATTAGGCACCATTTGGAAGATGATAGCCTCAGGGACAGCTAGCTTTCAGTTTAAGGCAAAAGAGGGAACAAATTCCCAAAAGTGACACTGCATGCAGGGGACTTTGCTGTCTATGTCTTACCTTCTCTTTTATTTCTTCATCTCTGTATTCTTATTCATTGCCATTCTATCTAAAATGTATAAAGTGTACAAATAATTTCCTCCTAGCATAGGAACTTCAGGAGTGAGAAATGCATACCAAAATGTAACTTATTGATTGTGTAGCTTAAAGCTCCTTTTAGAAATGAGATAAACGCAATGTACTAAATCACATAAACCAATCCAATTTTAGTGTTATTACAAAATGTCCACCCTTTTTAAAGTTGCTAGTGACTTGATATAATCATTATCTTATTTTGTTCCTACTTCCATACCCTAATCTTCTGCTTGACTTCAGGACTATTTTCATTATCCAGAAATCCTATGATGCTATACTATATTACAGTCTTATTTTAGTAATCGATCTTTGTATAATAGATCATAAGACTAATACAGTTTTCAGAATTTCATTTTAATAGTAACACCATGCACTTCCTTGACAATTTTTGCTTAGTATGTCAATGAAATTAGTCTTTGTAGTATAATTCCATTTAAAAAAAAAGAGTTGCCATTTTCTGGAAGCTATCACTTTCTACTTCTAATATGTCTGCTGTTGAATATGGTTCTCAAAGTGTAGCTTGCGGCTATCAGTCAGATTTTAAAATTTCCTGTGATCAATTTTTATGTAACAATGTAATTTCTTTCTTATAACAAATAATTAGCCTAAAAGGGTTTGTGAATATTTTACTCCTTTATCCAAAGCAATGTTAGGCTTTTATTTAAATTATGTGAGATTACTCTCTGATGTTTCAGATGCAGCTGTAGGTCTATTGGTTCCTATTTCCTGCTAAGTATTATGAGAAAAAAAAAGAATTAAGTTTTAGGAATGCTGCTAAAGATAGCAGCTGTTTTAGAATAAAGGAAAATAACTAAATTGAACGCTAACCCTATTCTGTCACAGTACATGTATTCATTCATTTCATTTAGCCAACACAATGACATCAGTTGAACACCACGCAAACCACTAGCTCCATGTAGTTCAGAACTTCAACATGAAATTGTACTTCTTCCTTTTGATGACATCATATCTTTGTGATGCTGGGTTTCTGTAAGTTGTAGTAATTTTTTAAAAAGGTTTTATTTATTCATTAAAGACACACACAGAGAGGGAGAGACATAGGTGGAGGGAGAAGCAGGCTCCCTGTGGGGAACCTGACGTGGGACTCGATTCCAGGACCCTGGGATCCCAGCCTGAGACAAAGCAGACGCTCAACCACTGAGCCACCCAGGCATCCCTGTAAGTTGTAGTTATAAAACACAAGGACCATGAGAAAATGACTATGAAATAGAAAATGAGGGTAGTGGTTTCCAATCCAATTCCAAGCTTTGAGAATTTGTAAAGTGCCCAATAGATGTGCACATCTCTTTAAGAACAACATAAATATTTTTAAAAATGCAAGGTGCATTATTTTTTTAAGATACCAACTAATAACTTTAGACTTAACTACTTGATAAATGGAATTGTGAAGTATTTTTTTTACCCTGTGTTATCATGAAAAAGTTATTAACACACTAACAATACCATGAACTGGGGAAGTCTGGGAATCTGTAACATTGCTAAACCTTTCCCTTAACAGAGGAGAAACCTTGGGGCCAGAGAGAGAAAGTGGCTAGCTTCTCATAGCCTACCTAGACTGTAGGTCTTATGACTTCTATTCCAATAAAAAATATTTATCTCACTGTGAACTGGTTGATTCATTTCTTATAAATAATCAGTTTATACATCACTTGCTTTGACACTAAAGAGCAGACATAAATATCTAATGGCTATTTCTTAATGCTTAATGCCTTCTCTCCCTGTTTGGATATCCTACAACACTGTCATAGGTAGAAGCCAAAAACAAAAGTAATTAACAGGTAGTGAAGAACTTTGGAAATACCTTTTGGGTCAGTGCTAATCTTAACACTAACACTAATGCTACAATAAAATGTAGGAATAATTTGAAATTAGTCAAGATTATTTTTTTTTACTTAGGGATAATGTTTTGTTGTAAGAAACATCAAGAGTTTTAACACACGAAAGAACATTCTTAAAATATTAACACGTATTTTATTTATTTATTGTTTGTTTGTTTTAGTATGTATTCCATTTGGATCTTGGCTTTTGCTTGCTGGAACTTTTATAAATGTGAAATTTGATTACAGGATAGGTTATGAAGAAGTTTTATGTTTCACATGCTAAGATTCATATCTGATTTATTAAACATTTATTTTAAAACATACAAATGTGTAAATATTTTCTGTTTAATGCCATTTAACTTTACAGATAAGTATATTTGGGATTCCTATAATGATACATGTTTTATGTATTTTAAATTATCATATAGGAGAAATTGAAATGAAAATTAAAACCATTTATATTAGATATTTTTAAATTATATCAAACATGCTAAGAAAATCTTAAGGAAATGTAAGTTATTATGACATTCTGACCTAAAATCTATCATTTAGATCCGCTATACGTTAAAGACTAGCACATTCTTATGCATATTAAAAAGCAAAAGCAGGGGTGCTTAGGTGGCTAAGTTGGTTAAGCATCTGCCTTTGGCTCAGGTCATGATCCTGGAGTCCAAGGATCAAGTCCCATGTTGTCCAGCTCCTTGCTGAGCAAGGACTCTGCTTCTCCCTTTCTCTCTGCCCTTTCCCCCATCCTCTGCTTGTGTTCTCACTCTCTCTCTCTCTCAAATAAATAAATAAAAATCTTTAAAGATAATAAAAGAAAAAGAAAAAACAATGTTTTCTTTCTTGAAAATGTTTAACTTGGATTTAATCTGTAGACAGTGGTTCTTCACTTTCATTGTACATTGTAATCACCTGGAAGCTTTAAAAAATACTGATGTCTAGGGTTTCTTTACAAAGATTTTAGTTTAATGATGTAGGTTATGGACTGGGCATCAAGATTTTTAGGGATAATAATTGTATTGTGGTTACATAGGAGAAGACCCTTATTCTCAGGAAATGCATGCTGTAACATTTAAGTGTGAAATATCCCCGTGTCTGTAACTTATCTAAGAAGGGCCTAGCAAAAAAAAATTTAAAATAAAAAAAACAAACACATATACATATAGATAGATATGCATATTTATACATACACATATACACTGTGAAGGGTATAAAGGTATTTGTTGTATTATTCTTTCACCTTTTCTGTATGTTGAAAATTTTTGCAATAAAAAGTAAGAATAAAAACAACCTTTGACCCTCAAGTTTAGAATTCAGAAACAAAATAATTATTTGGAGCCTAATAACTGTTTCAATGAGAGACAAAGCCAGGACTGATGTATTAATCACCCAGCTCTTATAAGATAAAGCTTTAGATCTTGCTCTAACACTTAATGTTCTAGGAAATAGATGAAAGATAAGTGAAAAAAAGACTCACATGAAATTTCTGCTCTTCAGTGTGAGAACAAACCTAAAAGCCTAAAATCACCATTTTGCAGCATCTGTGAGCTGAGGAATATATGTGTTACTAGTTGGGCATTTCAAGAATTTAGCTGGTTTATGCTAACTACAAATCATTTTACTGTATTCATTTGTTAGTTATACACACTAAAATGCAAATAGTTTCATTTCTATTTTATTTCTACTCTAGTCTAAATTTCTAATACCTCCCAAATATTTTTTACTTGTTCTTATGCTGTAAATTAGAAATTTTTTCTTTATCCATTTTCTTGCATAAACTCCCTGAATTGCATAAGACTTTATAATGCATCAATAGTCAGGATTTATGTGTTAGGCTTACATGCTAAAATAATCAGTTTTTAAAAAATTTTTAGGGAAAAAATGTTAAGTTGCACACCAAATTAAATCTTTTCACATTAGTGCTAGCAGAACAAGTATGATATGTGAAGGTTAGGACCCTTCTCAGTCAAACCCTGTACCAAGCATAGTAAAAAAATCTGCCATTACCTGATTGGTAAATTGATAATGATAAAGGAGATCTGGTTACATAATTAATCAAGGGGATGTAGCTGAGGGTGGAGTGTCCTGTATAACATAAAGTTCTCCACCCTTCCCTCCTAAAGCAGGGTAGAAGAATTTCACTTGTAAAATTTTAGGCGTTAGTTGAGTTTCTTTCCTGCCTGAACACAGATTGACTTCCCATATGCCTTTACAGAGGCAAGAAGTCCTGAAGGAAATGGATTGGAAGGATTCAGTTGATTCCCAGTTTTGAGCAAATCTATCAAAGTCTTTCAGTCCCTGCTTTGGGTTGAATTCTTTTTGGTTATCTGGGTTGATAAAAAAAAAGAATCACGTAAAGCAAATAGCGTTTCTAAAAAAGAACATGGAGATCAAACAATTATTTTGGAATTCTTTAGTATTTAAAGAAATGCCAACCAGATTATTTTATAATGTAAATAATCTTTATCTAAACTCTTCAGAAACCAAGATTTTCAAATATTTGTTACATATTTTTTCTGTTTTATTTAAACTAAGATTTCATGAGTGCTCAGATTTCTGCCAACTTTTCACATGATTCTTTGAAACAAATCACCACCACCATCACCAAAAAAAAAAAAAAAAAAAAAAAGTCAACACACACCTATGTTAGTAAAAACAGTAATCTGAATCCTGCTAAAGTGCTTTCACTGTATACAGAAAGTAGATGAAGGATAAAAAATGCAAACTTTGACTTTTTAGTTATTCTTGAATCGAAGTTACATGTTAACTTTGCAAGAACTGAATTTTTTATGTAGTAACATAAATTTAACCCCTTCTTTTCATTTTAACATAGTATTGTTAGATCTAAATGGACATATATCTAGTAATTTATATTATTTTAGTCTAGTAATTTATATTTTAATGTGTACGTAAGGAATGTCTATACTTAGATCATTAAATGTGCAATTAAAGATGTTTCCAAAGTTCCTTTTAAAAGCATTTGGAATGAAAGTCATGTCTTAAGTGATATTAATGAGATATTACTGATGCATTATAAATTTTCTGTTTATCCAAATATTTTATTTACATATTCTGTATTATTAATTTTAATATTGAAGTACAAACTTAGGAGGATTTCCTTAAGAGGATTTTCATTCTTTTTTCTTTTATGTATGATTAAAATTCAAGAGGATTTGATATCCCAAATCTTTTCTTTTTAAACCCTTTTCTTAGATGGCTAGCAGAAAACACAAATTAAAATAACGATAAGGTACAAATATTGCCATACTGGCGGGTTTTATCCCGCAGAAAGAAAGCCGCTAATGTGGTCTCTAATAATGTCCTTTCCTCCATTTTAATAAGAAGGTTTGTGTTGTTCTGACATTAAATGGATTAAGCAGCAAGCCTGCTGAGAAAAATACTCAAACGTATTAAACCCTTGCAGTGTTGGTTTAACTGTAAGTACTGTAAAATAAGATTAAGTCTGAGTTTGGAAGAAGAACGAGATTTGACATAAGACTAAAAGGTAACAATATTCACAGATGCCTAAATTAATGCTTCAGTGAAAAATATAATTAGCACAAGATTTGAAAATATGTCTCCTTTGGCAAATGTCTTCAGAGAGTAATCAGTGCTGTAGACTGATGTAGTGGAAAGAGCACTGGGCAAGTCGCCAAAATCTTTGAATTCAAGTTTGTTACTCTAACACTTGCTAGTTCTGTGACCTTGGATGAGAAATTTCTAAAATCTTTGAAACACAGTATTGTGGATGTGGCCAACTGGCAACTGTTCTCCACTTTGTCATAGTGTGCATTTCTTTCTGTACTGCAGAGTCCCCAGATTTCTGTGCAATTGAAGTTGCAGATGCAAATTAGTTTCAGCCAATTAGATGCACTTGTTGAGATTTGGAAGGCAGAAGTCAAGTGAAGGTCATTTTCCTGCTGCTTGCTTTGTTTTCTGCCAATAAGCGAGAATGTGAAGGCATGATCTTTGTGTGATAGCTTCCTGCATCCAAGTTCTTGTTTCATGGGATTCAAGAGGCTGTTGCGGTGGCCACAGTGGGGGTTTCTTGATTCCCTACTTGTAGCTACAGTGGTGTGTTTCTGAACTCAATAAATTCTGAGGTGACGTCTGGACTCTTTACCTTTCTGATTGAAGAAGGACTAGTAGCCCCCCTAATAGGTGACGTCTGCAGTGTTCTGGAAACGTTCCTCGATGTCCAGCCTAGAGCCTCTATCTCTAGCCTTTACAATTATTTTGTAAGCTTTTAATTTCCTCCATTAAATTTCTGTCTACTTTAAGTACCTGGACCTTAATCTGTTTCCTGAACTGAACCCTACTTGATAAATACATAAACAAATTTCATTCATACCATGTGGTTGGTTGAGAAGACCAAACCGTACCACCTAAGTCTATTTATAGCCATTTCCTCTTTTTGAAAGATGGGTAGTCATGATATGACAATAGCTGTTAAAATTTTCTCATGGTATTTCCCTGTCATTAATTTTACTTGGGTAATATTGGTCTAAACACATTTTTTGAAGTATTGGTCCTGTTCAGCAAATGACAGAAAAAAAAATTGTCTACTTAGTAAGTAGCTAATATTATAAATTTCTAGTTCCTAAGACTGTCCATGAGTTTGAATGGTGGCTTTCTTATAACTGAAAATGAATATTTTGACTTTAATTTTATATTTCCTGTTAATGTTACATTTTTATGATGGTAATAATTAGAAGCACTATGGCTAATTCCAAAAATGGAAATGTACAGATAGACATAACTCCAAGTCTGTCAAGATTTTGAGCAGATTTGAAAAAGCTCTGCTCTGTGTTCTCATACTTTTAAAGGAATAAAATAAAATACAAATGAATAAAATTCTTTTTTAGCATTTTTTTTTCAGAAACATTTGCTGTGTATACGGAGCCAAGACATAGTTTACCTTTAAACCAGTTCATGTGCCCAGCCACCATTAAGGCACCAATTCTCTTCAAATCAATTTTCTCGACTTTACTTCTCTGCTGTCCAGTTTCAGCCTGGCTCCTGACTCTTGACTCCATTTCTATTTGTATCTTTTTCTGTACACTTTAGACTTACAATGAGTTTTTTTATTTTGCCTTTTCCAAAAGGTCTTATTCCATTGGCTTTTTTTTTTCCTGAGACTTTCTTAGAATATATACATCATAGGGATGCCTGGGTGGTTCAGCCATTGAGCGTCTGCCTTTGGCTCACAGCGTGATCCAGGATCAAGTCCCACGTTAGGCTCCTTGTGCGGATCCAGGATCAAGTCCCACGTTAGGCTCCTTCTGCTTCATCTTCTGTCTATGTCTCTCTCTGTCTCTCATGAATAAATAAATAAAATAAAGAGAATATATACATCATATATATCATGATACATACATAGAGAGTCTTATTATATTGGTCTTATTATATCGGTGTTGGTCCCCTCAGGACTTTAATCCATTTGGATCTCATCATGATAAAGATCCTCTAGTTCTCCTCAATAGGTGAATTAAAAAAACAAGAGAATTACACTGACTACTCATTACTTTCTTATATAATTTTAAATATTGGACAGAATAAACTACATTGAATTTTCTAGTGCTCTGTGAATAAAAGCCTATTTATTTCCACGTCTATAAAATTCCATCATATAACCCTATATTCACGATTAAATCATTTCTTTAATAGCAATTCTAACCTTAATTAGTTCCTAATTTTACCCTTAATTAGTTCCTAAGTTTTAGATTTATCTAAGAAATCCGCATCTACTCTTTTTTTTTTTCGCATCTACTCTTAAATACTACCATGAACTTCATTCTGAAAATAGTTTGTTCTGAATATGTACTCCACTTCCTTTCTCAAGAGCCTATAATTTCTCCTTTTCCATCAAATCAATTTTAAATAGCCATCCTAAGAAGCCTCATCAACTAATCTAACTTTACTTTCTTATCTAATTATATCTTCCCCATTCCCTAATACATGCCCTCCACTTCAATCAGACCAATTGTTTAATGATTTCCTGAATATGACAAATTTATACTTCTCTCTTCAGCATCATGTTTAGTTGGAAAACCTACTCTCCACATACTAAAACTGAACCCACTAATTTCATAAAGTACTGGCTTGTGCCATGTGTTCTTCACATTAACTTATATTGGATCTTGTATTATTTATGATTTTTGTTATTAGTAAGCCATATTTCATGCAATTGAAGAACATGCTGGTGAAATGTTAAGTGCTTAATCAATATGTATTTAATTGAGTTGAATTTATATACTTAATATAATATAGCCTGGACATTAGTTTTTAAGATTTTATTAATTTATTTTAGAGAGAGAGAGAGCAGAGGAGGGGTAGAGGGAGAGAGAATCTGAAGCTGACTTAGTCCTTAGTATGGAGCTTGACATGGGCTCCATCCCACACATGTGAGATCACCACCTGAGCTGAAACCAGGAGTCTAATGGTTAACAGATTGAGCCACCCAAGCACCCCTAGCCTGGACATTTTATTGACATTAAACATCCTAAAAATTATAGTCATTTTTTTTATCTTAGTGTAGTCACTTGCTAGTTTTCTCTTCTACAGTGCCTCTTATTTTCAGGTGTCAGTAATAAGTTTGGTATATTACTTATAATTCAAGATGATCTAGAGGTAGTTTATATGCTGAAGACAGATAATTTCATTAATTGTACAGTATAATATTCATTCAATAGTTATAAAGGATGCATTCCTTCAACAAATATTCAGGAATCTGCAATGTGCCAAGCAGTGGAGATAGTATAAAGAATAAGACATAGTCCTTGTCTTGCTTTCAGAACATGTCCTGGGCATGCAGGGTGAGCAGAGTGAACAGGATGTTACCATGGAGTGTGATGAACTTGAAGATTATGGTAAGTGCAATGTACTCTGAAAGCACAGAAAAGCACATCTAACCTCAGGCATTCTGAAAAGACAAGGTCAACCCTGAAGAGTAGGCATTATCCCAGCAGACAGGCCTTGAGGAAATCAGAGGAAACCCAGGCCAGGGTCTAAAGCTGCAGAAAGAAAGAAATTCTTGGTTGACATGGGAAGTTTAAAGATTTAGGGAAAATCACTTAATGAAACTTTTCTGCTGGTATATTTAGTTCTGATTCAGATTTCCTATGATTCTAAGTCATTTCTTAAAACTTAACAAAATTACCTCAAACCAAAAGAACATGCTGGGAATAAACATTTTAAAAATAATATTGCATAAACAATTATTATTCATAAAACGTTAGCAAGGGGAAAGTTCTTTTCCTTTAGTGTCAGGTCACATTTCTAAAGAGCTTTTGCAGAGGGAGTGTTCTCAGGAGAAGGAAATGTGACAAGTGGGAGAAGATAGGAGCTAAGTAGGCATGTGAAACAGCTGGAGCCCAGCTTTAGCTTGGTCCAAGGGCAACTCTGGAGCATGAATTGCATCCAGAGCTGGTGGGACCTTGAGGCAAGAGGTCTGGCTTGTGTTAGGGAAGAGGGAAGGAAGGATAACCTCATGGATGCAGGATACAGAGACTACCACAGAGCAGAGGGAAATCTTATGGAAAATGGGGAAGCTGTGAGCCTGGTCAGCCAAGATGCACAGCATCTGGGGAATGGGTGCAGGTGGGTGTGGAATGTGGTAAAGAGAAGTTGGGCAGGGAACTAACAGGACCTTCTAAACCATAGTTATTCCATTTTAGGGATTTTAAATTCCAAAGAAAAAATACTTGTTCAATTGTCTACTATAGTTTCAAGTATTGTGAAACTCAATTGGCTTTGTTGATTTTTAGAAAAGTAAGTAACTTAGAGAATAAAGAAGTTACATACTATCCATGTAGCCTATGACACATCCGTGTGACATAATGAGTTTGGTTTTAGTGAGATTGCAGCCATTTCTTTGAAGTTTTATTATATACTAGAAAACTGCACCAACAGACGTTTGCCATTAGTTTGGAAAATAACAGTCACATTATGATGTTGTTTTATTGTTTTGTTTTGTTTTAGGCAAAGCCTCAGTTTCTTTTTGTTTTTCTTCCTATGATTTTTCTTTCTTTTTCTTAGTTGTTCTATTTCCGCTTTTTTTTCATTCCCGTCTCTCTCTTTTCTTTTTTTTCTCTCTCTCCCTCCCTTTCTTGCCATCTTTTTCTCTCTCCCTTCCTTCTACCCTTCTTCCCTTTTGTTCTTTATTTTCCCAGTGTTGTGAACTACCCATCACAGGATAACTACAGCTCAACTTGGAACTCAGAAGAAACAAATTATTTCAGGAAACTGAGTGTGCTTATTTTTGTTGCTTTTTGGTTTTCACTATTAATTCACTTAAAACTTTGTGAACCATTTTTGGTTCACTTTGTAGTCTTCTCTGGATTTTATTTTTTGGCATTCACTCCCAAAGTATGGCCCAATAAATTGAATAACATTAATTTTATTTCTTTGTCATTAAACTTTGGAGAGTCTAAATAATGTACTTTGAAATGACATTCCTGAGAAAGAAGTCCTTTAGAGACCTCACAACCTAGAAAGCAAGGATTTCCTAAAACTGTTGTACTTAGCTAAGTTATTTATCTATTTTTGTATGAAGTCAACTTGTCATCAAAACAAAATTAATATTGCATTATTTTTTGGTCAAGGACACATTAAATATTTAGAGCAGCATGCCCAACTTTCAGGGATGTAGAACCATAAACAATTAGTTGCATATACTTCTTATGACATAAGGTGACTTTCAAGATGTGCAGTGCTACTCTTTAACATTAAATGCTCATCACTATGTACTGCACCTAGGAAAAGATTATATACCAACATAATTTAGTTCTCATAATTTAAGACTGCTTTTGCCTCTAGATAGTGCTTTTGTTGATGGTTATATGAAACTCTGACATAATGGCGATTGCACTGTAGTTTTTAAATATCTGTTGTGTAGTTTTTTATGTAGCAACCAAAATATTAATGACAAGGGCAATTCAGTAATTGGTTGACTTAGTTGTTGGATGGGGTGCTGTGCCTAACCCTAGGCCTTGTTATTGTGGTGTTACATTTATATTAATACAAACTGCATTGTCTTCCTTTTGATACATAAGCTCTATAAGAAGTATTTTGATAAAGTTTTAACACATTTGCATTCACTCTCCATATAGCTTACATAAACTGTCTATTATTTATGTAAATTTTCAATCCTCAAAATGAATAATGTCTACCTTTTCCATTCAGTTCTTTTTTTTTTTTTAAAAAAAGAAAATTAGTGTTTACCAAATATCGGCCCTGTGCATTTTATATGCTTTCTTCCACTTTATCTTACAACAATCCTATGAATCAGGTGCTTTAAAAAAATGAAATAAAATTCACATGCCATAAAAGTCACCATTTTAGGGTGTGTAACTGTTTTTTCAGTGTATTCATGAAGTTATGAAACCATCAATATTATCTAATTCCAGAACATTTTCATCACCCTACCACCACCACCACCACCACCCAAAAAAAACCTGTAGTCATTCACTGTCACTGTCTATTGCTCTCTCACCAGCCCTTAGAAAAACCACTAATCTACTTTCTGTTTCTAGAGCTTTGTTTGTTCTGGACATCTCATATAAATGAAATCATACAATATACGTTCTTTTGGATTACTTTCACTTCCTGTAATGTTTTCAAGGTTCACCCCTGTGGCACTATTTATCGGTATTTCTTTCTTTTTTATAGCTGAATGACATATCGCTGTGTTGACAGATCACATTTTGTCTACCCATTCATCAGTCGATGGACAATTGGGTTGTTTCCACTTCTGACTATCTTGAATGATGCTACGATGAACATTAATGTCCAAGTGTTTGTGTGGACATGTTTTCATTTCTCTTGGGTATACATCTAGAAGTACAATTGCTGGGACATATGGTGACTTTATATTGGGCTCTTTGAGGAAGCCAGACTCTTTCCCAAGTGGCTGCAACATGTTGCATTGTCACCAGCAAGGTCTGAGGCTTCCACTGTCTCCATATCATGTCATACTTGTTCTTCTTTTTTATAAGTCATCTTAGTAGCCACTTGATTATGGTTTTGATTTTCATTTCTGTAATAACTAATTATTTGTGCATCTTTTCATATGTTTATTGGGTATCTATAGATTTTCTTTGGAGAAATACCTATTGAAATCCATTCATTTCTCATTAGGTTGTTTTAATGTGTTGTAAGAGTTATTTATATATTGTGACTTCTAGATTCTTATCAGGTATATGAGTTGTATATATTCTCTTCCATTCTGTATGTTATTGTTTTTCTTGACAGTGACTTTTGATGCACAAAGTTTCTAATTTTGATGAAGTTCTATTAGTCTCTGTTTTCTTTTTGCTGCTTGTGCTTTTGGTGTCACATCTAAGAAATCATAACCAGATCTGAGGTCAGAAAGATTTGTCTGTACATTTTCTTTGGAGAGTTTTATAGTGTTAGTTATTACATTTGAAATTTGATTGACTTTAAGTTAATTTTTGTACACAATATCAGGTAGAGTCCAGCTTCATTCTTTTACATCTATATATCCAGGTATCCTAGCACTTTTGTTGAAAACACTAGGGGCACCTGGGTGGCTCAGTCACTTAAACAGCTAATTCTTGATTTCAGCTCAGGTCATGGACTCTGGGTCCTGAGATTGAGCCCCATGGCAGGATCCACACTGGTTGTGGAGCAAGCTTCGGATTCTCTCTCCTTCTCCCCATCCCCCACTCCTCTTCTCTTTCTCTCTCTCTAAAAAGAAAGAAGGAAGGAAAGAAGGCAGGAAGGAAGGAAGGCAGGAAAGGAGGAAGGGTGGGAGGAAAGGAGGGAAGAAGGGAGGAAGGAAAGAAAGAAAGAAAGAAAGAAAGAAAGAAAGAAAGAAAGAAAGAAAGAAAGAAAGAAAGAAAAAGAAAGAAAGAAAGAAAGAAAGAAAGAAAGAAAGAAAGAAAGACAAAGACTGTTCTTTTCTCCTATTGAATTGTGTGAGCACTTTCCCTCAAATACTAATCATTATCGTCTTTTTAAACAGACTTTCATAGGCTTTTTTATATAACTCCCAAGTCATCTCTTATTTATTTTTTTAGAGGGGGAGAGGCAGAGGGAGTGGGAGAGAGAGAATCATAAGCAAACTCCATACTCAGTGCAGAGCCTGATGTGGGGCTCCATCTCACGACCCTAGAATCATGACCTGAGCCAAAATCAAGGGTCTGTCACTTAACCAACTGAGAAAGGGGACCCAGGTGCCCTTTCCTTTATATTTTATTTTGCATTTTTGAAATCTCATTTCTTGCACAAAATGATTTTTTTAAAGATTTTATTATTTATTTATTTATTCATTCATTCATTCATTCATTCATTCAGAGAGAGAGAGAGGCAGAGACAGGCAGAGGGAGAAGCAGGTTCCATGCAGGGAGCCCAACATGGGACTGGATCCCTGGTCTCCAGGATCACACCCCAGGCTGCAGGCAGCGCTAAACCGCTGCGCCACCGGAGCTGCCCCACAAAATGATTCTTATGCCAAGTAATTAAGCTAGAAAATATTACCTTATTCATATCTTCTTATAATAATTTTCTCTTCAGATTTGTCTCAGCTTGTCAAAAGTTAAAGACAAACGTCAAGAAGAAATGCAACACTAATTTTACAAAATAAATACATTTGGAGCATTTACATTAATATTTAAAATCATTTAAATTGTAATGTGTATAGGGAAAATGGCCATATCAAAGTTATATTCTGTTGAGGTTTCCTCTCTAATAGAGATGTTCAACCTCAAAGGCTGATAAAAGACTATATACCATTCATTATAGAAACATTTTTTGAATACTTGCCATCAGACTGATTGAACGTAATTCATGAGTGAATACCTGCCATTATCACTGATACCAGGAAAACTAAAGCTTTTCTCATCTAGGATTTATCTAGGAATGGAGAAAGATCAGTAACCACCTGATAACACATTGAAGCCTTATGGTAGGGGCATGTTGTTATAGGAGAACAAGGAACAACTAATTTTGCGTCAGGGAGTTACTTAGATGACACAAATTGAATAGATCTTGTAAATAAACTCTTCTATGAAGAGGAAAACGCAAATGATTTCCAGCCTACTGGATGACATATTCAAAGCAGAGACATATGAGAGAGGAACATGAGGTATGGAGACAAGGACCAGTAGTTTTGTATGACTAGATGCTAGAATATATCTGGGAAATATTCTGGCAACAGAGGACTGACAGATTGCGGTCAAATTATAAACTTGGGTTCCCCAATGGGGACTTGATCCTCTAGGCCATTGGAAATCATGAGAGGTTTTAAGTAGGAGATGGTCTAGTTTTTATCATAGTTTATATGTTATTGTAGTGAGCTTCTTCCAACATTAACCTTCTATTATACTATAAGAGAGACAGTATAATGCAGTAGTAAAAAATTTGGACCCCAGGGACAGAACTGCCAATTTAAATTGACTCTTCTCAACTGTACAGTTTATGCAGTTTTAAGTAGGTCACATAATCTCAATGAAACCCTGTGTCCTTTTCTGTAAACCTCAGATTTGTTGGGAGAATTAAATAATGCAGGTAAGTTATTTAGCACAGCTCCTGGAACATATGACATGCTCAGTAAATGATAGTCATATAAAAATGTCTTTGAAGTCTGTCTTGCCTTTCCAATGACAATGCAGTTAGTAGGTCATTAATCAAAATTTTAGGATGACATAACGAGTTTAAGGGTTTAGTCCAGTAGCACTTGGAAATACAAGTCTAGAGTGTAAGAGTGAGTTTGGGCATGACTGTTATTGACTAGAAATCAGGCTATCACCCAAACAGAAATAGGGTATGAAGCTCTGCTAGTTGTAGAGCTTCGAAAGAGAGAGAAATTAATAGAGAATATTTTCATAGGTTTTTTTTTAAAGAGAGAGAGAGAGAGGCAGACACACAGGCAGAGGGAGAAGCAGGCTCCATGCAGGGAGCCTGATGTGGGACTTGATCCCAGGACTCCAGGCTCATACCCTGAGCCAAACTCAGGCTCTAAACCACTGAGCCACCCAGGCATCCCAATATTTTCATAGTTTAGGAGCATGCAACCTTCGTACAATTAAGAAAACTGCTCTTAAAAAAAAAAAAAGGAAAGAAAACTCTGCTCTTTTCCAAGGAGGATATGCACATACATAGAATATTTTGTATGGAGTTTTAGGGGTTCATGGACACCATAAGGTCATTCCAAGAATCCCTGATTTAAGAATATGGAAATATTAAAGAATAAAAATATAAGACTTGAAAAAAGATAAAGAAAAAATCCCGAATAGAATATATAAAACTTAGACTGTTTCTATGGTTACAAACCTAGGACCTTTGATGGTGAAATGGTCTAGGAAATCAAGAACAATCATTGTTCAGCATTGGGATCAGATCCTTATTCATCCATATAACCAAGTTCAAACCAAGTATCTGGCAATCTTAAATTGGGCAAGGAAAAGCCTCTTGTAAGTGACAATTTTATGGTTAAACATTTTATGGATTTCTTTCAAGTACATTAGTCAATACTGAAGAGTAGACATCAGACAAAGTGTATTGTATCCATATTGTTTTCAAATGCATGTTTCTCATCACCACCAAAATGGCAAGCCCCCCCGCAAAAAAAAAAAAATGGCAAGCCCGTAGAATTCCCAGAGAATGATGTTGTTTTCTAGTTCTCATGTTTATGGGAAAATAGTATTTAGACATAGTGGTAGATGTAGATATAGTGGTAGGAAAAATCTTCCTTAAATTATGTGTTTGGTTTTTTTCTAATTTAAACACATTTTCCATGTTTTGTAGTCTCAATCTCTTTATCTCTTTTTTAAAAAGGAATAAAAGTTGAAAGCTCCTAGAATTATATTTCTAACTAGGTCCTATTGATAAAGTGAGTTTATTCTTATTGATTCATTGAATTCTTGTCATCACTTTGAACCAGAATGCTTTGGTAGTTAATAAGTTTAATCCATTGTGGGAATTATTCATCTTATTTTAACTGGTAGTAATCATGAGGATTAATCATGAGACCTGATTTTTGTTCTATGCTTTATAAACAACTAAAACTAATTAGTCTAGGAAGCAAGGCTGGGGGTAGAAGGATAGGCTAGAGGCAAGTAGGTGTTTTCTTGAGTATTTCAATAATTATGCAATCATTTATTAAAAACCTACTGTGTCTGAGGAAATATGTTAGGTACTAAGAAAACAAAGATAAACACCAGACTTTTCCTTTCTTCCAAAGCTCACTCTTCATCTAATTGAAGAGTCAACATATACATAATTATAATTCACAGAGGAGAATGAATTTAGCTTCCCTGGATTTGGGAGGGTTGGGATCATGCCATGGAAATCACAAAGAAAAGGTGACTCTGAGAAAATATTCCACAGATGAAATATGAATTTACCTGAAAGGTATGAAAGGGGAAAAGAATTCCAGGTAAAGAGGACAGCATGTTCAAATGCAGGGTGGCATAAATAAGCATAATGTGTTCCTTGAATTACAAGGAGTTCACTGATGTTACAGTGTAAAAAGTGGGAGAGAGGATAAATGGGCTGTCAAATATCCTGCATCTTATGAAAAAATTCCCATGAGTTTGTAAGCAGGTGCTTGAAAGCCAGAATTGATTAATCAGCTTTCTGAAGCTGTATCTTGATCATATGAAAGTTTGCTGTGATTAATTTGTGATGTTTGAGCTTCAGCTTATGATCTAGATAGGGAAGTCTTTCTTATAAAAAAAATCTTTACTTAGTCTGGGGAAACCATTGGCAAATGAAACTGAAAAAATTGACTGAGAGCAGAGCATAAAGAGCCTTACAAACTATAGCAAAGCTTTTCTGTGCCTAAGAGGTCCATGGATTTTCTTATAATAAGGCTATTTTTTTAGAGCAGTTTTAGTTCACAGGACCATAAACTTTTTCACTAAGTAATTCATATTAATGAATAGGATATTGTACAAAATTTATTTGGAAAATAACTGGTAGCAATTTGAAAATGAACAGGAAGAAAATAAGACCAGTTAGGAAGTTATTATAATGCAAAAATGAAGGCCTGACCTAAGAGAAAGGAAAAAACAGGATGGATTTGACAAGCATTTTTCATAGGTAAATAATATTTGATACTTGACAGATGTGGAGAGATAAGTTTTCTAGGATAACTTCCATGTTTTCTTCTTAGTAATTGGTTAGGTAGTGATGCCATTAATGATATGGGGAATTAAAGAGTGGGAGGCAGATGAATTTGATGTTGGACATCCTGAATAAAAATTGCAGGCTGGACATAAAAATAAAGATATCTTATAGGGAATTAGAAAATGTTTCTGAAGGCTAAGGAAAGAGGAATATGCCAGAGATACATAATTGGGTCAATAGACTATAGCTATCATATTTTGCAGGAGAGGTCCACTAAAGAAGTCAACTGGTCACTCAGACAAAGATTTATAGATTGGTTTTACTTTGCATTCACCATCACAGATCACTTTTTTATTTTTGACTATGGAGAACTAGAAAATTTGTTATTGCTTCACAGTTTTTAAGACTCCCAAGAAGAAATAATTTATATAAATGATATAATTGCATCCTGTCTTCAAGGAGTATTTTCCCTATTAAAGACTCCATTATAAGCTTGTGATTTTTTAGAAAAAAATTACTTTTCTAATCTTCAAAATGACTTATTTTATAAGTTGAGCATGTTATTTCAATTCACATCACAGAGAAAAAGCTAAATACTTTGGAGAAATAAATTTAGCTGGATGATTTACCTACAGTATTTTCAGAGATGATGCCTTTTGTACTGACTATACACAGGTTGGGAATGGCTAGGGGAATCCTAGCTCAGGGAATGAATGAACACCACCACAGAGCCCAGATTCTTGGAGATATCCTAGGTCTATAATTTGGAGTTGGCTTTGTCTTTGAACCCTATAAAAGCATTTGATGTTTTAGGATGCAGAAGGGCCTGGTGATGTTTTGGTCCTGTCCCAGTTAAGGCCAGGGTCACAGTGTCAGGCTTTTAGCGGTGTGGGTGGTTTTGGCAAGGTTGCCACAAATTCAACATGGGAAAGTTATGGGATTTGTGTATGTGTGTGGGAAGGAGGCATCAGTTCATCCTACAGTATGTTTAGGAACAGTGTCTTCTGATGCCAGTTTTAAATTCCCTTTTTGGGTAGGACTTGGTCACACTGAATAGGAAAATTCAGTGACAGTCCCTCAGTCTCATGAATCAACCCCTTCACCCTCCCACACCCACTAAAAACACGATGCATGTAATTGTACTCTGCAAAATGAATAGGAGGATAGAGGAAAGAGAATCTGGAAGATCCTGGGACTGCATGTGGTGCCTTGGCACAGACAACTGGGCTGTGTGTGAGTAGACAACACAGCTTGGGAGAGCCTGGGTGGAGGCTGCTATCAAATCCTGGAGTTTTCCATGGTAAAGTGTGTAGATAGTGCATTGGAGAAACAGTATTGGGCAAATATACAACTTCCTCTTCCTACAGGAGACCTTCAGGATGGCCTGAGACTGGGCCCCTAGTGCTCTCTCCCTTTCTCAAGGGTCCATGCTAGGCTTTGGCTTCCAGGGCCCATACCTCACCCGTACAGCAGCTCTAAGGTATTTAGAAGTAAATATCTTTTCTAGGAAGGTCTACTTTCGACACACATGAACACTGTAAACATGATCTGGAGAGGCCAGGGCAGCTTCTGGGCTTGCCCCAAGTACTACAATTTTTCTTTCCTTTTCTGGCAATATGTCCATACTTTATTCATGCATATACATTTGGACAGTCTGCCAGTTGCAAACTCAGCATTGTGGGATAGAGATGCCAGCTCTACCAAACCTGGATTCAGGATGATGAGCAAGTAGTTTTGTTTTGTTTTGTTTTGTTTTTATAAATTGAACAATGAGCACGACATTCTAGGAAGATTCTTAGAATGTGAAACAACAAAAATAAGAACCCGTGGTTCTCAGAACATTTTTAGACAAAGTATCAGAGGGATAAAAATGGAGCTGCTCTGGCTGATTTAAGCCTGACTGCCCAATGTGGCTAACAAGTGGTCTTCTGTAAACATTTGGTTTTTACTAGAGTATCTTTTGGAAATAATGACCTATCTGGAAGTACACCATTCTCACCCTACTGCCATTGAAGGGCTCAGGTCTTCACACTTCACTATTTCCTCCTCCAGGGGTGCACTAGGACTGCCTTGGACCAACCTCTGTGAGCTGGTTATACACCACTTCCCAATTTTGTGTTCAGTTATGTCATATTGATAGCTTGAAATCAGCCACAGTGCGTGTATTTATATCATAGAAATAAGCAAGCATTACAAATTAGAGCTCTCCTTCCCCCAGAGACCTCTAATCTCTCTCCCTGACTTCTCTCTCTCTCTCTCTCTTCCTGTCTTTCCCCACCCCACCACTTTTTGGTTCTAGAAATATAGGACAAAGTAGCAAATGCTTATTTCTGCACCCATGACTGACCATATCCTTTCTCTAGATTCATTTGTTCCCCCCTTCGGTAGTACTACCACCAGGTGGATTCCAGTGATGTCTTACTCTTTCTGCTTGTGACTAAGGAGAAATTCTTTTATTGAGTGAGTTCTGCAGATTTCTCTCATCTTTTTTCTTTTTTGACTGAGTATGCAGAAACTATTTTTTCTTCTCATCTACTGTTTCCATGAATAAGGAGCATCATCTGAGCAACTCTCCTGGATTCCTGCTCTGCTTTTTTTTTAATTATTTAAATTCAATTAATTAACATATAATATATTTTTAGTCTCAGAGGTAGAGGTCAGTGATTTAGCGGTCTTATATAACACCCAGTGCTTATTACATCAAGTGCACTCCTTAATGTCCATTACCCAGTTGCCCCTCCCCCTCATCCTCCTCCCCTCTGGTGACCCTCAGTTTGTTTCCTATAGTTAAGAGTCTTACGGTTTGTCTCCCTCTCTGATTTCATCTTATTTTACTTTTCCCTCTCTCACCTATGCTCCTCTGCTTTCTTACTTAAATTTCATGCATGAGTGAAATCATATGATATGCTCTGCCTCTTTTTCACTCTTAGTAAAAGATGGAAAATGAGTTATATGACAACATAACATATATTGACCTATGTTTCACAAAGAGGCAAAGTACTAGGAAACTTCCTTCTTATTTCCTCTCTCTGCCCTGGACCAATAAGAGGAAACATTTCTGGGACAATCTGTTCTTTATACCTAAACGTGAGCTTCTTGGGCTGTCCCAAAACCAAGCTAGGGAAGGTTGGAGGGAAGAGAGTTGGCAAGCTGTTTTGCTGCGGTTGTAAAGTTATGTTCTTCAATTGATTTATCAAGCACGTAACTGATATTTAGATATATATTTGTCTTCTGCATCTTCCTTCTCAGTTAGTTCTGAACACAGGAAGGAAAAAATTAAAAATTTTAAATAACCCCCTGAAAGCCCAACAAATTTTACATAATTTGAGACTTCTCAAATATCACTTCCTCAGTGTGAAGACTTCCGTAGGCAAACCAGCCAAATCTTTCCTTCCTGTTCAACTATTAAAGCATTTACTTTGAATCACTCACCTCGCACTCATGATATACTATTTTATTCATGCATGCATGCACCTTATCCCTTAAGTAGAAATGGATCCAATGTTTCCGCTCATGCCTCTAGAAGGACACATGAGTAATTATTAAAATGGCCATGTCAAGAAAGGCTAAGAACAGTGTGGGGAGAGAGACTTATTTTCAGTATCCTTTTGAAAATTCTGGAGTTTGCATCTCACATTATCTTTTCAAAACTACATTAAGAGACTAAACCCTCAAACTAATAAAAAATAATATAAAACAAAACTTTATTATTAATCTTCTAAGTCTACAAGTTTTGTTTGCTTACTAGAAACTGCATATCTATATCATATCAGTCCAGCCACATTTGGAATTGTCTTATGGGACCACACTTTACTTATACATTGGACTTTTCCTGGGAAGCAATTTTAGAACTAAATACATTCTGTTTAATGACTCTGCATTTTTCTGAGGAACTGGTATTTTTTCAATAGTCCATAGCTTGAAAATTACCCCCAGAACTCTGAACCTGAAAAAAAAAAATTCTTCAGGATTCCTGGGTGGCTCAGAGGTTGAACGTCTGCCTTTGGCTTAGGGCATGATCCTGGATCCCGGATCGAGTCCGGCATCAGGCTCCTTGTAGGAAGCCTGCTTCTCCCTCTGCCTGTGTCTCTGCCTCTCTGCCTGCCTCTCTCTCTTTCCTTGTGTCTCTCATGGATAAATAAATAAAATATTTAAAAAAATTTCCTCCTTTTGAACAATATGATGCAAGTTATAAGAATCATTTATCACATTAAATTAAAAAAAAAAAGTTATACAGACTGTAGTCAAGCGAAAACCTGTGCCTTAGCCCAATATGGAAAGCAGGTGAACATGGAGCTGCTCTGATTGACTCACAGTTAAAAAACCCAGGTTCTGACTACTTGTCCTTAACCTTCCTTGGGGAGTACTAATTTGATAGTTATTGTTATAAACAGTGAAAGTGAAATAATCATCATGTTTCCTTCTTTCCCTTATGAAGTGAGAAGCTTGGAAACAAGGTTTGTGTCTTTTTACATACATTTCCTAGTATGAGATCTCTTGATAGAGAGATCACTGCCACTAAGAACTGAACTTGGAGTTCCCAGGGGAAGGCCAGCTGAAGAGGAGAGTTTAGGGGCATATGGAGGCAAAGCCCCCAGCCCAGAACTGCTAGTCCCTGCCCCTGCGGGCTGTGATGAAGCAGGGTTTGACCTGGCTAAATGAGGGGTGCCTTTTAATGTATGTGAGTCCTTCATAACCGCTAGGTGAGACTCTGTACTGTGCCTATGAAGTCTAGGATCAAAATTTTTTTGCAGCCTAGGATCTCCTAATTTACTTCCTAAACTATGTAAGTCTCCAAATTGTTCTAGGTAGCCTTCTCTGTTTGTTGTATTCACTTTGGCTTTGGCTGCTGATTTCGAATCAACAGGCACATGAAGATCACTTTTTGTATTCTATAACCTATTGAGCCTCTGGTCAGCTATAAGAGGGGGCAGAGGTAAATTGATTGAAGATACTGGGCCAGGTTTAGGTAAAGGGACTGGAAGTAAGTCTTCTGGAGCCCACACAATGTGTTTTGCAAAGTTGGGTTTGGTCAGGATAATATCCATTTTAATGTGACTGAACTGCCTTAGCTGTGACCTTGGATCCTGGAGCATTATGCCAGGGGAAGAATCCAAAGGTATTAAGAAAGCTTTCTCTCTCAATTCTCTTTCTGTATCTTCATCATCATCATCTCCTCTTTTGTGTTTGACAGGGCGAGCATTTGCATGATGTGAATCAAACTTTGTCCCGCCAACAGAAGATCCTACATGAATGCTTCCATTTCCTCTTAATCTCCTGGGATCCCATGCAAGTCTGAGATCTAGTGGGGTAGACTCAGAGGATTTTCTCATGTCTTGCCTTGGGATAATCCTAAGTCTAGGGTCGACAACTTGGTTTCCCTTGCTTTTCTCTTTAGCAAGTCTTGGATCAGTAGGAGTGCTGAGCTCTGTGGAAGGCCTCTCTCTCTCCTCTCTTGTTTTTCTGTAATTATTTCAATTAGTTTGTCTGTGGTTAGAGTTAAAATACCTCAAATCCATTAGATTGATTGTATATACATTAATCTGGTTATTTATTACCTCAACTTGAAGGAAATTGACTGAATTAGGTTCTTTAACAGAGACTTTTTTATCCTCCATAGCAAGTTTCTACAAAGCACATGCTAGGAGGTAACTAGGTCAGGATTTAGGGCATACAGACCTCTATACATCTCCAATAGTCTCAGTTGGACTCTGATATCCAAAATGAAAATATAATAATGTGATAGATTATATAGTTAAAATACACAATTGTTTGTGAATTCTGTATATGTGGGACAAAAATAAATTGGTGATTTTGTGTATTTTTTAAAAATACATTTTGAGGAAAACATTTGCCCACACCACTTACTATACTCAAAACCAACAGATGACTCATATAACCTGAAGCTCATAAAACTAACAACAGATAAACCTATTTAAGATTATGGATTGTGACTCCCTGACAGCTGGAGAATGATTTAGTACAACAGTTGCTAAATACAGTAGCTACCTTTTCCATATCAACATTGTAACAATTGGCAGTGAAGCATGGGCTCAGGAAATTGGCAATGTCATGTCCCAAAGCTAGGTTTGTTAAGGTCTCCTAAGTGATATTAGAACAAATAAAAGCCAACCTGAAAATTCATCTGTATGACAGCTAACTCTGGAACTTTCCAGTTCTCTGTAAATTTACAGTAAGTACTGATTTGAGAGGAGAGAAAAAAAATCTCACCAGCCTTAATGAAAATTCAATTCAACTATTTTTTTGAGAACCTAACTTTTGCTAGACACCATATTAAGAGTTCAAAGTTTACAGGATGAGCAGGACATTTAGATAATATGTAGACTGTCCATAGGAAGATAAGAAAAAAAAATAAGGAAAAAAAACAGAATATCAGAATTCAGGCAGTTTTTTTAGCATTGTTCCTTATCCTCTTCCTACTTTCATGCTGCTGCTCTGAGCACATGCTTAAGGATCAGACCTGTGGTCCTTCTCTGGATTTCAACTCTCCTCAGCTGAAGCTACTGTTATTTAAGCACCCACTGAAGCACAGATGCTAAATTCTGACCTTTAGAACCTATTTTAGGAAGTAGAATTAGAGGACCAGGTACATAACCAGACTAAAAAGCTGTCCTCCCTTGTAACAAGTTCAGATATACTTGAGGAACCATTCCTTACTCTCTGGCTTTCTACTGTGGGATGCAGAAAACTTTGAAGCACTGTTGACCAATCAAAATTTAAGAACTAAAATTCAAGAATCCTAGGTTCCCCAAATTAGATTCATCATGATCCTGGATTCATCACTACTTCCATCATCAGTACACACATTGAGGATTTAAGGTAGTGGTCAAGGTCTCCCAACTAAGATAGATTCCAGTACTCACATCTTTAAGTATTCCTAGAGCCTAGAAACAAATAACACAGCAGTATATTCCTTAGTATGCCTATTTTTTTTCACTGGTGAAACAAACATGTACACTGTGGCTTGCACTATTAGACTGAAATAGAATGTGCATTTCTAAGGCTAACAGTATTTAGCACTGGTAACATTCTAAAGAAAATTTTCATTATTTGTATAACATGGCCCGTTTTTAAATTGTAATAAATAGTGTTTTTGCCAGCTATCTCATAGAGCAAGGAAACAGAAGGTTATTGGAAGGTTTTAACATGAATCTTTGCTTATTTTAGGATTGACAGCTCTAGAAGGAAGCATCATTTCCATGATATTGGGAATAGTTTGTTCTAATTTCATAGCTTCAAACTTGTTTGCTTTAAAAAAAAGATTTTATTATACAAGAGACACAGAGAGAGAGGCAGAGACACAGGCAGAGGGAGAAGCAGGCTCCATGCAGGAAGCATGGGGGGGGACTCATCGGGGTGATCCCCGGGATCATGCACTGGGACAAAGGCAGACGCTCAACCACTGAGCCACCCAGGCATCCCGAAACTTGTTTGTTTTTAATCAGATAAAAACTAATTATCCTTTATCTTTATATGTATTAATGCACATACTGAGACAGCTTGCCATCCTGTACTTCTTCAAGGGGTAGTCTGCTGGTCACCAATCTGTCGAGGAGATTGTAAGCTCCCTCAGGGAAAGGATCCTATTGGTGGTGCTCAGTTCATTATTATCAGTGTCTAGCACAGAGTCTGGTTCAGACTGGGCACCCAATAAATGCATGTTGAAGAAACACTTTGAGTTAGAAATGAAAAATACGGCTGCTGAGAATTAAGGAGAAAACGAAGAATTTTAAGTTGTCAAAACAAAACTGAACATAGTAAGATCATGTTGTAACATAAAATTAATGTTATTGTATTATTGTAGTTAACATTTATTGGCTGCTTACTAGGTGCCAAACACTGTACTAAGTACTTTTTAAAAAATTTAATCCTCATAACAAATCTGTGAAGCAGCTGTTATTATTGGCCACAATTTTACCTATGAGGAAACAAGCCTTTGAGAGCTTAACTAACATTATTTTGATCTCACTGCCAACAGGTAGTGGAACTGCAGTGGTAATATTAATACCACATGCTTCCACAGAACTCTGAACTTCCCTTATCGTGATGCTCCTCACATTTCTTCACAACTGCCTATGTAGTATCTGTCTTCCCCAATCTAGGAAGGCAGAGTCTGGTCTATCATACTTAACATTTTATTCTCAGAACCAAAGTACCAGGAGCCCAGTAGTAGTGGCTCAATAATATTTGTCAAATAAATGAAACCGTAGTTGAAGAATCAACAGACTCATGGAACAATAGGACTTAAAAATTATAGAGAAAAATCATAGATTACTAACATTCTTCAAAGGTTACAATATAGATGTCTATTCCCTGAGATGGTTACCTACACTCAGCTTTTAAGAAAGATCACGGGGGGAAATCCATAGAGTAAGTAATACATATATATGGCACAGAAGCTGGCCTTGCTGAGCAGAGCAGCCAAGTCTGTGTTGTTCCAAGCTGTGCAGCATGAAGAGAAGTAACTGGCAATATCTCAATATGATAACTCAAGATAATGAATTAATAGTTCTTACAAGTGAGGATGACGTTGGCATCAGGACATTATTAAATAAACTATCATTGTGAGGGGGTGTTTTTCTCCACCTTCTCTATTCCGCTGGAGTTGTTTCCAACCCAAATAAGAACAAAGAATAGGCTGATTTCTGCTGTACTGATCCTCCTCTTTTTTGTAATAGAGAAGTTAATTGCATGGAGTTTAAATTAGAAAGAAACCAGGTTAAAGGCAAGTGAAGACTAGCAGTTCCACCAAGTAGAACTGCTTAACATACTCAGAAACACCAAATACATATAATTCAGTCAAAACTGGCGCTGAGGTGGTTTTTTTGTTTTGTTTTGTTTTGTTTTGTTTTGTTTTGTTTGTACAATTTAAAAGTAAGGTTTGTCTGGAAGAAGATTAACCAGGGGATGATGGTGGGGAGGTGGATGGATGAATTCAGATAACAGCAGCAGGCCGAGATACACAAGCAGTCATTAAGAAACACCAGAAATAATCAAGGCAATTTCATAATTCTTCAAATATGTCTTTAAAGTAGGAGCAAAAATAACCATTTTTGAAGCACAAAAGCTTAGACTGTTTTAGTTTTTTTTTTTTAATGGTGTATGGAAAGAGCCACAATTTAGTTAGGGGAATGAGGATAGGTTTTAGATACGTTAAATTAGGATGAGGCAAAATATAAGAGAAGACCAAGATTTGGGGGTCATTGCCTGAATGCCATAAGGCCATCCATTAGGTAAATTGGTTTCAAGAGGAAAGTGAGAATACCAGTGAACTTCAGGAATACCCACAGAAAATGGACCTAAAGATGACGTATAATTAGAGGGATGGTCAGGGGTGGTCAGGAATTTTGTTGTTTTAGGATTAAAGAGTTTTAAGATGGGCAATAGTCAAACTTGTTTAATATGACAAAGGAATCAAGAAGGAGAAGATTAAGAAAGGACATCTGAATTTGTCTAGAAGCAAAGTCCCTAAAACACAGAATATTTATTGGTTTATGGAAAGCAGCCAAAAAACAAATGAAGGGGTGAGAGGTAAAGGGAGATGGTACCCACACACTACTCCTGTAAGGACTTTGAATATAAAAGGAAGGAAAGAAGTATAATCGTGGGAAATGTTAGGGGCATTAGGTTAACAAAATAAAAGGACACTGATATAATAAAGATGAATCTAATCTTCCTGAATTCTGAGCTACTCCCTCAAAGTAAATTAGTAGCCTTGGGAGGCTCATTAACTCTGTGAGGGCACCAGGGTATTGTTCGCTGCATTGTATTGCAGCGCCTGACAAAGCAGAGAGGTTATTATTCATAGCTTTCGGAAAAGCACTTCCTGTCACATTGGAGAGACTCCTCAGGAAATAAAGATACCATTATAAGAAACAGAAGGAGCAGTGTCTGCCTTACTAGAAGAAAGATAAATTTTCAGATAACTGTCAAATTCTTTCACAATTAATGCACCAAGATCAGATTTTAAACCGCTGGACTCCTCCTGTATCATCTTCACATCTCAACTTTTTCACCTGTGAAAGAAGGAGTTTGGAGTTGATGATCTATAAAATAATAATAATAATAATAATAACTTTTTAGCTTTCAAAATCCATATTCTTTGATTCTTTTCCTTCTCAGACACCATTACCTGTAAACAGAAAAAGAGTATCCATAATACAAAATGCCAAGACATAATGAAGAATGAACACAGGGAGCTTCCCTCTTTTTCTCTTCTTTCTTATCTCTTCAACCTTATCAAAGTGTGCCCACTTTGACTTAAAAAAATGCATCTTGAAAGCTTCATGCATTATGGATCTTATGAATGCTAAAAGATATGAACATTACTACAAAGTGGTCATCAACTTTTTACACATTTTATATATCCTGGTTCCTAGGATTCTTATAAGTATTATTACTATCAGCCATAATGTCAGAAAAATTGTAATAATAAAACTTGCCATGGTGATGTTAATTTCTTTGACATAATTACATTTTGCAAACCAAGTATGTATCATTAAAATTGATTTTCTCCTCTGTACATTTCTGACATTCAGGTTTAACTTGGAAGAATAGGAGAATTCTACTGCCTCCCATCCTTATATTGTGCAGACTTTGTGTGTGTGTGTGTGTGTGTGTGTGTGTGTGTGTGTGTGCAGACTTTTAAGGATGCATATTGTAAATGTTGGAGCCTAAAATATGCAATGTTTCAATTTACAACACATTTATTAAAAGCCTATCACTGTGAGAGATTTTGGAGATATCAAAATGAAGTTGGGTAGCTATCTATAGGAGCTAAGCATCTAATGGGAAAGAATGGCCCTATTTAAAACTTTCATTCAGATACCAACTTATAGCTTAACATGTGCTTTCTTTTTTTTTTTTAAGAGTCTTTATTTGAGAGAGAGAGAGAGTGAGAGACCACAAGCAGGGGGAACAGCAGAAGGAGAGGGAGAAGTAGACTCCCCACTGAGCAGGGAGCCCCATGTTGGGTTCTATCCCAGGACCCAGAGATCATGACCTGAGCTGAAGGCAGACCCTCAACCAACTGAGCTACCCAGGCGCCCCTTTAAAACTGTGGTCTCATCATCATTCTCATTTGTGCCTGACAGCCACCCTGGAAGGTAAGCATCCAACTTAGTTTCCTACCTTACATATTACGGCATTAAGGAAAAGAAAGGCAAAGGGACTTATCCCAAACCAATGATATTAGTGGGTTCTGAACTGAAACTGGAATCTTCCCTTTCAAATATCGAACTCTTTCTCCTACATATGGAAGCAGCTGGATGTAAGAAATGTTTGGACACTTAGACTAGTTGTTTTGGGGGTATAGCAGCAGAGAAGCATTACTGTAGGAGATCATGCCTGAAAGTTCACTAGGAACCACTTATTAGAGGAGCTGACATCTCAATCCTAAGAAGTTAGGTGTTATTATTTTTGTATTGTATTATTTTTGTATTGTATTGTATAATTGAAGTCTTTTGAGTAGTGGAAAGACAAGGTCAGATCTGTGTTGAGGAAAAGAGCTGATGGCCACAGGTAGGCTCCTGAGGGGCACAAGAACATGGAAACGTGGAAGGCAGCTCTGACCACTTGATCCAGGAGGGGGACAAGCAGGCCACTGACCTGCTTAGAGGAAGTGGAACTGAAAAGGAGGGTATTGATTTTACACATGGTTTCTGTCACATGAGATATACGCAACTTGGGATTTAGAAGGATGTTAGCAGGCTTAGGTTCAGGCCACATGTCACAGTACCCACTTTCCAGTCTCTAAAAAAAAAATATTTAATCTCTCAAAATATTTACTGTACAAAGTAGGGGATTTATAGATCACTTTCTGTTACCAGCATCTACCTAATGATTTCAAGTAATTCACTTGGTCATCCAGCTTAAGTAAGGCTGTATTCCAAGTTTTTCTTCCTGACAATCTTCCTAAACTCTCTCTATACCAGGTCAGGGTATGAAACTGGCTTTTGGGTTTGATTTCTATCATTTCAGTCTCATCACAGTTTATGAGTCCTTCAAAATAGAATTGGTATTTGAGAATCCACATCCGCAATGAAACGCCGGGACACCTGCACCCCGATGTTTATAGCAGCAACGTCCACAATTGCCAAACTGTGGAAGGAGCCTCCATGTCCATCGAAAGATGAATGGATAAAGAATATGTGGTTTATGTATACAATGGAATATTACTCAGCCATTAGAAACGACAAATACCCACCATTTGCTTCAACATGGATGGAACTGGAGGGTATTATGCTGAGTGAAGTAAGTCAATCGGAGAAGGACAAACATTATATGGTCTCATTCATTTGGGGAATATAAATAATAGTGAAAGGGAATATAAGGGAAGGGAGAAGAAATGTGTGGGAACTATCAGAAAGGGAGACAGAACATAAAGAGTCCTAACTCTGGGAAACGAACTAGGGGTGGTGGAAGGGGAGGAGGGCGGGGGGTGGGGGTGAATGGGTGACAGGTACTGAGGGGGGCACTTGCCGAGATGAGCACTGGGTGTTACTCTGTATGTTGGTAAATTGAGCACCAATAAAAAATAAATTTATTATAAAAAAAAAGAGAGAATCCACATCCACTTGATGTCCTCTATCCATATCAGTACAACATTCCAAAAAATCTTCCATCTCAAATAAATAATGTTCCAGGGAGGTTGGGTAGTTCAGTCAGTTAAGCATCCAACTCTTGATTTCTGCTCAGGGTTGTGAGATAGAGCCTTACATCAAGCTCTGCACTGGGTGCGGAACCTGTTTAAGATTCTCTCTCTTCCTCTCCCTCTGCCTTTCAACCCACTCCCACTCACATGCATGCTTTCTCTTTCTCTCTCCCTAAACAAATAAATATTCCATTCTAGAGTTTGTAATAAGGATGCACACTGCACTAGGCATAGTAACCCTCTTGTGTCTTCAACACTATAACCAATATCTAAACCTTACTACATTGTAGACCACAAAATAAATTTAGATTTTCCTTAAATATCTGAATTAGAATTGCTTAAATTTCCATAGGTTGAATGCAGGAAATCAGCCCCTCAACCCTGATGCCCCAGTCCCAAGTATTCCTGCAATTCCTAAGGATACATTTATGTGCTAAGAAAAAAAAAATAGATCTTCCATCTCTCCCACCTTGACCTTTCTCCCAGTGAAATTGTACTTTACTGATCACTCTGGTCTTGGATGTTACTCTCCTTTGGTTTTCTGTGAAGATGGTCAGACTGGCCCTCTTCTGATTGTCTACACGGACACTAGACTGTAATGTTGAATAAAAGGGATCAGAGATGATAGGACAGAAAAAAATTTATATTTTATAACTGTTGTTTCTAAACATAACCTGGCTCAGATATCCATCAGATCCAGACTCCTCTACAGATGGAACTCACCCTGCTTCTAGGAAGTCCTCAGATGAATTTCACTAATGATTGGGACAAATCCAAACTGACAGATGTTGATAATCGGAGCAGGGACAGAGTGTGAATGTAACTTTCAAGAAGTTTGGCTTTCACCCTATGACTTGAAGAGCATCAAAGGGTCTCCCAGTTTTCTGTTATGTGCCAAAGCATGCCTCACTCTGACAGTTCTCTTAGTAACTTTGTCAGCAAAAGCCCAGACAGAGACCAATAACTAAGCAAAAGTCTGTCAAATTGAAAGGAAATTGAGGAGGAATTTTCTCCCTTCTTGGCTCTGGGAATGTGGCCCAAGACAGTTGAGTCATTGTCATGAACTTCTCTTGCTTAGTTTTGTATCTTTTGTGTGTGTGTGTGTGTGTGTGTGTGAGGGGGTGTTGGTGTACTAGTCTTCTGATGCTGCATCAAATTACCATAACCTCAATAGCTTAAGCAATACCAGTGTTTTATCTTATAGTTCTATAGGTTAAAAGTCAACCTAAGTTTCATTGGACTAAAAATTAAGACATCAACAGGGCTGCATTCATTTCTGGAGCTTTTGAAGGCTGCTAACATTCTTTACTTCATGGCCCTCTTCATCATAAAAGCCAGCACTGGCAGGTCAAACCCTTTAGAAATACAATCTTTCTAGTGCTTCTTCCATCATCATTTCTCTCTTTCTGACTTATAGCCAAGAAAGGTTCTCTGCTAAGGATGGGGAGTTTGGGCCCAGAATCCAGAATCATCTCTGCATTTTAAAATCAGCTTAGAAGTGACATTAATTCCATCTGCAACCTTAATTATCTTCTTTCTTGTAACAAATATTCATAACTTCTAGAAATTAGGACTAGGACCTCTTTGGGAGGTCACTGTTCTGTCTACTATGGTTGGTTAAAGACAAGGAGCTAAGAATCAGGAAGTCATAGGCATTATAGTGAAAACTGGACCAAACAACAACAACAGCACAAACCCACAAAAATGCAATAGGTTCTTGAGACCATTAATCAAAAGGAAAGTGGAGAGGATGTTAAAGAGGTGAGGGTAAAACATTTCTCCCAAATGAGAGTATGTTTATTTTTCAGTATTTTATTTAAGTACAGTTCAGGAAAAAATAAGGTGCCTTAATTGTCTGCAGTTCCTGGCACTTTTGTGTATTTCATGGGGGCAGTCCAGATGAGCTTGTTCCTGTCTCAGTTTCTTGTCTGGTAAAGAGATCCTTTGGTGGAAAACTAAAGGTTGGCCTTAGCAAATTGTGGGCCAGGTTATCGGCACTACTTACTCTTTGCTGGGATAGATATCCCTCTAGCATTATGCATGCTGAACATGTCCTAAGGTCTCCACAACCATTCAGAAGATTTTTCTACTCCCTGTTGCTTCATGGATGTGAAAAATAGAACATAAGCCATGGAATTTGTATGTGGTAGACTAATGCCATGGGCATAAGGTGCTTCTTTCTGGGGGTAAGTAGCTCCAAAGCATGATGGCAGTTATGGCTGAGTAACTGAGTAGCAGTGGAATCCCTCTAGTGGAGCACTTAAGTTATGAGAGGTGAAGCTGTACCTCAGGTGTGGACCCTGGCATAGTGACTGGTACGGGTCCTCTGCTCTGTCTGTTTTCTTGGGTGTTGCTTGCCACTCATTCAGGTTTTCCATGAAGGGGATTCCAATGCATCATGTTTGGCAGGCCAAAACTCAAAATGACCCAGCAGGTGATGCTGTATGAACTCAGGTGAATGAGGGCGGAAGCAGGCCCTAGCACCCAAGAAAGATCCTAGAGATCATTCATCAGGCTTGGTTGTAAGGAGGACTACTATTTCTGGGAAGGGATAAGGCAAATAAATCATGGAGGAAGCTATAAACAAAACAGTACAGAAATATTTATAATTTAACAACTGATGCACGCATTTGAATAGTACCCCTGTTTTGGGTTCAACCAAAGCACTGGGTAGTATTCTTTTCAATTCTCAAAATCCAATTCTCAACCTTCTCCCTAGGCAAATAAGAACTTCTCATCATATTTATCCTTCTAAAGCATTCTATTCTTGGTAATTCTAAAAGAATATTCTGTTTTTATGCCAAGAAGAATTGTCCCTTTTTCTCATTAAAGAAAAAAAATATTCAAATAATTTTTGGTAGGCTACCCCTTCATTATAAATCCTCCCATATCATGCTTATCAAAACATTTCATAAGAGGTTTATAGGACTCACAATATATTTACCAGTTGATTCCAACATTTTAAAACCTCTTAAAGACTGGGGCCTAAAGGAATAGTGTGTGATAAAATTAACATACAGTTTCCCAAACTTCCATTTTAATTGCTTTGACCATAACAAGCAGATTTATTCATGCTAAAGTGACTGATATTCCAAAAGATACTCTTCCAAGTAATATCTTGCAATTAAACTTGATTTTCCTCTAAAATTAAAAATCTGTTAACAGTAACATTTATGTGATCATTCATAGCTATAGTCATATCTGCTAGTTGGTAAAATAGGAGAACACTGTGAAAATCAGTGAAGAATTCTAGAAGCTGTTAAGAAATCCTTAGGGAAAAGACTTAGGTGGAAAAGAGTTGGATACATACATCAGAAGTACGTGTTTTGCAATGGCTTTCCTGTAAGTCCCTTGAAGTCAGGGTTCATTCATTTAATAGGCTTTTACTGATTTAGTAGGTTTTTACTGAAGCTACTAAGGCAGCTAGAGATACAAATAGGACAGGAAGAGATTATTCTAGAGATATGAGGTTTCCTGATGAACAGTTGTTGAGACAAATGATAATAAATGGAAATGGCGGGAATGGAAAGGTTTAGCGGAGGAAATGACTAGTCAAGATTTTGTGGGTTTGAGAATATAATATTTGTATTTACACAGAATCATTTTACACCTACATTCTCTTTCTAACGATACGTATTCATGTCAAAGCTGGTATATCAATCATTAAAGTGAAACGTCTAGACTAGACTGATATTCTCAAGGTTCTTGGCAGAATGACTCACTTGGGTACAAAACCACATGCACACAAAACAATCACACTTTAAAGTCCAAGGTGATAGTCTGGCATTTCTCGACATTTACAATGTTAAAAGTGAGTAACCACAGAATGGCAAGTTGCTATACGTGGTAATCTGATAAATTACTCAAGGAAGATGCACAGAAATGAAAATGAGTTTATGTCTGTACCCTTTTAGTCCTTTCCCACTGATATGACTGGTACTTGTGGTTGAAATAGAGTCTGCTAATTTTTCAATGATTAAATCATACCTCTGAATTTTTGGTTCCCTTACGCTGAAGCTGGCAGTGTACAACCTCAAGTTTAATCTTGTTGCCAAAAAGGCATCTATAGTTCAAGTGTTTAAAAACTACTAGAACTACCAACTCTATAAAAAGTGTAGAAAAATTAAACATACATTACTATACACATTCATGAGGTCTGCCTCACCCTGGAAAACTCAACAGGTAAACAAAATCACACACTATCAGGAAAAGAAGAAGAATCTTTCTGAAAAGTGCAGACAACACTAAGCAGTATTCTGGGAGGAGGTAGGGCGGATGACAGTGTGAGTGCATTTCGTTTACAACTTACACAAACTCAACTTGGTTTTATCTTTAAGATGCAGAAATTAATATGAACAAACCAATAAGTAAATTTAAACAACGTGGCTTTAGAACATTACAAAACTAGGGAAGGTAACAATAGTTATCAAGAAAGAAAAAATATACAGAAACACGGAAAAGTAATTTTTAAAAAGAGCATTTTAAAGCATTGAAATTACTCTGTGATGTTACCAATGATGATATAGGTTGTTATACATTTGTCAAAGCCTTAGAACGTATGACACCAAGACTGAATCCTCAGCTAAAAAATGGACACCAGGAACTGTGATGTGGCTATAGGGGGTTATCCGTGGGAGAAAATGCACCATTCTGCTGAGTAATGCTGATAATGTGGGAGACTGTGTGTGCATGGGAGCAGGGAGCATTTGGAAAATTTCTGTACTTCCCTTTATTTTGTGTGTGTAAAGCTAAAGCTCCTTTAAAAATAAAGCCTTTTTAAAAAAGAAAAAAAATCATTAGAAGTTCAGAAATGAAACAAACTTCAGTTTTCTCTTCAGGGAAATTTCATAGAGCAGAGAAGTATCATCTACGTATTTTTCTGTTAGAGAAGGAAGAGTGTCACAAGAAAGTGAAGATAACAAATACAATATTTTGAGATATGTAATACGCTTATATCTTTGCATTTCCTTGTGAATAGTTGCTTTCTTAGACAGATGGGAACTTGGGGGAAGATGATGAGGGATGCCTCAGAGAGGCCAAGAAAGAGCAAGAACTTCCCAAATGAAGTATGCAGACAGACAGTAGTCTTGAAAGCCTGACTTTGAGAGAATTTTCTAAATTTCTTCATTTCTCCCTTGAAATTTCTAGAAATTTCACTTCTCCCTTTAAGATTTCTAGAAGCTGGCTTAGCAAGATGGAACATACAGTTTTGAAATAAAAAAGCTCCAGACAGAAAGAGGAAGAAAGAAAGTTTTATCCTTTTGGTTCCCAGGGTTGGTGGGAAGAGAACAGGAGGGGCATGTGGAGGAAGGCAGAGACACACATAGCTAGATGTGTGTCTAGAACCTTTCCAGGTTCCAGTCCTACAGGGAAAATTGTGTGACATGAGAGGAGATGCCCCCAAAGTCTAATTAATCTGAACCGGATGTAGCAGGTGAACTTGGTTGCAGGGAGATGACATGAGTCTGGCTTCCTCTTACATCTGCTTCTTCTGTGTCGCAGATAGAATCTACAGTGTCTGTGCTCCCTGAGGAAGACATGATGTGCAAGTAAGATGAGAGTTAGGCTGGGGGCTGCACCAGGGACCTCACAAGTCAAGGCTCAGTAGCTGAGTAATCAATTGCCTGTGAAGATCACAGTGAGGCTGAATCAGCAGGAAGGTGACTGTGCCCGGACCCAATCCAGGGTGTTCAGGACCGAGTTTCACTAGCTCACATTTCCATAGCAGATGCCTGAACACTCTTGAGATGCTCTGGGAGCCCTTCCACTGCCACCTGGCTGAGGCAGCAAACCAAACCAGCTACTGCACATCAGAAGCCAGAGAGATTCCAGAAGTGACACTTTCCAACAGCCTCTACAATGATCAAGTAAACCGTACACTCCCAAGCTGCAGAAACGCTGTTAGGAAAAGCTCAGGAGAGAGCCTGATCTAAGAAACTGTTCTTCTTACAAGAGATTCCTATTATAGTGAATTTAGCTATGGGATGAAACTAAACTGTTTCTTTTTCTTTTAGTTCTTCCCAACTTGTGGATGCCTATGATGGAGAAGATCTGATTGTTACCAAAACTGAGGCAGCTATGATTTCTTTTTAAATCTGAGGATGTGAGTAAATTTGTAACTCTATTACGACTACCTTATGATTACATACTTCTTTAGAGCTTTCTACTCTTTTCCTGGAGACCTAGATTATTCTTGTCCATTTTTTACAGAAGAATCTCCTTCCTTGGCTCCCATGACATTGACCTTCTTTGTCTTTTCCTATGCCGTCCAGGATGTCTTGTTTCACTTGCCTTTATCTGCAGATCTTTAAACTTAGCTACTTCCACTGCTTATGTTTCAGTGCCACATATTGATTCATTCTGTCTGATGTTTTTTTCCATGGGAAATGGTTTCATATATAGCATGGAGGAAAGTATTTTATAAATAATTGTGCTAGGCAATGTCCACAATAGCCAAACTGTGGAAGAAGCCTCGGTATCCATCAAAAGATGAATGGATAAAGAAGATGTGGTTTATGTGTACAATGGAATATTACTCAGCCATTAGAAACGACAAATACCCACCATTTGCTTCAACATGGATGGAACTGGAGGGTATTATGCTGAGTGAAGTAAGTCAATCAGAGAAGGACAAACATTATATGGTCTCATTCATTTAGGGAATATAAATAATAGTGAAAGGGAATATAAGGGAAGGGAGAAGAAGTATGTGGGAAATATCAGGAAGGGAGACAGAACATAAAGAGTCCTAACTCTGGGAAACGAACTAGGGGTGGTGGAAGGGGAGGAGGATGGGGGGTGGGGGTGAATGGGTGACAGGTACTGAGGGTGGCACTTGACGGGATGAGCACTGGGTGTTATTCTGTATGTTGGTAAATTGAACACCAATAAAAAATAAATTTATTATAAAAATAAATAGATAAATAATTGTGCTAGGACCAATTTCTTCTATCATCTATAATTTTATATTGGATAATTGTTTCACCATTGCCTTTAAAGGAGCTCATGTGTATATGATTGATCTATACTGACTATATCTCAGTCTTTCAACAAGAGCTACTGTCATCAACAGGATATTATGCAATGCTTTATACATCATAGACATTTGTTAGAAAACTGAACTGCTTTGGTTATGGTAGGTAGACCAAGGAGACATAGAAGTTGAGAAACATTTTTGTTTTAAAATAAAAAGAAACCAACAAATGGCTAGCAACTAATTTCAAGGTAAAGTAATAAATGCATGCTTTTTAAAGAGAATGTGCAAATAAATATATGTCTCCACACAAGTTGCATATGACCTCATGAAGTAGCCAGGTCCAATTTTAAGTTTCTATGTCCATTTTCTTCCACTCAAATGAATGAAGTATTTGAGGAAAAAATTACAGTGAAACAATGGTCTGCGAACTGTAGTGAGCAAGAAAATCAATTTTAATTAATTCACCTTGAAGAGTTTCAACATAACCATCACTGACTGGGTATATACTATATGATTGATAAACACAGAGGAAGAAAGCATGATTCTGCCCTCAAAGAACTTTAAGTTTAGCACAGGGACCTATGCAGAACCTAAGACTATAGAAGTGCACAAAAGGGAAAGCTTTTATTTGTATTCAATGGGGAATGTTCCTATAAGAAAATGGCCAAAGAGTTGGACTCTGCAGATGGGCAGACCTTGAGAAATATTCTGAGCAGAGAGAGAGAATCAGATGTGCAAAGGTATTTCCACAAACTTCTTTCCTGCTTCTTTGCTTTTATGAATAATAATTAAGAACATTAAAGTAATAGTTAATTATAATAATAATGTATCAACCCTGTCTACCAACACATGTATATTTATAGGAAAAATACAACCCCAGTACAAAGCTAAAGAAAGTTTCCATCATTATAGTATTTTATTTATTGAGGTAAATTAACATATAATTGACCACTCTGAAGAATATACCATTTAGTGGCACACAGTACATTCACAGTGCTGTGCAATCATCAGCTTTCTTTCTCATTTCAAAGCCACAATAGGAAAGATTAAAACTATCTGAATGATCATATACTTAATGAAGTTTAAACTCATTATCAGTCTGTCTCTCCTAATAATTGGTCCATGCTAAAGAAAGTTCCAATTTTGTTAGAAATTAAATTAGCATTTGTTTCTAAGGTAAATCTGTATTCTTAGGACTCCATGCCTTCAAATTGTTTCACACAATTCAACAGCTCAATTTTCAGGTTTTTTTTGGCTTTTAAAGATTTTATTTATTTGTTTGTTTGTTTATGAGGGAGCACATGCATGTGCACATGCGTAAGTGGGAAGAGGGGCAGAGGGAGAGATTATAAGTAGACTGCCCACTGAGCATAAAACCTCACACGGAGCTCCATCTCACAACCCTAAGATCTTGACCTGAGCTGAAACCAAGAGTAGGATGCTTAACCAACTGAGCCACCCAGGTGCCATTCAGTTTTCAGTTTTTAATATTTTTAAAGATATTATGTCCATATTGCTTAGATTATATAAGGTACACATTATTTGTGACATATACATATAATGGAATATCATTCAGCCTTAAAAGGAAAGGACTTCTGACGCCTGCTATAACATGGAAAAACCTTGAGGATATTATACTAAATGAAATAAGCCAGTCACAAAAGCATGAATATTGTCTGAATCCATTTCTAGGAGGTAGAGCAGTAAAATCCATAGAAATAAAAAGTAAAAGGGTGGTTGCCAGGGTCTGGGATGGGGAGTGGGGGTCGTTTTTGTTAAAGGGTATAGAGTTTCAGTTTGGGAAGATAAAAAATTCTATAGCTATGTGATGGTGATGGTTGTACAATAGTATGAATCTACTTAATGCCAATGAATTGTACATATAAAAATGGGTGAAATGGCAAATTCTATGTTCTTTATATTTTACCACAATTTAGAAAATAAAAGTTATGGGATGACAGGGTGGCTCAGTGGTTGAGCATCTGCCTTCAGTTCAGGGTGTGATCCTGGGTTCCTGGGATAAAGTCCCTATATCAGGCTTCCCACAGGGAGCCTGCTTCTCCGTCTGCCTTTGCCTCTGCCTCTCTCTGTGTCTCTCATAAATAAATAAATATAATATTTTAAAAAATAATAAAAAAGAAAAGCTTATTTATATGATCAGAGATAAGTTACCACACTAAGAAGCATTGAATAAATAAACATTCCTATTGCCATGAGAAAAGAGTAGGGTAAATGTCTTTAGTGTGCTACAGACATCATCTTCATGGTTATACTTATAGCTCCAGGTCATTCCAAACACAGAAAAATCTATGAAATTTATCTAATCATCAGGTACATGTTATTTTTGTGATGAGGGTTAACACATCACGTCAAAAAAGCTAGCTTCGTTTATGAGGGTTAAGCCTTCCATTCATTGGGACCTCCTGTTTTTTTGTTTTTAAAGATTTCATTTATTCATTCATGAGAGACACACACACACACACACACACACAGGCAGAAACACAGGCAGAGGGAAGAGCAGGCTCCATGCAGGGAGCTCGACACGGGACTCAATCTTGGGTCTCTAGGATCAGGCCCTGGGCCAAAGGCAGGCGCTAAACCACTGAGCCACCCAGGGATCATCTAGGGACCTCCTGTTTTAAAATAGTCCTCATGAGCAAGATCAGCACACCCTAACCTGCTTTATCTTTCTTTGTCAGTGTGAAAAGAAATGAATGATTGTAGCAAAAACGATTGAAAACAAAAGGACATTTCTCACAGCATCTTCTAATGACAGAAAATTATTCTGAATGTGCACCACTCTTGAGGAAGAGAACTAAGCTCTTTCCGGTTTTAAAAAACAAAAGCCCCAACAAATATTTATGTATTGGACACATTCCATATGTTATCTTAGTGACTTCTATTTCTATTGGATAATGGTTACTGGAATACAAATAGTCTAAAAAACCATATTGTAAATTTGGGCACTTACATGTAACTGGCCATCTGGAGAAATAACTAATTTAGAAGACATCTATCAGTAATTTAAGAAACTGAGGACATACAATAAGATAAAACAGTCCTTTAAACATTATGTTTATATTACAGCTACAAAGGAAGAATTATTTTTGTCATTGATTTTTATTTATAGCATGGATATTATCAAATAATGTGTCATATTACAGGTACACAAATTACCTGTCAGGAATACTTTTTTTTAATGAGGGTCTATTTTAAATTAACTTTAAGTGTTTTTTTCCTTAGAGCTTGTGGGAAAGGTGGTATGTTCAGCCCAAATCCAGTTGACAAATATAAGTTAGATGAAAGTATTTTTTTGTTGGTGATGGCAGTGGTAAAAATTGCAGAAGAAATAATGCCTTGTATCCAGAGAAGCTCAGCTGTTTATAAAGTTTAGTTTGTGGAGTTTCTACCTATTCTTGGGCTTCTCATTGCCATCGCAACTGGATGCTGTTTCTACCCTGACAAAGAAGATCTGAAGGGAATATTTCCAAGCTGTCCCTTACCCCATCTTTACCTATGATCTCTTGATTTCTAAAATGAATGAAAACTTTGGGATGCTTATCTTACCTGATGTCTCAGCATCATCTGATGATACTATGGGCAAATCATTCCTTCTTGAAGTCTTTCCTTTTGTGGCTTTTTTTTTTTTTTTTTTGACAGCATGTCTTGTTCTTGTCCTCTATTTTCCCTTCTGTTCGTGGACTTTTTTTCTATCCATCCCATAAATGTTGGTGTGCCCAAGGTTGCTTTCCTCAGAAATCTTTACTCTTACACATAGTGGGTTTTTTTCTCTACTTATGTAGCTTCTTGTAGTACAAATATGCTTCTGACACAAATCTGCATTTTTAGCTTGGATTTCTCCCCAATACCACCATATCCACAGGCTCAAGTCTTCCTAAGGATCTCTAGTTAAAGTTCCCAATGGCCCTCACTCACACTCCAACTCTTCAAGCCTGAACTACCCTCCTGTTTTCTCACATCTTCTTTCCCACCTTACTCTCCAAGTCAGGAATTAGGAGTTACTGTAAATGAGCTAAAGACGAGACAGTCAATAAAAGTTACTTTATGTAAAAAAAAATATTTTTTGTCACAAGCATGCATTGTTTCTATAACAAACTAAAAATGTCCTTTATAAACTCATATTTCTCAGCTATCAATTTCATATACAGATAAAATAAGACCTTAAAATTTCATTTGATATCCTGCCTGCAAGTTCCAGACTAGGGTAATTGATTTATATGTTTTTCTAAGCAGTAACCATTTTGCATTTCAATGAGGCTATGATAGGAAATAATTCAATAAATATGGTCTATGCATGAGTTTTCCTATCTGTGTGTTGACAATAAACTAAAGTCATGGTCAGGCACTGACACATGGACATTGGTAGAAAGTTTAGATATAAATCAGTCTCAGGAAAATGTTTTAATGCCTGAATTTTAAGTAGCAGAGCTTTATGTCTGGAAAGTATTTTGTTTAACAGAAACAGCACCAAATACAATCAGGCAAAATGGTGACTGTTGACTATTTATGCTCACAGTGTTGAACACATCATGACTGTTTTATGTTTTATATACCTTTTTTTTTTTCACACATTAGGCAAATGTTTACCAGATTGTGAATAGCACACCAGTCAATGTTGTGACCTGTGAAAAAGCATTACTTAATTCTTTAAGGTCTCAAGCATAAATTTTAAACTATGAGCTGACCTTTGGCCTGTGAAACAAGTGAATTGCTCAGAATCTTCATCCTTAAATGTCTCATTACAGAGCCTAAGCTGGCACTGGAAAGGGAAGGTCGGATTCATAAACAATTCAAGACAGATTGGTAAATTAATGTTAAGCTCTCACATCATTATATTTTCATTTTCTTTTGCATTTATGTTTTGAAAGCTGTCATTAGGCTCTGAACTTAATATGGTCTGGGTGTGAACAGTGGATATGTTCAGCATGGAATGTTGAAAAAATTCTCACCGAACAAGTGTAGCAGTTTTATTCAGAATTAGCTAAAGGGCATAACACTGTAAAAGAGAAAATGAACCACTCAAGTGCTGTCATCAACAATGAAGAAAATGGCTCCAGGCAATAGCTGAACGGTCCTTTTGAACTTGAGAAGCTCACAGATTTGGCAGTGAGGAGGATCTTGTTTGTCCTGCTAGTTCTAAAGAACTACTTATTCTGAAATAATTCCAGTAAATAAGGCACAAAGAAAAAATTCATCAACCTCATTTTTTTTCTAAACATCTCTCCTTACAATTATTTTACATCACATCCAAAATATGAGATTGTTTTTTATGTAGATCTTGATATGTACTATATCTTCCTCCTTAGAAGAGAGTATCTTTATAACCTAATACTGCATATAAGGCAATACATGCTATAAAGTTAAAGTTGTTTTGAAAAATGATTTATCTGTTCTCATAAGAAATAAAGGCAGAAAATTTAACATAGCCTCAACATTCTTATCTTTGCATTCCCACCAGCAGTGTATGGGTTATTCAACATCCTCACCAGCATTTAATATTATCAGTAATTTTTATTTTAACTCGTGTGTAGTAGTAACTCACCACAGTTTTAATTTGCATGTCAAATTAAAGGTTTGACAAAGGTTAATGATGTCAAACATTGTTTTTCACATGTTTCTTTGCCTTCCAAATATTCTCTCTGCTGAAGTGTCTGGTAGGGTTTTTTGTTTGTTTGTTTTATTTTGTTTTGTTTTACCATGTTTTAATTGGGTTGTTTTCTTACTGTGGTATTTTGAGAGTTCCTTTTTTTTTTTTATTCTGGGGTGAGTCCTTGTCAAATATGTAATTTTCAAATATTTTCTCTCAGTTGGGAGCTTGTCCTTTCATTCTCTTAGATAACTGATTTGTGACAAAAATTCAAAGGCAGTGTAGTAGTGAAAAAACAATCTTCTCAACTAATAATCTTGGAATAAATGGACATCCATATGTATAAACAAACCTGGATTCCTATTTCACCCTATACACAAAAGTTGACTCAAAAGACATCATAGACCTAATTGCTAAATTGAAACTATAAACATCTTGAAGACAACACTGGAGAACATGTGTGTGATCTCACATTAGGCAAAGATTTCTTGGTGAGACACTAAACACATATTCTCTAAAAGAAAATTGACCAACTGGATCTGATAAAAATTCTAAGTCTACTCTCTAAAGACAAACACTATTTTAAAAAAGCAAAACTATGAGAAGCTGAGAAGAGAAGGAATCAGCAAAGGACTCTGCAAACAAATGGCTAATGCACTAAGAAACTCAGAAGAGTGTCCTGGAAACGAAATAAAGAAATGGTGTCAAGAAGGAAGAGGCAGTTGGGACACCTGGGTGGCTAAGTGGTTGAGTGTCTATGTCTGGCTCAAGGTGTGATCCCAGGGTCCTGGGATCGAGTCCCGCATCTGGCTTCCCAGGGGGGAGCCTGGTTCTCCCTCTACCTACATCTCTGCCTTTGTCTCTACGTCTCTCATGAATAAATAAAGTCTTTTTTTTTTCTTAAGGAGAGTAATTATTTTAGTTTGAATCAAGGAGTAAACAGGGACAGATGTCCCCAGACTCTACCAGCTCTGGGCAGTTTCTGTCCTAGTCATGGCTCAGCCATTGCACTGAGGTAGGAGGTACAGTGGCATCACTGGCCCATTACCTAGTCAGATAAACTTACACTTGGTGCCGTAGGCTTTGTGTTGGGTATACAAGCAGTTGAATTCAGGCTTTAACTTCAGTTATTATTATATCTGCATTCAATCATTCACTCCTTCAGTAGTTGCTGAAAGCTTTTCTCTGTGCTCAGCATTAGGCACATACTGAGGATGGTTATACACTAGTGATTTAAAACAGGCCCAGTATTTGAAATTACAGAATTAATAGGCTGGAGGAGATGACAAGAATTAACCAAAGTCACAATGGGTGAAACTATGATGTTTCTTTCCACTGCACAATAACAATGACAAGTTTATTATTGATCCTACTATTATAAGGTATTATGAATCATAGCATTATGAGGACTGTGTTGGGAATAAATGTTTGCCCTGAGTGTGAACAGTGGCTTGTTTGTGTCAATTAGCAACTCATACTATAAATGTGACCCTGGGTATGGATAGACCCTGGGTGTTTTAACTCATCTTTATGTTTCTAGCAGATTTCTTTATCTTTCCCCAAACTGATGTTGGCATCCACCTTAATGCCATTCTCATACCTAAATATCTCCCCTATTTTTCTTTGATTCCTTTTTAAAATGAGTAAGCGAAATATAAATCTAAGGACTTGGAAAACACTAATCATGATTTACTGGGATGAATCTTAAACATATGCAGAATATTCATAGGTTTTGCCACTTAGGAAATTGATAATTAAAAAAATATTGGCAACAGAAATGGAAAATAAAGACACAGTTGAATAAAATAACTTATATTCTATTTCTGCAAGTATATCTTCATAGCAGTATATTTTGTTACTAGAAATTGCAGTTTTTAATATGAGCATTTTTCTCAGTTGAAAGAGAATATAACACAGAAGTTGAGAACACAGATTCTGGAACTAAATGCTTAGGCTTCCTGTTTGTCTCCCTACCAATTGTGTTGACATGAGCAAGTTAACCTCTCTAGGCCTCAGTTTTCTTATCTATATAGAACATATAATATTTGTGCTCACTTTAAAAGTTATCATGAAGATTAAATGTGTTAATGCATATGGAGCATTAGAAGGGTTGCTAGCAGATAGTTAAATTCATTAAATATAGATATAGATGATATAGATATAGGTATAGATACACACACACACACACACACACACCCTCACAGAGAATTAGAGAAAGAAAGAGAGAGAGAGAAAGTGCTGAAACTTTTGGGTTAGACAAGTAGGTGCAAAGCCTGGTTTTACTATTTACTATTTGTATGAGCTTGGGTAGTTAATTAACTTCTTCATGCCTATCAGCAAAAATAGGACTCATAATAGTAGCATTCATTCCTCATAGAGTTGCCATGAAAGAGTGCATATGAAGCAATTAGCACATGCAATTAATACTAGGTTTTCTTTTAGAATTGATGTTGATGTATTTACAAAGATACAGATGGAACCATGTAAATGGAACACAAATTATTTGTGATTTACTCTAAAATAAAAGAAAAAAAAAAAGAAAAAAAGGAGGAGGAAGAAAAATATGACCTAAATTGCCTGGATTTTGGCAACTCTGAGTGAGTTTGGTCACTCAGAATTTCTCACAGATAGTAACTTAAATCCAAAAAGAACATAGAGCAGAAATGATAACTGAATAATTTTAAAGTCATGGGAGTGAATGGGGCTTGTCATTAATTGGTGGTCTATTACGTGATTTATGTGCTGTGAAGATAGGTTTATCAATAAAAGAATGCTAACTACTTCACCCCTCTTGATAGAATGGCTATATGCAATAAATGCATACCAACAGGCTGTCCAGACAGTTGGTTAGTGAACTCAAGAGGAATAGCCTTAAGTATGGAGGTAGAAAAAATACACTTTTTTAATGATCTGGGGCAAACTTGTACAAGAAGTGTAAATAACAGAGAAACCACTGCAGCCTACATACCAGCTGGCAGGTAACCATAGGAAAAGAGCCAAGATTGGGGCCATTAAGCATTTCCAGAACTGGGTTATAAGTAGCTATAGGCACTGTGAATAAGAACCACAACAATTAAAGGACAATCTACATGTACAAAGAACATAGAAAGGGATGTTATGACCACATTTATCTTTCCTGTGATACCTGCCTGTGTAGATGATATCCATCATCAACAGTACCACCTTTTCAACTGACATGGAACTAGCTTCTGGAGGGACCCAAACATTTTTTAAACCAAAGTAATTGAACTACTTTCCCTACGTAAACCCAATTTCATTATGCCAGGGAAAGAAATATAGGTTTTTTTGCACATTTTATTTTCCATGGTGGGTTTAAAAAAATTATATCTATTATAAAACTAACATGTTGAAGAAAGGTGGGATGGGCCAAATTTTTAAAACTATAATTAAATTTTAATTATAAAGCCATTTTTTGAAAAATACTATCTCTATTAGTAAGTTGACTATAGAAAAATATGAGGAAGTATTTAAATTAAGAAGTCAAGACTTTTTAATCCACGCATAGAAGTTTCCTGAGATACCATAGCAACCTCTCTCCTCAAACTAAGGTTAATTTTACCATGATAAGAGAACGTGATTGTGCTTAAGATAATTTGCTTTCACACTGAAAATTCCCCTGAAGATAAAGAAGATCAAGTACTCTGACTTGGGCCAAATGATGACGAAAACTGTATTTGGATTTTGATCTTCAGTCATTTCCTTGACTCTAATTTAAGTGAGTAAAATGTTTTATGTAAGTGGAAATAAAAAAACCTCTTTAACTTAGTATTCCATAATATTTGCTAATTAAGAATCAGAGATGGAAGTTTGTTTTTTCTTATAAAAGAATAACAGTAAAGACAAATATATAACTTTTAGTAAAAATTCTTATATTAGAATTCTTAATATTTTATTGTCAGGATTTTATTATTTGCCAGATGATAGCTATTACTTCTTAACCAGAATTTACTTTTTTCCTTTTTTTTTAGTTTTTAATGACTATTAAAGCTTACAAATTAAACCTGCTTAATTCTTATAAGCCAACACACAACCATAAAGTCAAGAGTTAAGTAGAGAGCAGCCCTGGTGGCCCAGTGGTTTAGCGCTGCCTGCAGCCCAGGGTGTGATCCTGGGGACCTTGGATCGAGTCCCACCTCAGACTCTCTTTATGGAGCCTGCTTCTCCCTCTGCCTGTGTCTCTGCCTCTCATTCTCTCTCTGTGTCTCTATGAATAAATAAATAAAATCTTTAAAAAAAAAAAAAAGAGTTAAGTAGAGGGCAGCCCAGGTGGCTCAGTGGTTTAGCGCCGCCTTCAGCCCAGGGCCTGATCCTGGAGTCTCGGGATGGAGTCCCACTTTGGGCTCCCTGCATGAAGCCTGCTTCTCCCTCTGCCTGTGTCTCTGCCTCTCTCTCTATCTCTCTCTGTCTCTCATGAATAAATAAATAAATTCTTTAAAAAAAAAAAAGTTAAGTGGAGAGCTGAGTAATTTTTTAGCTAAATCAGTAACTGTAGTGACAATCTACTTATATCACCAGGGACCCAAAACATTCTTTATAGGCCTGGTGAATTACCTGCGAAGTATTCTCTTTCTCTTTCTTTATTTAGGGACAGTGTCATATCAACAACTCCAGTGTCACATATACTTTATCAATTCCTCTATAATGCACAAAGATTAGTAAATTCTAAGTGGGAAATAACCAGACCAATGTAGCTTTATGGCTAAGATTAAAAAGTGAGTGTCCAAGTAAAAATATAAGGTTTCTAGACTTTCGCAAACTTCTGAACTTCCGCAGCTTGCCAAAGTTAGTTAAATTTTAATTTAAGTGTAAATATTATTTATCTTAAATGGAAAGGTGAATTAATCCAAATCATTTAAAGCAGGTAGAAAGTATTCTATTTAATGTTTTCTTAGATATATATCAATAGGGAACAAATACTGTTCTGTCTGATAACTTCATATATCCCATGCTTTTTACTTCCTAATGGTATTATACAGTAGTCTAACAGGTAGTTCTTAAAACTTGGTGGTGAAAAGGTCATGTTGCTAACAAGATTAGATTCATAGCCAATCATCTTCAAAAATGTGTATGAAGAGTAAGGGAAACAGAAAGTCTGTCCATTGCAAAAAAAAAAAAAAAAAGGGTTTCTAGCTCTCTAAAACCTTGTAAGCTGAAAGGTGATAATCAAAACATCAAAAAATAAAATGTCTGCAAAACTGGGTTTTGTGTGAAACACTTACCTTAGTCAGTTACATTAGCAAAATCCTGTAGTAAGGTGGTGTAAGAGAGGATATGAGTGTGCACAATGGTTTTGTTAGAAACAGCATAACCTACCAGAGACATTAATCCCACAGTTGAATTTCACACCATCTAACCAATTCTTCCTTTCCCAGGCACTGAGAAATATTTCCTATCAGTCCAATAGATTTTCTTACTGATTTAGGGCTTTGTATTCATTCAGGGAAATGGGAGGGAACCATTAATAAAAAAAAAAAATAGTGAAATGGATGGTACAGGACTTTGAGCATGCTTAGAAACAGCCTTTTTCTAAAGCCTACATATGAAAGTAATAATAATAATAATTATTATTATAATAATAATACCTTTAGTGCCACCCCCTTTGAATCAATTCCAGTCTCTCTCTTTTTTTAAAAGTTTATTTATTTATTTATTCATGAGAGACACAGAGAGAGAGGCAGAGGCAGAGGCATAGGCAGAGGGAGGAGCAGGCTCCCTGTTCTCTGACTGGGACTTGATCCCAGGACCTTTAACTGAAAGTAGACCTCAACCACTGAGCCACCCAGGTACCCCTCAATTCCAGTCTCAAGAGACCCTTTTTTCCCTCTTTCTCAAAGGAGTGTTAAGCCTTTTTGGAAGAATAGAGACCATTAAATGTATACTACTTGCTCCAGGTAACAAGTTAAGGGTTCATATTCATAAACACTGTGTATTATTCAATCTCTAGTCATTGTGTGATTGCTCTAGTTTACAAGGCTTTTCTATTTTCAGAGAGTAAATATTCTACCTCTCCTGAGTATCAAAGGAATAAAAAAGGTAACTAATCCGTAGCATATTAAATAAGTGAAGAAAATGAAAGTTATAATATTAGCAGAGACTGAGAAAAGTATATTTAGAATTGATTTAAAATAAGAGCATAACATATCAAAACCTGTGATACACAGACAAAACTGTACTCAGAGGAAAATATGTCACCTTAAATGTATTTATTAGAGAATTAGATTTAAAATAAAAGAACTAAGCAATCAATCCAACAATCTAAAACAAGAACAAAAATAAATCCAAGAGAAGAATCAAGTAAGGTAAGTAAAACAATTAATGAATAAAGCAAATTAAAATAATTGATTACTTGACATGATTCAAAAATAAAAAAATACTTCATTGAACAGTTAAAGGTTTATAAAATGCATAAGGCTTTAAAAATTACAAGAAAAATAAGTCACAGATTTTAAAAATAAGACTACATAAAATCATATCTATACAAGATTTAAAAATTACTAAAATTGGCAAAAGAAGACCTGGAAAACCTAAGAAAACCAGAAAAAAAAAAAAGAAATAAGAATGTAACAGACATTGAAGTGGTAATAAAATAATGACTTGCTCCCTACTAGTCCTCACTAATAGCTCCAGACCCAAGTATTTTTTATGAGCAAGTATTAACAAATCTTCTCAAAATAGGAAGTTCCTGTTTTAAAAAGGCAGGTTATGGACACAAATAATAAAATGGTAACGCATTGAATCCAACTATGTACTGTAAAAAAAAAAAAAAAAACACGACCAAGTAGGGCTTTATCTTAGGAATGCAAAAAATGGCTTCACATTATAAATCTTTCAATGGGATGCACTGTATTAATATATTAAATTATATATTTGATCATCTCACTTGGTTTTGAAAAAGCATTCTGTACGAATTCAAAATGTTTATAACAATTTTTGAAAACTTTTGGTAAAAAAAAAAAAAAAAAAAAACATGTCAAGTAATTTCCTTGACTTTATAAAATTATCCACCAAAGTCCTGAATTGATTTTGGCCCCCTGACCTGCTCCATCATCACCACAACTCGAAAATTCTTCACTATTTTGGCCTCTGTGATTGTCTTTGCCAACCCTATTAGCCCCATACAATGGACAGGCACCATGCTTATGTTCTTGGGTCTCAATCTAAATGCCAAGTAAGGGAAAGGAGCCCAGAAGCTATCCCACTAGGAGGAGAGAGACTACCTCCACTTTGAGAATATTTAAGTTATTATCTCAAATATGGACATCTCTTGGGCAAATGGACACAATAGTGATAAAGAACTGAGTTCCACTCAGTTTGTTTTTTTTGTGTGTGTTTTTTTATTTTAATTTTTTAAAAGATTTTATTTATTTACTCATGAGAGACAGAGACATAGGCAGAGGGAAAAGCAGGCTCTCTGCGGGAAGCTTGACCTGGAGACTCCAGCCCAGGACCCCGGGATCATGACCTGAGCCAAAGGCATATTCTCAACTGTGAAAGACCCAGGCACCCCCTTTTTCTTTTTCTTAACAAAAGAAAGCAAAAGCACATTCTTTCTTTAAAAAGCACTTGGATTTAAAAAAAAATGCTTGAGCATTACCCTTGATGATAAACTATGAGAAGTAGGCCTATATGAACAAGAAGAAAACTGTTCAACCTTTAACTTGAGTCCCAGCCAATGTAATAAAACAAGGAAAATAATAGAAAGGAAGTTATAAAACTGTGACAACATGCAGATAATATAAAAATTTGTATGAACACCTCTATGGGGTAAATAAGGAAATTTAATCAATATGGCCAAATACAAGCTCACCATATAATAACCTGTAGCTTTTATTCATATCAATAAGTCAATTAGAAAATAAAAATAGAATGAGAGGTCTATTATAGTAATTGTATCAAATACTTAGAAATAATTATAACAAGACTTCACTGGAAGGCATAAGAGGAAACCTAAATAAATGGAGAAAAAATACTTTGTTCACGAATGAAAAGGTTTAATATCTTAACAATATCTGTTCTCTCCAAAATAATCTATGAGTTTAATACAATACTAGTGAAAAAAGAATTTTTTTTAAATTTAAAACCTGTTCTAAAATCCACAAAGACAACCAAATATCTAAATATAAATACTTATAAATAAGTATTCATTTGGATAGCACATACTAAAATTAGAATGATAAAGAGAGGATGAGCATGGCCTCTGTGCAAAATTTTTTTTCTCTCTGTGCAAAATTAACAATGATAAATCTATAATAGAAAATGAAGGGATGGCCTTGCCTACTACATATGAAACATGTTATAGAATTATAGTAATAAAAACATTATATTAGTAGGATAGGAATTGATAACTAGATCAGTGGGACAGGAGTCTAAAAAGCAGATAAAAGCATATGCTTATTTAAGACATGATAACAGTGGTGTTTTAAATAAATGGAGTAAGGAGTGCATTTTTTTAAAAAGATTTATTTATTTTAGAGAGAAAGTGAGACCATGCATGCACTTGTGGCAAGAGGGGCAGAGGGAGAGAATCTTCAAGCAGACTCCCTGCTGAGGGTGGAGCCCTACATGGGGCTTGATCCCAACACATGAGACCATGAGGTGAGCCCAAATCTAGAGTTGGTTGGTTATTGGACCGAGCCATCCAGGTCCCCCAGGCGTACATTTTTCAATGAGTTCCTGGGAGGTTTATTTACTCATTTACAAAGGTGAAGTTAACTCATATCTCATATTCATAAAGCCTAGACTACCCCTATCTTAATCTGATGGCAATGGTTGGCTATGTAAAGGGGAATAAGAATTTAGGATTACTGTTACAGGTACATTAGCCTTGTAAATAATACTTGAATTTTAATTAAGGATGTAAGACAATGGATAAATTATAGGTAGATAGATAAATTTTTTTTAAAAATCATTGTGTATTGGGGGGGGGGGCACCTGTGTGGCTCAATAGATTAAGAGTCTGCCTTCTTCTCAGGTCATGATCCCAGAGTCCTGGGTCAAGTTCCACATTGGGCTCCCTGCTAAGTGGGGAGTCTGCATCTCCCTCTCCTCTGCCCCTGCTCTTGTGCTCTCCCTCTCACAATGTCTCTCAAATAAATGAATAAAATCTTAAAAACAAAAAACAAAACAAACAAAAAAAAGCATTGTAAGGACAGGTTAATCAATCTGTTTTATAATTTCTACAAAGGAAATGACAAGTATGAAGATCAAATGTTATTAGAAATAGAACAGCTGTCCAATTTGACAACTCTGGGGAAGAATGAGTTTGTTTTACCAATTCAGTTGAAATCCAACAGACTCAAGCAGTTTTAATTTATTCTATCTTTTAGTAAAATAAAATGTTTCCAAAATATTTCAAAGTATAAATTATTTCGTTTCAAAATAAGTGAAATAAGCATAATTTATAGTGCAAATTAAAACATTTAAACCATGTTATTTTTGTGTTATCATGGGAGGCAAACTTTTATCCAAATGTTCTTCTTTGTAGCTTACATGCATATGTTAACCCTGGGTCCATATTATTTTAAGTGTATTTAGTGCCTAAATAAGTTCTAGGAATTTCTCTACTCAAAATTAGCTAATGTTGACTATGCGGGATTTAAAAGCAGTATTAACCCGAGGTCACTGAAATGGCCCTAAGAAAACAACTTTCCTAAAAGTAAACACATAGACCAATCTTGTGCATATTTTTAGAACTAAATGCTTTTTTTTCCCACTGTTGCTGATCATTTTGTGGATGTTTTAGCTCTACCAGGAATCCTATTTTGATCTGTTCATGCTGAAAAAGAAAGAAATAAGAAAAAATAGAAAGGAAAATAAAAAGTGGTGGTGACTTGGAGCTTAAATTTAATTAAAATTAATGCCAGTAAAGATTTTCTGGAAGATAGCTATTCCTGCTGGGTTAGTGAGAACGGTCTTTCTAGACACTGCTAGAGAGTAATTTAACAGTCTGGGTCAAGAACTTTGACAGATATTCAAATAATTGATTATAGATGATCTTTTCTTAGGATTTATCTTAAAATAATAGCAGATGGAAGAAAATTAATATCCTATGATACACATTATACCATCATTTACAACATCATAGATACACTAAAATTCCAGCAATAGGACCAAGCAATAGAGTACTTCTGGTTAAACAAACTGTATGATACATCTGTATGATACATCTGTATGATAATAGATTATTATGTATTCAATAAGATGTTTTTGAAGATTAATTCATGACATGGGAAGATGTTTATATTTAGTGAAAAAGACAAGAGATAGGATTCTATTTATAATAAGGAATGAGCACACATACACCTATATCTATCTTCCTACTACCTACTTCTCTTCTGAACTTTATTTGAGAGGAAAGAAATAATTGTCAGGTGGTTCCTGAGATAGTAAAAGAATCTACTTTCACTTTCCCTACCCTATATAGGGTAGGGATGCTTCAACCTAATTTGATTCTTTGACAATATGTACCACAAAAGTGAAAAATCTCTTTATTGTGTAAAGTGAAAAATAAGAGAACAATTAATTATAGTCCAATCATTTCTCCTCTAATTTCCCTGGGTCCCAGTGGAAGATTCTTAAAATCAGCATATTCTTCCTTGAGTGCATATGCATGGGCTCCTCTTGCTCAAAGACTTGACTGCTGCTGCACTGTAATTTTCCATTTCTTTGGCTTATTCTTAAGGTTGAAGAAAGTGTGTATATTCTGAGCCCCTAATGCACAACCTGACACTGTCCCACAGAAGGTGGTACTGAAATCTGTGAGATCAGTATCACCCTGAAAAGCAGATTGTAACCTCTTGGCTCCTCAATCTGAAAGGTGGAGAGAGAGGAGAAGGAAGAAAATATGTTGGTAGCTAAGAAGAAACTGGGTCTCGAATGATGTGAATGACAAAGATACTCACTGTTGTGCTCTTGTCATTGACTGGGCTCAGCTGGGACTAGGTCAGGGCCAGATGGCACACCACCAATTTCATAGCCACCACCGTCTCCACCCACTCCAGCTTCTGTTTGTGAGAACAAGGCTAGCTTCTCCATGGTCCCTCTCCTTCAAGGCTACCACTTCCAAAGTGGGGTGGGCCTGTATCTTGTTTTTTTTTTTATCACTTGCTTAGAGAGGTAAGATTTGGCAATTTTTGAAATCAAAGCATTTCTCTGTTCCTATTATTCTGACCTCTACAACATTTTTTTGTGATCAATTCTAACTTTTAAACCAAAATATGCTGATTACCATGTGAACTGTGAATATCAGCATGACCTCTATTTCTGCTTCTCTTTTTTCTATGTGGAGTTAGCTACCTACTTTATTTAACCTAATTTCACAAAGGTTAGATAACCACAAACAGAACTTAAAAAAAAATCTGCTTTAGGAATACACCAACGTATGAGTAACATTTACATTTAAGTTTTTGAATTGTGAGTAAATGTTATTTGAAATCTTTATTTTTCAAAATTTTTTATAATGAGTCTTACTTATATACTAAACTAAAAGGAAAAAGAGAAACAGATATATCCATTGTGGATCTTAGCTGACATTTGTCTAAGTTATTTTAGCTACATTTGAATGAAATTAAATTTACTGATAGGAAAAACATATGTATGTAAGATGAGAAAAAAATACTATTGGTAATTCACCTCTCTATGGTTGATATTTCTGTACTCTGTTTTTCATAATATAATGTCACCAAATTCTGTGCCTTCTGGTCTTTCAGGTTTCGACTCAAACCTTCCCAAATTACCCTAACACTTCCCTCCATTTTCCTACTAACTTAGTAGATATCACCCTGTACATTTTTTCCATGACTCCCATCATAAAATCTGTATTTATTTTATTTGTTTACTTGCTTATTTTTTGTCTCCTTACACCTATAAGTAGGCTTCTTGTGGAGCACACAGGCTGTGTCTCCCTTTACTAGGAAACTGCCTTATGTAAGAGAGTACTCAACTGATATTTACAGACTCAGTGATTAAATAAATTATATAGTAGTGATTAAATAAATTATATAGCATTTTTAAAGTTCTACTAATTTTTATTTTGTAATTGGTCATCAGGATAACTCCCAACATGATGATGAGGTGATTAATTCATACTCCAGTGAGATCAAATAACTATCAACTTTGCTTTTATTTCACATGTGAACCATCACTTTTCTCAAAAATGAATAAAAAATAAGTTTTGGATCACATTATTTTCACATAATTTTACATTTCTGCATGCAATGCTATTTCCAGTTCCAGCTGGAATGGAACTAAAAGTACTGAAATATTATGAGAAAAGCTATTCCTGTACAATGTCCAATCTGATTTTGCAAACTAAGTATGTTTGGAAACGTGGAGAGTATGAAAGAGATTTTAGATGCTAATGCCACAAATATCTTGGGCCTAGACTCAAAAATTGACCCCAAAAAGTCACTTGGTATTTCTGCCCTTCATACTGCACAAAATATATTGCACATGCTCTATTTCAAAATAAATGATCAAAGTAGTGACAAAACCAGCCATTCATATAGTGCCTTCTAAGTACCAGGTACTATTGTAAATGCTTTATGTATATTATTAGCTCCTGTAATCTTCCACACAACCGTATCAGATAGGGGTCATTATCATCTTCAGTTTACTGACTTGGAAACTGAGGCACAGAGTAAGCATATTAGGTGGCAAGAAGCGTCCATAGCAGCCCATCTGAGTTTCCTTCATCAGGTATGGTGCTTCACTTTATAAGGCAATTTTTTTTTCCCTCTCCAGAGTGACTGTTGGCTGGCCTGGGGTCCCATGGCTCAGCAGAGCCAGGAATTAAACATTAGAGCTTTGCCTGTTGCTCTCTTTCTCTCTTTCTCTCTCTCATAATGCTGCTCTAAAGACCTGTAATGGAGGAGATGTATCAGAGGAGCTCAGTCTGCTATCATTTACACACACAGCAACCTGTGATATAGGTGGAAGGGACATGGGAATGGGATTTTAAAATCTTGTGATGAAATTCTGAGCTCTGTTCCTGAACCTGTTATTCATGTAGCCCTAATTTCCTCAGCTCTGAAGTGGAGATGCAAACCCTCCACTGTTGTGTTTTTGTGAGCAGGAGCTGATGAAATGGTTGATGTATGCTGCATAGTCTGGAAGCCTTAAAGAATGATTTGAGTACTCTGTGAATTATGGCTACCTGTTTATAGACCTCTTTGTTCTATTAATAAAGAAGCTCATGAAATTATTTAAACAAATAGGGGCGTGAAATAGGCAGTACGGCTGATCTCAAGTGGGAGACAGAGACTCTTCCTGTGTCTTTTACACTTAGGTATTTAACTCAACAAATCTTTCAAGTGTGCTCAGGAACCAAACCCAAAGCATGCTCTGTAGAGAGTAGCAAAGGAAAGGATATGGTTATTGTTCTCATAAGTCATGGACAGCAAAGGAGGTAAAACGAAAACCAAAGCAGACCATGATACATGCTATGAGAGGGGGAAAAAGTTCAGGAAGTTCAGAGGAGGAAGGAGCACTTTTGGGTGAGGAGATTAGAAAAAGAAGACTTCTGGTATATGAATATTAGCAGAAAAGAGGAGTAACATATACAGGAAAAAAAAAGTTCTCTCTGAATCAATTTTCACCTTCCATCAGACATCTGCTCTTTTCAAGGTGCTGTGCTGATGGTGGAATCAAGGAGAAGAAGATAGAGCTTAGAGTCTGGCAGAGGTGGTCTGAATTCCCTCTCCAGAGCCATGCAAAGCCAGAAGGACACCCATAACTAATAACTATACTCCACAAAGGTGGAGTAAAAAAAAAAAAAAGGAAGTAGGTATAATGTCGTATGTGAATACTGATGAGGAAGCATTTAATTCTGCCTGTGGGAGACAGGGTCCAGGGAGAACTACAAAAAATGGATAGTTGAGCAGTCTCAAATGAAACTTAGTAATTTCCAAGTAGATAAGAAAGGAAGGGAAAGAGAGTTCAAGCAAAAGACACACTATGACCATTGATTTTGGATATTTCTCTGGTCGTGTTTTTAGAGAATCACAGAACTGGGGACATGGTGCGGCAGAGGGGTAAACTCTCAGTTCTCCTGTTTTCTTGCAGAACATAGCTGGTCTCTCCTTTCACTTTAAAAGAAAAATTAGGGGCATCTGGGTGGCTCAAAGGTTGAGCATCTGCCTTTGGCTCAGGTTGTGATCCCGGGGTCCTGGGATCAAGTCCCACTTCGGGCTCCCTGCAGGGAGCCTGCTTCTCCCTCTGTCTGTGTCTCTGCCTCTCTCTCTATGTTTCTCATGAATAAATAAATAAAATCTTAAAAAAAATTTTTTTAACTACTTGGCTTGACACCAGGATCTTCTATTTGAGCACTGATCACATCAGCAGCTAAGCTGGCTTAGTTTCACATGTCAGTCTCTGCTCCCCACCCCCCCAGAGACTCTCTCAGAATGCTGGGGCTGGAATAGAGGGGGGAAAAGAGGCTTTTAAGCAAAGAAGGAGCAGATTCAAAGCGGCTGAAGGGGATGAGAGAGGAAAACAATGAATTAAGTTTTAAGGAGTTTGTATTATAAAACATGTCAAATACATAGTACATAGAATAGTATAACTCCTTTTTTTAATTGCCTCCTGGGTTATTTGGAAATCAATTTGAAACCACGCATTATTTTATCCATACATATTTTAATATGTATCTCTAAGGGCAAAAGGACTCATTATAACAACAACAACAACAACAAAAAACAATATAATTAACACACCTACAAAATTTAACAATACCAACCAACTTCAGAACATTTTTGAGACTAGGAGTTTATAAAACATAAAGTTTGATGCTCTGAGGAGATATTAGATCTAGAGATCAAGGATGTTAGTGTCATCAACATGTGGGAAATGGCAAGGATTAGAAAACAGGAATCATTAGGGACAACATTTGAATAAAGGCCATAGAGATGAGGAGTTTGAAGAATGTGAGATCTGGGAGGGCTGGAAGAATCAAGAAGTCTCTCCCCTTGTGGGTACAATGAGACAAGCTGGACCTGGAAATAGGCTAGAACATGAGCAAGTGGTGAGAATGGTGGTGGTATCTTATCTGAGGGAAATGGTAGGAGACAATCAGGGGAGCTTGACTGGTACAAACACTCACCTTACAATAAAGTAGGGAAATGAGATTATCTAGATAGGGGAGACAAAAATTCAAGATTTCCAGGATTTGAATTTCATTCACTGTTTCAATAAATGTTGGTTGAACATGGAGACCATGCTAGGAGTCAGGGTTACAAAGACAAGACATCAGACCTCCACTCACAAGTAGATTTAAGTCTAATGTGGGAGGCATCCAAGCAAAAATGCCACAATAATTATAAATCATTTAATGAACATTTATTGAACATCTTCTATGGGTCAGGTGCCACCATACAAGCTGCAAATGCAATGATAAATAAGCCATGGTCCTCAAGAAGCCACTGAACATTAATGAGTTTTGATTGGATGCTGACATGGGAAAAAGCATTTTAGAGGAGGTTATTTTTCTCTCTGTGCCAAGAATCAAGTAAAGGACAACCTGAGCCAAGAAGACAAAGTGGTAACTGAAATAAGGTCATAGTAACAAAAAACAGAGATGTATTATAGAAAAAAAATACATAGGAAATGTATTAGCCGGGGAAAAATAGCAGGAGAAACTCAGTGACATCCAGAAGTCTCAGTTTTTGTGTGTGCACATGCGTGTGTGCACACCTGTTTCAGGTGTGAGACATTCAGCGCTCTTTTCAAGAGTCTCAAAATTTTCTCTATGACAAACATCAAGCTATATATCGATCACCTTTCTTTGATACAAAGAAAAATTTAGTTTACTTGCAGCAGTGTCCTGAAACATCTTGCTGGGGACATGGTTTTGTTTGTAGAAGGGGAACTTCCCCACTGCTGATGCCTTGATGTGCCGACCTGTTCCCCTCAAATGTGAGTGTTGCCTTAATTAAAACAAAACAAAAGCAAACAGTGTTTTTTTGGATATCAAGATTAAGGTCCACTTGGAGCATTCAGAATGTTTCTTAAATGATTGACCAAAGTAAACTCTTTTGCACTCTGCATGTTCACTTGGAGTCAGCAAACATCACATAGTTAAAAACAATCAGTAAATTATTTCCAAGGATTGGAAACAGAAATCCTCAGATGATTCACTGATGATTCAGATTTCTGTGTATCGCTTCTACTCTACTTGTTGCCAAGGGAACTTGGGGCCTACTTCCTACCACATCACGGCTATAAAAAGTATCAGCAAAAGCCGCAAGGGAGAAACTTCTCTACTCTTTTATTAAAAATGGCTAACAGACTAAATGTCAGTTACACAAAGGAGATTTGCATTTTTATCTATGGAGGTCATATTCATGAGGCAGTGAGATGCTGTGTAATTATTCTATTTATCAACTGCTTTTGTTTTGCCATTTTCTTCATGCAGGGTACTTTCTATAAAGAATTAAAGATGCCAGTGGAAATTGTATTTTTCCCCATAAAATCCAGGCTGATGTGCTTTTGTAATATTAGCTATGATCTGTGAAATCGGTGTCAACCTTAGCCAGAGTCAGAACCCATGGTCCTACTGCCAGCCTGACTGCTTCTCTGTGTCATGAGGGCAAGAGAAAGACTGAGACAGGGAGAAGGAGGGTGGTGCCTTCCACCTCTGGGTCCTGTACACCTTGTAGCCACATCCATTGATCTTTCTCTAACAATCACTGTTATCAAGCAACATAAAAATATCATTACAGTCAAATATTTATAAGAGAAAACCAGTGATGGGTGGATACATTCTACTGAACATATAACCTAAATTTTTCCCTTTAATGTGTACTTTGAGTTCAATTCTCATCTGGAAATAGGGAATGAAGGCCGACTTTATGCATAGTTGTCAGGAAGACATGCAGAACACACTCTATGCTTATAGAGGGCAGGGTCTCCCATCCATTAGGAAGGGCTGGTAGGACAAGACAATTGAAGGCATCCCAGGAATAATAATTTTTTTTCAAGGGGAATACTCGGTTTATTTCTGATGCAGGGGAATCTTGGGACAGTGGCAGATTCTGGGCTGAGGGGTGGGCACCAGGGATGGAGCTAGAACTCCACCTTGCAGGCAGGGAAGGCCTCGTCTTGCATGGACACGGTGTTATTGCTTTCCAGTACGGTGATGCCCAGCATCTGGTGTCGAGCATCTGTCTCCTCATACCACTCGTGTATTACCACTGAATCAAAGGTAAAATTTGTAAAGAAATGAAATATCCTCTTTTCAGATGGACACATTTTCTCTCTACATTTTCATGAGAGAAGCTTCCAACTATTCTCGTATGAGGCCTACCTAAAAGGTATGGGACACATAAGTGGTTTTTTTATGCTTAAACATATACACTATTAGGGCTCTCCTGCTCTTTGAAGGGGCAATACAATTGAAATCCAAGTTATTTTTTCATGGGATGCAGAGCCCTTCCTGGTCTCATCTGACATCCTCTGGCACTTGAAAAACACAGAACTACTTATACCTCCCAATTCCCATTACTGCACCACACCTCTGTCACTTGGCACATGGACCTTGCTAAGCCTGGCATGTCTTCCCTCTCTTCCTAAAGGATTAGTTCCCATTTATTCTCATCACAATTCAAGTATCAATTGCTCTGCTGAGTCCTGATTCAACTGCCATCAAATGCAATTCTTATGTACTCCTTTGTCCATATTTGTAGTATTGTACTCATAATACTATATGTAACTATTTTTATGTGTACATATACTTTTTCTTCATTACACTGCACAATTCTTGGGAGCCAGACCCATATTATTATTTTTTTGATCTTTTTATTTCTAGCACTTTGCATGGTGCCCAGCATTCATTAAGTTGTCACTTTTGTTGAAATCTTTTTCCATTTGATTACTGTTAAAGGAAAATTTATTTAAAATAAATGTATCACTAGAAAATATTATTGATACATTAAAAAAACTTGCATGTCTGTGCCTTCGAATGCCTTGGAGAAGAGAATTGTGTCCAAAACTCCTTTTTGAATGAACAAAGAAAAGGTCAAAGTATCGAAGTCAGGTGGATATAAATTAGATATTTGTTCAACAAAGAACAGTAACAATGAGGCCCTCCTCATCTCTGATCTTGGGACTAGTTGGTGGAAAACCAAAGATGTAATTTTTCTGATTGTTCCAAGGACTCTGAATGGAACTAATATGAACATTTATCTTAATACCTGATTCAAGTGGAAGTTTTGCAACAGTTGCATCAATCAACAACTGTGAAGAAGGGAGGGCTCATCCTGTCATATCTAAATCTAGTGGGCTCTTTTTTTTTTTTTTTTTTTTGCAGAGTAGTCACATGCCATGGGCCCAAGTATCTGAGAAGTCCCCAACCCTGATACTGAAAAATCCATGTGAATTGACAAGGATGGATGTAGGAGAAGGGCCTTGTTTTTGTTTTTTTTTTTTTAATATTTTATTTATTTATTTATTTATTTATTTATTTATTTATTGAGAGAGAGAGAGAGAGAGGCAGAGACAGAAGCAGGCTCCATGCAGGAAGCCCAACATGGGACTCGATCCCGGGTCTCCAGGATTACACCCTGGGATGAAGGTGGCGCGAAAACACTGAGCCACCAGGGCAGCTGCCGGAAGAGCCTTATTTTATAACAAGAAAGATCTTCTGGAAGATCTAAGGTAGCTGTAGTGCATGGCTTACTACAAAGGAAACTAAAATAAGTACTGGGTGCTCTGGCTTTTCATCAGTAATTGGGACCCTGTCTGGCAAAAGCTGCTGTAGTATGGTGTTGAGGTTCCTAGGGCTAAAGTCAGAGTCACATCCACTAAAAGGAGAGAAGTTAGGCCATGCTGAAAAAGCTACAATAGAAACAGTATAATTGGGCCAAATGCTAGAGTAGGATCAGGAAATGAAGAGAAACCAGGTTGTATTTGAGAAGCATAGGGATGTTTAAACGAGCCTCTAAATACCAATGAGCCTTTCTGTAGGCAGATAACCTTGGTGTAAAGTACTTGGTAAATAATTGGAAAACACTCTCTACTTCCCCTATAGGAGTGAAAATTTTCTTCAGAAAGAAGAAAGAGTAGAGAATTTATCTGTGCCAGGGTTTCTAACCCCTCAGTGGAGTTACTATTTGGAATTACTGCCTACTTCCCTGATAGTGGGACTCCTAGACCAACCCCATAGAGTTTAGGTTTTCACAAAACTAAAAGCCCAAAGTGAGAATGAGAAATGGAAGCCAGATTTCAAGAAATACATCAGGCAATTTGAATACATGAAAATGTTTGACCTTCTCAGTATTTCCCTTGGCCCCTAACATCAATGAATGGACTTTTATTCTCCACCAATAATGTGTTTTATTGGATATTGTCATCTGCATGTTCCTCTATACCTAGATATTTTCTGAACAACACCCCTGTGAATTTAGCAGTCAAGACTCTCACAAACTCTCAGGAGGGATACTTAAAGACCTGAATTGGCTTCCAATCCTGGAACAAGATGGCATACACTCACTTTTCCCTACTCTTCCCACCTCCAGAAGATCACCCAGGAACAGTAGGTAGCCCAAGGAAATAAATGTCTTCTGTCCTCACAAATGGCATCAGAAGGGACTGAGCAATAACCCTAATAGCATCAAAGGAATGAAGTTGACTAGAATAATACCACAAGGGCTCAGAAAGCCAAACTGTCATTAGAAAAAAAAAAAAAAGCACAAGAGTAGGCCAAAACATATAAGCACAACCTAAACAGGGCAACTGCCTTCTGAAACTGAAGGTATAAATAGGATCATTCTCCTAACATAATAACCAGAATGTCTAGGATATAATAGAAAATCACTCAACATACCAAGAACCAGGAAAACCATAATATGAATGAGAAAAGACAATTAACTGATGTCCATAATGAGATAAATTATATGGTGTAATGTCTGACAAGGACGTTAAAGCAGCTTTAAAAACCAATTACAAATCATCTTGAAATAAATGAAAAAAATAGAAAATCTTAGCAAGGAAATAGAAGTTATGGCAACCTACGGAATGGGAAAAAGATATTTACAAATGATATATCTGATAAGGGATTAATATCCAAAATATATAAAGAACTCATACAACTCAACAGCAAAATAAACAATAATGTAATAAAAATTTTTTAAAACAATTTAAAAATTGTTAAAGGACCTGAAAAGGCATTTTTCTAAAGAAGACATACGAAGGAGCAACAGGTACATTAAAAGGTACTCAACATCACTAATCATCAGGGAAATACAAATCAAAACCACAATAAGATATCAGCTCTCACAATGGCTATTATTAAAAAACTGAGATAGTAAACACTAGCAAGGATGTGGAGAAAAGAGAACTTATGAACACATTGGTGGGAATATAAATTGGTCACCACTGTGGAAAAGTATGGAGTTTCCTCAAAAAATTAAAAAAATAGAACTAACATATGATCCAACAGTCCCACTTCTGGGTATATATCCAAAGGAAATGAAAACACTGTTGAAGAGTTATCTGGACCCCTGTGTTCATAGTAGCATTATTCATAATAGCCAAGACAGGGAAACGACCTAATGAATAAAGGAATAAAGAAGTTGTGATGTATTATATATAATTATATTATATATATCAATATAACATATATATGAAAAGATGGAATTTTTTAAAAAGGAAAACAAAGAATTAGGAGTTATAGAAAAGACCCAAGCAAGCTCACTAGTACCATTTCCAGGCCAACTTCCGTATTTCTGGTTGTGTTTCAATTCATCATAAATATTACACATGGCACTAACCGTTATGAACTGGAATAGGCCCAGGACAAACAAGGATATGTAGTGGCTCTTAAATTTACTCAGCTATCATCAGTATTTTATCCACCTCCCACTTTCCCAGTCTGACTTAGTAAATTAAACTCTTCATGAAAGGTCAGATTATAGTATTCTGAGAAACAAAAATAACGTTTATTCATGCCCTGTTCTGGGATTACCCAACCCAGCCTAACTTGTTATTATCAAAATTAGCATCCGCAATACTGGGGAACAAGCCATCTTTTTGTAAGAATTTCCTGGTTTAACTATCTGTAAGTCTACATCTAGTTTCAGGAGAGATGGTCTTATTGAGGTCAACTATTTTGAAGGGAAACTGAAAGCACAGCTGATGATCCAAATTGCCTTTCAAGTTCGGAAACATTACCTTGAGTGGATCTGCCCTAACCCCTCAATTCAGCTTGTACTAGGTGAAGTGAATTTGATTCTCAAAACATTTTAAATTCACATCTTTTACTTATCGAGCAGTCAAAATTGACAGGCAGATACCCAAGAATGTTAGCAAGATCTTTAAGCACTAGCAAAGGCATCTTGCCCAGAAAGATGCTTGAGGAAATAAAAGAAAAAGTTCAGCTAAATTTGGTTACAACCAACCAAAGCAAAATGGGGAAATACTATTATTTGCATGTTGGTATGTCAAGTCAAGAAAGATCAACCAGAGGGCTAAAGCAGCTGGAGATGAAATGGAATGATGGGTAAGGTACCCCAAACAATGGCTCTAAGTGTTGCTGCTGGCTTGAGCTGCTTTGTAGCCTTGCTTGAAGGGCCAGAGCCAGATGACAACTGAAAGTCCAACACACAGATAATTATTCCAAACAAGATTTTCAATCATAACTTTGGTGGTGGAAAGCTGAAATGCTTATCTATGGATAGCTTAACTATTCTATGTCATTTCATGTCACTGAAAGAGATACTTCTACTGTACTTTCAGTTTGCTCTGAAATAATGTGTTATGACATAAGATTCAGACTCAAGTGTATCAAAGGTCAGATTTGTTCAATTTGCCCAAAGGAAAGATCATCAGGAAAATTCCTAGAGAGGTTTTAGTATGTCAAATGTAATTATATCTCAGTCAGTTGTTCAATATTTTTGAGCACATTCTTCATACAAAGGTCAATGTAAAGTGCTGTATATTTGTATTTTCCATCAAACTATTTAGCTTTGAATTTCAAAGGGAAACACGATTCTCAAAGATCAAAATATTTCTCATATGAATCACTTTTTGGTTCATGGGTGTCTATGTCTAGTCATAACGTGTCCATTTATTACAATCTTTTATTTGCATGTTCCATCTCTTGTTAAAAGTACTTTGAAATATGCCCAAAGAATAATAATCCCTTATCAATTATAAGTAAGAACGGCCATATAATGAAGGATAAGCATAAACTAGTTCATATTACAATTAAATTATTTTGAAGTGAAAACATAAATTCAAAGATAAATGAATAAATTAGAAAAAATAATATGGCATATGGCTATCAAAAATAATTTTTCAGACATTATGAGAAAATTAAAATGTCCAACTATAAATATTGTTTTATCTTAATCCAAGATCAACTAAGTTTAAAAATATTTAATATCTGGACTAGTTAGACAAGTTAATATACTATCTCATGATATTGCTTCCGACCAAGTACTTAAGCAAACATCTAGTACTTGAATTAAGGAAGATATTTGCCTTATTTTACACATAATATTTTTAAGTAAGATGTTTCTTTTTCTTTGAAACAGTATATGTTTGAAGTGGTCAGAGACTATGTGAATTTATATTCCTAATCAAGCTCTTTAAGTATTTATTTCGTTTGGAACTCTACATTTAAGCTACTTTGTTTGATTAAGTTCAATGTGGGGAAACCTCTTATTTGTTCTTTCACCATAAAAGGACTAGTCTTTGATAAACAGTTTTGTCTCTTATCCTGGCCTATAATCATCAGTGTTTACTGGGAAAGATAAAGTCTCTGAGGTTTTCACATAGAGAAGGTTTTTAAAGAGTGCAAAGTGTACTCTGACTAGTACATCACATTGCATCAATAAAAGGTAGAAGACACACTCACTTGGATGTTTTCATTTATAACCCTTCTGTTTTCCCTTTATTCTTTCATGTTTTCACTACTCCACTATGCAGCCTGCTAGTAGCTGAAGAATACTAATAACCAACTGTTATTTCACTTCGGGGGATTTTCCAGTTTCAGAGGACATTTCCATTTTAGCATAATTTTGAAATGAGTCCTGGGGAGATTCATTTCTAATATCTGAAGGCAGCTGTTTGTGAAATTTGAATCCCAAATATTACAAATTTAAACCTTTTTATTAGTAAATCTCTCTCAGTAAATATGTCTGACAAATGGTAAACACTCCTAAAAAAATGTTTAGTGAATAAATGAAACATGTGATCCTAAATACACAAGAACACTGAAGTTCTTAAAATTATTTTTAATCATACACCATTCTTTACAAATCTCCTTGTAGATGACCTTACCTTTCTCTTGGATGATTAGTACTATCCTTAGAGAAGGGAGAGAAGGCCCTGTGATGTTGCAGAACTGAGTTCAGATCCCAGTACTACCTCTACTGGCTATGTGATACTGAACAAATTACTTAGCCTCTCTGAATCTATTTTTTTTAAAGAATTAGATATAAACTATATAAAGTAATGGACAAATTGAACATAGTAAGTGTTCAATAATAATAGAAAAATTGCCCAAAGAGAAGAAGTGGGGATACTTTAGGGTTCACCAGCCTTTCTTACTTCTATCACCTCTTTACTTTGTAGTAATGTAGCGATGCTATCCCTTGGACAAGGCATGGCTTTAGAGGCTGCTGCCTTCAAAAGAGAAAAAAAAGAATTCAAAAGCTCCTCTGCCACCCTCTTTCCCACAGCCGTACTCCAGGCTGCCTGTTAGCTGCATACAAAGCCACCCTGCCCTCTATCTCCCTGGGTTTCTCAGTCTTCACATTAGTTCACTGGACCCACTCTTCCTCTCCCTCTTACATAGAGTCTACAGCGCTGAGTATGGGGAGGAAGGCAGCTTGTCTATCTTGATAGAAATGGCAAGTCTTGGAATCTGCATGGGGCTAACTTGACCCAGGAGCCTGTGTGAGTCTATGCAAGAGTCCTATGCAAAAAGTGCTATGAAAAGTTTTGAATTATACATCATGTCCAATGTGGGGCAGGTGATCATTACTTTTTCTATCAAAATAAAACACCTCTTGACTTTCAGGATACTCACTGTGAATGTTAAAGATGTTTCAAATAATCACTCAAAATTCTTGGAAAACAAAATATCCATTCAATTGCTGGACACAACTCTCTTCCTGGAGGGGGAGAGGAAAGATAGATACAGCTATAGATATATTTAAATATAAATACACACACACACACACACATATATATATATATAATGTAGTTATTTATTAAACACATGTGGCAACCCTTTCTGTGAAACAGCCTGCTAGAGATTATTTTGACCTGGAGGTTGGGGGAAAGCGGCTCCCAGGGAGATAGGCTTAGGATAATACTCAGAGGAATAGATTCTTAGAATATATGCTATCCGTTCAATGACTGTGCATCTCTGATCACTCCCACTTTTTGATGGTGCAAGAGCAGAGTAACATAAAGCACCTCATCCTCACACCCAAGGGATCTGCCAGTGGGAAGAAAAAAAGGGACAGCCTGAATCTTAATTATTTTATCTTCTCTATTTCTTAGTATAATCACTTCCCTCATTTTTTTGTGTGTTACATGTTCACATATTAGTTCAGCCTTTTTTTTTTTTTTTTGAGAAAGAACAGAGCTGACTAAAATGACTAGATCCAAAGGGTAAATTTCCTTCTTAATTTACCTGCATGAAATAAGCAATCCTGGAGCACAAAAGACTTTACTGAAAGTAGGAACATAGAAGAAATACAAGACTTAGAAAATGACTGTTCCCTGTCATGTCTACTACATGTTTGGGCTGATACATATCCTACAATACTATGTGACACAAAAAGATTGCGAAGCTGCAAAGCCACAAAGCTGCAAAGCCACAAAGCCTAGAGTAGATGACAAGTTGGAAGAGTTAGTAGGAAAACAGCCTTGATGACATCTGGATCTCTTTCAAATATACTACAGCACATCAGGCAGACAAAACTTTCCGCTTTGTCTACTTTAGTTTAAAACTGTTATATTTTACAAGGATTAAATATAATGAAAAAGAATGAACACAAATAATAGGTCCCATTGAAAATACTCATAAAAACTTTTACAGAAACTCTGCCATGGCATCTGCATTTTTCACAATTCAAATGCTTAGAGTGAATTTAATGCAATTCAGTAGTAACACTAATAAGACAAAAAATAACTACACTAAAGTTTTCCCATTTGTCTTCACAGTTCATATTCTGATAGCAGCAGTTTCTGAAGAAAGGCATTCAGCTGAGAAATCTGCAGATTTGCAAAGTTCATGAGCCTGAAGGAATTACTAGAATAAATAAGTATACAAATGATGCTTTGTTAATCAAGTCTAAATGATAAAGCTTAATGCATGATAAGCACGGGGTGTTATACACAACTGATGAATTACTGAACCCTACATCTTAAACTAAGGAGGTACTATATGTTGGCTAATTGAATTTAGATTTAAAAAAAGCTTAACCCATGTATATACATAATCATTTTTATAATACTATAACCCTGCTGTGCATGCTACTTTGAAGTCTGTTATCTTCACATAAGACACTATAAGTGATCATCTTTTTAAATCATGAATTTTAAAAATACAAACCACGAATGCATTTAACTTTTAGCCATTATTAATTGGACACTTGTTTTTAAAATTTCAAGACTATCTATAATCTTTTGATCAATTTTTAATAAATGAATATTTGGACATATGTTTCGTGATTCCTATTGAGTAAATTCCTGGCAATGGAAATGCTGGATCAAAGAGGAAAGTCTCTTGAGACATTTTGCCAAAATCTTCTCCAAAATGGTTGTGTCAAGAAAGACTCTCAAAAGCTAATGCATAAGGATACACTTATAAATACCTAAATTCTTTGCATTATCATCTAGATAATCTCATATAGTATGTTTGTAGAAAGAACCTCTTTGCTAATCAAAATGCCACTATGATGACATCTGCAGAGGTCAAAAATCAAAATAATCATATAACCTCAAAAACAGCTGCACAAGAGGAGCCAATTCATATTAATCATGCAGACAGGATGCTATCAAAACTCTAAGAAAGATCTGCAGCTATTCCCTATTTCTCCTGAATGATAAACTCTGGATAAAGATTAAAAGTTAGTTGCTTTGTAAAGTTGTTTTCAAATTTGATTACCTAAGACATGAAGATGTAATGAGTCATCCCATCAGATTAACACATGTAATAGATTGAATGTTGGGAAAGAGTGAGAATTCAGAGGGTACAAAAATGATCCCCGAGGTCAAGATATAAGAACTGTCTTGGCAAAACTTTATGTCTAGTTGTGACAGATTAATTACAAGGCCTGTACAAGGTTTGTTCTGACTGTAAAGTCAAAATTATAGGAAATCAATTGCTCTCAAACGATTTGGTTTTGGATATTGGAAATTGATTCTTTTCTGGTAAAAGGATCTAGTAATTTCCAGTCTTTGGTATAATGGAGAGAACATAGAAAGAAAAGTCAGAGAATGTTTAGTATCCTAGCTCCACTACACATACTAGATGACTTGGGGGAATGAGCACACTTTAATAAAAATAGCTAACTTTCATTGAGCACTCTATTTCAGGCTTGTGCTAGCATATGTGTGTGTTCTCATTTAATCACATAATATCTTTAGATCATAATTCGTATCCCCCTTTTTTTGTAGATGGTAACATGGAAGCCCAGAGTTCATAGGCCTTGTCCCACAGGACTGAGTCATTGATAGAGACTGCCGGTTTGCCTCCAGAATAGCCATGGGTTTAACTATTAAGTTCCTCATTTGAAAAATGGAGGCCGTTAGGGAATTGGACTACATGTTTTCTAAATCTCTCTCTAAGTCTAAAATGCTCTTTTCTTTTGCTTCCTATCTCTCGCCCCTCTCTTTTTTAAGATAAAGACTATTCCTCTGTTCACAGAATCAATAAGGACTGAAGATGCCATTTAAACCTCTCAGTTATATTCATACTACTTAAAAAATTAACTGCATTGAGATATAATTCATATAAAGTATAAAATTCGGTCGTTTTTAGTATATTCATAGAGTTGTACAAGCATCACAACAATCCATTAGGAACATATTTTTAAAATATTTTATTTATTTATTCACAAGAGACAGAGAGAAAGAAGCAGAGACACAGGCAGAGGGAGAAGCAGTCTCCCTGCAAGGAGCCCGATGTGGGACTCGATCCCGGGTCTCCAGGATCACCCTCTGGGCTGAAGGCGGCACTAAATCGCTGAGCCATTAGGAACATTTTTATCATTCAAAGAAACCAATTCCCCCTCCAGCCCCTATTTGAAACCTAGCTCTAGGCAACCATGATCTATTTTCTGTCTCTATGAGTTTGCCAATTTTGAAAATTTCATACAAATGGAATCATACAATATATGGGCTCTTGTGATTACCTTTTTTTTCACTTAGTATAACATCTTCAAGTTTCAGCCATGCCGTAGCCTAAATCAGTACTTTCTCCTTTTTTATGTTAAATGATATTTCATTATATGAGTATCCCACATTCTGTTTATCCATTCATCAGTTGATGGATAGTTGCGTTGTTTCCATTTTTTGGCTTTTATGAATATTGCTGCTAAAAGCATTAGTGAACACATTTCATGTGAGCCTAGGTTTTTATTTCTGTTGAGTACATATCTATGAGAAATGCTCAGTCATGTGGTAACTCTGTTTAGCATCTTGAGAACCTGCCAGAATATTTTCTAGAACAGCTGTACTATTTTACATTCTCACCAATAGTTGGAGAGTTCCATTTTCTTCAAATCTTTCCAACATTCATCACTTTTTGATTATAGCCACTCTAGTGGGTATAAAGTGGCATCTCATTCCAGTTTTGATTTGCATGTCCTTTATAGCTAAAAATATTGTGCATCTTTTCATATGCTTATCTAACATTTACATACCTTCTTTGGAGAAATTTCCATTCAATTCTTTTGCCTATTTCTTAACCTGTCTTTATTATTGAATATGAAGCACTCTTTACATATTCCAGAGACAAGTCTCTTAAAAGATATGATGTGCAAAAACTTTCTCCATTCTGTGGGTTGTCTTTTCACTTTCTTGACAGTGTCCTTTGAGAGACAAAAGCATTTCATTATGATGTCTTCTGTATGTATTTTTTTTTCTTTTGTTTCTCACGTTTTTGGTGTCATATCCTGGTGTTTGTTGCATGAAGTTTTACCCCTTCATTTTCTTTTAGGAGTTTTATAGTTTTAGGCCTTACATTTAAGCGTTTGGTCCATTTTGAGTTAATTTTTGCATAGAGTGTTAGATGGAGGTCCAACTCATTCTTTTGTATGTGCATAGACAGTTGTGCTAGCATCAATTTTTGAAAAAACTATTTTTTTCCTCATTGAGTTATCCTAGCATCCTTGTTATCTACATTGCTTTTGATTTCTAACTTTTCATGTCCACTTATTCACTTTGTTTCCCATTGCACTTATAATGGAATTGTAAGTTCCTTGAGTTAAGGGACCATGTGTTATGCATGCTCCACCCTCAATACCTGGCAGAGTTTGTAGTAGGCACTTAATAAACACTTCACTGATTGGTTGTTTGATCAAAGGAATTAAAGATATCAAAAGGGTAAAGGAACTAAGTGGTTATAGAGATAAAAGTTGTAAATTTCATCTTACATTAATGTTTCAATTAATATTTGGAAATGCTTAAATAGTTAACTAATATTTGAAAAACAATGCAAATTAATATTCTATTAAGAGCCATTTCTAAATCATTATATTCAAATATATTACAATGTTGGTAATATTTGCAGTTGTAGGAATTCCTTTATAAAACATTTAATCTTCAAAATCCATTTAAGACATGGAGTCAACTTCTTTCATATACATTCTTATCTAAGCATCTTGTATACAATTAATTATATTCTTATTCTATAATCTCTTGTGTGCCCACTAATTATATAGCCAATTACATAGTTTCTTTTTAACAAATTATTCAATTACATTAAGTCAAACAACCCCCCTATGGATATCAGTCTGGAATAAAAGAAACTAATTGTAAAACATTGTCTCTTTGTTCATTGCAAATACATTTCTTCTAGATACTAAGTTTAGACTGTAAGCTTTAAGAATTTGAGAAGCAGAAAAAGAAAAAAAACACATTTCTGCTTGACCTACAAACATGAAACATAAAAAAAAAGTTCTGGTTTTCCTCCATTAAATGAATATTAAGTTAATCTAATCTAAGGCTCATTTTTTAGTTAAGCTTTGCAAGCAAGTCTCTAAAAATGCAAATTGTGTAATAGACTCTTGGATTTTTCCTGTCCTTTTCCTTCAACTTATTAATCTTGCAAGAAACATTATATATGTCTTTCGGAACACTCCACAATTTAGTGGAGATGTTTCTGAGGAAATAAAACAAAGCTCCACATAAGAGTTTAACAAAATAATGGAAAAAATTTGGAAAGAAGTTTGAGAAATTAAGGCTCTTCTTTCATTATTTGAACTGGATGACTGTCAAATGTGAAACAATGGCTTTCATTTTTATGTAACTTTTTTTAATTTGAAAATATGCAAGGGTGAAATTCTATAAAATTATGTATGCAAATACAAATACAGGAAAATAACACGTATGCATAGAAAAGACCTGAAATCCTAATCAATCTCTTTATTGTATTTTAATTCTTCTAGATCTGAAGAGGCCAAATGAAATACTTGAACTACATCAGGAAATAAAAATAAAGTCAACGATGTACATATTTGTTCGGAGGCTCCGTTTAAGAATTGGATTTCCATGCATCTCATATTTCTTTGGTTATTAACTTAATTACTCTTTCAGCTAGCCATCAGTACATAGCAAGTAGCTGATGAAGATCTTGTCCAGGGTATATGAATCTTTTGGACAGCAAACATTACAGTGGGATTTAGGAAAGATTGAACTCTTTGAACCTTGCCAAAGCAATAATTACAATGAATGGAATCTGTTCATATAAACAGCTGTCATATCTTCTTCAACAAGGAATTTTGCTATTTACCAGTTATCAGAAAATCTCATCTCCTAAGAGAAAACTGCATTTTTCCATTTACCTAGTTTTTAAAAAAAAACATTTTTAATCCAGGTAGAATTCCTGAAAGAACAATCCAAAGGAATGTGTACTTTGAGGAAGTTTGGCAACAAAATGCACTGTAGCCTCTGCTCAAACTCATGGAAATTTAAGGAAAAGTCAGTTCAATATTTTTTCTAATTTTTGTTTGTTTTAGTATCTAATCAAGGTTAGAATTCTTATGCATTATTTTCCTCTAGCATCTCTACACCAGTCTTTGGATTTTAGAAGTCTAGTAAACATGCTCCAATCTTTGAAAGGCAAACCTCGATTTTTATCTAAATAACTAAAAAGGTGAAACATTTAAAAGTAAAAGGAAGTTCTGGTTATTGCTGGTTAAAGTAGTGGACTTTTATCCAATTTAAATGGCCATCAGTAGACACTAGTTGTCTGAGAAGCTGAACATGCAAAAGTCACCAAAGCTTTCATTCTAAATGTTGATGACTATAAGGTAGGGTAGAGAGTCTAAATGTTATGAGACAGGAAAGAATATGGAGTTGTATCTGAAGCAGACTATTGAGTGATGGGGAAAGTGGATAAGGTATTACAGATCCTCAGATCATGTCGCTTTATTATATTTATTTCATTCTTAAACATGGGGTGGTAGAGTGAAACTGAGGCTCAGGTAAACTTTATGCTTTGCTTGAGAATCAAGACTAGTTAATTGAAAAGTCATGATAGTGCTTGAGACCCCAACTTCTGGGCCAGTGTTTTTCCTCTTATTTTTTCCAAGAATGTTATAAAAATGTGTGAATGCGTAGGTCAGAGGAAATTATACAAATGGCCCTCGTGCATGTGAAAGGATGTTTGATATCAGTGTAACAAAAGAAATGCACAGAGGTATCATCTCTCGACCATGGTACTGGCAAAACCAAAAGTAAAACAACAAACTCTGTTGGTGAGATTGTAGGAAAATAGGTACTCTCATATAATGCTGGTAGGATTAAAACGTGGTACAACCCTGTGGAAAAGAATTTAACAAATTTAATCAAAGTACAGATGTACAGACGCATTTATACTTTGAACCAATCTTACTTTTTGGAATTTAACTTATAAACATACCCATACATGTCCAAAATGACATATGAAAAAAGTTTTTCATTTGCATATTATTTGTATAGCAAAAATTAGAAATAACTCAAGTAATTAACAATATGGGGTTGCCTGAATTGTAGTATACCCTACAATAGAGTAATATGCAACAATAAAAAGCAATGAGAACTATCTATGTACTGATAAGGAGAGATCTTTGGGATGTAATAGTATATATGGTTTAATATCTTTTATATATGAAATGGGAAAATATATATGTGTCAAAAATAATACTGGAAGGGTGAGCAAAAGCTATAAAAATAATTACAGAGAGCAGAAAGGGCTAAGTTAAAGAGAAAGGCCAGGAGAGGCATCTAGGCATATATTTTTTTTGGCATACTTTTGACTTTCATACCATGTAAATGCATTGATCTTCCTGTTTTAAGGAGATAAAAGTGAAAGAGAAATCCTTAAAACTAGAAACAAACTTAGATAATTACATATAATTCCATATAAACTGGTAACATAATCACAAAGAAAGGCTTTTCAAAGTAACTTTAGAACATAGATCTTTAACTGTACATCTTCAGGAATGTGTTCCGTAGGGAAGAGAAAAGAACCACAAAGACATTTTAAACTTCCTTTAGTAGTTTTATTGTTTGTAATGTTTTGGTAACTACTCTATTTATAAACTATTAAAAAGTTCTATCATTAAAGTCCCACCAATGCAGGGGAAATCATTTTTTTAAGGGAATATAAACGAAAGAACAAACTGTAAAAGGTAATGGAGGAACAGAGAATCCACAGAGAGGAAGTGATAAAGCAATCCAGATTTTAAACACAGCAGGAAGCCACTCCAACTTTAGACTAGATGGACAAAAAAGAAAAGATGGAGTTCTAGAGTCCAGAGGACTAGGTCACCTTTCGGCAGTTATCACCAACATGGCCCTTCCTACGGGCCTGGAACCACAGAGAAGCAGTTACATTCAGACATCTCCCAAGACAGGGAGGAAAAGGTAGAAATACTCTGGGTTTACCCTTTTGATTAGCACCTCATCCCCAATCTCCCACCAGTGAGTACTACTGACTGGCATGGGAGCCTACAAAGGTCATGGAGTATGGAAAGAGAATGAAATAGATCTGAGGGCAAACAGGCTAAGGGACAGTCACAGAAGCTAATAAATATTAATTTTATTAAAAATCAAGATTTTCAGCACTAGGGAAAAATAAGTATAATTATGAAATCAAAGAAATTATGTAAAATTGATGAATCGTTAGTATTAGATTCAAAATCTGAATATAAACCCATGATCTAAAAAATTATTTTCTCGCTTCATCCATCAAAATGTCCTTAATATAATTTCACTCTAATATCAATGAACTCACTTAGACTGATATTTTGTTTTTAATATCGTTCCTCAGTAAAAGGAATCAGAGCTCCTTAGAGAAGTGGCTCATTCTTAATCTGGAACACAAAAGCTATATACTAAGCCTGGGATATTTCGAACTCAAGATATGGAGAAAAGGAACCTTTGTGTACTCTGGGTAGAAATATAAACTGGTACAGATACTATGGAAAGCAGTATAGAAGTTCCTCAAAATATTAAAAATAGACCTACCTTATAATCAAGGAATCCCACTTCTACATATATCTATCTATCTGAAGGAAATTATTCATTATTCCTAATAGCCAAGACATGAAAACAACCTAAATATCCAAAGACTAATGAATGGAAAAAGAAAATATGGAGATAGATAGATATATCTCCATCCACATAAACACACACACACACACATACACGCGCACACACACACACACACACATACACACACAAATAATGGAGCATTATTCAGCCATTGAAGAAAGGAAAATCTTCCATTTGGGACAACTTAGATGGACCTTCAGGGCATTAATGCAAAATGAAATAAGTCAGACAAAAAAAGACAAATACTGTACAATCTCACATATATGCAGAATCTAAAAAAACTGAACTCACAGAAGTAAAGAATAGAATGGTGGTTGCCAGGGGCTTAGGGATAGGGTAAATGGGAGGATATTAGTCAAAGACCATAAACTTTCAATTGTAGAGTCGCCTGGGTAGTGCAGTTGGTTAAGAGTCTGACTCTGGGTTTCAGATCAGATCAGGGTGCTAAGGTTGTGAGATCGAGCCTTCTGTCATGCTCTGTGTTCAGTGTACATGTGTGCACCCATTCTGGCTCACCCTCTCTCTCAAATAAATAAACAGATCTTTTAAAAAGGAAACCTTTCAACTGAAAGATGAGTAAGTTCTGGAGATTTAATATACAGCATGGCAACTGTATTAATATACAGTTAATACAAATTGTATACTTAAAATTTGCTAAGAATATAGATCTTAAGTGTTCTCATAACACACACACACAAGGTAACTATGTGAGGTGGTGGATATGCTAACTAACCTTGCTATGGTAATCATTTAAAATATATTTATCAAATCATCATGCTGTGTACCTTAAGCTTACACAATGGTATTTGTCAATTATATCTCAATAAAACTAGGAAAAATCAAGTTAAATGTCCTGAAACTAAGAAAGTTTTATTTAATGGAGTCACTTTAAAAGCAGAGAAAAGCTTGAAAGTGTTCCCATTAGCAATGTCTCAATATTGGACATTGTAAGTAAGCTGACTCCAGCTTACTTTTCTCAATATTGGACATTGCTAATGTCAAATATTTTGAGGCATATTGCCAAATAAAGCATATACATAAAAAAGAATAATTTTTTGGTTGATTTAAAATTAATTTTTTAAAAAAACTTCATTGTACAATTACACTAAGAAAAGGGAAAGACCAGAAAAATATATTTGTTGTCATTTGAGTTAGCTATTAAACCAAGTTTTAGGGTATAGGCTTTGTTCTCACTGTAATGTAATTCAACACAACATCAAGCTCAATGCATTCCAGCCCAAATGGCCAGTTTAAATATCATCAACATTTGGACTGAATTTCCAATTAATAAAAAATGTAAAGTTAGATTTAAAACACGCTAAGAAGAAGCTATGAGATAAATCCAGAGATCCATTATCTTCAAGGAATGACATGAAAACAATCTAAATTGTTCTGGACTAACTGAGGCTTGTAGGGTAAGATACCCATTGTAATGCATAGTTTTAGACTGGATCTTGATTTTGGACAAAGCAGGGTAAAATTAGAGATATTTGATTACGGTTGGGTATAAAATGAAATTAAGAAATTATTAATTTTGCTAGTTATAAAAATAGATATTGTGGCTATGTAGGAAAAATATTTTAAAGAGCTGAATACTGAAATTATTAGGGGCATACTGTGATATCTAGAATTCTTTTAAAATACTTCTGTATAAAAATATTATTTTCTTAAAGAGAGTTTTAGCATGATCCTTTCTGATCTGACTCCAGCTTACTTTTCTAACTTCATCCAGTCATATGGTGAAATAATAAATATCACCTGTATCTTTACTATGATTTAAAAAATAGCTCTCTTTGAGTCTTTCAGGATAAGTAAACTTATTTTATTCATCCTATGAGAAAGTTTTATTTCAGACCAAGAATATTTTTAAGTTCTTGAGTGGACTTCAGGATGCTTTAGAAATGTGTGTGTGGGCACACATGCACGTGTTCATGGAACTGTCTTTATCTTGGATGAGTTATGGCTTTCATTAGGTTGTCAGATGGACATGTGACCCCCAAAAATATTAGGAGTGTTAAGAGGTTTGTCAATTTTATCTGTGTAACTCACTGCTCTGTAGCCTTTAAAAGAATAATGCATAGCTACTCTGAGGGTCTTGAAAATAATTGAATCAAATTAAAATATTATATGTGAGGCTCATGGTTTTCCTTGTTGAACTTTTGGCCTCTTTACAGATGATGTTTCCATTTATATTTTTCCATTGCATGCTGAGGATTAAGTAACTCCTGAGGGTTATTCATTCATATACATTCACATATGTTATAAACTATGCCTCGTTTTCAGACAATGGGGGGATGACAGTTGATTAAAGGGTCTTGTCTTTGAGGGTTTAGAAAAGAAGGATCATTTAATCCTAAACCATTAGCTGGATCATGTATCTGGAATTAAAGCCTGAGTGTTTACTTGGTTTTAGATTAAAGTAAACTTCCATGGACATGCTAAACGCTGGGCCACCAGAGACAATTCCTATAGGAATAGGGCTGGTGTTATGGAGAGAAGGAAAGACATATGTGCAGGGCTGGCCCCATGGCATGCAGCCTGAACAGCTGCATGGAGCTCCATGCTGAAAAGGGCCTGGTACTTGGTTTAATGCTTGGCTGTCACTGCGTTGAAATTCTTAGCCATTTTTTGACCAAGCTTCAACATTTTTATTTTGCCCTGGGCCTCACATAATATGCAGCCAATCTTGTGTATGTGGCTTGGCCCTGGACTTATCTGTGGAGCTGACTGTCATTCTGTTTTATCCTCGGCTTCCTTCCTGCAGATAAGGACTGGGGTTGGGCTGCTCCAGTTACTACAGTGGTACAAAAGCCATGAGCAAGCATGTATTAGGATTGGGGAATGCAAGGTAGGGTAGGCAAAAAGACCTAGGTTGAGCATAGAAAGTTCATCTGAATGTTAAATCATTAATGTCATGGTAACTTTATTCAATTATTTACCTTCCATGAACAATTCAAAGAATTCTTTGCCCATCCTTCTATTGCTTATGACATCTATGTGTTAGAAGAGGACACCTTGGGATCCCTGGGTGGCGCAGCGGTTTGGCGCCTGCCTTTGGCCCAGGGCGCGATCCTGGAGACCCGGGATCGAATCCCACGTCAGGCTCCCGGTGCATGGAGCCTGCTTCTCCCTCTGCCTGTATCTCTGCCTCTCTCTCTCTCTCTCTCTCTGTGACTATCATAAATAAATAAAAATTAAAAAAAAAAAAAAAGAAGAGGACACCTCATCTGCTGACAGAGTCTCAGAGTTCCTCATACACTAAAACTAAAAATGATATTGAATGGTGCTCCATCTGGCAATTCTGATGTTTTTTTCTCCAAAAATTTAAAAGTATTGCTTTTCCAAATACAGTCAAAGACCAACAGTGGCAACATGTTGACAAGTCAACATTTAAAGATTTGTCTCTATCAACAATGTTATGGGGGGCTTTGGTTTGATCCTGTCTTGGGTATTTTGGCCACAAATTGGCATTTTATCAGCTCTGCTTTGTAGAATTGTGCTGTGCCCAGCCTGCTCAAGAAAACTCAGCAGCACCCAAAGACTATGTTCACTGGCTTCTTATCTGATCCTAGTGTCGTTGTGATAAGTTCTACTGATTTTTTCAGCAGGGGAAGTGCTCATAATAAGTGGAGTAGACATTTATTTTTTCAAGGTGGACAAATAGTAGCAGTAGCAATAATAATAGTAACAATAATGGTAACCGTATATGGTAATAATTGTAATAACTATTATATATTATACAATGGTTAATTGCCATCTATGAGGCACATGCTAAATATTTGACGTACTCCATTTCATTCAATACCCTCAGCAACCTGAGAAGTAGGATAACTGAAGTGTCCCATATTCGTAAAAGAGTAAAGTGAGATTTAGCAAAATGAAGTGAAGTGCCCTAGATTATGTGCCTAGAAAATGATGGAGCAGAAATTTCAGTTTAGGCCAGAACAATCCAGAGGCCATGCTGTGAAGTACTGTAGTCCCCTTCCTCCACCAGAGGAGCCATTTGAGATGAACCTTCATTAAGAATAGGGAGGTCCTGTGGGTGGGAGGAAGGGGCAATTGGGTAATGTGCATTAAAGAAGGCACTTGATATAATGAGCACTGGGTGTTATATGGAAAAATGAATCACAAAATTCTACCCCTGAAACTAATAATACAGTATATGTTTACTAAGTTGAATTTAAGTAAATAATAAAACACTTCTATCTTCATGAAAGAAAATGTTCCTTGAAAAGAAAAAAAAAAAAGAATAGGGAGGTTCTAGCTTTTTCATTGGTCTGTGGAATAAATGAAACAAATAGAAAATCATTCCCTGCAAGTGATTCCATTGTTTTTAAGTTTTAACTATTATTTTAAAAACACAATGATAGCTTTATAGACAGAATTTTAGCTGTGGAAACTTCATGATCAGCAAACAGCCATTCTTCAGGTAGGATTTTAAAGGATCATCAATTGTAGAATCTTGTTGGCTGTTGTGAAAGGGAGAAGAACTGAAGAAGGAGTTAACAGATAAGACTAGGAAATCTCTTTTTGCTGAGAAAATAGTGTACTGTGTCTTAAGTACTTTAAAGTGTCACCACATTGATCTCTACTGTTCTCATATGTAAGGAATTTAAAATATGGTATTTCATAGTCTGAACACCTATCTTACTATCTTTGTGTTTAAGTATCTAGTTGTTTCACACTTTGTGGCTGATTTAAGAAAGCACTAAACATGCTAATATTGAAAAAAATCACACAAATGACACTTCCTATATAAACAATAAAAAAGTATTAAAATACTATATGATAAAAAAAAGTCTAATCAGAATTCAAATGCAACCCAAAACTCTCTAATACAGGATTCTCTTTTTAAGATTTTGTTTTATTCAGACAGTAAGAATGAGAGTAAATTTTAATAAAATTCCCTTGAAGGAACTTCTGGCTTGAGGATGTTGCTGTGACTATGTGGCTGATGAATATGGAGAAAGATGCCGCCATAATTTCTCGGCCCTCATTCTCCTAATTACCTACCAGCTCTATATAGGTGAACACGTCTGGGAAACCAGATGCCAAAGACAGACCAGGTTTTGTTTCTTTTTATTTCCAACAAACACATGCTTCAAAAATCACATGAGGAATATAGGTTTGTAAGTAGCTATCAGCAGAGTTAGAAAGTTCCACACCTTTTCATCCTATGAAGGCACAGGCAAGTCTCAAAAGCAGAAAACTTAAAAGCCACCATGCAATATAAAAAAGGAAAATGATCAATGGAACCTCATTTTCCCAGAGAAAATATTAATAAGGGCTTATATTACTGACCAAGTTCAAAAAATGGCAAATGGTATCTCCATACTATGTATTTTTTAATCGTCATGTATATTACCAGCAGAGTATAGTAATCAGTTGGATATATCTTCTGTATGTTTATGATCATTAGTGATTAGAGATTCATGACAGATTTCTTGAGACTTCTTTTTGCACCACGTCCAATCATTTCATGATTTTTGAGAAAATATTCTAGGGATATTTGTCTTATTGCCTGTTTTAAAAAAATCCTTCACAAGAATAGGCTTTAGGGATACAGTTCTTGATTTCCCAAGTTTGAATTTGTGATTGTGATCTCATTTAGCTGATAACTTTATCTATGTGATGGCTTCTGTAACTGATTATGGATATGAGTAGAACTGCTTTGCATAGACAACTGTATGCATTATGCCCGGTTCACATCACAAATTTTGATACCGAAATACTTTTGGATTTGTTACTACTTAAAAAGCAACATATTCAAACTTACTATTGTTAGGACCACTTAAAACGTGGGTGCGATTAGATCATATACTTGCAATATTCTTTATACACTGAATTTGTTGGAACTTGTGATACACATTGATTCTATGAGAGCCATAAAATTTTAAGAGAAGGAAAGGTATGGGTTGGAGTTCCAAGATGCAGTCTCCAAAGGCAGCTGCATCTTCTAATATAGAGGAAAAACAGCTTAGCCATGCTAACCTGATCATCCTTTCTGAAACTTAATTCTGTATTATCCATGGCTTGTCCCTGGCTGCAGCTCTTTGTTTCATGACTGTATATTTTCTCTTCATCCCCAGTAATCCTCTCAGCTTCAGAGCAACATCTCTGCCCAGTTACTCAAGCCTGGGACCCTTCCTTCACCTTACCTACCCACCAGTCAAGGTGGGTATTATTATTTCCAGTGGGTCCCTTACCGAGACACCTTCTAGATAGTTCTCTATCAGCCCTTTCATCTTCAGCCCATGACTGATCTTTCCTGTTTCTAAGCCTTATATTATTTTTTGCCTAAACTATCTCAAACCCCCTCCTAACTCTTCCTCAACCTCAAGACTTTTCACCCTATATAGTCCTCTCTACTTCCTTACCACCACAAACCTTCTAAAGTATAAATGTTATCCTGTCTTTTTAATGCTTTTGCATTCCTTCATAAGTAATCTAGTTATTCCTATAAACATGAATCATATCAAATAGCTATAAGAAATCTGTGCACTTGATGTAATGTTTAGTTTCCTTGGCATGCAGATTCCCTCCCACAGCACCCTGGGAAATGCAACATCCTTATAACCTGCTATCAATCTCATCTCAGCCTGTCTTCACACTTCCATGCTCCTCGGGCTCAGCTCAGGCATTCTCCTCTGTGATGTCTGTCCCTGAGTTAGGTACTCTTTCATCTCTGCTCCTAGATTGCCTTTCTCTGTTTTTTCTTATATTCTTATCTATGTAGACTTCTAGAAGTAAAGAAACCAAGAGTTCCTATGCGGTGTCTTGTTCACTGTCTTGTATACCCAGTACCTAGCATAATACCTGGAACATAAAAAAAAAAAAAGAGCCCAAAACATATTTGCAGAATAAAGGCACACGTTTATGACTCCACCTGTTGGTCCCTACTTCCTGTTCTCAAGTTCCACAGAATGGAGAGATTCTGGCAGAAGTGGAGGTAAACAGAAGGAATCCACTGTGCTGTAGGCACTCTAGGTACTGTTTGTATATTTTTTCTAGTTCTCACAACATCCTGTGAGGTAACTATGAGGATTCCAAAGCACAAGTTCAGAGGCATTGAGTTACCTGCCCCAGGTCACTAAGCTGAGAGTCAAATTCTGATTTCTATGTCTCAAAAAAGCTCCCATCCTTTCACTACACTATGCTTCCTTAACAACTTTTTCTCCCAAAGGACAGAAAAATTTATTTTGGATTAAGGCTGAAACTCTTCCCAAACAGTATTTTCTCCTTAAGAAATGTGCAATAAAGCTTCTTTGACAGAATGCTTAAATGATGGCTGCATGAAATAACCAGAGAAGCATGGGAAATGATGTAATCAAGTTGACATTTGTAGACTGAATTAGGTTAGATCAGTCAGTGAGTGCCTTTGAAATGCTGTTTTATAATTTTTAATGACTTATTTTGCATAATTAACAGGTAAGAGATAGCTACAGATATTTTTCTAGTTTGTTAGACATGAATGTAACTTGTATTTTTCATCAATGGTCTGTTTTCCCTTTGTTATTCACTGTGTAGCATTCACACAAGAACTTCCAAGAAGCTCTATATTTGCATAAGCTCTTAAGCACATAGATCAAGTTGAATAAAGTGTGGAACTTTATCTTACCTTTTCTGATTGTATTTTTATATTCCAATAAGTAGACAAAATAACAGAATATTTCATTATTGCATCCGGTCAGTGATTGATTCAGACCAGAATTCTGATGCCAAAAGAAGCTCCACTCAATGGGCCTTGGCAGATGGAGGGAGGGACACTACTGCCCCTCTTGAAAAATATCTCAAAGATTACCTGAATGTCAGAACTACTCAGGATCTTGCAATTAGTAAAATTCCCAAATCCTTTAAAATATAACATGTACTGTTCAATTTTCTGTGTTATTCACAAAAAGTTGGAACACAGAAAAACACAAATTAGAAAAACAGGATTATGTAATTGCATCATGTAGAATAAGCATCTTTTATGATTTTTGTGTCCTTCCAGGTTTTTTCTTTCCTTATATTTTTTCAAAATATGTCTTTTCTAAAGATACCATAATGCCCTTTCTAGGTCAGTTCATTTTCATGTGCCAGTGTACCATGGCTATTACTTTAACATCCAATATCCTCCTATAACACTGTTTTAAAGGTTGTATGGTATTTCATCATATTAATATGCTATTATTTACTCAACCAGTTCAGAGTTATTGAGAATTTATATTATTTCCAATTAATTTGTACTTTTTAATGTTAAAAAATTTCCCTGTAATACATCTTTGTATTGACAAGGCACACCAGTCAATACTTTCCTGACATAATGTCTAAAACTTTGTATACTGTTTATTATTTTTGGCTTACTTCAATTCTTGTGTTGAGTTTCCTAAGAATACCCTATCAGAGTTAATGACACATTATTTGATGTAGATGTGTATGCGGGAATGAGTGAGTTTAACAGAACACCTTTTTTCTTAGGATTTTAGAAGTTTAGTGCCTGAAACAGTTATGGTACAGCAATTTCAGCCACATGTACTTTGCTTTGACAATTTGAAGCTCTAAGGCAGTATAATTGGAACAATCCCTGAACACGGTAGATAATAAATATTTAATGATTTATTAATTAAATTAAAATATTTATTAAATTAACTCTTCTATTTACCACATATTTTATGAGAATCTACACTCTTCCACTGTTTCTTTGATTATAATTAAGTAGTATAGTGGAGGGGACAAATCAGCTGGTATAGTAGGATGTGATACTTCTTATAATGGGAGTGTAAAAGATGCCATAAGGGACATTTGTCATCAGGGAAACACAAATTAAAACAATAATAAGATACCACCATACACTCAAGAGAATGTTTAAGATAGCAAGAGGACAGATTATAATATCAAATGTTGGAGAAGAGGGTTGGCAAAGAGAGCTACACACATGGTTGGGTGGGAGTATAATTGTCACAAATATTTGAAAACTTGTTTGCCAATATCTACTGAAGCTTAATAGTGGCATACCCTTTTGAATAAGAAATTGGGGAAATACACTAATAGAAATATTTTATAAATATTTTAAGATTTTATTTATTTATTTGAGAGAGAGAGAGAGAGAGAGAGAATGACAGAGAGCATGAGGGGTAGGGGAAAGCAGAGAGAGAAGCAGACTCCCCTGAGTGGGGAGCCTGATGCAGAGTTTGAAACCAGGACCCTAAGATCATGACCTGAGCCAAAGGCAGACATTTAACTAACTGACTGAACCACCCAAGTGCCCTTCTTTTATTTTTATTTTTTTAAGATTTTGTTTATTTATTTGAGAAAGAGTGAGAGAATATAGGCAAAGACATATACAAGAATGGTCTCGAGCAGTATTCATGACACTAAAAACTGAAAACAATATTAATATCCAAAAAGAGCACAATAGAAACATAAATTTATATATTTCACAATGGAAGATCAGGTGGCATTATAATGATGCTATATGTTATGGATAGTTCTTAAAAATAATATTGTTGGTATGCCTGGGTGGCTCAGGGGTTGAGTACCTGCCTTTGGCTCAAGGCATGATCTCATTGTCCCAGGATCGAGTTCCACATCAGGCTTCCTGCATGGAGCCTGCTTCTCTCTCTGCCTCTGTCTCTGCTTCTGTCTCTCTGTGTCTCTCATGAATGAATAGATAAAATCTTTAAAAAAAAATAGTATTGCCATATAAAACACAAATATTGTTGATATAAATACTGTTCAATATAAAATGCCACAAAACACATCCAGTTAAACATTGCATGAGACATGGCTATACTAAAAAAATTCAAATTTAACTGTGTAGCCTGTATTTTTATTTCCTAAATCTGGCAACTCTACTTAGAAAAAGCATTCAGTTAAAGAAGCAAGGCACTAAAGAGTGCATACCAAATGAGTACCCTTACACAAAATCACAAACCAGGTGAAAACAGTTTTATGGTGCCAAGAGCCAGTTTAGTGGTAATTTTTGGAGGGAGATAATGACTGGGCAGGAGCATTAGGATGATTTGGGAAAGAGTAATGCTCTATTATCTCTTGACTTGGGTAATGGCTACTTATATTTACTTTGTTAAAAACGAAGCTGCACATTTGGATTTATTTTGTTTTACCTTTTGGAATACATATTCTACTAAATTAGTTTATTTTAAAGTGTCATTATCATATGTGCATCCCACAAAATATTACTCTAGAGGAAAGTTGACAGTGAATTAGAAAGAAGCCAGGCTGCTGCTAAGAGGCTGAGGTACTAGGATAAGGGTTTGCAGTGGGGCCATGAATCTAATTATGGAGAAGATAGAGTGTGCATATGTTTAGATGATAATATTGGCAAAACTTAAAAATTAAAGGAATATTTAGGAATGATTAACGAGTCTAGGAATACTACCAGATACTTGGCCCAGAATATCAGGTGAGTAGTAGTCAGGTCACCGCTTATGGCTGAAAAGTTTGGCTCTGCACAACCACAAAGAACTACTACCTTCCAATCTCAGGCATCATAGACATGTAACTTATTAAGAAAAATGCCTGGCAAACAGTAATAAAGTCTCTTATTTTAAAAAAATATGCATATTAAGACTTCTTTCTGAGAGATGAAAGTAGTAGCAGCATACTCCTTTAATTCCCACAAATGTTTATTTGGGGTAGTGTAGGTAGCCCTGATAAGGTTCTTAACACCCAGAAAGAGAACAGAAGATGGATTTGCATAGGTTAGTGGGGAGGGAAAAAAAAACAATGAGCTCATTTTTCAGCTATCATACCTGATGTTCATGGAATATTCCATTAAAAATATGCAGCAGAAGGCTGAATATGTGTGCTTGCATTGTGGCAGTCCTCTCTGGGCGAGCAATATAAATTTGGTAGAGTCATCAGTGTGTAGGTAAGAGTTAATGGATGCTGAGCAAAGATCACCCAGAAAGAGTTGGAAGCAAGAAGTGAAGGTGAACAAGAGCAAAATGCTGAACAATAATGTCATTTAAAAATGACAACGTATGAAGACGACTAAAGATGTGCACTAGACAGGTACAGGATGAAAACTAGTAAGGAATTGTGAAGGAAGATGGTGGAGTATGGACTGGAGATTGCTCTTGGGATTTGGCAAGCAAGAATGCCTTGGCCAGGGCAATATCAGTGACATGGCAATAGGAGCCAATTGAGCAGGTTGAAAATAGATTAGCAGTTGGGAAAATATCTATTTTCCTCCCAGAAATTTGGTTACGATTCAAAAGAGAAAAATAGATGGAAGACTCAGAACAGAGAGATTTTGTTTTAAGATAGAAGAACCTTAAACATACTTATGCACTAGGACAGCCAGTCATTGAAAGTCTTGAGAAGATACTTTGAGATCTGAATGCAGACCTTGGGATAAAATGGGAATGTCTTAGGCCCAAATGTAAAGAAAAAATTGGCTGATTATGAAATGGGACACTTCATATTCCGAGCCTGGATCAAAGGCACATGCATTTAATAACATGTGTGGTATGAAAGAGGAAAATCAAGAGAATTCATTAGTAAAGCTTCTGTTTTGTCCATAAAGTTGTATGAAAGTTTGTGTGCTGAAAGTGAGAGCAAGAAGACAAAATTGGGAGATTAAAAATGGTTGTACACGTTCAGAATACTGAGGGGAGCAGGATCCTAGACTGGCCAGGCAAAAAAAAAAAAAAATAGCAGAACTGTTAAGGGCTATTGCAAGTATCTAAGCTTGGAGGTTACCCACTCTGTTAATACCAACTCCACAGTGGTATAGTTGTTTCCAGAAAAGCTTAGCAGCTTAGAAGATGAGATAGAGTACTGAGATTCTCAGTGAGGGACTCAGTGTGTGGAAGACACAGAATCCCAGAGAGCTGAGGATTGAGGTATTGAGGAAATGATGCTCCTGAGCACAGTCAGTGGGAACCTTTCGGCATATAAGAAGAGAAGCTGTAGACAAGGACTGGCGAACGAGATGTGAACAGACAGAGGAAGTGCCGTGGGAGTAGGCTGTGTGAGAGCACAGGAAACAAAGGATGCTGTGGTCAGATTATCAGTTCTTGTAGTCATCGATTTTGGAGATGGAGCTGTTCCAGCTATTTATATATTCCAACAAATGACCCTGAGAGTTACAGCTGAGGTGAAAGTAACACTACATACAACAGATCATACAAAGGAACTATGAGGTTACAGACAGGAAACACCCTCAGGGATGTTTAGGCCTCCTCTAAAATGATGACTGCAGGTTATGATCCAGGTGTCAGAATGCTTGATAAATGCTCAGAATGATAAGGAGTCAGTGGGGCCCAGTGAAGAATCTGATTCACAATAAATGAACTGGTTGAGTAGTGTATCGAAGGGGGTGGGTGATACAGAAGAGCTGAAAGAGCAGAGCCTAGAATCAGTGCTCTGGAGCTAGGAGAATGTGGTTCCTAAAGGATTTTTGAAGAGAAGCCTAATCTCCAGAGAGCTACAAAGAAAGCACTAGCCTCTAGGGAGAATCAGACTTCAGAGAAAGCAGTTAGGTGGACGGAGCATTCAGTAGAGAGGTAGGCAGCACAAAAAAGTTTATTTCCAATGAAATAAGGGCTTAAAGCATCATGGAATGGGAAGATGTTGGGAATGGGAACAATGTAGAATAATGTGCCAGAGCATAAGAGAAGGCAGATACAGTACTTGGTAGCTGTTGATCCTTCTGTGTAAGTGAGCTTTGGTGTCATTGTAGGGGTAGGGAGATCTGGTCAGTTGTAAAACAGGACCCCAGCAGCCCTGATGGCCAGCTGTTGTTGGGAGGCCATTTTAGGAGGATCAGAAATGAAAGTAGTATGTTCAAAGCAGTTTTGGATTCTCTCCAGTATTTTCTATCTTTTCTATCTATAGCCATGAAAAATTAGGATTGATATTTATAATGATTACTCTAAATCCAGAGAAAATTCTCAGTGATCAGAGAAAGATTCAATAACAATCTTCTAACCATAAACATTAATAGATGAAATGGGTTATTCCTTGCATTGTACTTGTTAAGCTAAACAAGTGAACAACTAATTTTTAAATCAGCTAATTTTTTTAAAAGATTTTATTTTTTGAGAGAGAGAAAGAGGGAGAGCACACAAGTGGGAGGGGAGGGATAGAGACAGAGGGAGAAGCTGACTCCCACTGAGTAGGGAATCTGACTTAGGGCTTGATCCCAGAACCCCAAGTTCATGACCTGAGCTGAAGGCAGATGCTTAGCTGACTGAGCCACCCAGGCACCCCTAAATCAGTTTCAAAAGTCAGGCACAAAATGAAATTTGGAATACTCAGAAAACTCAGTTATTAAAAAAGACATTTTATTTAAGAGAGTTCAAATATGGATGCTATTTCTTAGCAGCACAGTAAAAATAGGTGAAAGAATAAAAGCCTGAATTGACCTCTTTTTTTTTTTTTTTTTTTTTGGATATGCCAGTGAAGTGAATTACATTGGCTAATGAACAGTTATGACAGAAAGAACCTGTGGAGACATCACCATGAAAGACTGATCAATATTTACACGACAATATGGAAACCAGAAGTTGCAAGATAGACTTCCTTGCCAGTTTTAAAGACTGGGGAAATTTCTTATACCTACTCTCACACTCTTAAGAGAGAGGACTTTGAAAATCTTCCAACTTCAGGGCTTCTGGGTGGCTCAGTCAGTTAAGCATCTACTTTCGGCTCAGTCATGATCTCAGGGTCCTGGGATCGAGATGCACATAGGGCTCCCCACTCAGAGAGTCTGCTTCTCCCTCCCCCTTTGTGTTCTCTCTTTCTTTCTCAAATAAATAAATTAATTTAAAAAAGAAAGAAAGAAAATATTCTACCTTCATGGTAAAATGTCTGCTATAAACCTACTTACAATGAAATTGGAATTTTAAGTATAACTCCACAAAGGGCTTTATGCCTTGTCCTTGTACACACACATACTTAAACATACTCAGATGAAAGAAATATGTACTGAAGAATTATTTCTTCAATCATCCCCGATTAATATCAACTAAACCATATGCTACATAATTGGGAAACTTGTTTGGGAGAATAGTTGTAAAAAGGCCAACCTTATAGCTGCAAATCAACATTGACATGCATAGCTGTTGAGCCCAAGATGGAATTTAACAACTCAGCCTAAGTTCATTTAAGGTCAACAAAATGTTTGTCTTTAATTCTAAAGAAAAGTATTTCTACTAGAGCATATCCCCCAAATTTGGCTTGCCAAACTTTGTACCTATAACTAATGCAACAACAAAAAAATCCTAAAATATTAGTTTTAGAAGAAAATTTGAAAACATTAATTTTCCTTCTCCTTTTTCTTTCTCTCCCTCCCTTCCTGCCTCCCCACTTCTCTCTCCCCCTCTCTCTTTCTTTTTCTCTCTTGGTTAAGAAAGCAAAGGCTAGAAAAGTTCCAAATCTTGCTAAGGTTGTGACATGAGTTAGCATTAACTTGATATAAGGAAAAATTTTAATGTAAAGGATGTATTACTTTGGCACTAATCAACATCAAATAATCAACATTATTTATAGTATGCTGAGGAAGACAAGATAAACACAAGAAAACTTCAGGCTTGAAAATGTCTTATATATTTGGCACAAATATATAAGCCACAAACTATCAACTGGAATGCCTTAAAATTAGAGTATTTTGGTTAATTAACTTTTTGACCAAAAATACTGTTTGCTTCAACACTTCATGGTGAAAAGATTTTCTTCAGGAAGCTAGGGCACTTTTTGGCCTTTAAAAGACTATGCTGTATATCAACAAGTCATTTCCTTATTTCTGAACCTAGAATCTTAATTTTTGTGCCTTTTCATGTCCTTTTAATGTTCTTCTATGTCTTGTTTAACATGCCTTCTCATCCCTGGAACTCAATATACAGATGACGCCCTGGGATCCCCTCTCCAGATGTAACTTTACTACCGGAGCCCATTCTTCACTAATGGTTCCCAAATCTAGCTGCTGTACATTGAAATAAATTGGAAACTTATTATAAAGTAAATATCTGGGCATGGAATACAGGTGTAAACTACATGTCCATGTACATTTTGTGTACAAATGTACACAAATCTTGTACCAGATACTTAGAACATAGCTTAAGAGTAATCTCTCCCTCTTCAATCCAATGAAAATGCAGCATTTGCATTGGGTAGCTTTTTAATTTGTTTTATTTTATTTATTCATTTTCAAAGTGTCAAGCAGAGAGAAACTCAATAAAACTAACCAATGCTGAGGTCCTAATAGTAATTAACTTCTCTAATATTTACTCCTTCTGGGATAATTTGCATTATAGTAGTTAATCTGTAAAGGGCAAACTTCTGATCCTAAGAAGTGAATCTCTTCAATAGACTTTTAGGGACCAAAGCAGCCAGAAGTGTTGGTATTTGGAGAAAGGAAGAATTATACAGCTTGTCCTTCAGATCAGCTCTGATTGTGATGCTCCTTGGAGTGATCATTCTGAATGATAGTTAATATCCACCAATGGTTTTACATACTAATTTATTTCCATCCTTATCATAGGAGATATGTAAGTCCACTTTTAAGGATACATAAAATATATATTAATATATATAATTTAGAAATGAAGAAGAAAAAAAGGCATAAACTGGAGTCAAGAAAAAGAATGAAAAAAAAAAAGCCAATTGCTAAGAGTTCTTACTATCATTCATTCATTCATTCACTTACTCGTTCATTCACAGATAGTATCCACCTATCATCAGTCTGGTAATCAGCTAAATGGCTATGCAATGACCTGGCTGTTTATTTGAGGTGTCTATTCTGATGACTGATGCCTAGGCCTTCTGTTAATTTAATATTTTGAATATTACTCCCTACCACTGGGAATATAACAGAGAAAACAAACATGGACCTTCCCCTCCTAGGCTTCTAGCCTTTCTGATTGACAGATGTGTATATAAGCAGCTACAACAGAGTATGACAAAATCAAATACAATGTATTAGGGAAACAAAAAAATAAAAATCAAACAATAGCAAAGGAAACAAAACAACAGCATGAGTCAGAGATACATGCAGAGACCACCACATCATGAAGGGCTTTATGACATTTTCAAGGAAGTTTGGACTTGACTCTTAACTGGGTTTTAAGCAGGAGAAAAAAGTAAGAAGAGTTGCATGTTACAGAGATCACACTGGCCCAAGCATTGAACATCTCCTGCTGCCCCCACATGGTCAAATCCCACTAGTTACGATCTTGTTTGGAACTCTGTGTACAGCAAGGTTAATTTTGAGAAGTAGTGGTTAGCATTTTACTCCTAGTGCTAGAATGCCTGGGCTCTAGTCCTGATGTAGAATGAAGAGCTCTCTTACTGTGGGCAAGAAATTTTAACCTCCCTTCACTTCAATTTCCTTGTCTATAAAGTGGGGTTGAGTCTCTACCCTACAAGTGGTTGTGAGGATTAAAAGAGAAAAGAAGTACATAATCTAAGAAACATACTTAGAACCTTGTCTGGCACATATGAATACTCACTGGGTGCTTTACAAATAATTTTTCTCAACTTTATGACAGCACTTGATGGGACAGATCATTGTCACCATTTGAGCACATTCATAATCTCTCATTTTACAACACCAATTTTTAGGTTTAGCTACCATTTTGCAATCCCTTTTTATCCCTCTCTGTTCAGATTGCATTTGGAAATCAACCGTAATTTTGCTTTATGGATTCCCTTTTTAAAAAAATTTCTTCAGCATGAATTTGAAAGTTTCAGTTACTAACATGTGGTTTATGTTAACTTCCTAGACGGAGTCTCAAAAGGTCATCCCTAAGTGATGGGGCCTCTCCCTTTAGGTAGAAAAATGAAGTGATGTTAGCACTTTCTGTGTATCTAAAGCAACAGAAAGAAAATGAGCTCTGTAGAGTCTGCCATGGAGTATTTCAGGCCACCAAAGTAGAAGGGAGTGCTTCTCTCAGTGCAGTGGCCTTCTCTGACCTGAGGTTTTATGCAACTTCTGCAGAAGGGAAGGAAAACATGACCTGGTTGAGCTAAGATCTGCCAAACTCAGAGGGACACTGAAATAAATATTTCAGCAGACAAAATATGGAGGTTATTTGTCTACGAAACTTGGAAAACATTTATGGGAAAGGGATCAGGGGAGGGCGCCTATTTTCCTGTATTTGTCCAAGGTGAAAACAGAGCTGTGTGCAGGTGTCAGACACTTTGTCAAAGGCTTCAGTGGAACCAGTGTGCTTTACGTCACTGTAGTTGGACATAAAGAATTTGTTAAGACATTTCATTAGGAATTTTAGGAAACAAAAACTGTAATTTTCAGGACCTATTTTTTCCTCGTAAGACAAGCAGCACTTACATGATTGCTAAATGCTTAGAGGAAAGAGGTCTCACATGAGATGCTCTTCGAGGATCCCAGACCAACTGATGACCTATACAGTCAGCTGTCACCCAGGGGTAAAATCATAGCACCTCAAAAATCTCACCCAACGTTGCCTCTAATAAAAAACAAGAGCCTTTTACAATTTCTTTTGTTTTCTGTAGTTTCAAGTCTACTGTACTCTATAAGTTTTCACCTCTCTGACTAGCACTTTTGGTTTGAAGCTTCTCTGATCTATTTTTTTCCCTAATGTAGCTTTGTCTTAAATATTATTTCCTTTCTCTCTCTCTCACTCTTAGCAGGGAGGAGCACTGGGGAGGGACAACCTTTGGTTCTGAGGCCTCATTTCTAGTCTACTGTCCAGGCCAGGGTAATAGAATTATAGTCCAATCAAGTACATTGGAACCAGATTTAGGAAAGAAGAAAATCTGAACTTGACTTTGGGTGCCAAGTCATTACCCTTCAACAGTGTTGAAGCCCCTGGAAACCAAGTCCCGGTTCCTCCTGCAGCAACAACGAGACTAGTTCATCTTTGACATCCCCTTTTCCCAAATCCATAATAAATATTTTTCCTGCAGTGATTGTTTGCCTAACTTTTTCCCACTGTTGCAGGCAGCAGTCGATTTCCCTGAGGAGATTATTCAGACAGCAAAACCCCCAGCTATTCAGGGAATTCAGGCCCATATTCTCTACATTATCTAGCATACCCAGAGGCTGTCAAATAGAAGGCAGTGTTCCGTTGAAAATTTCGGGTGCTGGAGACGGGAAGATGTGCATTCTGTTTCAGCTCTTCCAATGAGACCTTGAACAAGTTATTTTAAAAATTGTTCCTTGAGTTTATAAAACTTCAATATTTAGTGAAGTATAACATACACATAAGGCCTGTAAGCCCTTGATGAAATCTCATAGAGTGAACACTGACTGCTATGTACCCACACCCAGATCAAAAAGAAGACCTAGCTAGCCTCCTCCGGCAGATATCCACATGCCACTCTTTTCAAGAGCACTGCTCTAAAAGGTAACAACACCAAACACCATAGATTCTTTGACCCTGTTCTTAGCCTTCCTAAGCCCCAGTTTCTTCTTAAGGAAAATTGGGAAACAATTTCGAACAATGTATAGATTAAAGGAGATAATCAATATAAAGTATTTTGCACAGGATTGGTTATTTAAGCTCTTATCACTCCTACAATTATTATTTAGATCAGTCCATCACCTGCCTGTCTGATGCATGGAACAAGCTCCATATTTTTCCAAGGACTTAAAGCTATTTTTTTTCCTACAGCCTTCCAGGTTTTGTACTCAGCCAGAGGAGGTAGGGGTGTTGTGACCCATAGAGAAGACGGAAAGCCAGTGAACACAAACATATAAATGAACACACTGGTGGGTCCATCTTGCCAAACATTGGAAACTACCAAAACAATTCAGAACAGAGAAGAGGAATGGAGTGGGAACAAAGGAGGTATTTCTCATAGGAGGTGAGGGGAGAGGGTCAGATATTAGTTCCCAAAACCAGAGACATTATATTTGAGTTGAACAGCCATTAAAAGTCCTGACACTGCCGGGTATGGGTAGGGCCACTGCACAGTGACCCCGATAGGACCGTGATGTATTTGTTTGTTGTTAGCAGCAGAGTATGTTCAACATAGAACTTCAATTTAGCACTTGGCTCCATGCTTCCTTGAAGATAATATCAATTTATAAGTAGATTAGCATCTAATAGGCTCTGCTATGACCTCTGGCCTCGCAGAAATTTCTTCATCCTATTTCTTAAATTGCTGGATATTGCTTTGCCTCTCATTTTAGTTTACATTCATCTTTCCTCCTCCTCAATTTTATATCATTCACAGTCTCATGGAACAGCAGCTTGTTGGGCCTCAGACTCTCATCAAGACACCTAACCATGAACTGAGTTCATATTTTCAACTTTTGCATAAAGGTCAGCTGTTCCTTTTGGGAACTCAGAGCTAGCTTGGAGAAAAACCATCAGTGGTAGGCTTTTTTTTCCCCTCCATTCTGGCCCAAGAAATTAGCTTGATTAAAAGTTGAGAAGCATCATAGATGAAGAGAAAGCCTACAATCCTGAAATTAACAAGCTCTTGGTAAAAGAGCATTTCTTCAACTTCCCTTGTGTTGGACTCTGAATTGCAGCCCAGATAAGTACACAAAGAGTGTCGACTTCAGAGTCTAACACCTGGGTTTGTAATCTGGTTGTATACTGAACAGCTATGTGAATTTGAGCATATTTTACAACTTTCCCAAGTCTTACTCTCCTCTTTTATAAAATACATTTCCTAATGTTCATACATAGTATCATTGTGAAACTAAATCATAGTGTTCACCCAAAGCATCAGGTTAAGCATTTAGCACAGAATGGGTCACAAATACAACCATTCTATTTAATAATCATCATCTTAACAAATTTGCTTTGCATTTTATGACTTGACTATATTGCTATTAATATTCCTTTGCACAGAACTAATAATATTAACAACAGCAAATATTTTTTGAGCCCTTACAGTGTGCCAGACACCAATTTGAAGCCTATCTTATGAACCTAACAATTACTCTTTAAGTTTGGAATTTTTTTTTTTCTCCAGCTGTACAGATGAGAGAACAGATTATGTAACTTGCTCAAAGTCCTACAGGAATAAGGGGTAGAAAGAGATTTGAACTCAAAAAGCTTGACACCAGAGCCTACAATCTTAACCATGTATCCACCCACCATGTTGCTCTGACACTTATTCTGTTTACAGATTCAATTTTAGAGCTTGTCCAACACATCTGTAACTGGTTTTTAAGAAAGCATGTACATATGCTTTTGCAAAGTGCTTGGATTCAAGGTTTTGAGTTTGGCACATTTGCCAAACATGTGTCAGTTGGATGTTAGGAGAAGGGTACTAAAACTGCATGCTCATTTTTTTTTTTGAATTACAAATAGTGACTGACATGTTAAACTGTCATGTCTGCTTAATGCCATTCTTTCATGAGATAAGCAGAGTTTTTCAAGAAGTTCGGTTTTAAGGACTGTCGTCCATAAGAGACATGTTATAGGATCAAATCCACAGTATTTGAGAAAATGATTAAATTTTATGGTGATCAGGACAAATTAAAATTATGGATCACAATCCTCACATGTCAATATTCAAAACAATACTAATGAGAGTTTTCAAATAAGGGTAGGAGCCTGGAGAGAGAAAATGTCCTCATACGATATATATGTGTTATTAGATATTCACATATCAGACTTGTTACTAACAATAAAGCAATTCTTACTATGGGGCAGATGTTCTATATTTAATAGAAATGACTGTTATCAGTCTTCTACTTGCTTATCATATGGTTTCTTCTCTCTTAATTGCCCTACATCTGAGATCAGAGCAATATTTTTCTTCCTAAATGATACAACTCTTCATATGAACTCCTGTATCTCTGGATTATTTCATCACATCTGGAACTACTCAATAACATCTCCTCCTTAATCCTCACCTCTATTGGCTACTAATGACGTTCAACTTCCAATTCAGCTTCTACTTGTTGAAACCTGATTTCAATGACTGCTGGATGCTCTGTGTGCTCTGGAAAACAAAGAATAAGAAGGCTTGAATCCTTCCCTTAAGATTTGCCCAATTTAAGCAGGATGTATATATAAAAGTGTGTTATACCATGAAATCACAGAAGTATGCATAAAGTCAAAATACAGCTCAGAGATGAGGATAGGTAACTCTATGGAGAGAAATTGCAATGCTTGTTCCTCAGAAGAGCTGGCTTTGGGGCTGCTCATTAAGGGATGCATAGTACCTCACCAAAGTTCTAAATGAAGAAGAACATTCTAGACAGCAGAAACAGCATGAATCCATTTGCAAAGGCATGAAAGAGCATAGTATATTTAGGGAAATACAAGTCGTTTCCTATTTTTAGGGGATAAAGCAAAATGGAGAGAGCTCCAGAAGCTCAGGCTACAGAGGTACTTACAACTTAGATTAAGAATGAACTTTTGACACCTTGAAACATCATCAAATTATTTAGTCATTTGGTCATGCATACATTCATTCACACAAAAATATCCTGGAACATTTTTATGTGTCAGTCTCTGAGAGAGATCCTGTAGGGATAATACTGAGCAAGATAGGGTACAATCCAATGGAGGCGACCCATTATTAAACAAGAAATGATAATAATGTGAGGGATCAGGAATCCCAACCCAGGCTAAGGGGTCAAGGCACACTGCTTGGAGTAATGGCATTCAATATGAGGGGGGTGAATTGGAGTTAGACATGCAAAGTCCACAGGAGACAGAGTGGGAAAATTAGTGCAGTCAAGGGAAACTGTCTCTTCATAGGCATAGAGGTAACACAGCACTTGTCTCATCTGAGTAACAGAAAGAATTTCATTATGACTGGAAGCAGGGTGTAAGTTTGAGGGCCTAGGCTAGATAGCAGGGGCTGGAGGCTGCCTGCATGAAAGGCTAGCAACAATGTTTAGGGGTTTACACTTTATTCTGAGAGCAAAGGGGAGCCCTTAAAAAGTTTGAGGTAAGGCATTTTAGAAAGATTAATCCAGTAGCCTCACAGAGAATGCATTAAAATGGGACAAAACTAGGGGCTGCTAGACTAGTTAGACGGCTAATGAATAATAGTAATAGTAGGAGTAGGAGTAATAGGATTAGTAGGAGTAATAAACATAATAGAAATCTTCACTGCCATTTAATATAGCTTACTAAAAGCCAGAAACCCTCCAAGGGCTTTGCATTTAACACATTTAATCCTCACTGTCCCCTTTCACAGATGAGAAAATGGAGATAAGGTCATATAGCAATTTGTAATAAAATCAGAACTAAAAACCAAGCAATCTGGTTTTAACACAGTCTCTATTATTCTGCCTAAAGGTGATATTGGCAGAAACTAGAAACAGAACGATAACTGAAAAAATCAAATAGAATTGAGAATTCTGGAGGTAGAACCAACAGGATTAAACAAAGCAGTAAGAAAGAGAGATGAAACTCATTTTAAATATTCTTTAAATACTATTTATATTAAAGCTCTCCAGATCAAATGGCTACCATTGTTCAAAATACCAAATCCAAACCTATGCTGGCATTTAAAATCCTCTGCTAAATAAAGCTCTCCCTCATCATTCCTTAACTAGATCAACAAATATTTAATGACCTGCTCTGTGCAAAGTCATGGAAATTACAAAGCATACTTAGTTCTTGCCTCATAGATCTCTGAGATAATGTATGCAAGGTCTAGCTCTGTGTTTACTACATTAGTATTAAATGTTCAAGGGCAAGGACTGGATCACATATTTTCTGAATCCAACACACACGTTCCAGTTCTTTCTTTAGATATTAATTTTAAAAATATGCTGATTTTAGGGCAGGCCGGATGGCTCAGTGGTTTAGCGCCACCTTCAGCCCAGGGCGTGATCCTGGAGACCCAGGATCAAGTCCCACGTCGGGCTCCCTGCATGGAGCCTACTTTTCCCTCTGCCTGTATCTCTGCCTCTCTCTCTCTCTCTCTCTGTGTCTCTCATGAATAAATAAAATCTTTAAAAAAATATGCTGATTTTAAATAAGTATTTAAATCACATATTCATATTTCAGCAACTAAATTTATTTTCTAAAAAGATTTTATTTATTTATTTACTCACAAGAGAGATAGAAAGAAAGAAGGAAGGAAGGAAGGAAGGAAGGAAGAAAGAAAGAAAGAAAGAAAGAAAGAAAGAAAGAAAGAAAGAAAGAAAGAAAAAGAATGCGGGGAGGAGAAGAGAGAGAGGGACAGGTAGACTGTGCTGAGCACAGACCCTAATGTGGAGCTCGATCTCATGACCCTGAGATCATGACCTGCCTGAGCTGAAATCAAGAGTTAGAAGTTTAACCAACGGGCCATCCAGGTACCCCTAAAATATATTTTAAAATATATATTCAGATCTAAAGGTTGATGCTGTATATATCCAAAAATGAAAAAAAATAACCCTTATATACAATGCATTTATTCTTGTTAATGGCCCAATAATGCAGTACAACTCAAGATTTAAAATCCCTTCTATATTATCTTTTACCATTTATTATCTATCAACTCCTAGTTGGACTGAATTTAAATTAAGTCTCAGGGATAGCTGTCTGATCAGCTAGATAAGCTGACAAGATGCTGCCAATCACCAGGTGATAAATTTTGCGACCAGATTGCCCTACTGACCAAGAAACATGAATTCAATCATAACCTTTAAAATATTATCAACTAGAAAAGTAATTTGTTAAATTTTTAGAGATTTAAAATAAAGACGACCCAGGTCACATATGCTGGTTAAAATGTTGTAGAATCTTAAGGAAGTAGAAAATGTGAACATGTACAGACATTCTATATTCTAAAATAATAAAGTTCTTTCTACTAAATAACAACAACTCTTAAAAGCTGGAATACTCATGTTTCCAAGGGTTTTAAAATCAGGAGAAGAGACTTAATTTCCAATTTGACATAGATTCATTGAAGGAAAATAGTATATTTGGATTGTCCTATGTTTGCCCTTTACGTCTCTTGGTGAAGATGAAGAGTACTAATTGCCGAATTATTTTGTTCTGTAGTGTTCATATAAATACCGGTTACCTTCACAGTGAGGGTTTCCTGGCATCAACTGGAAGTTCAGTAGTTTGTCAGTAACTCACTCTTCATTAAAACATATTTTCCCTTGGGACGCCTGGGTGGCTCAGTGGTTGGGCATCTGCCTTCAACTCAGGGCATGACTCTGGAGTCCCAAGATCAAGTCCCACAATGGGCTCCCTGTATGGAACCTGCCTCTCTCCCTCTGTGTCGCTCATGAATAAATAAATAAAATCTTTAAAAAAAATAAAGCATTTTCCCAAAAAGAATAAATCTTTTTATTTTCCCAAAAAAGTATAAATAAATTTTAAAAAGCTAGGATTTTCCTTGATGGAAAAGTTTGGTGAAACTTAATATAGGTATAGAACTAGAAAGAAAAGATGTTCATACGGTGGTTCTCAATATTCCATTCTATTTTTTTACCTATTATTTCTTGTTCTGAATGTTAAAAATTAGAGCTTAAGAAAGTAATTTTTTATTACCAAATTTTTCAATATAGCGTCAGATAGAAATCAGCTGGACTATAAATAAACAGAATTTTTTTTGCTAAGCATTTTAATTTGTAGCCTAAATTCTGTGTTAACAAATGTAGATCTTGATAACCAATCAGTATAAACTTAGCTAAACAAAAATGAAACCCCAATATAATGTACTTCCTCATTCTATGACTCATGTTATTTTACTGGAAGAACATAATTGTTGATCTTCATGTCTGAAATTTTTTTAAGTATGTAAATATGCTATCCAAGTTATAAAACCTTAGGGTTTTGTTTATCAGACATTCAATTACACAAGGACATTGATGTGATTATCTTCCAAGTTTTGATTCATTATAATTTTGACTTATAATCAAGAATCTTTGAGTTTATTTAACTTCGGGAGATTGTTGTGAAGATGTGAAAATCCCCAGTGTTGCTTCATACTGAGGTCAATTAATATTCTCGTATTCAGAAGATTCTCCAGTCCACAATCATACTACTTAGAGGGACATACAAGCTATTTAGAACCATAAGTTAATATATTTTCTGGCAAATAATTATTGACCTATTCCTTTAGTATTATGAATTACTTTTTCTACTAATTGTTTGAAAATACCCATCTCCCCTCCTCCAACACCATTTTCACAGTCCATGGTTTTTTGCTATATAGCAATTCTCTTTCCTTTTCCTTTGGCTCTGTGTCTAGATCTTCACTGAGACAAATGTTTACAACTTGTGCAGTGTTTGGCTCAGTTCCTCTCTCCCACTTCACATAATTGCAGGCAGGGTGCTCCTAATCAGACCCTATGATTTATTTAGTAAGAGCTAATTAGCCAACTTTTATTTGGTGACAATGTGAACATACTGAGTAATAAGTGAGAGATCCCTTTTCTCCAGTCAGAAAACATGGCTAAAGCCAAAGACTTAGAGCTGAATTGAAAACACATTAAACGTCTATAAACATGTTAGGTCCAAACTCTGCAAAATGATACTGTTCCATCATTACAACTTGACTTTTCTACCATCTTTGTTGAAGACTTACGACTTACTGACTTATGGCCAACTCTAGCATATGTACATAATAGAAGTTCAACAATCAACTATTTAACAAACCCATTGGCTTACATTTTTCCCGAATAAAACAAGGTGTCAAAAATTCCTATATGATGGCAGTGTGGTCCTAGACAGGGGAGGCCCCAGAATCTGATGAAAATTGAAAGATAAACAGACAAAGAAAAGGCAAAGTAGAAGGATCTATGGAACTAAAGCACCCAGAAACCATATCCAAGATAGATTCTTGTAAGCCTGTGTGAGTTTCAAATACAAAGTTATTCATGGTTAGAACATGAGATAAAACAAAAGCTAGATGAGCAGGCAATGGTGTCTAAAAGACAAAAGAGCTGTGAAGTCAGGGACTATGCACAGGGCCAAGAACCAGACAATGACAAAAGTTGGATCAGAGCAGGGATACAGGCCTGGGGACTTGAGGCTCAATAGGACTGCAGCAGGATCCAAAGAAAGAATATTGGAAAGCGGCTATGAGAAATACTGAATACACTCCCCATGGACCCTCCTTCCCAGTCTCCCCAAACCAGGTCACCCTGAGACAGAATATTCACGCAAGGCCTGAGCAGACCCATGAGGGTTTAGTAGGAATGACTCCTGGGTTTAGAGGATGAGGAAAGATACAGGTAAGCCAAATACAGTGATAATATTTGAATGCCATGTCTGAGGAATGGAGCCTTAAAAAAAAAAATTATCTTTTTTTTACAGATTACCTTTCTTTAGAAGTATAACTCCTTAAAACATTACCACCACCAAAAAAAAACACCACATCCATTTTGTCCAATTTTATAGATTCAGGGCAGAAACATATTGGTGATCTTTTCTATTTTTTTCCCATTTGATTAGAAGGCCAGTAACCCCAGTTCACTGTGAAGTTTAGAAAGTTTGTCTTCCTGGTCTCCCATTTATGCAGTGATCTCTTCTCTCTAGTACAGTAATTTAAAATTCCCTTGTTCCTGATTTTGCCCCTAAAACAGAATGAGATTTTAAAAGCCTATTTATATTTTTGGTTGAAGAGCAGATTGCAATCTGAAGTTTTTTCTTAATATTGTTACCTCCAAAGCGGCTTCTTTTTAAATAGGCCATCCGTTTCTAATTCTTCAAAGATATGAATTTTCCTCTTAAAAAGAGGAAGTGCGAAGAACAGTGTGAGTCAGTAGCGATTAAAAAAAGGTGGTTGGAGGTGGGACAATGTCAGTGGCATCAAACTGGTGCATTAACATTCTAGTAACCTTGCCCTCATTGAGAATCTGACCAGTGTTTTAAAGAAGGCTACAAATTAGTAAGAGAAGGTTAGAAGATACGCTTTCTCAAAGACAGCTCTCAAGTGATCAGGAGACTGCATAAGGTGCTATATACATATTTCCCAAAAACTGAAGGCATGGAAAGAGCCACGGAAATGGTTTTAAAAACAAAACAAAACAACAACAACAAAAAAAACCCACCAACAACAAAATACTAAAGAACTCCAAAAAATATGGTAATGCTGAAATTATCATATCTATTCAGGAAGCATGAACGTCATACAAATAATCTAGTCCAGAGGACACTGCTGCTCTGTTATAAGTGATGCATTCACTGGTCAGTTCCTGCAACATTAGACAATTGTAGTTTAAAAGTGAGTAATCTAATTTATTGTTCATGGTAAAGATTCAGCAGTTAGAAAATTATAGTTATTTTTAATTTTCTCATTGTTTATTGTTATACATTTGACAATGGGATTTCATTTTTACATATTCAGACCTTTCTCCATGTATGGGTACTCTAAAGGTAGTCATTTCCGATTATATTTGGAATCTGAATCTCAGTTCTTTTCCATGCACAATGGAAATAAACAATCCATTCTACGTCTTTCCTTTTTTCCTTCCTAAATAAGGCCTTTTCACTTACACAGACCCATGCTCTCCTTGTGAATTCAGGTTTAGTTCCCACTAGTTTTCTTTCTCGTTTTAAGCCATGCCTAAAAGTGGTGCAAAGAAGTTTTCAATGTTTGACAGCTGTGTTACTCTAGAAAGCGAGGAAGAGTTCATTTGTTACTTTACATTCCCTCCTACACACACACACACACACACACACACACACACACACACAGAGAGAGAGAGAGAGAGAGAGAGAGAGAGAGACACACACAGGTTCCTGATTAGGTAGTTTGAGGTTTGACATTCTTAAACCAAAAAATAATTTCAAAGTAAACATCAATTTATGTTTCAGAGTATTTGAAAAATAAGCAGCCACCATGAGACTTCCAAATGTTCCCTCTTTGAGTCCATATCTTCATGAAAGTATTTACCAAACCGTGGAGTGCACATCTCCACAGCAAGGACAACATGGCATTTCTGATACAAGTTCTAGGGGCTTAACAGAGAAACTTCGTTCTGAACTATCTTTGGGGCACCAATTAAGTATAGGTGTTTATTATCTCTGTTCATCAAAACGACTGATTTTATATTGTTAGATTATTTTAAAAAAGAAAATTCAGGGGCACCTGGGTGGCTCAGTGAATCTAGGAAGTGTAAATTTTCACAATTTTAATATATCATATGCTAATTTATCTTCTCAGTTCACCTTTAAAAATTCACTAGTGTTTGCTTTCTGTTCTATCTTCAGAGACTCTTATTTTAATAATGAATTACATCAAATCAACAAGCAGTATATTCTTTTTTTTTTTTAGTATAGGGATTTCCTCTTTAATACATTTTTATTAACCTACATTGGTCCTGTCACAAAGACTTTATTGAACACAACTGCAAGCACTCACAGATCCCATTTCTTTCTGAGTGTGACATGTATATCCATATCATTTTGACCTGCTTTATTACTATCAAGCCTTTTCTTTCTTTCTTTTTTTTTTTTGCTCAACTTTATTCAATCTTCAATTATTGTATTTTATCACTCACCAACTTAGGTTGTCATAGTGAAGGAATAGTTTAAATGCCACATTTAAACTGACAAAGTTGGCAAGCCCAGAAAGAAATGATAATCCTAAGAGCAAACAGATGTCTGCAATGGGTGAGCTTTTCTCTTCAGAGATAAATGAAATAGTGACCCCAAGTTGCCAGAGTTTGACATGGTGGGCCAAGATCTATCAGGAGAGAACGAAATAAATTTATAGGAGTCAGAAAGTGAACTTTGAACATGTGACACACACTTCTGTTTTGACCTGAAGTGTTTGCTTGAAAGGTCTGCTCAGATCCCTTTCAGATCGGATCTGGCACTCTTTCTAGGTAGGAAGCTGTTCCAACTGATTGGACTGTGAGCAATTAGGTTAACATACCGAATCATTCATCTTTGGTGAACTGCTTGCATTCATCTAGTTTGTCACATGCATTATGTTTGTGATTTACTGAGCATTTTTAAAAGACCTTTGTAGCTTTTAAGAGGCAGCATGTCATCTCTCAAAAGAGTTACACTTCATAAGCACCAGTTCAAGCTCCAGACAGGCCCGCACTTGTATCTCTTTTCCCACCAGCAAAGACAGTATCTCCTCTTTGCCTGAAGCCTCCTTTCCTGGACTTCTCAATGTCTACAGTTATTTCCTCCTACAGAACAGCTATGGGAGATCCATATTTCTGAGACCTGGGGAAGCATTTCTTAAGGCAATTAAATATTGTAAATAGGGTTCCTACTCCTTGGTATCATATATCCTGAAACAGAATAGCAAATACGTAATTTGAAAGACACAAAAAGGAACTGCTATCAAAAGTAGTACTAATTAAGATCCCAGATGAGATTAGCTAGAGTTGTTATTTTGGCTCTATTATTGAAATTATGCAAAGATAATGGTAGTTCCTTGTTTTCTGATTTGTGAAAAAAAAGGTAATATCCTAATATACTCATGAAAAATTTGAAAATTAAGATAATGTCTATTGAATTTCTTTTGAATTAAGATAATGTCTATTGAATTTCTTTATTGAAAATTAAGATAATGTCTATTGAAAACATATAAAACAAAATTGGTGGTGTTGTTTAATGCTCAGAAGGATGTTGTCAGCAATTATTTTTAGTTGTATGGATTTATATTCTATATTAATGCATTACATGTTTAGAAACTGTAAAAAAAAAGTGTGCACATTAATAAGTAATGTTCATGCAGCATCCTATGTGATTTTATATTTGAGATATTTGGCCTAAAATTTTTTTCTTCAGTGAAAGCTAGTCAAATAAGAATAACCAAATTTACATCTGGAAAATCTTATGGGAATTCCCTTACTCACTTTCTTCATTCAGAAGATGTTATACATTTCAAACCCCCTGTAGTACAAAGGGCTTTTGGAGTTTGCAGTGAGTGGTCTATTAAATGACTCTCATATTCAGTTAATTAAATTTTCAGGTGGCTCACTCTTTCTACTAGAAACACAGATGTGTTATCTTCACTTTCCCTCCCTGTTGTAAGAGTGTTTTCACCTCTGAATGTATTCATTTTCTTTTCACTCATGTGCATACTCTTGGAAGTGATAAAAAGAAAAATGAGAGTGGTATAAATCATGAACATATCATGGTAGACAGAAATGATATGAATGCACCAAAAAGTTAAAGATAAAATAATAATAAAGGCACACCAATAAATGGTGCAAAAACCACCCCGAGGAGAGAGACAAGAAGAAAATTAATCCAAAATAAAAACAAACAAACAAAAAAAACATAAATGAACGAACCAGGATCTTAAAGAGTCAATTGGTTGGATGATCAAACTAAAAAGTGTGAGCAGACAGGAGAAGGAAAGCTGTGAGGAAGAGATCGTCTAAGGTAGGTGGAGGCAAAGCTTACATACATGTCTACTGCAGTATATTTCTTATGCCAAGGACAACTCATTTTAATTCTACTGTGTTAGTGTATCAGGCACTGGAGATAAGAAATTCAAGAGATGTGACTGATGCCATCATGGATCTGATGGTCTAGTGGAGACATCTGCTGGGTTTAGACATGTCCTTAAATCAGATTTCCAAAATAAAGTTTTATCCATGCCCCTTGTTCATCCTCTGAACAAATATTTCCTAAATGTCTACTTCTCATCTAATATTCACATAAGCACTAAGGTGAAAAAAAGACTATGTGTTACTCTTCAGGGCCTTATGTTCTGATGGGGTTAGGGAAGACAGTCAACATATAATTGAATAGTTTGTCATGTTGGATAAATTCCAGTGAAACTAAAACAGGATAAAGGTGTGAGGAGAGTGAGGAAGTTATCTTGCATGGGAAAGTGGGAAAAAAAAAAAAAAAAAAAAAAAAGCTCACTGATGAGATGCTCCAGCATGTTCCTGAAGAAAGTGAAGGAAAAGCCATGTGGCTCTCTGAAGGAAGGACATCTTTGCCAGGAGTAAGAGCAGCAAAAGGTAAGTTAGGAAAGTATTTGTTCAGGAACAGCAAAGATTACAGAAGAGATAACAAGAAGCAAAGTAGTAGGAGATGGCTCAGAGAGGAGTGAGGAGAGGGTCAAGCCACGAAATCCTATTAGGTAGCACAGCATGAGGGAGCCATTGGTGTTTACCAGCTGAGCATCTTGAACAGTTGCTTAAATTCTCTGAACCTCTGTATCTACCTATATAAAGTGGGGGTAACTAAGAGCTTTCTCGTGGTGACTATGGAAATTAAATAATGCATTTTGCTCTGAATCTGAATTAGAATTGCTCCTACTCAGAGTAAATACTTAACAAATAAAAGTATTAGTTGTTATTGCATTAGCTAATTGGTCATGAATTTCTGTCATTGTCCCCATTTATATGCCCTTGTCATCTCTCAGTCTGGGTTATATAAAACAGCTTTCTCCCTAGTTCAATTTTTCACCAAGTCATTAGATATTTTATGCTTAAACACTGCTATCATCATCATGTCACTGATGGCTTCTTACAAATTTGGTCCAAACATACAGTTCCAAAAGCATCTCTCATGACTTTGCAGCTGGGACCATCTGTTCCAGTCTAGCTCGTCTGTCTGCTCACTCACCCTCCAATGGGTCTCTGTTTGGGCAAAACTTCAGAGCTCAGGTTTTGATCAGCACATCTGAACCTGCCTTTTCCCATGTCTACTTAGATCCTACCAACATTTCTAGGCCTGTTCTCTTCTCGAGAGAACTATCCAGAAATTACTTATCCCCTCCTCTACCTTTAAAACAACTCCCTACTGTTGGATATTCTTTCATTTTCATGTTATCTTAATTAACGCTATTATAACAAATGTGGATGTGGTGGATCATGGTGGATTTTTCTTTTTAAAAGAAATTTTTCAATCGGAAAGGAAAATTTCTTACATGGGGAGGTAAGATCAGCAGTCCTGGTGAATAAAAATATTTAGTCCTATCATATTTTATGGGTACCCCAAAATTTCTATGATTGTTCTTTCATGTAATGAATTCACGTAATGTGAAAACAAATAATAAACTGTCAAATAGGATTTGGTGAGTTCTTATAGCAAGTCCCAGGAAGAGGGCATGTTATAATATGAAACATGCCATCTTTAATAAAAAGAAAAAACAAATATGTAACATTGACTCCCATAGCTTTTTTTTTTTTTTTTTACAGTTTTGTCATTTTAATATTATTCCAATGTGGTTACCATAATAACTTTTATTTTGGCACCTCTGCAATCCTGAAAGGAAAAATTTCTCACAAAGAAGTCGGGAAAATTTAAACAAAATTTCCAACAGAAATGTCAAATTTTTGCCTCACTAAATTCAACTTTCAGAGTTTGGCACCTTGTGCTGTGTATAGTGTGTTTAACACACACTTAATTTTCAAAATAACCTTATTTCTAATATTCAAATTTGAAAACTGTTCTTTAAATATGTGAGAATGTGTGTGTGCACGTTTGCATTAACATCAGGTTAACTTGATGAGAAGCTCTCAGGGCAGCACGTGATTGGCCAGGCTTAAAAGTAGTGTCCTCCTGGGAATGCTGGCCAATGAGGCATAGTCTGGTAAAAACCAAACCAAACGAACACAAACAATTCTTATGGACACATGACATTGGAGGGAGGAATGAGAAACTTCCGAAGAAAGATGGTAATATTTCTGGAAGAAACGAAGGTGCTAGGCAGCTGATATATGACAACATAAATGCAGGTTTGTCAAACCCCCATGCTTTTACTCATCTATCATACCAAGAAGAAAAGGCTTAAAAGTGTAGCATGAATATTCTTAATAGCATGACCTATCTTACAATAAAAACTGGCTACAATCTTAATTTTTTTCCCAGTTGGTCTATTGGGAGATTTTATCCTTGGTAATATATAAGACAGAAAGAAAAGAGGATTAACTCCAAAATAAACTTTTCTTAAAAAAATTTTTTTCTTAAAATATTTATTAATTTAACTGCAAAAAAATAACTTATGGACACAAAGAAAATTTCTGACAATATAAAGTAATAATAAATGCAATAAAAAGTATTTTATTTCCCCATTCTGGGTCTCAGTTTCTCTTCCAGGAAGAAACAGCTTAACAGTTTGTTGTCCACTCTTCCAGAGTGTGTCATGGATATATTGCATAGAAAACAATATAAATGACTTTGTGTGAAAGTGCATATGTATGTCTGTATGCCTCTTAGTTTACACACACACACACACACACACACACTCCCATTTTTACTCAAGTGGTAGCACAGGATCCATAATCTTATATAATTTTACTACTCGGTAGATATTATTAATTTTACCAGTCCCATATTGGCTAAATATTTATGTCACTTTTTCTATTACAATAGGATTGTGATCATTATTTATGTCTTTGCAAACACATTTGCATGATAAATTCCTAGAAGTAGAATTGCCGGCTCAAACCTATTTTTCATAGCTTTATTATCAAATTATCCCATCTGAAGTTTGTCACCACTTATATTCCTACTAACCAAGTGTAAGAATGTCAATTTCCATACAAACTCATTTACCATACTATTAATTTTTCTTTATCTATGTCAACAAGGGTAGGATATTTTATAACTTTATGGCTCTACTTATTCACTTTTGTAATCACCGTGATCAGGAATATCCTCTCAGGAGTGCAGTAAGTGTGCAACAGCTTAGAGACTTTCCCCTCTTAGGCATTTTAACTTGCCTCACATCTGTAAAGTGAAAATTTTGCCACACTCTCCTAAGTGTTATCCTCTGTTATGAGGAACAGTGAAAAAAATGGCTTAAACCTTGGACTATGGCATATATCAATAAATTATGTTAATATCACTTAATACCCTCATCAAACCAGGAAATGGTTCTTTAAGTGAACCTTCTGCTCTTTAGAATGAATGAGTCCTCCTGGCTGGGGTACAAAACTCAAAGTGGCAAGACTGTAATGTGATCATAATACAGAACCTTACAGGGAACTTCGTCCTTCAGACATGACTTGAGGATAAAATTTGATTTCAAATAGGAAACTATGCTATTACATACTTTGTAATTTCAAAGGGAATCTGTCATCATACAAAGACAAATTTATTTCTCGAAAAATAAATCCAAAAAACATCTGGTACTTTTTTATACAAGCCTCAGGCCAGCTCTGTGCAATGAATGAAAAATGTGCTAGAGATAGAGTGTTATTTCATGTTGCTTTTCATTTAATCAGCCAGTGAGGAATGTTTGCATTAAATTAAGCATCTCCAAAAAGTCTGCTTTCTTCAAGACCAGGGTGAAGTTTAAAGGTTTTTAAAAATACATATATATTTATCTCCATATAATAAATAGTGATGAAATAGATTATGTTAGTGGTCTAGGGAATAAATTATTTGTAAGGATAATGTTTGTTGGGGTGGGAGACTTAACACCTGATGACTTAGATTTTCTTTCTGTGACTGTTTGTGTGAAATAACTAAATCTATTTTCCAGGATAAAATTTCTACCTTGACAGCTATCAATAGTGACCCAGATAAGGCTCTGAAAGTCTTTCTCATCTACTGTGTACTTTTCAAAAACCAAATAATAAATGGAGACCATTTAGAGAAGTATGATCATTTAGAAGAGTATCTTTTACAACCCAAAGCACAAGCCAAGAGCTAACATTCTTTTCCCTCTTCCCTACCAAAGTTCTCCAAGTCTCCAGCAGGGTAGAAAAACTTTAAGCATTTATCGTACATTTCTAGCTTCCTTGGTATTGATAGTTAGACAGATAGCATACCAGCTGGCATCTGAGATAAGAGATGTTGCTTATCAATAGTGAAATATGTCCTCTTTCTAAAATTGAAAACTGCAGATGTGCCGCCACTTTGTCAGACATTTAAGTTCAGCAAACCTCAGGTTCCAAGAGAGGCTCCAAGAGAACCAGAGACAAAAGGGCAATGGTCAGTGCTTGGCTGTGTAGCATTAATTTCAGAGTGCAAAGTTCAGACTGGTATGTTTGAGCATCCTTTGTGCAATATTGTGAAAACATCCTGATAGTATAATATAACCCTGTGCACGATATTTCACATAATTTCTGTGTGACATGCCTCAACAGAAAGTAATTCAGGCATTCACTGAATTTGGAAATTATTAGAAATAACAACAGTGAACCTCAATGGAAAGTAGGAACAGGTGCTTCTAGTTTCCCAAAAAGAGTAATCATGATTTCTTGGTATGAAGGTGTGAAATCAGATACTAGTTGTTCAAAGAAAATTTCCTTTCGAAGACTCTGAATGCTCCCAATCACTCCATCCCAAGTGCAGTTAACATCTTCTGCATCCTGTCCTTTTCCCTTGAGAATATGTTTGCTGTCAGTGGCTTTTATGTTACAATGTACAAATGTTGCTTTCACAGTCATTTAAAAGCCTTTTCTATTCTTTTTTTTTAAAGATTTTATTTACTTATTTGAGAGAGTGTGTGTATGAGAGAGAGTGAGTGCATGCACAAGTTGGGGGGAGGGGCAGACAGAGAGGGAGAAGCAGACTCCCCACCAAGCAGGATGTCCTGCCTGACACAGGGTTTGATCCCGGGACCCCAGGATCATGACCTGAGCCAAAGCCTTAACTGACTGAGCCACCCAGGCATCCTCAACTTTTCCTATTTTACAGTCCCACAGCAATTTGTGCTCCTACTGTTGAACTGTGGGAACCCAGAATTCATCAATCTATCCAATTTCCCACTTTTCACACAGAAGGCAGTAATTGCAGCTCCATGGTGAGCAAAGGTACAGCCAGCCCCAATAATTCTCTGCTAGAATCTAAAGTAGGCCAAATATGATCAGCTTCCTTTTTGTCCTTATGAGTAAGGTAGTGATTGGGAGAGATTCTCTGTTGCTTTCCCCATTGTTACCAGATAGAAAGAGAACCTTAAGACAACCAATTTGCCCACACCCAAGAGTGGATCACTCCTCTATCAAGTCCCAGCTTCCTTTCTGATTTGGAGCTGAATAGCTCATCTCAGTGACTTCTCTAATGGATGTACACTCCTCTTCAAATTTCTATGCCCTAACACGTGTTCTCTTCCCTCCTCTGCATACATCACCAGAGTGCAAACACTGTTCTTGTTCCAAATGCAGGTAACATCAAACCTGTCAGCTTTTCAGGGAGACCTCAAATATGTTTTTCTTTTCTATGATTCTTCCAGATATAACTGCAGTTATTCTTTCTTTTTTTTCCCCCCCATTCCGACCTTATGAAGTTACCATAGGGTGTGCATGTCTGCATTTCCACTTACTTTATTTTCCCTCTTTGATTTCTTCAGTTTTATAGCACAGTATGCATTTGGGAAACTTTATACAAAGGGCCCTAAGACCTCATTTTTCCAATGCTTCAGGCACAAGCAGATGCCTGTTTTGCATTTTAAGTTTACATTATAGTTTAGTCCATCAGAGCATAAGCCCCAAAATAACTTGAATCTAAAAAGCAATCCAAATCCCTCTGAACTCATTTGCCAACTAGAATTCACCCCCGGCTAAGAGCCAACCAATTTATTAAGAAATCATGGAGCCACTTGGTGTTATACCTTGATGACAATTCAAAACTAAATTTATAGATACAGATGCAACTTCTGGCTCAAATTATAAGGTATTAGTATTCTATACAGTCTTTTTTCTACTCCCAACTATATAAAACTTTAGTTTCTTTGAAGGGTTTAAAAAAATTGTGCTTAAAAATGACAATATCCTTTATAATAATATCTATCCAGGGTTGGACCAAGATGTAAGGGAAAGCTTGCAGTTTCTTTTATGCTATGAGCTAGTAAGTCTGAAAGACCACCCCCCACCCACCATAAAAAGCCTTCCCTGGACCTTCCATGCAGGACTTGAAACAGCCCTCTGTCAAAAGAATAGGCCAAAGCCCAAGCCAAACCCTATTATTCATTGCAATTCAGTTCTAGGTAACCAATATTTGTAAAACAATTACTACTCATCAAGCAGGTGCTAAAGAGAAAGGAGCCTCAGGAGCTAACAGTCCAGCTGGAGAAAAATATCAGAACAATTAACAATATTTTTAATTTCTTACAATGTAGGAGCAATATTGGAAAACATCACAGTGTTACGGGGCCTCTGAATTGGGGAGAATGGTCTCACAACGGAGATGATGCTTCAGTGGACTATGAGGAGTTAGGAGAATTTCTTCTGGGAAAGGAAGAAGGAAGAACATGTAAGGAAGAAAGTATAGCCATAACCGAAACAGAAAGGCACGACAGATAATAAGACATATTATAGTAAAAAAAAAAAATTGTCTTCATTTTCACGAAAAAATCTGGAAAAAATGGACCTTTGGATGCATGTAGAAGTGAAGTTAAAAATACAGCTGGAAAAGTAAGCTGTGATCGGCACACAAAGGGCCTTAGATTCCATGCCAAGGACTTTCAGCTTTTTCCGAGAGGTAATAAGGAAAACCTGAGAGGTATCGAGCAATGAAGTGACATCATGAGGCCTAAATTTCAGAAAGTTACTCAAAGCATTGAAAACAAAGAAGCAGAGAAAGACTAGAATTTAGAGGCAGGAGGATATTAAATGGCTGACCCTGCTTTAACAGGGTGAGGCACTGTAAACTTCCAGAGGATAGAATAAGAAATTATTAGAGTTGAGCATATAGGATGCAGACCACTGACTTCTGAAGAAGGAAGAGACAGCTTAAAAAGACCTCAGGCAGAGGGCGGAGCCTGAGAGGTGCGGTGGTAAACTGGAAGCATCCAGTCAGTTGACCTGAAGACAATCTGCATGGGGCAAAGTTCACTGAGAGGGCAGTAGAGTTTAAATTTTACAACTTTGATTTCCCAAGCTTAGTGAAATCAAGAGTTACTAGCTACCAGCTTGTGCTAGCTAGTCCTAAATTAAGGAAGAAGAGGAGGGGGCATTTATTGTCGACGAAATAGGAAATACAAGTATTGTTTTACAACAGAAATTCTGTGATGTGCTGTAGTAATGCAACTTGTATTGGATTCGTCTTCATGAAGAGACTGAGTATGTAAACTGGATAAACTACGAACATTATTAGCTCTCTGAAGTTAGCAGAGAACAATTACGACAGCCAGAATGTGAGAAGCCAAGTTCAAGGAGCAAAAGAAACCACAGAGAAGTGGTCTTGGAATCTTGTGCTACTATTTCCCTCAAAGCATTATGCTGATTCTTAAATTATAATATCCGCCGCATGTAGCAGACAAGTAAGGGCTAGCAGAGCTGAATACTCAGAAAAGCTGGGGGAAGAAGCTCAGAAAAGACCAGTGAAGTGTTTTGTTTTTGAGGTCATGTAGTCTTGTGAACAATATGATTAGACATGGTAAACGTTCCTTTATAAAGTAAAACAACTTTCAAGCAAAACCAGATTATGGGGCCCTGAACAAATTGCAAACATAAATTAGAATTGTTAGAATTTTGAGCTACTGTGTAATCCCCCATGTAGCTCTCCCCCTTTCAGGATTCCTCACTGCTAATACTGTGAAATACTCAGAAAAGAGCATCCTTCGAAGTTTAAGCCAGTATCACTGATCTTCTGTCAAATTTATCTGCTACAACAAAAGCTTTTCAACTCCATGGAAAGCCCTGGTACAACAGACATTTTACCTGGCTGAAACATTTTTTTAAAGTACTGATAATTAATCTCCTCACATTTATATGAAGTACTTTTTATAGCAAATCTGCTCTTTATCTTCTGTAAATTTAAATTCAGGTTCAGATGTAGTTCAGGCAAATCAAATTAAGTAAACAAGTAACAAAATAATTTAATTTCCTCATGTCATCTCCATGATGTAAATTTATCAAAATGAGACTAGGCCAAGGTCGAAGAGAATCAACCAATCAAATTGAGTTATAAAAGACTTTCTAAATATATTCAAAATCAGCTATGGGATAAATTCTGAAACTTGATCTATGATAAAAGAGTTGCATTGTGAATTCAACCTCATATGTTTGCTTATTTATATTTGTCTTGCCACTAAAAGTATTTAAGTTTCAACAACCAAAAAAAAAAAAAAAAGAAAAAAAAAACCAGTATTACAGAGTATAGAAATAGGTGTAAAAGAAAACAAAAATCAAGAGTAATGGTATAAAATAGAGTCAGAACTAAAGATAACAGAATGGTTCAATATATTGCCCTCTCCGATAATAAAATAAGCCACACATTTGCTCTTAGCTTTTGTGCAGGCCGTTAGAAAAGGAAAAACTGATCCATTGCAGAATTCAGTGTTGCCAGTAGAGAATCCCATTTTAAGAATAAAACACAGTATATTCTGATACAAAGACTAGGAGGTCATGTTTTCCTCACTTGTCTTCATCAAGTGGGCACCATGTAACATAGCAACTAACAATTATCATCTGTGCAATACACAAAATGGAGAACTTTGCAACCCTCATCACAGGCTAATAGGTCAAATGCCCAACCAGATTTTACTATTCTGTGTGTATTGATCAGTTACTTTGATATGATGCAAAATAGGATGTGTGTAGTGGAAAAATACTACAAACAGAAGGAGGCTCAGCCACCAACTGAATCTGTTACCTTGGAAAGGCACTTAAACTTTCTGTTACAGTTTTCCAGTCTGTAAAGTCACAGGACTGATTTCTAAGGTTCTTTCCAGCTCATAATTTCTATGTTTCTAAGAAAGAAACCACGTGACTTACTGCAAACTTGAGAGTTGATAATAAGAGTAAAATGCCTTTCACTCTCTCCGTCTGCAAAGTCATTGTGAAACAAAGTGAGAAAGACTGCTCTCTCTAGAATAAAACAGAAACTGTCCCCATGTCTTGCTTGGTAAAACATGAAAGTATCTGAGACACTTCTTTACAAAAATTATTAACAATTTATAAGTAGATGTAGCCACATCATTAATAATGATGTACATGGTTTTTACTGGCATCAACACACAAGTACCCAGCAACCCTCAAGACACACTGAACTTGAACTCACTAAGGTTTGGGAAGGAAGTGGAAATAAAATCTCCATAAAAAAGCAACTATTTTATGAGCATGAACTATGTACAATTCATTATTCTGGGCATCGTGGAAAATATCAACAAACACAGATAAAGTGGAAGCTTCCAAGTCTCTTTTTAGTATTTTTTCTTTCACTTGCTACTGATAGGATTTTTTTATTAAAATATTTTATTTATTCATTTGAGGGAGAGGAAGAGAGAAAGAGAGCAAGAGAGAGCATGAGCGGTGATGTAAGGGAGAAGCAGGCTCCCCACTGAGCAGGGAGCCTAATGCAGGGCTCCATCCCAGCACCCTAGGATCACAACCTGAGCAGATGTTTAACCAACTGAGCCACCCAGATGGCCCCCTGATAGGATATTTTTTAAAGAGTTATTTAGATTCTTCATTTAACATAATGTAGTACTTTTTAATTTTTAGTAAATAGTGAATATAAAAATCAAAATTGGTGCCAAAAAATAATTCAAAAATTTTGTTTGCATTTTTTGTTGAAAAAGATAAACGAATAAAATGAAACGCTTTTTGATTTAATGAGCATTTGTCTGAGTCCTTTGGATTTTTAATCCCATATATTATAATGTAATTACACCATTATTGTTTGAGAAACCATTAATGGTTTGTCAGGCTAAATATTTGAAATGGCAGAAGCATTTTACATTGCATATAAAAACTGTATCTTGTTTTATCTCAAATAAAAAAACAAGGGAAAACTTGCGATCTTTCATAGCTAGTATTCCTATAGTAAATGTAATCCATGGGTTAAGAGTCTGGAAATAAATTGGGCCATGGTTGCCCAATAGGAAGCTCTCTGTGTCCTACATATGTGGCTAAAAATCATATAGAACATAGTCCAAACATAATGGACACTTTTCACAGGCCTGTTTCTTTTATACTTGCCCTACACTCAATGTACTTGCCTTTTAGTTCTTGAAATTTGGCAAGATAGAGACAGGAAGCATTCAGACACAAGTGAGATTAAAATCCTTCCATTCATTCTCTATGATAAATTTTATCCTTCATAAAGAATAAATTCAGTGATGGTCAATACTCAACCTCTTGGCTTAGGTCTAAATCCCTCCTTTCCTATGTTCTAGACTTTTTACCTCAGGATATATGCCTTTGTCTTTCTAGACCTCAGTCTTCCTCAACTTTGGCCTTCTGATTGGCTTTCTAGCTCTTCCCAAATTCCTTCATTTGGACAGTTCTTCCTTAATCCTGTATCTGTGGACCCTACACTAAAAGGATAAAAAACAAGACAATTATTAACTTTTATACGTATCTTGGTCATAGTCACTTGCCAAAAAGAAAAATGCTGAAGTTTAAAGTTGGCTGAAATGAAAACAGGAATTTGGACCAGAAGTAAAAAATAACTAAAATATAGATTGAAGATTTGCTTTCATCAAACAAGGAATGTTTTCATTATTAGAAAACATTCACATACCTTTGAGGCCTTAGAGTGTATGCAGTATCAACATGGACTTTTGGTGTCTTTTCCTGCTCTACTACTTATTATCAGTAAAATACCAGGTGAAGTTACCTAACTTCTCTGAGTCTCAGTTTTCTCATTTATTGAATGTAAAATAAAAGTTTACCTTTTTCATAGAGTTGATGAAATACATAAATAAAATCCCATTTAAATCCCACAGCTTGGCTAAATAAATGTTGTTGTACTTCATCTCTAAGACATATCCATTTTCTTTCTAAGAAAGCTAAATTCGCTCCCTTAGAACTTGCCCTTCCCATTTTCTCCTCCTTTAGCACAGCATCCCTTGATAAAAATGAGATCATCTCCACATTGAAGCACAGCATCTTGTCGTTCACATAGTATCAGTAAAATGAGCTTTCATTTTCTTCTGGCCTAAAGCTGCAGCAAATAATTTGTATCAGTTGGTATGGTGTCAACCCTTCATTTGGGGGGCAATTATTCAGGGCTTATATAAATAGAAAGAGAAAGGAAAGAAAAAGGAACTTAATGTGAATTGCTTATAGAGTAGGACTACATACACTCACCCATTCTCAAAATTTACTGCCTAGTTTCAAGGGAGCAGTAGGGCATATTGTCAGAAACAATCTCAGTTCTGATACGCTTAGTGCAGGACTCTGAGACCAGACAAATCTAAATCTGCCTATGAATTCCATCACTTACCAGAACTTAGGAAAATCACTTAGCTTTCTGGAGTATCTGTTTCTTCATTTGCAAATGATGAAAATAATTATTCTCATAAGGCTTTTCTGGGTATTTAAAGTAAAATAATTAGGTATGCACCAGGCATATATTCCCTTTCCAATATATGAACGTTATAAAAATAAGCTCTAAAAGAACAAACCAAGATCCTCCACCAGATAGAAATTTAGTTGAAACATAACTTCTTTCTGTTTTGATTATTATCTATTTTGTACAATCAGTAAGACATGTGGTTTTATAATCCTGTTTCTCTGAACTTTGTTGGGACTTGCTTTATGACCTAGTATTTTCTGATATTTTTGTTTGTTTGATCTATCAGGCACTGGGAAAAGTTTATCTCCATCATGATGACGGTTTGTCAATTTCTTTTAGTATTTCTATCAACTTTTGCTTTATATATTTAGAAAAAAAAAGTGGGATCCCTGGGTGGCGCAGCGGTTTGGCGCCTGCCTTTGGCCCAGGGTGCGATCCTGGAGACCCAGGATCGAATCCCACGTCGGGCTCCCGGTGTATGGAGCCTGCTTCTCCCTCTGCCTATGTCTCTGCCTCTCTATCTCTCTGTGTGTGACTATCATAAAAAAAAAATAATAATAAATAAATAAAAAATAAAAAAATAGAAACTTCGTTACTAGTTTTATATGAATTTAGAATGATTACATTTTCCTGATAAAATTAAGCCTATTATCATTTTGTTGTGATCCACTTTATCTTGTTTTTTTGAAAGACTATTTTTACCTGATGTCATTATAACAATAAGATGGTCTTCTTTATCTTTGCCATGTCATCTGTTGTTTTTACTTACCACATTTTTGTGGCATGAGGCTTTAGGTACCTCCAATAAATAGGACATAGCTAGATTTTTTAAATCCAGGATGATTTCACTCAAATGTGGAATTTAAAAAATAAAACAAACAAAAAGCAGAATCAGACCTATAAATACAAAGAACAAACTGATGGTTCCCACAAGAAAGAGGATGGGAGCAGGCAAAATAAGTGAAGAGGAGTGGGAGGTATAGGTTTCTAGTTATGAAATGAATAAGTGATGGAAATAAAAGGTACAGCAGAGGAAATATAGTCAATGTTATTGTAATAGTGTTATGTGATGACAGATGGTAACTACACTTGTGGTGAGCACAGCAATGTATAGAGATGCTGGGTCATTAACTTGTACACCTAAAACTAAGGTAACACTATATGTCAACTATGCTCAAAAATTTTTTTGAAATAAAATAATCTGTATGGCTGTCTTTATGCCAGTAACATGCTATCTTAATTACTAGCTTTACAATAAAGTTTGGAATCAGGAAGCACGGGTCTTCCAACTTTATTCTATTTTAAGATTGGGCTAGTCAGAAGTCCTTGTTTTCTATATGAAGTTTAGGATGATTTTGTCAATCTCTGAAAAACAGCAACACAAAATCCAGCTGGATGTGGACTATGTTCCATCTGTAAATCCATTTGGAGACTATAGTAGATAAATGATGATTCCTAAAAAACAGGTCCACAATCTAACTCCAGAATCTGTGAATAAGACCTTACTTGCAAAGATAATCTTTGCAGATGCAATTAAGGATCATGAGATAAGATCACCCTGGGCCATCCCAGTGGGCCCTTAATGCAATTACAAGGATTCTTATAAGACCCAGAAAAAAAGAAGACAGTCATTCAAAAGGGAAGGTCTTATGAAAATAGGGAGAGGGATCCCTGGGTGGCGCAGTGGTTTGACGCCTGCCTTTGGCCCAGGGCGCGATCCTGGAGACCCGGGATCGAATCCCACGTCGGGCTCCCGGTGCATGGAGCCTGCTTCTCCCTCTGCCTGTGTCTCTGCCTCTCTCTATCTCTCTGTGACTATCATGAATAAATAAAAAAAAAATTTAAAAAAAAAAAAAAGAAAATAGGGAAAGACAATGAAATTATACAGCCACAAGCTAAAGATGGTCTGGAGATAACCAGAAGCTAGAAGAGGCAAGGAAAGATTGTCCTCTACAGAATTCAAAGAAAGTACTACCCTGTCAATACTTTGATTTTAGACTGCTGACCCCTAAAATTTTGAGAAAATAAATTTCTTTAGTTTTAAGCCACCAAGTTTGTGGTAATGTGTTTTGTCAGCCATTGAATACTAAGCCAAAGAGAATCACGATCTTAACAGTATGTTTTTCCTATTAATAAATATGGAATGTCTTCTCATTTATCTTCAAGTTGAACAATGTTCTATAATAGTTTTCACTTTACAAGTCTTGAGTTTCTTTGTTAAAGTTAATTGTAGGCATATTCTTTTTGATGTTACTGTGAATTCAATATTTTTTAAATTTTCAGATTGTTTATAGTATATCTAAATATAACCGTTTCAGTATAATTATCTTATATCCTGCAAACTTGCTGAACTTGTTTATTGGTTCTTAGAGATGTTTTAATTCCTTGATTGTTTATATACAAAATCATGTCATCTGTTCATAAAGATAGGTTTTTTTCCTTTTCCTACCTCATTGCCTTTTATTATTCTTCTTGCCTTGGATAGAATATCCTGTACAGTGTTGGATATAAGTGAAGAGTATACATCCTTGTCTTTTCCTCATCCTAGGAGGACAGTCTTCCACCTTTTACCATTAGGTATGGTGTTAGCTATGGGATCTTTCACAGAGGTCTTTTCTAAGTTTAAAGAAGCTCTGTTCTTTGAGTTTGCTGTGTGCTTGGCCTTGATGTAGACTGCTTTTCTGTATATATTGCTGGATTCCATTTGATAGTATTTTGTTGAGGATTTCATATCTTTGGAGGAAATATTGATCTGTTGTTTCCTGTTCTAATGCTACCTTGTTTGGTTTTAGCATTAGGTTAATATTGGCCTTACAGACCAAGTTTGAAAATATGTCTTCCTTTTCCAATTTTTGGAAGAGTTTGTGGGGCCTTTGCATTAATTCCTTTAAACGTTTGGTAGAATTGACCTGAAAGCCATTTAGGCCTAGGCTTTCCTTTGTCTATAATTTTTAATTTACCAACTCAATCTTTTTACCTATTAGAACCTAGTGTATTCAGATATTCTTTTTGAGCCAGTTTTTATTGTTTGTATCTTTCAACGAACTTAACATTCTATGTTATTTCATTTATTGGTGTACAACTGTTCATAGTATTCCTGTAACTACATATATATATGTATTTTTTTATTTTTATGAAGTGATAATGATAGGCCCTGTTTTCTTCCTGATGTTAGTAATTTGGTTATTCTTTGTTTCTGCATTAGGCTAAGTAATGATTTACTAAATTTTTTGAACTTTTTGAAGAAAAAACTTTTAGTTTCATTGATTTTTTTGTTTTCCATTTTACTTCAAATCTGGTCTTTATTTTTTCTTTATTTCTGTTTGCTGTAGATATAGTTTGCCCCCCCCCATAAGTTTCTAAGGTATAGAGTTGTTATTTTTGTTCATTTTAAAGAAAAGCATTTATAAATTCTTCCCTAAGCAGTTTAGCTACATCTATGCCCTAGAAAAATTTCCAGACACTTTCAATGGTTATTTTTCACAATCTCCACCAATTATAATTGTTTCTTTGGCGAATGGGACCACAGAGTTCCTCATGGCAGTATTCCTAAAGTGCTTCCATGATTATTTTTATAGCACTAATTATTAGCCAGGAACTAGGGTTATTTTTAAGTTACTAAGATGAATACTAATAAATCAAGTATAAGAAAAGGAATACTGCAAATTATATACTACTAAGATTTCATCTTGACTAACATAGTTTTGCCTAAAGGAGGATGAACTAGTTTACCAGAATTATGGTTCCTGGTCAGCTTCTAGACACTTATTCAAATCACCTTTACTGCTAACATCTGAATGTGCCACTCTGGGTTTAGCCATGTGAATGGCTTCAGACAGTAAAAGCTGAAGTTAGTACTTCCCTATTTATATATTTTTACTTTCAAATATAGGTTATCTAAATATCTCTAAAAACAGATGATATTAAAAAAACAGATGATATTACTGAATGTATTGTCTTTACATTATATTGCCATATAATTCAATCTGTATTAGGCTGTAGCTGGAAAAAATGAAATTAAAGAATAACTAGTTGCTTTATTTCACTTCTCTTTTATGTGTGTCCATTTCAGGATAGAAGAGACTCTAGTTAGAGACTTGAAAAGATGTATATTTAAAAAGGTGGGGGACACCTGGGTAGCTCAGTGGTTTGGCATCTGCCTTTGGCTCTGGGCATGATTCTGGATTCCTGGGATCAAGTCCCACATCGGGCTCCCTGCAGGGAGCCTGCTTCTCCCTCTGCCTGGGTCTCTGCCTCTCACTCTGTGTCTTTCATGAATAAATAATATCTTTAAAAAAAAAAAAGGGTGGGACAGAATGAAGATAAAAAAGTAGCTAACTATTAAAGTAAGGTTCTAGAGGAAGTAATTTAGGATGGAATCACAGCATCAGTCAGTAAAAACATTAACCTTAGGAGGACCTTGGAGATTTTCACATGGAGATAAGCCAATTTTGAATGTTCTTGAACTAATAAACTAATAAATTTCATAATCTATGAGAAGTGAGTTGAAAAATTAATTTAGGAAATGAGCAATAGAACATTCAATAGGGACACCTGGGTGGCTCAGCAGTTGAGTGTCTGCCTTTGGCTCAGGTCATGATCCCAGGATCCTGGGATGGAGTCCCATATCAGGCTCCCCAAAGGGAGCCGGCTTCTCCCTCTGCCTCTCTCTGTGTCTCTCATGAATAAATAAAAAATTTTTTTTTAAAAAAAGAACATTTTAATAGATGGTGGTGAAAATGCTATAGTCCATTTGAGATGAATAAAAAAATGAAAAACATTGGTGAAGAAATGGCTAAGATTGAAAGAGTATGAATTTGTGCTCACTTCGGCAGAACAAACTAAAACAGCAGGAATTTGTCTGATATTTATATGCTTTATTTTTGTACCAACATCATCCAATATTACATGACAACCCAGAAGTAGAAAAAAAACAAAGAAGTTAAGGATTGGAGATTCTCCTGAGTGGTAGGCTAGAGTTACACAGAAAAGTGACTCTGGATTTACTGGCTATGGATGACCGAGAAAGAAAGAACAAAAAGGAGATGATACAGGTGAGATCATAAAGGTACTAAATGCTAGAGATTAGGGACAAGGTTAGGAACACGTGGACTGGAAGTGAGAGGGCAAATGCTGGCAAGCTTGTGACCAATGATAGAGAACTTCGAAGAGTTAAGTAAGATTCAAAAGGGGTTTTTCCTCTGAGGATGGCCAGAAGTTGAGTCAAATTGATGGTAACTGGAGTTGTGGTTTTGTACACCCCTAAAAATGGCCTATTTTTAAAGAATTTATACTTCTTTGTAGGCCGCTGGTCACTTAACTGGTGTTCTTGTCTACCTCTCAAGAGGCTTGAGTCACATTTAAAAATACTGGGCCTAAGTTGCCCTCATGTCCCACATGCTGACCTCATCTTTGTCAACTCATTTCTGGATTCAATAAAATACCACACTCGTGGTTTCCTGCACAGCCAGACAAGGCAACATAAAAGTAAAGGAAAGTCAACTCTTTACGGAAACCCTGACCAATGGGAAGTGAGAGTGTAAAGGTGCCAGGTAGATATATTTCCCTTTCTTTGTCTTTTTGGTTAATATTTCAAATTATGGTCTTTCTTTATAATCCTTGCAAAAAATTCCTGCATGTCAGAACATACTTACTGAGTATGGTTCTGTGTCCTTCTGCAGCTGGTCAAGAAGAGAGGCTAGGGCAATAGCCCTGTATTTTGCAGCTTTGCAGCACTCTTCTCTCAGTATCATTTTCCCACTGAATCATTTCCCTAAATTTGTACTTTGTCAGTAAAAAGCATTATGATCTTTGCCTTAGGCTCTGCTTTCTGTAGAACCTAAGTTAAGACAAGAAGTTTTGGTGGGAGATATATCATCACAATGTGGATAGGATCAAAATATAGGAGCATTCTCTTAATCACTTAGAAATTCTATTAATCGGGATGCCTGGGGGGGCTCAGTGGTTGAGTGTAATTATTACACTAAATTTTATGGGTGGACAACTTTTTAAAGAGCTATTAGCATTTGAAGACACATTTACATCATAGATTTTATGCATATATTTTCTGGAATTCATGTATTCATTTCATCATTAATTCATTTTTTACTAAAATGTATTAAATATGTGCTACCCCTAAGATATTCACAGAGTATCTTCATTCTTTGACCTAATAGAAATCTGTACAGTGCTTTCTTGTGGCTTAGGGCTCTAGAACTTACCAATACACATAAGTCCGGCCATTTTTACTTGCATCCTCCTCTCTTTAAGTATTTGGAAGTAAATTCAGGGTGTGAACAAGACAAAGATGCAAAATTGAGATACTGTCAAAGATTTGCCTAACAGACCCTTCTTTTGGAACACAATCCCTCTGAGACACCTGGACAAAACAAGAGCATTGATTCCCAGCAAGCTGTCTTACCAGGGTACCCCATATGTGCAGACAAGATGGCACTGGGTACAGCTATTGATCTAATGGGGTTTCCCATTAGCCTTTAGTTAGCCTTTAGTTTTTAAGGCTAAAGAGGTTTCAGGTTGGGAAGTATTTTTTCTTTCTTGCCAAGGAGTAGCTTAGATTTTCTCTTGTAGGGAATGGGAAAACGTCCTTTATAGGGATGGATGGATGAATAGGGATTGAATGGATGCTAGGGTGAATTAACTGGTAAATTGAAAATTTATTATGGAAATGTTGCTCTAAACCTCTTTCTATCCTGGGAATTTTGAAATTTTCTTAGCATTGACCTTGGAATCCTGAGGCTTGGTTCAAAACTATAATTCGCAATTGTTATCAGTTATTCACATTTTCAAAAAACAATAAATATCATTTGGATGTACAGCAATATTATATAAGAGTTATAAGGAAGTTGCTATACAAGAAGTATGGCTCATGGGTAATGGGAGATATCTCCCTCTTCATTACCATTATGAATTTCTTACAGTTTCCTTATGCCCCATTAACATGTTGCTGTTACCATTTTGCAATAACCATCTCTGGGTAAAAAAAAAAAAACAGGACATGTAGCTTTATCTTTGTACATGTACACTTTAAGGATAATTTGAGTGTTGAAAGGGGTTGGTGGAATAAAAATTGGAGGCCCAATTACTTTTTTTTTCATTAAAACTAACTTTCTTATATATATCAGTTTGATCATGTAACACTAAATATTACAGAGCACACATAAAAATTGGAGCTGGCCATAGGATGTAAATGGGGTATAGAATTAATCAGAATTTTCCGTAGTGATGGCAACGATTTATTTGCATAGAAACAAAATCTGAGTGTTACTCATTTCTCTTCCCCAGAATTCACTCACAGGGTTTGCGCACATCTTAAGAGTTCTGTTTACCACCTTCAGCCCTGGGAAATAGTCCTGCCTTGTTTGTCTCTGTGTCTTCCCCAAAGCCAATGTGGAAAGGTTGGAGGAGGGCCCCCGTTGAGAAGCTGTGAAGTTCCCTTAAAATTACTTTCAGAACGACTCTTTTTTCTATAGACAGAATGCTTGATAAATTCAAGAAAATTATAATTTATATTTATACTAAATTTACAATTATACTAAAACACCGTTTTCATAGCAGTTTCTCGTAGTGGGTTTTCTGTGTCAAAATCGTAATTTACACTTGGTTCCAAACGAGGAAACTGAGATATTAAGACCATCAAACTATGTCATGGAACTGGAATGAGACCAATTTTATATCTCAGACTTTGCTACTAACAGATCTTGGTAAATGATTAAGTTTTATAAAGTGGAAGTAACATTTAACTTGATCTTTAGATGTGATATTAAGTATATCAATTATATTAAAATAATTCTGATAAAATTTTCCCTTTGTATCTGGTATGCTTTTTTTCCCCATTTATATTTCTCTAAAAATGAGATACTAAATTAAAAGTGTTTTCTCTTTTTATTTATTTTTTAACACATTTCTAGGCTTCACAGTCAAATTAGATTTCAGCAGAGCAATGACAAGGGGGGAAATAAATATAACAAAAACAAGGGAAAATAATCTTTTGTTTTCTTAGCTATGTTCCCTCAATACTGCCTTCCAATATCTTTCTACAATCTACTTCCACCAACCAAGGCATTTCAGAAAAAGCTTAGAAGCATGTAAATTTGGAATGAGGAGTCCATCCTTTAAAGCAGCCATTCTCAAAGGGGCAATAGCATTCCCAGTGAGTTGAGGAGAGCTTGGTTCTTGTGGAGGGTGCATAAAATCTTAGATACTAAAATGGCTTGAGGCTCTCCAAATAATACATGGACTGTGTATCTAGAGATAAAGATGTATAGTGTGTCTTAGGTATTAAACTTTCATAGGGGGCTGCAATGAGGAAGAAAAAAATCTAAAAAAACTTCATAGGGGAAATGATGGTAATACTAAAACAGTTGGAAAACACTGCTCTTCTCTCCTAAAGGACTTAATCTGTAGAAACAGTCCCTATCCCAGCACATACATTGTTACAACTCAAAACCTAAACCAGAAGGAAACCTATTAGCCTTCTCCTAGTTTTCCAAATACTGTTTCTGTATCACTGTTTTCATATCAGTTACCAAGATTTGATGATTTTGCCTGTACCTACAAGAATGTTTTTAGTAGTACTTTTCTCTTTGCTAAGTCATTAAGAAAGACTATCTTATCTCTGATTGTTCAACATCCTGTTGACTCAACTACCTCCTTCTTTATCATTAGCAACACATCATTCTTTTGTCCTAAAGCTTTTATAGAGCAGAATGAATGTTATTACATCAAATTAGCATGATCTTGGAAATATTTATATATGGATAATTCCCAAACATATTTCTTTCATTCAGACCTCTCTCTCAAACTCTATATGTGAGTTAGCAAACTATGGCCCTTAGGCCAAATTTGGCTAGTTTTGCAAATAAGGCTTCATTGAAACAACCACTCCCCTTCTTTTGTATATTGTCTGTAGCTGCTCAATGGCAGAGTAGTTGTGGCAGAGAACATTTGGCCCACAAAGTCTAATAAAATATTGACTACCTGGCCCTTTACAAAAGGGCATTGACAAAACAAACAAAAAAACTTCTAGATGCATCTACCTAACTCTCTCCTTTATCTCCACTTAGATGTTCAAACAACCTACCAAACTGAAAAGATTTAAAACCAAACTCTGTTCTTTTTTCTAATATCTGCTCCAAATCCCAGTCGATGGCAACTTAATCTTTCCAGTTACAAATCCAAAGTTCTGGAGTTAAACTTCTTCACTTCTTGGTTTCTTTCACACCCTACTTTCAATCAGACCATCCTTTAGGCTCTATATTCAAGTTGTATTCAGAAATGAGTTTCTTCTCTAGCACCTCCACTAATGCTTTGGCTTGAACCAGTGGTCTTTCAGCTTTTATCTATGGCCTTTGTAATCTTTTCGTCTATTTTCAGCCCACAGCCAGAGTAATAATGATGAAATGGAAGTCACTCTATGGCCTTTGTCTTCTCTGAAGTCTATGGTGGCTCCTAGTATTCCTTAAAGTAACAGCCAAAAGGCCAGTAATGGCCCACAAAGTCCTAAGAGCGCTAGCTTTTTCTCCCTACCACTTGACCTTATCACTGTCCCCATCACTTACTCCACTCCAGCCCTTTAGCCTCCTTGCTGTTTCTCAAAACGCTATTCCTGCTTCAGGCCTTGATCTCCTTTATCTGTTTTTCCACAGCACTTTCTGCCTTTAACATACAGAATTTACTTATTTTGTGTACTATTTATTTTCTGTGTTTTCTCTCAGAATATAAGTTCTGTAGGGCAGAGTTTGGGGGATATTTTGTCTATTTAAGTACTTTAGAGGAGTGCCTGTCTCATGATAGATCTAAGATAATGTTTAATGAATAAAAATGAAGGAGGGGAGTCTGGGTGGCTCAGTCAGTTGAGTGTCCAACTCTTGATTTCAGCTCAGGTCATGATCTCAGTGTTGTGAGATTGAGTCCCACATTGGGCTCTGCACTGAGCATGGTGCCTGCTTAAGATTATCTCTCTGCCTTTCCCTCTGCCCTACCTTTTTTATTTATTTTATTTTTTTAATTTTTTTCCCTCTGCCCTTCCTGACTGACTTGTCCACTCATGCACTCTCTCCAAAAAAAAAAAAAATCAATTTTAATTTATTCAATAAAAAACACAATAATTCTATTCATCATAAATGTTCTTGGGTGTCTGGGTGACTCAGCCAGTTAAGCATCTGCCTTCTGCTCAGGTTGTGATCTCAGGGTCCTGGGATCCCGCACTGGTCTCCCTGCTCTTTGGGGAGCCTGCTTTTCCTTCTCCCTCTCCCTGCCTCACCTTGCTTGTGTACTCACTTGCTCTCTCTGTAAAAAATAAATAAAATCTTTTAAGAAAAGATATGTTCTTGGAGATATGTCTGATCATGTGTCTGTATGATGTATATTCTTTTGGGTAATTTTTCTTGTCCTATAATACTGTAATCACTACAAATGTCTTCAAAGTAGGATTACACTGTCTCTGAGATCACTACTTTTTCAGCCTTCTAAACTCTCAGTAACAGATTTTAATGTCACACTGTGTCTAGAGAGTTGCTAATGCTCTATGGCCATCTATACATCACGTTATTCTTCTAGGTCCATTTCTTTTACCTTATTCCAAATTTGATTAATAGAATTTTTTTTCTTAAGGTTTTATTTATTCATGAGAGACACACAGAGAGAGGCAGAGACATAGGCAGAGGGAGGAGCAGGATCTATGCAGGGAGCCTGATGCGGGACTCAATCCCGGGTCTCCAGGATCAGGCCCCGGGCTGAAGGTGGCACTAAACCACTGAGCCACCCAGGCTGCCTGGGTTTTAAATTTTTTGTTTAAATGTTATCCCCCTACCAGACCAACAAATCATTTCCTGATTGGGAGTGCTGTCTTCTAAGCTTTAGTTAACAGGACTGGGGCCTAGAATTAGACACTACTTAATTTTATGTTTTTTGTTGTTGGTTTTGTTTTTGTTTTTTAGGTTTTTTGTTTTGTTTTTTTTAGAGAGAGAAAGAGCATGTGTGGGGGAAAGGGCAGAAGGAGAGAGAATCTCAAACAGACTCCCTGCTGATCATGGAGCCCTATTTGGGGCTCAATCCTATGACCCATTAAATCATGACCTGAACTGAAATAAAGAGTCAGTTAACTTATCGAGGCACCCAGGTGCCCCTCAATTTTATTTTTATATTCATTTTGCCTATCTTCAAAATTTCAGTAAATTCTGAATACATTTCTAAACAAATCCAATAAAGAAATATATTTAGATTCTGTTCTTATTGTTAAATATTAATTGTACACACACAATGGTTTACTGTATACTTGGATAATAAACATATAGTAAATGCAGTTATCTCACAAAGACATCATTGGCAATTATTGATTTTCAAGGGAGACTCTTGCACATTTTAATTAAAGATCTAGTCGAAGAATGTATTATCAATATTGTATCTAGAAGGAGATCCCTGGGTGGCACAGCGGTTTAGCGCCTGCCTTTGGCCCAGGGTGCGATCCTGGAGACCCAGGATCGAATCCCACATCGGGCTCCCGGTGCATGGAGCCTGCTTCTCCCTCTGCCTGTGTCTCTGCCTCTCTCTCTCTCTCTCTCTCTCTCTCTCTCTCTCTGTGACTATCATAAATAAATTTTAAAAAATAATTAAAAATTAAAAAAAATATTGTATCTAGAAGGAAGCAATAGCTCAATCTAAAATACTTTTCCATTTAAAATTACTCTTCAATGGAATTAATGATGGCCATTGAATGCTATTAAAATGGTATATGATGACTAATTCTAAAAGCTGCCTAATTCGGGCATCTGGGTGGCTCAGTGGTTGAGCATTGCCTTTGGCTCAGGTCATAGTGGTGGGATCCTGGGATGAAGTCCTGCATTGGTCTCCCCAAGGGAGCCTGCTTCTCCCTCTGCCTATGTCTCTGCCTCTCTGTGTCTCTCTCATGAATGAAAAAATAAAATCTTTTAATTATTAATTTTAAAAAGCTGCCTAATTTCATAAGGAAGGTCCTATGTATGTAGTTCCTTATCTGCTATTTCATTATTACAGAAGGAAAATTTGATAATGATGTCAATGTGAAATTTAGGTCTAAGTTTATGACCAATTACACATTTCTGTATATTGTAGTTAGATAGGAAGATTTCTAAAAAGCCATATGGTTATGACTGAAGTCAGTAGTTATACTTTCTATGACATGAGAATGACTCAGGGGCCCACAGAGAATAGCTTCTTTCTCTGCCCGTGACCTGTTTCCATGAAACAGCTGTTTATCATGTGGGATGAAATATATGCCATGATACATAGTGGCTCGAAGAACCTCTGTTCTGTGAGAGAAGGCAAATCTCTTCTCTAGCAGATTACTGTCATTTTTATAAATCTAGGAAAAGTCAAAAGAAATAAACAGGACCTACTTCAAATCACCTGAGTCATGTTAATATTCTGTAGTAAAAATAAAAGTAATCATAGGACTTTGCCAATAAATCAAGCACCTACTGAATTTCTATTTTTTTCAACTTGAAACACTGTACCATACATGATATTTTTGAAACTGAAGCATCACCTAGTTAAACTCATATAGGATAAATTTATTTAAAAAAAAAATGATCTCCCAAGTGACAAAGCTTAAGAGAGCTCAAGGACCAAACATATTAAAATAATACTATAATCATGTTCATGATTATATGGATATCAGTTTAAAATAATATTCTTTATTACTGGTCTTTTGTCCTTTCTCTAAAAAGGATTATTTCAGTAGCTATTAAACTGAAGAAATGCTCACTGCTACAAAAACGTTCCATGATTAATTATAATAGTTTTGATTTTGTTTTTAATTATGGTAATTTTAAATAATTATGCTCTATTAAATGATCTAGAAAATAGTTGTTTTCCAGAATTTAACACCCTGTTCTGGCAGACATTGTTACCATCACTCAAGAATTTTTTCTACTAAGCAGAGGAGTAGGGATGCCTGGGTGGCTCAGCAGTTGAGTGTCTGCCTTCAGCTCAGGGTGTGATCCCGGGTCTGGGGATTCAAGTCTCATATTGGGCTTCCTGTGAGGAGCCTGCTTCTCCCTCTGCCTATGTCTCTGCTTCTCTCTGTGTCTCTCATGAATAAATAAAAATAAAATCTTCAAAAAAAAGGAGAGGAGTATTTATAAATACTGTTCACACAGTTTATTCACAATTCCATTTCTATAGAGCAAATCAAGTTTGCTGTGTAGGACCAATCTTTTCTTTGAGGCTCTCTTCTGTGCTTTATGTTATTCTTCACTCAATTTTCTAAAGATAAGGAGGAGAATCTGGTACCAGAAATGTGTACTGCTCCAGAGACACTCAAATAGATCTTCCATCAGAAGTGTCCTCATCTGAAATCCTCTCTGCTGTTGACTGTTACTGTGTAGAAAACTCTAGCACAACTGTTTCTGGGAATAAGAGGGAAAGACTCCACAAGAAAGACTAATTGGTTTTAGCTTTTGGCTCACCTGTCCCTAGTGGCAGTAGAAAGTCATAGAGACTACCTGAAACAATTCTTTAACATTCTTAAAAATCATTATAAGGACATTATCACTCTTCTTTTTCTTGATGCTGTTTGAAGCCACCCAGGTTCCCCTTTATTCACTCATTCATCTCACTCACACTGACCCTTCCTTGACAGATGTAGGAGTTATTGTGTCTGTCCTGGAAGAGCTCAATCTCCTCTCCCTGTGTTCCATAATCTCTCTCAGCTGCCCCACCTTGCTTTGAAGAAAGTGGAGAAGTAGTGATGACACTGCTCTATTAGTCTATTTAGTCTCAACCTGCCAGAGCCAATCAGAAATCAAGTGTGATAAGACAGTGCTCAGTTTTACAGTCACCGTCAGAAAGCAATTCTGAGAATTAGTGCTATAGAATTTAAGAAAGATTCATTGCTTTTTATGCTTTGGTTAAGTGAGCCTCGATCTGAAACTGAGTCATTTATAAAAATTCAGGGTTTGCAGTCAGGGTGTCACATCTGTCTCATCTGTACCCTATGAGCCATTTCTTCTGCCACACTCCAAGTCAGGTTCTCATCTGACATAGAAATACTCTGACTTTAATATGCATAGAACCACCTAGGGGAACTTGTGAAGGTTCCCAAGCCCCACCACTTACAAACTCAATCATACTCACAGGACATGAACCCAGTCATCTGCTTTTTAGTTCACTCTACAGACTATTCTCATGCACGCTGATGTTTGAAATCCAGACCTAGAGAACAATCGTGATGATTCCTTGATTCCCATTTGCTTTTTTATTATTTCATCTAATTTACCTTAAGTATCGTTGCTAAAATAATGGTCTTGAAAACCTTCAATGGCGTCTTATTGTCTAGTGAATTAAATAAAACTCTGCTGGACTTTTAGGGATTTCCAAAAATGTAAGTAAATCTTGTTCAATTTCTAACTTATTATTCACTCTTAACCTCCCCAAAATATATGGAGGATTATTTCATGTTTCTTAAATATTTACCATCCTTTTCCACCTCTAGCATTGCCCATTCTGCTCCCAATTGTTAAATTCTTAATAGTCCTTCAAGTATGCCAAATGCTCCCTCCTCCTTAAAGCTTAATCTGTCTTTCCTAGTTAGAAACAGTCTTCTTTTGAACTCCTCAAATCTCTACATTTAGGTTTATATGGTGATCACTTACCTTATATTAAGATATTAAAATAATGTAAATTATTAGTTACATATGTATCTATATTTCTCCCTCTCGATTGTAAAATCTTCAAGGTTAAAAATTGTCTTAGTGCAGTTGATACTCAGCATTTGTTCACCTCAAATATGAAATAATTCATGCTCTATTAGTCCTTGACCTTAGCATAAAGTCATCTATGTTCCACTGAAATTAAGGACTAAACATGTATCAACTGTTCTACATTTCAGGTGGATCTATCTTGAGTGTAAGTTTTGCTTAGAAATTTATTATTATTATTTTTACTCCCATCACCTCATCATTAGTTACCATTTGGGGATGTTTGCATTCCTATTATTTTCTGATAAATTTAAATATTTGTAGGTAGACTCTAGTACTGATTTCTACCTTTTTTCTTATATATGTGATACTATGAATCTTGCTAAAAACAGATATGTGAAAGGAGGGAGGATAAGAATAAGAGTGTTAAAAAGAAAAAAAATGAGCTGATAAATCTTTAGACACTTTGTTGATAGCGTGTTTCTTAATACAGGTTGAAAACCTACATTCTTTTTTTTAAAAAAGTATGTAACTAGTTTTTTTTCTAATGAATTAGAATTAAAAATATCTTAAAAAATTTTTTTAAACATTTTATTTATTTTGAGAAAGAGAAGAAGGGAGAAGCAGACTCCCTACTGAGGAGGGAACCCAATATGGGGCTGAATCCCAGGACCCGGAGTTCATGACCTATGCTGAAGGCACACATTTAACTGACTGAGCCACCCAGATGCCCCCAAAATATCCTTTTGTAGAAATGTTGTATAAGTACTTTGTGAGAGGCTTTTGGGGATGTAAGAAAAGAAATAGAGGTGACAGAATGAAAAGGTGGCCTTATGTGGAAGAAAACCTTATGTGGAAGAAATTACGGACGATAAAGGAAGAACACATTTATTGGGAGAGAACTGAAAAGGCCTGAAATGTAAGTTACCTGGAAGAACAGACCAGTATAAATGTCTATAAATGAAAATTTTTGTTCTGTACCATACACTGAAATATTAGTCATAAGACTATCTCAAAAACTGTACTTTCAAGTCGTAAATACTCTGCATTTTTCCTACCATTCAAGTAAACCTAAAATATTAATCATGAGATTCAGTTTGAAGAACTGAAAGCTTCAAGCAAAGTTTTATTAAAAGAAAAAGTAGAGAGACATATAAAAACAAGAAACATACTTTCAGATAAAATTAAGCTTCGAAGTGTACTTTTAAAATCCTATTTATTAACATTTGTTTTACACAAAGAGTAGAGAACTGGGGACTTTGGAGAATAATGTCCCACATTGCCATTGGTAAAGGTGTTTTTTCTTTTTTTTTTTTTAATTGGAGAGAAGAATTACAATAATTTCTCTCCAACTCATGAATAGGTTTCTAAGTCATGCATATTCTGGTAGTCAGCCATGCTGTCACAGATGGTAGGATTTCCTTATTTTTAAAGGCTGAAGAATACTCCATTATATTTATATACCATACTTTCTTTACCATTCAGATGTGAACTAGGGGATAGACTCATCCAAAAATACATGTATTCCTCCTAACATAAACACTGCATAGACATGTTAGTTTTCTACTGCTTCTCTAACAAATTTGCAGGAATGTACTGTTTTAAAATAGCATACATTTATTGTCTTATGGTTCTATAGATCAGTTCTTTAGATGGGAAGTCCAGTATAGGTCTCACTCAAGTAAAATCAAGATATACCGATGATACCAATTGCTAGCAAGAAGGCAGAGCAACAGGAACGTTTTGTCACTGTTAGTGAGAATATAAAATGGCCCAACTAATTTGAAAGAAAATTTGGTGGATTCTTACAAAGTTCAATATTGTTTCAGTATAAAATCCATTTATGTAGAATCATCAATCCATTTATGTAAAATCATGCTCTTTTGGTATTTACCTAACTTACTTTTTTTCCATAGGTTGTATCCATGCACTGCTCTTATTTTTCTTTTTTAAACAGTTTTATTGAAAGTATAATTGATAAAAAAGAACTGCACATATCAAATATATTTAATATGAGGAGTCTGGACATAGGCAAACATCCCCATCACCACAATTGAGGTTAGAGACTTATTCAACACCTCCCAGAGTTTTCTTCTATTTGTGGGTTTTTTCATGTGTGTGTGGTAACATTTAACATATATTTACCCTCTCACCAAACTGTGAAGTGCATAATATTGTATTGTTAACTACAGGCACTATGTTATACAACAGATCCCTAAAATTTATTCATCTGGCATAACTAAAACTTTATACTCTTGCATAACAACTTACCATTTCCTCCACCCCCAACCTCTGGCAAACACTATTGTATTATCTATTTCTGTGATTTTGACTACCCTGGGTACCTCAAATCAGCTTAAGCACAGAGCATTTGTCCTTCTGTGTGACTGGCTTACTTCATCCAGCACAATGTTCTCCAGGTTCATCCATGTTATCACAGATGGTAGGATTTCCTTGTTTCTAAGGCTGAAGAATACTTCATTTTATTTATATACCATACTTTACCACTCATCTGTCAATGGATACTGGTTATTTCCCTATTTGGCTACTGTTATTCCTTCTGCAATGAACATAGGAGTAAACATAGAAATGTCTCTTTGAGATTCTGATTTCAATTTAATAATTTAATTGAGCAAATACTCAGAAGTGAGACTGCTGAATCATATGGTATTTGTACTTTTAATGTTTTAAGGCATCTGTGTACTTTTTCTATAGCTGCCATACCATTTTATGTGCCCACCAACAGTGCACAAGAATTGCAATTCCTCCACAGCCTTAACATTTATTTAGATAATAATCCCAACAGACGTGAACAGATATCTCATTATGGTTTTGATTTGAATGTACCTGATAGTTAATGATGTTGAATATCTTTTCATATACCTATTAACCATTCACCTATTGGAAAACATCTTGGTTGCTTCCTATTTGGGGCCATTATTAATAAAGCTGCCATAATGATCCCCATATAAGTGTTTCTGTGTATGGAAGTTTTCAAGTAAGTCCTTTGCCCATTTTTTTTAAAATAAGATTTATTTTTTTTTCACTATTAAGCTTTAAGAATCCCTTACATACTTTGGAAACTAATGCTTTATCAGATATATGGTTTGTAGGTATTTTCTCCCATTCCATATATTGCCTGTTCATCCTGTTGATTAACACAAATCTTTGTCAAACTGTTTCCAAAACATTAAGAGAAAAAATCCCAAATCCATTTTTTTCCCCAAATTCATTTTATGAGGTCAGTATCACCCTGATACCAAAGCCAAACAAGAAAAAAAATTGCAGGCCAATATGTCTGATGAAAATAGATGCAAAAATTCTCATCAAAATACTAGCAAAGCAAATTCAAGACCACATTAGAAGGATCATACACCATGAGCAAGCTGGATTTATCCCTAGAATGCAAAGATACTTCAGTATATGCAAATCAAGGTGATAACAGCACATTAACAGAATGAAGGATAAAAATAACATGATCAGAGCAATAGATGTAGAAAAAACATTTGACAAGTTCAGCACTCTTTTATGATAAGAACACTCAATCAACAAGAAATACAAAGAACTCAACATAATAAGGGCCACATATAACAAGCCACAGCTAACATCATACTCAACGGTGCAATGTTGAAATCTTTTCCTCAAACATCAAGGACAAGACAATGTGTCCATTCTCACCACTTCTAGCCAACATAGTACTGACAGTCTGAGCAATTACAAAAGAAATAAAAAGTACCCAAATAATAAATAATCAGGTAAAATTATCTGTTGGCAGATTAGATGATCTTATAAGTAGAATACTATAAGGCTCCACCAAAATCTGTTAGAGCTCATCAACAAATTCAGTGAGGTTACAGCATTAAATAAAGGGGGCGGGGGGATCCCTGGGTGGCTCAATGGTTTAGCGCTGTCTTCAGCCCAGGGTATGAATCCTGGAGACCCGGGTTTGAGTCCCACGTCAGGCTCCCTGCATGGAGCCTGCTTCTTCCTTTGCCTGTGTCTCTGCCTCTCTCTCTGTCTCTCATGAATAAATAAATAAAATCTTAAAAAAAAAAACTGACAGCAACATACAAAAACCAGTTGTGTTTCTATAAACCAACAACAAACCATGTGGAAAGGAAAAAAAGGGAAACAATTATATTTACAACAGCATCAAAAATAATACTTAGGATTAAACTTAACCAAGAAGGTGAAGGACTTGTAGCTCATATCTACAAAACATTGATGACAGAAATAAAAGACAAAAAAAGGAAGACATCCTGTGTGCATAGAATGGAAGATTTAATATTGTTAAAATGTCCATACTGTCTAAAGGGATCTATAGATTTAATACTATTCCCATCAAAATCCCATTGGCAGTTTTATAGAAATAGAAAAAACAAATCCAAAATTTGTAGGAAACCATAAAAGCCCACAAATAGTCAAAGCCATTTTGAAAAACACACCAAAGCTGGAGGCATCACACTTCTTAATTTTAAAACATATAGTAAAGTAGGTATACAGTACAGCTACAGTACTATGTCACAGGCATAAAAACAGACTTACAGACCAGTGAGATAGAACCAGAGCCCATAAATAACCCCACACATGTACATCAACTCATCTTTTTTTTTTAAATTAATTTTTATTGGTGTTCAATTTACCAACATACAGAAAAACACCCAGTGCTCATCCCGTCAAGTGTCCGCCTCAGTGCCCGTCACCCATTCCCCTCCAACACCCGCCCTCCTCCCCTTCCACCACCCCTAGTTCGTTTCCCAGAGTTAGGAGTCTTTATGTTCTGTATCCCACATCAACTCATCTTTGACGAGGATGCCAAGGACATAGAATGGGGAAAGGATAATCTCTTCAACAAATAATACTGGGAAAATTGGTTATCCATATGCCAAGAGAAAAGAAAAGAAAGAAATGAAATTAGGCCCCACCTTATGCCATGCACAAAAGTCAACTCAAAATGGATTAAAGATTTCAACATAAGACCTGAAACTGTAGAACTCCTTCAACACCACATAGGAGAAAAATTTCTTGACATTGGTCTTAGAAATTATTTTTTTGTGAGTAGAATGCGAATAGTGCAGAAGACAAAATAGACAAGAGCTAGTACAAATTTAAAAACTTCCAGTAGCAAAGGAAACAGTCACTGGCATGAAAAGGTCAACTACAGAATGGGAGAAAATATCTGAAAACTATCTGATAAGGAATTAACTTCCAAAATATATAAGGAATTTCCACAACTCCATAGAAAAAAAAAATCCGATAAAAAATGGGCAAGGACTTGAAAACTTAGTTGAAAACTCATGGCCACACAAACACTTTCACATTAATCATTATAGCAGCCTTATTCTTAATTGCCAAAAATAGGAAGCAACCAAAATGTCCTTTAATAGGTGAATGGGGGAAAAAAGTTGTACATCCATTCAATAGTCTTTGCTAATAAAAAGTAATGAACTATCAAACCATGCAGAAACATGAATCTGAAATGCATTTTGATAAATGAAAAAAAGCAGTTTGCAAAAGCTGCGAACTACATAATTTCATTTATAAGACATTCTAGAAAAGGCAAAACTGTAAAGATAATGAACACATTGCTAGCGGTTAGGGGGATGTTAAATTGGTATAGCACAAAAGTTTTTAATATAGATTAAACCACTCTACATAAAAAAAGAATAGTGGATATATGGCACTATGTATTTATAAAAACCTTATTATTATTAATAATCATCTAGTTGTTTCTCCAGGGATAGGTATTAATGATTCTGAGGCCACTGTACATGTACACTGGAATCAAACAATTAAACTGAAATGGATAGTGGGAGCAAGTTTTCTCACAATTGGAGTAGGAGATTACAGATATGCAAGGGGAAGAGACTAGAATGATCCATGTAGTGATGGGTGAATGTTGGAGACCTCCACATGAACTCATTTTCAGCTCAGTATGAATAAATATTGTCCCATATAAAAATTTATAGGTATGTATATGTATACAAGTTAGTGTTTACGTATATATTTCCTTCTTATGCCACCTGAAGAGGCCTAAAAAGCAATGGCTCCCTGGTAGCAATGAGCCCACCTGACATTCAGATCTTGGTTTATATTATCGTTCACCAATACAAATAACCAGAGCTTCTTGGGGGGAAAAGACAACTGATTCTGGGACTGATTCTAGGATCAGAAAAACTACAGGAGGAAACTGGAGCATCCTGAATTGTCAGAAAGTAAGGCAACACTCAAAAGAGAACAACAAACAAAAAAACAAGAAAAAAAAGGAAAATAAAACAAAACCACAGTAATGTGAGTAGGTCAACAGGACATAGGAACAAACTTAAAGAACTCCCAGGGGCTGAAGCAGAACAAGTTATCAACAAAATAAAGTAGTGTTGCATTATAAACCAAAGTATGAGTCACGAGTCCATACTGCTATAAATCATTTACTCAAAAAATAGAGAACAATCTGTACATAATTCCAAATAATTTACACAGATATTCCATATTCAAGAAGGTAGAACCTAACTCCCCACTCTTTATGTATGGGTTGCATATTATAGGTTTCTTCCGAAGACTAGAGTATGGAAAAAGAGAAAAGAATTTTACAGTGGAGAGAACTGACCAATACAGTCTAGTCAGGTGATCAAGGGATTCTCCTGCCTTTTGCCATACCATTAAACAAGAAGGAACAGAGATAATGGAAGAGACAAATGCACAATTTGTGTTGTTGCTTCCAAATGTAGCCATGCTCAGATATTCATCAGGTCCAGACTCCAGTCCCCAAATACAGCTCACCCAAGGCTTCTCAGGAAATCTTCAGATGAGTTTCAGTAGTGGTGGAATAAATCCAAACTGAGAGATATTGAGAATAAGAACTGAGCCAGAGTGTGAAATTTTTCTGTCTCAAAGTTTGGCTTTGACCCTGTGACTGGCAGAGAGTCAGCCTCCTATTTTCTGTTGTGGGCCACAGCATGCCCTCCCCTCCACCCCACAGTGTCCTCAGAAGCATCAAAAGAATGTCAGGGGAAACCCAGATCAGAAGTCAACAACTAAGCAAATGTCTCTCAAAATGAAGGGAACTGAGGGGGAGAATTTGCTCCTTGGTTGGCTCCAGAGAATGTGGCCTCAGAGGGTTGCGTTATCAAGTTTCATAAACTTATTTGTTTTGTTTGGGGAAATGAGATAGTTGCTTTATTCATTTTCTATTGCTGTTGTAAAAATTAACAGAGATGGGGCGGCTTACAACAACATGGATTTATGCTCTTATATTTTTGGAGGTCAGAAGTCCAAAATCAGTTTCAATGAGCTACAAACAAGATGTTGGCAGGCCTGAGTTCCTTCTAGAGGCTCTGGGACAGAATGTATTTTCTTCTCTATCCTCTAGAGGCTATCAGCATTCCTGGTTCAAGGCTGCCCTTCTCCATCATAACCTGAAACAACAGGCTGAGTCGTTCTCATGTTGCCCTCTTTGACTCTCTGCAGCTGCAGAAAGCTCTTTGCTTCAAAGAACGCATGTGAGGGGCAGCCTGGGTGGCTCAGCGGTTTAGCACCACCTTCAGCCCAGGGCCTGATCCTGGAGACCTGGGATCAAGTCCCACGTCGGGCTCCCTGCATGGAGCCTGCTTCTCCCTCTGCCTGTGTCTCTGCCTCTCTCTGTGTGTCTCTCATGAATGAATAAATAAATAAAATCTTAAAAAAAAAAAAAAAAAGAATGCATGTGATTAGATTGGGCCCACCTAGAAAATGCAGAATACCTATCCCAACCATTCTTAAGATTAACTTCCATCATCTGTGCAAAGTCCCTTTGCCATATAAAATAATACTTATCAGTTCTTTTTTTTTTTTTAATTTTTTTTAATTTATTTATTTATGATAGTCACAGAGAGAGAGAGAGAGAGAGAGAGAGAGGCAGAGACACAGGCAGAGGGAGAAGCAGGCTCCATGCACTGGGAGCCTGATGTGGGATTCGATCCCGGGTCTCCAGGATCGCGCCCTGGGCCAAAGGCAGGCGCCAAACCGCTGCGCCACCCAGGGATCCCCCTTATCAGTTCTAAGAATGAGAGCGCAGACATGGAGGTGGGGGCACTCTGGCACACCTGAGCATTGTCAAGTCATATGTATCTGTAGTTATTCACTAGATTATTAGCTCCTACAGACATTTCAAACACATGTTCTTCAAAACTAAATTCATCTTCCACCAAATGTGTTTCTTCCTTGATGGGGATATGTCCATCCAACAACTTAAGCTTGAAGCTGAAAAACGTTTTCCTGCAATCCTTTATCAGATTGTTAAATCTGCTCATTTTAATTCCTAAATATTTCTTCAATCTACCCCTGCCCTGCACCTCTGCTACCATTAACTACACTTGTGCATTTGTCATTTACCTGAAAAGAAAGTGCTTCTTAATTAATGGGGTCTGGACTTTTGCTAGTTGATGTGAATAAGGTACCCATGTTGCCCACCTTAATGAAATTTACAGAAAAGCATGGAAAACACACATATATAAATAAATAAACATGTATAATAAACATGAATAATAAATGCCCTGGAAGAAGACATTCCTGATCCTTCTGATCAGGACCCACGGTGAAGTTTTCAAAAACTGAAGTTAAAAATTTGTGAATTTCTAGAAAGATGCTATCAAGCTAATATCGTGAATTTGTGTGTCCTCCTTGTGCAGGGGCCATGCTAATCTTCTCTGTATTGTTCCAATTTTAATACATGTGCTGCCAAAGGGAGCACAAGCTGACTAACTTAACTGCAGTAAAATTTAATACCTTTATGGATATGTCACTTTTCCTTGATTCTATAATATAAATATGGGAAAGAAGACTACGAAATTATATGTTAAATATGGCAACTTACTCTTAATAAAATCAAGCTAAAATGGATTTTTTAATTCATCTTTATAAATCGTTGTCCAAACGGAGTTAACTTTCGGACTAGGTATAAAGAATCCCACACTAGATATAATGAATCAGAATGGCTAAGGTCAGGCCTGTGAGATGTATTTCAAACAAGTAGCCCATGAGTTGTTGTACACATTAACATCACGAAATTATTGAACCAATTTCAACTCACCAATACTCTGTTCCATTTCCAGGTTCTCTAGTCTCCACATTCCTCAGCTCTGACTTCTTTTTGTCTCCAAAGCCTGGAACAGCAGATAGGATCCTCACCCTAGGACTCTCTGACTCTCCTTTTGTGGACACATCTCTGACCAGAGCTGGGAAAGTTTCTCTGCTTTGAGAGAAAGACACAACAGATTAGATTGTTTCCATCTGGATAATCCAGATTTCTCTCCTTGGTTCAGGTTTCCTTCAAATTAATTTCACCTCTATAAAGTTCCTTAAGCCATGTAAAGCAGCAGAATCAAAAGTTCCAGGGCTTAGGAGGCAGGCATCTTTGAGGGGAGAGGGACATAATTCTTCCTGCCACTATATACATTGTGTACTAAGGGCCCCCTTTTTTATTGTTGAAGTAGAATTTATACATAATGTTACATTAGTTTCAGGTGTACAATCTAGTGATTCAACAATTCCATATGCTATGCCGAGAGTCCTTTCTTAGCTGCCACACATTAAGCACTGTATTGATCATTAGTACATTCATTTTATCCAACTAGAAACAAGAGTGGAGAGAAAACTTTCAAGAGACATACCAATGAGACATTTTACTACTCAACTTTTGATCCAAAATGAAGTCTTAAATTCAAAGAGAGAATCTGTGTCTTTCAATATTCTACATAGGTCTCTATTTGACTTCTAATAGTAATATGCACTTACTTAAATGCATATAAAAATGCATATAAATGATATAAAAGTTAAATAAATGGCCAATTGCTTAATAATTCTTATAGGAGCTTCATATGGCTATAGGATCTTAAAGTATTATTTTAGTAAGTAATAACTGAATTAGGATTCTCCAGAGAAATAGAACCAATAGGATATGTTATGGAGATTTAGTATGAGAGATTGGCTTACACAATTATGTAGGTTGAGTCATCCCACAACATGCTGTCAGCAAGCTGGGGACCCAGGGACAACGAATGGTGTAGTTCCAGTCCAAATCCAAAGGCCTGAGAACCAGAGAAGCCAGTGACATAAATCCCGATCTAAGTCTGAAGGCCCAAGAAATTGGAGCACTAAAGTCTGAGGATAGGAGAAGATGGATGTCCTACTTTAAGCAAAAAGCAAATTCATCCTTCCAACACTTTTTTTTTTTTAATCTATTCAGGCCCTTCAAGGGTTAGATGATGCCTACCCACATTGGTGACAGGCTATCTTCTTTATTCAGGCTACCAATTCAAATGCTAATTTCTTCCAGACACACACACAGATACAACCAGAAATAGCATTTTACCAGTTCTCTGAGCATCCCTTAGCCCAGTCAAGTGGACACAGAAAAGTAACCACTGTTATCAAATGTCTGTAGTGTGTTTGCAGATCTCTGATTTGGATTATCCTCTTTGTCCATATATCATCCTAACATCAACACAAAAATCAAACATGAACTTCTACACATCCTACAATTCTTATTTCAGCATAGTCTCCTAAAGTAAATTGTCATCAGCTTTTAAAGTTTGAGGCATACTGGCTTGTACTGTTTGTGATATATGTTTTTGTAGTTTTGTGGCAAGCTTAGGAACTCTCTAAGGAGTTATGGATTGAAGCATAGGAGACATTGAACTTGAGATGTTGAAATTTTTTGTGAGAAGATTGATTGGTTTGTAGTATAGATTAGGAGTAAAAGAAATGAAAGGCAAATGAATTAAGACCTGTTTTATTTTCAAACTGACCGCAGTTCTTTTAGGCAAGAAGGACCTCCTGACACTTTGAAGAGGAAGATGCCATAATCAAAACTATATAAACAGCAGTGCAACAAGGTAAAATCTCCCCAAGGCACAGTGCACTCCTTGTTTGTGCAAACTTACAATCCTCTACCCAGGAAACCCCACAAAGACATACTGTTGTCATCACACTACTCAGAGATAAACAAATCCAGTACAGATGTGCATTTGTGGAAAGATGTTCATACACTTCATTTGAACTTCTCTGCTTGCTTACCATTAAGATTCAAGAAATCTTGGTTGGTTGGTTTCAGATGGAAGTTTGGTGAGGCAAGCACAAAGGAGCATGTAACTATACTTACTTTCACTCTTGAGCACCAAAGTGAATTAAGTTTGTATCAGGAAGGATTAAAACAAATACTTTTCTAAATGATGCAGTGCTCTGAAATACAGGAACATGTTCCAAAAAATGATTGCGCTGAGCCCATAAACAGGCATTTTATTACATAAAGATCTCCATAAAAGAATGGGTTAAGGAAGTCTACTGTCATGCCAATCCCATTGTTATAAATCTCTTTAAATCTACTTGATGTCATTGAAAACGTATTTGAAAGGAGAATATGTTACCCTTGTCTATTCAACAAGATACCAGAAATTTTCCCCCACATGCATTTCTTGATTAAAGCTCAGATGTCTTTCCCCGAGCTGACTGTATCATCAGAGAATGCTTGTAGTGGATTCTCAAATATTTCCTAAAGGAATCCTGAATGTTGAACTAGCTGTGATAACACAGTAGCAACAGAGGGTATCCAACATCAGGCACGATTTAATAAGGAGACTTGGCTCATGTTTCCCCAAGGTTTCTGTGTGAATGACAATTCATCATGGCTTTGTCATACAAGTACCTCATCGGGCATCCTTTTCTCCCCATTGTCTCTTATTCCTAGAGGAGTACTGGAAACAGACAAAAGCTTTTTCCTTTTCTCTCTCCCTAACCCCAATGCTTCATGTGACCCCAGCCCATGACAAGTGTAACGTAGCTTACTAGAAAGAAAAAAATTCAAATGATTCAGATGAAATCAGTTGGGCAGAGCTGAGCAGTGAGTTAGAGACTGAAAAACAAAAATCACAGTAAACTTACCCACTACAAACCTTTGACAGAACACAGATGCCTGTGAAATTGGCATCTCCACTCCTAACTCTTAACACGTTCCAGACATATTCTCCTGGCTGCCCTTAAACATCTGCAGTCCCATAATAGCCATTGTCCACAAACAGAAGTAGCTACTTTTCCTCTCATTCATTTTTTTTTCACTGTAATTGTTTTTGCCACTTTTGCCATCATTCTTCACAGACTAGACACCTTGAAACCATCATTTGGCAAAATATGTAATAGACTCTCAATTTCTTTTAGATGTTCAAAGTTTCATAGTTTAGGCATGTTCTAGAAGCTTAATGACTTCTAGATGGAGCTTAACCTCGTGAACCAAACTGGGAAAGACACCTATTTTTGAAATCAATCATTAAAAACTTAAAGATATAAAATAACTGGAATATTTAGAGGTGGTGAAAGAGGACTTCAACTGCTTCCATTTTGACCTCGGTCTGTACTTTCTAATTGATTAAGTTCTTCTTTCCAGCTTTTCTCTGAACGCAGGCAAAAGACCATGAGGGCAAAGCACCTCCTAATGGGAACTGAAACTACCCCCTTAAGCGTAAGACTGCCCTGACCCAGCAAGACCCCATGTGACTGACCCTGAGACAATGATCAATTTGACCTTCACTCCCCACTTGATGTACCCACTGGCTTTTGTCGCACGTTTTCCTTATATAAACCTGGAAGTATTTTTGGCACTTTGGAGACAGCCTTTGAGGAGTTAATCCATTGTCTTCCTGGTGTTGACCTCAGTGAAATAAATTCCTTTCTGGTTTCACTGGTTTTTCTGCTTTTGGATTTTGTTAGTGGCAGGTGGCCAAACCTTATCTGTTTGGGACCCCCGGAGACAGGTGTTCTTGCTCTCTTGTGCTTCAACTGCAGTGGTCGGGAAGTGACAACAAAATCATCAATGCCGATAGTATTGAAGGTGCTTTACAATGTCAATATTTGGGCACCTGGGTGGCTCAGTAGTTGAGCATCTGCCTTTGGCTCCGGTCATGATCTCGGGGTCCTGGGATTGGGTCCCGCATCAGGCTCCCCGCAGGGAGCCTGCTTCTCCCTCTGCCTATGTCTCTTCCTCTCTCTGTCTCTCGTGAATTAAAAGAAAAAAAAATCTCTACAGTGTCAATATTTTTCACACATGTAACTATTATTTGAATGAGACACCTCCTTTGAATGAGTTTTTTTAATGATCTGAAGACCTAAGAAAAATCTTTAATATAACTGCAATAATAAAGTCATTTTAAGATATCTATCTGTATCCTTTACTCACATAAATCTCTATTTTTATGATGTGCATCCCTCTAAGGGCTACATTGATGGTTATGAAAACAGCAGAAGAGAACAACTGTAACATTCGTTTCTAGTCACCGTCCTCATTCACAGCTCTGACATTTTCCCTCTTTGAGATTTGCTTCTATGGTGCATTCCAATTGGGTGGGGGTCAGCAGCATGGGCAGGATAGCAAGGGAGAGACTGTCCACCATGAGGTGGTGGTGAGGGGCTCTAGTTACAGGGTGGAGTGAGGAAGTATGGGGATGTGTGCAATTTTCCCTTTTTTGGTAACTCTGCCTGGTTGTAAGTAGTCCATTGGTTAGTTACGGCTTATGGCATTTTGAGGTAAGACACTTAATGAGCCTGTTTGTATTCAGGTCAAGGGTCACTGAGGCCCCTTTTGCCTTGTAGAAATGTCTATTGCTCAAGTCTTTTACCTAAAAGGCTTCTACAGCACTCATTAAGATGAGTTGGTTTTTATTCAAACAAGGGCAAACATGTTGCTACACTGCCCTTGAGAATGGAGCAAGTGAAAATGGCCTGAACTTTTACATAAGAATGTGAAAACTGCGTGGCTTAAGTGTACTTGAAGGCAAAGAGAGGACAAATTGTTCTCTCAATATTCCTTTTGTTCAACTGATTGAATGAAATTACTGATGTTATCATAGGTGTTTAATATAAAATTATGAGACCTATCACAGAAAATTAAAAGCGTTAGTTCCCCAAGAATAAGTTCAATAATTCAGTTTGTTTCCATCAAATAGGCATAATTCGCCCATTTTGGGGGAAGACTAACACAACCCACCATGTAGATAAATATGTATTGTCTTGGGGTGGGAGTGGAAGGTGGAGTTTAAGCCTATGGTGAAGCAAAAGGCTAAGCAACATAGGAAACATCTCTTTCATCCCATAGGGGAACAAACCAAGAAAAGAAAAAAAGTTAAAAATAGATTACAATTACAAATCTGTGATTTGTGATTTAATATTTGGTTTTGCCTATTTTCCATAATGTGTCCTTAATCCAAGAATGATCTCTTCTCCCAGTACAATGAAAATGCTGTACCCAAAAATACAACACAACAAATATCACTCTTCATACTTTCCAAGACATACTAATGCTGATTCTTTCTAGACAATTTAGATTTCCTCTATGAGAAAGAAAGGACAGTTCTTTAATTCTCTTTATTTGGGGAGAAAGACATATTCAGGTAAAATGGTTCCTTGGTATTCCACAGAAGATATTCAAATGGTTTCCTGAGATTTATGCCTTATTTAGCCTTGTAAACTACAATAAATCAACAATTGCATCAGGGTAATAGATTCTAGGATGTTAGGAAACAGTATGTCATTGCCATACTACAATATCACACCCATACATATCTCATAATCCCAGGGAGATTCCAACCATCACTGTCACTGCAGATATTTCATTAATGCCAAGACTGCAACTATAACATGTGTATGGAAAGATATACCATACAAGCAACCGCTACCATGTACTGCTCTAATACTGGAACTGGGAAAAAAAAAATCCTGGACGTATTCAAATGGGCATCAGTGGTACATGAGCAGTTTAGTTCAATTCACTCCAAGCTTCAGCTCCTTTTAGTCTGGTATTTTGGCTCTTATACTTCCTTAAACTACTGACCTTCCCGTACTTGACTGTGAACTATGACTGAACTTCCACCCACTTGAATTTCTTTTCTTCATCTGTTTTGACGCATGATCTAAATCCTGGTACCCAAGAAATGATTCCTCCCTTCCTCTTTGATATCACTAACTTCTGCTTGTGCTTAGTACTTCATGAAATACTACTATCTGATCAGATTGAGAGTTTGTTGAGTAAATTGAAATTAAGCAATATATGAGGCAATCAGGGAGCAAATGAATCATGAAATAATGAATGACTACCATTTGCTTAGGAATCTGCTAGATCCTGTGATGCTGCAATGACTGAGCCTATACTCAGAGATCTTGGAATCTATCTAGGGAGACTAGACTAACACATAAGAATAAAGTAAGATAGTCTAGTCATGAGCCAGATGGTACATTCCAGAGTTGCCATGCTGTTAAGGTTCAAAGGAAGAGCATCAGTAGAGTCTAGAACTTTTAGAAAAGGCATAGCAAAAGAGATAAGCCTAAACTAAATAATGAGGAAAAGAGAGGATTCAGATAGGTAAAAAGAACAAATATTCCAAGTAATGTGAATATAGTGAATAAAGGCAAAGACATGGAAATACAATGGTGAGTTCTCAAAGTGCTAATATAATGTGTGTATGTCACCAGTGGCCAAAGCAGAGGGAATCTACCTAAGAGTTACAGGTGAGCCTGGATAAAGGCACCTGGTTGGCTCAGTCAGTTAAGTATCCAGCTCCTGATTTTGACTCAGGTCATGATCTGACAGTCATGAAATAGGGCTCTGAGCTGGGTGAGGAGCCTGCTTGGGATTCTCTCTCTTCCTCTGCTCTTCCCTCCCATTACTTGTATTCATGTACTCTCTCTCTCTCTCAAAAATAAACAAAAATCAAGTGATCTTGAATATATAAGGAGAGGCCCACCTCTTGATAAAATTTTGTTTTAGAGATAACAGATGGTTATTTCAGGCTAATGAAGAGATGTATTAGGCTAACAGATGCCTGTGTAACAAAGAAGCTCCATAATCTCAGTAGTTTAATATAATAAACATTTCTTACTTATATGAAGTCCAAACCAGGTGTCTGTGATTGGAGACAAATTTGTGTTTGGATTGATTGAATAGATGATGTCATAGCTCATGTACAACTTTCTGCCAATGTATATTTCTTACAAATTCACTCAGCAAACATCTTTTCAGCATGTACTGTATACCAGGCACTGTGCTTGACTGACACTGGAAATCCTGACTGAGGCAAAAGGCACAGTGTCTGCCCTCGAGAGCCCTCAGCTGCAGAGGAAACCAGACAAGAAAACAAATGAGTATTACGTTGTCTGCTGTGGAACACAAAGGAAGGAAGTATTTCATAGATTGTGGAAGCACAGAGCTCAGATTACAGCCTGGTAGGGAGAGTTACTTGACTGTCCAATGGGAACAGTTGCTCTAGTAAGTGCTTGAAATAAACATTGTAAATCCCCTGAGTTCAGTGGAAAAAGACCTGACTTTTATCTATCGATTCTTATCAGCTACAAAGATACCTGCCATGCCACCGCCCTCCAAATTGGGGTGATTATTTTTCTGTGTCTTCTTCTTTTTTTTTTTTTTTCTGTGTCTTCTTATGGCATGATAAGCATATCCTAATTTTGATGGCCACTCTTGAATGCAATGTCATCAGTTTTACACAGGTGTATCACAACTGGGAATAAAAACTAGGTTTTTATTCTGCTGCTCCCAATGACAAGGTGTGTTTGTCTTGGAGACTCATCAGGGCTTTAGTTTTCTCCTTGTACAAAAATTTATGAAGTTCTTTCCAGCTCCAGCTTGAAACACATACTTCCAATATTCTGTTCAAAAATTTAATTCCTCTCAGAACATGTCTCTACAGTGTAATGTATTCGGCACTGTCACGGTATTTACATAGTTATATACATAGAAACCGTAGAGTGCTCTGGTTTCCGGGGTGAGATTTGAAGTCAGACTGACTCAGTTCAAATCCTGCAAAATATTCTTTTTAGCTCTGTGGGCAAAGTAGTAAATCTCTTTTTTGTGTCTTAGTTTCTGTAAAGTGGTTATAATAGGACTTATGTCGTTTGGTTGATATGAAGATTAAATATGCAGAGGGTCCCAAACCTTCCTTGTTCACAGATCCCTAAGCTAAGTGTCTCCATAATTCCTTTCCCTGTGTCCCTAAACCAAATGAAATACCAAATAGTCTTATCTCTTAAGTAACTATTTCCAGGGCAGCCCAGGAGGCTCAGAGGTTTAGGGCTGCCCTTCAGCCCAGGGCATGATCTTGGAGTCCTGGGATCAAGTCCCACATCAGGCTCCCTGCATGGAGCCTGCTTCTCCCTCTGCCTGTGTCTCTGCCTCTCTCTCTCTCTCTCTCTCTGTCTCTGTGTATGTGTGTGTGTGATGAGTAAATAAATAAAATCTTTTTAAAAAAAGTTTTAAGTAACTATTTCCAAACAACCAGTAAGTATTTGTGTCCTAACAACTTATAGGAATAGCCACTGGAAAGTATAGAACATATATCTTTTTTTAAAACAGTACTGCAAAGATAAAATATGATTGCAAGGAATATATATAATCTAAGGTTGAATTTGAAACAGCCTGAGCTAGAAGTTACCACAGTGTCCAACAGTTTTCAGGTCCCACACTATGTCTCTTAAACATTTGAAATTCCTCAGAGCCTCTGTGAGTTTGCTACAATGATCCACTGGTACACAGTTTGGGAGTCACAGAGCTAAGTCTTATAAAGCAAGTAGAACAGTGCCTGCCACATACCAGCATTCAATAAATGTTAGCTTCTTGTCGATTTTATCTCTGATTCAAACAACAACCTACTGAGGTAACTTTAAATTTTATTGCAACTATCTTGAGATGAGGAAACAGTTCCTAGACGGTCAAATATTTTACTCACTGACATTAGGAAGTAGAGAAAATAGACTTTTCATTAAGGCTTACCTGGATCCAAAGCCTACATAAATTCTTTCTAATATATCAGACTGCTTTCTTTTAGTTCAAGACCTAACTACACTGATACATTTTAAACTTCAAGTGTGTATCCATGTAGGCGACATATTGATTAAGATAGATATTTCCCCCATCCCTGAAGAGCAGCTGCTCTGTTATACTCTATCAATAGATTTAAATTTGCATGTAAAATTATGTTACATTTCAAACAGAAGAGCACAAAAGATAACATATAACTGCTACCAAAATTTCACAGATGTGGACATTTTCTTTGTTTCAAAATCTTTAAAGTAATGAAACAAAGTTATGCTCTTCCATAAAGATGGTAGCTTCTACCTATCCCTTCTTTATTCCTCCTTCCTCAGAAGGAACCACTAATCTGAAGCTGGTATCATCACTACACACTTTTTTTGTTTTTGTTTTTGTTTTTTTGCTATATCTACCAACCATGCACACTCTGGGGGACTGAGATCTATGTATTTATGCTTTCTTTCCAATATTGCATCCTCAGTTCCCAGGATAGAGCCTAGCAGGCACCGTAAAGATTTTTGGAATGATTAAACTATAGAGGTGTTGTGTTGTTCCTATTTTTAAATACAAATCAATATTATCACATTATGTATTCTCTTGCAGTTTGCTTTTTTCCAACATTATGTTTCTGGGATCAATCATATTGATGTGTGTAGATCTAGTTCATTCATCTTAACTGCTATGTAGTATCTGCCTATATGAACAAACAGCATATTATCCATCTGTTCCCATAGGGACGTTTAGATTTTACTGTATTAAAAGATACTTCATTAAATATTGTTGTACAAAGTATAGTGATATTGAGATATTTCCCCAAATTAACCATTTTCATACAATTTACTATTATGATAAATCCAAGTGTTGGTGGTAACTCATACAATGCTGGAGGGAGCTTGGCAAAATAATTAATTGAATTCAAGATACTTAGATCTCATGATCTATCAAGACCACTTCTAGATATAGGTTGCCAAGGACCTGAGTACAGGAATGTTCAAGCTCAATATTTTTAATATAAATGTTATTTTCTCTTTTTTTCTTGTTTTTGTTATGTATTAATTCATAACAGATTTATTCCAAAACTTAGTGCCTAAAAATAACCAGATATTACAATCGTAGATTTTGTGGGTCCATGACTTAGAAATGGAATGGCAGGGACAGCTGTATGGGCTCCATGATGAGGCCTCAGCTGGAAGGACTTGAAGCCTGGGAGTGGAAATCATCTGGAAACATCTTCATTTACATGCCTGACAGTTGATGCTGGCTGTTGTCAGGAACCTCAGCTGGAGGTCCTTAGATAATCTGCATGTAGCATCTTCATGTGGCCTGGGCTTCCCCACAGCATGGTGGCCTCAAGCATCTTCTATGGAGGCTCAGAGTCCCACCGCAGATTGTCCCAAGACAACCAGGTGGAAACTGCACCATTTTTATGACCTACTCTCAGAAGCCACATGGCAGTCCTTTTACCATGGTCATTGGCCCACCCAGATAAAAGCACTTCCACTATAGACACAGGCCCCCCAGATTGCAACAGAAGAAACAAAGACCTCATTTCTCAATGTTGTAGCCATTTGGAGGGAAGAATAACATCTGCTCTATCTCTCTGGCCTTCTTCCCCACTCCCCCACTCTTCTCTCCATCTCCATTATGTTCCCTGAAATCATTAGGCATTTGGGCCTCTGTAAAAATCTATATGTCAGGTCTAACTTCTAACTCATGCTATCTTTCATTATTATTATTATTTCCATGTGTAAAATAGTATTTTTATCAGCCTTATCCACCACATACTACTATGTCAAATTTATTTCCCTAAATGGTTTTGCTCTTGAATGATAAACAAGTGACACAAGCATTTACTTGCTGTATTCCTACAGGCCTTGACTTGTTGTGCCAGACATGATTACCTTTCATGATTTAGCCTTTTTACTTCTATAGTAGGTTCTGCTCTTGTTAGAGCTAGATAAAATTAATATTTTTCCATTATTATTTTGCTATCCTTTGGTAGAAAACATATCTCATGGCTTTAGATTTTATACTCCTCCTATTTTTAGTAAGTGCATGCATGACTTCCCAAGTTGCCCAGAATGTTCTGGACAATCTTAGAATTTTCCTTTGTATTTTATTTTAGATTTTACATATCAGCACACTGCCTTCTGAAATAAATTGCCAGCCTTTCAACCTAAAACAAATTACATTAGCATCTTTAAACATCAACTCAGAAAACCCTTGTTCTTCTAAAATTAATTTGCTGTTCCTTAGGGGTTTCCCCATGGGTTGTGGTATATTCAAATGCCCTAGATAACTGTAGGGATTTTCCAACCTCATGAGTGGGTTTGACACTCAGAAATTAAAATTTTTAATTATGCGTGGCACTTAACATCTTTTTTTTTCTAGATCATCTAGGATATTCAGGGCTTTATTTGACACTTGATTTTAGAAATGACTTTTGGCCTAATTAATAGAATATCTCTTTTTCTTCTTGCCTTGTCAAGTCCTTGAATCTACTGTAAGGCATTTGGTCATATTTTTTAAATCTCAGTGATCATATTTTATGTTTTTTTAAATGTAGTCACTGTAAAGATTTTGTGAAAAAAGTATATGAAGAGTCAAGAAGAAAGGCAATGGAAAAAGAAGGAAGTCAATGGCAAAAGTGTTGAAATCAAAGACTAAGCAAATTATCTAGCTCTTTCAAGTGGGCAACAAGAGATGCTCTTTCTCCTCTCTCAACATTCTATTCTAGCTGCACCAAGCCATCAGCATTTCCCAAGGCACTTGGCCCTTCATGCCTATCCCTACACATACAGCTTATGATGGCTAGAATGATCTTCCTTTTCCTTCTGATGAAATCCTACTCTCAGCTCAAATGTTATTTTCTCTGTATCAAATCATGGTTTCTGTTTTAAGCATATAGTTATTTTCACATCATACTGAATAGCTATTTCTGTGTCTATCTCTCCCACAGAGTTCCTCAGGCCTGGACCCATGTTTACTGATGTCTGTAATACTAGTACCAGACAAATGTTTGCTCAATTTATGTATAACAAATGACTACAGTTATGACCTTAAGTAAGTGACTTAAACTATGTGTGCTGAAAAATATTGGATTAATTACCATTATCCTAAGTGGTAATGAAAATGAATGTTTTGGGGCACCTGGGTGGCTCAGTTGGTTAAGTGTCTGACCCCTGATTTCAACTCAGGTCATTATTGCAGAGTTGTGGGATTAAGTCCTGCATTGGGCTCCACACTGAGCACTGAGTCTGCTTGTCCCTCTCCCTCTGCTCCTCACCATTCGTGTGTTCCCTTTCTCTAAAATAAATAAATAAAATGTTAAAAAAAAAAGAAGAAGAAAATGAATGTTTCATTTTTTAAGTTTTTTTTTTTTATCTGCCAGATGGTCTAAATACCAATGTTAAACAAATAGACATGTTTGTCACTACAATGAAATATCTATCTATGGGAAGACTGTACAGAGAATCTTCTCTCTCTGTAACAAAAATGCCAATTTTCAATGTGACATCATAAAGTTCCAAAAGGGAAAAAATACTCAGAAGAACTGTTAATACTCTTAGCCATCAATGTATGCTCTGTTTGACTCTGGGATCTCACACGTCTTTCTGGTAACTCTTTTATCAGCTGTCCTTTATCATATAAACCATTAGATGTGTCTCATGGTTTAAATTTTTCACATTAAAAAATCAGAACAGATTAATTCACCTATAGTAGCTATTTTTACTATAGATAATTGTTATGAGTAAATAAAGCTTATAAGAAGACACAGGCTACAACTTGTAGTTGCTGATTCTAAAAGCAGAGCATGTTTTGATGAGAATATTTCTTAAAAATAACAAAGGAATTAAAAATTCTGAAAAATAGGCCTCCAGGTTTGTTTTCTAAAGTGTAAAAGAGTGGAACATGGGGGCATGATCCCTGCACACAAAATAAATGCAGATTTTAGCCATTTGAAAGAAGAGAATTTTACTATTTAAGTATTTTCTAAATAATATATGTGTTCAGACAAATATTAAGTGCCATGTTACCCGGGACACCTTGGTGGCTCAGTGGTTGAGCACCTGCCTTCGGCTCAGGGCTTGATCCTGGGGTCCTAGGATTGAGTTCCACATCAGGCTGCCAGCAGGGAGCCTGTTTCTCCCTCTGCCTATGACTCTGCCTATGTCTCTATGTCTCTCATGAATAAATAAACAACATCTTTAAAAATAAATAAATGAATGAATGAATAAATAAATAAATAAATAAATGCCGCATTACCCTTCAATGCTTTCAGAATATTATATATCAAAATATTCAATTATTTTGCCACTAATAATATTTTTGCCACAAGCAAAGATTTATGTTGTGATGTGAATATGTCTAATTCCATTGTTCTTTTTTATTCCAATACTGTTCACAAATTACAAGGTGTAAATAAAGGTATTTTTGAAGTTTATTTATTTGGGGGGATTCCAGTGAAAACTGTTTACCATCTATTTGTATAATTATTAGTAACAGTTATTAAACTTTCCCAAAATGGACATGTTGATTGAAAACACACTTCTGACCAACTTCATCCAAAAAAAAAAAAGAATAATACAGAATTTGAATGGCTGAATGGTTTGGCTCTCTAGTACCATGCAATTGATTTGATTACTGACTTCTTAAGTTATATGAACCAATCATTTTGTAACTCAGATATTTCACTTATCTTAACAACTGTGGCAGATAATTGACCTGTAATCTACTTATATCTACTTACATCTACTTTGTTTTTTGTTGTTGTTGTTCTTGTTGTTTTACAAACCATTCTACACAAACACAAAGACTTAACATACCAGATGATACAACAAAGACAAAGAGGGCAGGAAAAGGAAAAAAAGGAGTTGAAAAAAATTATTAGTTTAAAATTTTCTAACTTACAGTCTTCACACAATTCTGTTTCATTATGGAGACCACATTTTTTAGTTGAATGGGGAATAGCAGGGAATGAAAGGGGCTGTTTTTATTAGTGAGGATAGGCTAAATTTATGCTGTACTAACAAACAATACCCAAATCTCTGTGGCTTAACTCAAGATAAGGCTATTGCTTATTTTTCTCAATTATGCAACATCCACTGTGAGTCTGATTATGCACACTGCTTGTTGTAGGGGGTAATAGAGAGGACATGACTGCTGCTTGATCCTTGAGCTAGACTTGCGCAACGAGAGCCTCCTTATCTTTTTCCCTGTCCTTAGAACATACATTTTGCCTACTGCTCCCACAGTGGAAGCTATTCCAAGGACATAAATGAGAGTAGGGTGTTGTTGAGACCATCTGGCTGGTATATGTGACCAAACCCCGTCAAGAAACTTTTAAAATTCTGGTGGGCAGGTACCAGTATAGGTACAGGTACTCCTCTTGTGACTGCCCAAGTTAACCTCACATGTATGTTCCTTTCCTTATTCAGCTACCATCTACCAAACTGGACTGATCAGCCTCCTCTTCTGGTCTTTCTTTGTCCTCCATGTAGGGGTTCCATTTTAGGAACCAAGACTACTTCAACCACCAGTATACCGTCTCTCCACCAAGCCCCCTCCATACTTGCTGCAGCAGGAGGATGAGAACACAAGTGGATCTCATATGTGTGATTAGATGCGTCAGCCCAGAAATGACACTGGCAACTCAGTGCCTCAGCCTGTAAGTCATTCCACTCCCACCTCATGGGGCTGTTTTTCATTTGCCTAGAACGATAGGAGATCCAGGCACTGGTGAAAACACTAGAAAGATGCTTATCATGGGATTCTGAACAGTACCTAATGCAATGATCTCCCCATAATAGTCACTGCATACTAAATTAACTTCAATTTCAACTAACCAAATAATTTAGTTAATTTTGGTCTTACATATGTAGTTGGGGTATGGTTGTGTCAGTATTTGAATTCAGATATGTCTAGGAAGCCTAGAACTTTGGTGGCACAGGCCTGCTAAAAGTCCATTTGAAAGAGCAATTGAGATTAGTGAGGGGAGGACCCACCCTAAGGAAGCAGAGAGTTGAGAAGATCGCACTGTTTCAATAACGGCATTAGGGACTGGAGAAGAGAGAAGCCCAAGTAGTGTTGGGTGAGTGATGCTCTATTTTAGAGCAAATGAAAGAATTGGTCTACTATTAACTCTTAAAGACATGGCCACAATTTTCTCTGCTCTGGGTCCCATTTAACAAATACAGTGTAACACAATGCAAGGGATCTTTCACTAGCTTTGACCCTGCACAGAAATTGGCAGGAAGAAAGCTGCAGAATCAGCAGGAGTTGGCACTGCCTGGCAATAAATGGTGATATTTAGTAGAAGTGGCCATAGTGCCAGGCTGCACTGCCAGTGACCAGGAGACACAGCAGTGCCTTGAGGAAGAGGATTACTTTGAAAGTGGCAGTGCCCAGCAAAAGCAGTATCCAGCATATGAGTGCAGAGATACAACAACATGATAAGGAATAAAGTCGCAAGAGAAGAGTGGGAAGAATGTACTTATTATATGGTAACTGAGCAGAGTTTTGGGTAGTGTCTTGCTCAGAACCACTTTCACGGGCAAGAACCAGCCCCCAGACGCTGGGTGTATTAGCTGCTCAAAGTTTGAAGCTGGCTCTTATAAAGAGAACTGCCTCTAGCCAAATGGGGTTTCTCTTGCCCAAGAGATGGCACCCTTCTTAAAGACAGACTGCTGTCAACACTGACTGACCTGAGTACATAAAAGTTTGGATTATGGGGATCCTGCGTCACTCAGTTGGTTAAGCATCTGCCTTCAGCTCAGGTCATGATGCTGGCGTCCTGGGATCAAGCCCTCCATCAGGCTCTCTACTAAGCAGAGAGCCTGCTTCTCCCTCTCCATCTGCCTCTCTCTCAGCTCATGCTTTCTCTTTCACAAATAAATAAATAAAACCTTAAAAAAAAAAAAGCTTGGATTACTTGCCTCAAGGTGGCATCAACCCTGGTGTTGATTGCACATCAGACCTCCATGTGTGGGGGAGGGGGATCAGGCTAAAGCTACATTCTAACTGAGGCTACATGTCCTTGTTTAGCTCCATCTTGTTATCCCATTCCCTCTCTTTGTTTTATTCTTCATGGAGCAGAAGCCCTAACAGAGTCTCTGCATCTAGAGAAATCACAATAAGCGATTGGAAAATGTGAGCAGAATAAAGACACTAGATTTCCCCCCAAAGAGGTAGCATACACTGAGATGCAGAGCAAAGAAAGTCTTCCTCTTGTCCAAACTTTCACTGTCATTATTGGTTCAGCTGAGAAAGCTTACCTCCCTCCTCAATGATAGCAAGACTTACTCATCCTGTTAGATATAACTTCTCTCCTGAATCCAGCATTTATCAATCCATCCTGTATTTTCCCCATATTTTTACTACATATTTTACTACATAGAATACATATAAATACAACCACCTGGAGGTATTCTTCTGTACTTTGCTCTCTTTAATATTATATCTGTGATGTTGATCTTTCAAAGGCATCCAGTTTCACTGGGTTTTGCTGTATTGTCATACTGCACTTTATTTTTCTCCTATTAACATATATTTGGTTTATTTCCAGTTTCATCATTACAAGTGCTACCACTATAAATACACTTATACATGTTTCTTTGTATATATCTGGGAGAGAGGTATAGAAATGAATTATGGTCATATGCATATTTACAGCTTTACTTAATATTGCCATCTAAAACATGCCAATTTAAAAATAATAATAAAATAAATAAAATAAAATAAAATGTGCCAATTTTGACCCCTGCCATCAGTGCATAAGTATTCTTACTGCCCCTCTTTCTTTCCAATACTTGATGTTATTACACTCGATGCCTTTAGTCTCTCACTGTGAAACTAATATTTCCTGGTGGCTCTAGTTTTTTTTTTTTTTTTTGGCTCTAGTTTTCACTTTCCTGACCATTTGTGAGATTTTTCTCTCCTTTGTCATTTTCCTAGTGAGTAGTTTTTTCTTTTTGATTTTTTGTCAAGTATATGTGCTACAAATAACTATTTCAGTGTGAGGTTTATTTTTGTATTTTATTTATCATGCATTTTGGAGACCCAGGTATTTTCATTTTAATAGGATCAGATGTGAAGCCAGTTTTTATATTTGTGCTATTTTACTTGCTTGCTTACAAGATCCTTCCATATTTAAGTCCAAAAGAATATTGTCTTATATTTTCACCTGCATACTCAGTGTTTTTCTCATTTAGATCTTAGCACTTTAAATTTATTTTTATATAATGTGAAATACAGACCATATTTTCAAAGTGGGCTTCATAGAGATCACTAAATAATAGGTCTCTCGGTTCTTTTGGAACCAATTGAGAAATAGAAACAAAAGTCAGACAAATGGAACCCAGAAAAAAAGCTGATAGGAGATTATGATTTTAGCTCTGAAGCCAGATAGACTTGTTAATAATTTACTCCTAAATTGGATATAGTTACTGCTATGTTCTGGATATTTGTGTCCCTCCAAAATTCATGTGTCAAAATTTGTGTGTTAACACGATGGCATTATGGATGTTGGGACTTTGGAAGTTGATTATGTCATAAGGGTGAGCCTTCATAAATAGGTTTAGTATACTTTTAAAAGAGAGAAACCTGGCTCCTTCTACCATCTGAGCACACAGTGAAAGCACAGCTGTCTATGAACCAAGAAGCATATTCTCACCAGACACCAAACCTGCAGGTGCCTTCGTCTTGGACTTTCTAGACTCCAGAACTATGAGAAAACAAATTTCTGTTGTTTACAAGCCACTTAGCTTAAGGTATTTTGGTAAAGCCTAAACAAGTTAAAACAGTGATTTACCCAGCCATGGGCCCAGACACAACTCTGCTGGCCTCGTACTTCTGCAGCAGATCTAGGTGAATGAGGGGATCCCTGGGTGGCTCAGCGATTTTGCCTGCCTTCAGCCCAGCACATGATCTTGGAGTCCTGGGATCCATTCCCACATCAGGCTCCCTGCATGGAGCCTGCTTCTCCCTCTGCCTGTCTCTCTGTCTCTCATGAATAAATAAAATTTATTTTATTTATTTATTTTATTTAAAAAAAAAAAGATCTAGGTGAATGAGAACAGATAAGAAAGTAGCCTCTCTATAAGCAGGAAGATCCAAAGAGAGTAGTGAAGAAGTTACTTAGCAAGGCATGCTCAACAACCTCTCTTAAACTCACCAACCCAAATGATCCCTACTCATTCCAAGCTATGGAGTCAGTAAGGAGTGAAAGAAGACAGAAGAGTTATTTTAGCTGGAGGTGTTCAGGTGGAAACATAGGAAATGAAGGACAGCATCATCTTTCCCCCTTAATATTTGAATAACAATGAACACAAAAATCCTAAATGCATGGAAACTTCCGAAGGAGAGGTAGCCATGCTAGGCCATGTGAAAATCTGTAAAGTCAAACAGACGTGGGATTGAAAAAAACAGAAAGAAACCTTTTCAAGTTAGAAATAGCAAACTCAATTTTGAATATCTAGTTTCTAGTTCTACTGTGTCCTGCTTTATTTTGTTTTTTGATGATTAAATTTTCCTAATATACCCTTACCATAACTTGCTCCTCTCTCCACTTCCTGGAGTGAATTCAGGTTTCTTGCAACTATACAATCCATAACTAGATCACAACAGAGAGAAAGAGAGAGGGAGGGAGGGAAGGAAGGAGGAAGAGAGGGAGGGTGGAAGGGAGGAAGGGAGGAAGGAAGGAAGGAAGGACACAAAGGAGAAATAAATGTACATCCATGAGATATAATTACCATACCTTTTCAGAAGATTCTAGATTATAATTATCCTATATCCATTATTTTGTTGTAATGTCATTACACAAAGCAAATTTCATGTTTAATGACTCATATACTTTTCCCAATTTTACTTGAAGTTTCTGTCAATTGTACCCTAGTTTTTAAATGTAAATGAAATATTTTAATGTAAAAAACCTTAAATAACATAAGAAGAGAGCAGTAATTTATAGCAATATATAATACATATAATATATATATAATACACATAGCAATTAACTGGAAGAGACAAGTATAATAATAAAATGCTCCAGATTTTATTATTTTTAAATTTCTACAAAGTAGGAGTTTAGATTACTTTTGAAGACAAATTATACTTCTAATTAAAAAAAGACATTTAAATGGGACTTTTGGTTATTCAAAGGTAAAGGACAAACTTTATTGTGGAATGGTACTCTTTAAGAAAATGTGTAGAAAACCAGTAAGATAAAATTTTCTAACTAAAATGTATTCTTGGAGGAAAATCTCATTAAAGGCTGCATTTCGTAGATAGAGGATGATCTAGACTATTACTAAAAGTCTGGAAAAGTTGGGGAAAGCCCTTTTACCCAAAGTGTGACAACACAAGAGTCTGATTTATCTACATGATAGGAGATAGTGTGCTTGGAACCCAATCATTCTAAGGTATTACCTCTATGGGCATGTCTGCTATGACAATAGCAGGATAAATGGATACTGATACTGTAATATTTTACTTCTTATAAGACCTATGATATCAAAAATAATGAAAGAACCAAGATGTCAAAAAAATTCAATCTATTTTAAAAACGGAGGTAAAAACACCTGATCCAGTGTCTCTCAAGCTCATGAGTAAATTGCTACATAAAAGTGTAATTGATAAAAAAGATAATATGGGCAGCCCGGGTGGTTTAGCATTGCCTTCAGCCCAGGGCCTGATCCTGGAGACCCGGGATCAGGTCCCATGTTGGGCTCCCTGCATGGAGCCTACTTCTCCCTCTGCCTGTGTCTCTGCCTCTCTCTCTTTCTCTCTCTCCCAGTCTTTCATGAATAAATAAATAAAAACTTTTTTTAAAAAAGGTAATATATCACCAACAATGAGATTTATTCTAGGAATGCAGAGGTGTTTTAACTGAAAAAAATCAGTAAGTGTTGATATATATCAACAGAAGTAAAGAATAAAAACTACATGGTCATCTTGATATATGCAAAGAAAATATTTCAAGTAGTTCAACATCAATTTACAATAAAAACTCATAACAAACTGGGTAAAAAATGGATCTGTCTTAATTGGATAAAGTATTTATGAGATTTTTATAACAAATTGCACACTTTATGGTGATGAAAAATTTTCCGTGAGACCAGTAATAAGACTGTTTTTGTTTTTTTTTTAAGACTGTTCTTATTACTTATCTGCTATTGCTGCTTTTACTCACTACCCTACTAGGCATTACCAATATAAGGCATTAAAAATAAAAGCAAAATAATTAAAATTTCAGACATAAAACTCATTATTTTCAGATGACTTGGTAATACACACACAAGACCAAACCAAACAAAAGCAATCTTATTACACTCAAATAGTTTGAATTAAAAAGCAAACTCTAAAAAAAATAAAAAATAAAAAAATTAAAATTAAAAAAAGCAAACTCTAGATACAAATTAAATGTATAAAACCAACTGCATTTTATCTTCCAAAATGAAAGTTAGAACATAAAAATTTTAAAACAAAACCAATTATAATGACACCTAAGAAACAACGTCATCAGGAATAAATCTAAAAAAATATACATATGGAAGTACAAAGCATAACTGAAACGAATCAAAGTAGATGTCAAAGAAATCAAAGGGACAGACCTTGGTCATAAATTGTAAACCTCAAGAGTATAAGAATGTAAATTCTCTCCAAAGTGTTCCAGAAACACAATACAAATTTCAGTAGGTTTTTTGGTGTAAGTTGAGAAGTTTATCCTAAAATTCACACAAAAATGAAAAAAGCTGCAAATGGCCAAGACAAACTGAAAGAAGAACAGAGCTGGAAAAATTACACTAACAGATTGCTAGACATTAAAAAGTTATAGCAATGAAATACTATAGTTTTGGAACAAGGACAAATAATGGAACAGAATTGAAAATCTGAAAACAGATATACAGATTTTCATAGATCAATTGATTGATCAATCTATCAATCTATCTATGGATCTGCTTCCAGATTTTCTATCTATGTACATCATCTATTTATCTATATCTATCTATTTATTTATATCTATCTATCTATCTATCTATCTATCTATCTAGTCATCTGAATGACAAAATGACATCCTAGAGCATGGTGGAGAAGAAAGAGTTTTCTGGAAAGAAAGGCCTTTTCAATATGGGTTCTGGATCAATTTGAAAACAATAGAAACAAATCTTGGGGGGACACCTGGGTGGCTCAGTGGTTGAGCGTCTGCTTTCAGCTCAGGACATGATCCCGGGGTCCTGGGATCAAGGCCTACATCAGGCTCCCCACAAGTAGCCTGCTTCCCCCTCTTCCTGTGTCTCTCATGAATAAATAAATAATCCTTAAAAAAAAAAAAAGGAAAAAATTTTTGATCTCAGGCTCACACCATACCCAACAATCAAACTCAGTTGGATCATACATCTAAATATGAAACGCAAAACATGAAAACTTTCATAAGAAAATTTCTTCATGACCGACGGTAGGCAAGAATCTTAAATAAGATTCTAAAAAGGTTAAAGAAAATGGAAAAAAATGATAAAATTGAAGCATGGTAAAACAAACAATTCCTGTTCTTCAAAAGAAAAAAATATTTAAAGGATTAAAAGGGTAAACTATATAGCATGTATAAAAATTTATTTTTTTACTAAGAATGTATATATAGAAAATATAAGTAATGCCTACAAACCAGTAAGAAAATATAAACACCACAATAGCAAAAGAAAACATCACAAAAGAAACATATGAAAAAAAAAAAAGAAACATATGATCTGTGCATTTTCCTGTATGCATTCTATAGTCCAATAAAAAGTTCAAAGTTTTTTCAAAATTCCATATTTGAGTGATTCTGAATACAGATATTCACAATGATTCAGAGTTAAACATTTCTTCTAACCATAGAAGAAGGAACTTTAGTAGTTATCATATAAATACGTGTTAAAACTGAAAAGAGATATACTGCACACTTACCAATATAATAAAGCTTAAAAAGAGAGGTAATGCCAAATGTTGGAGAGGACAATAATCAAATGATATTCTTATCGCTTGGCAGAAATTGCTGGAGAAACTGAAGACACATATGCAAATATTCTGCAATTCCATTCTTAGACATGTACCCAACAGAAGGGTACACAAGTGTTCACCAAAAGACAATGACAGTGTTCAAGGCTATGCTATTTGTCATAGCTCCCAACTGGGAATATCAAATGTCTGTAACAGTAGAATAGAAAAATAAATTATGGCATATTGACACAACAGATTACTACACAGTGATGAGAATAAAAGGATAACTAAAGCCATAACATGGATGGATCTCACAGGCATATTTGAAGTAAAAGAACCAGATGCTAAACAATCCTTGCTGCATGATTCCACTTACATCAAGTTAAAAAAAAAATCGGATAGTGGTTATCCCTGGAAGCTAATGGTTAGAGAAAGAAGAAATCTCCTGGGTGCAAATAATGGTTTGTTTCCTCACCTGGGTGAAGGTTTCACATAGAAATCATATTTTGTGAAAAAAAATCAAGCTGTACATATGATCTGTGCATTTTCCTGTATGCATTTTATAGTCCAATAAAAAGTTAACTTCAAAAAAAAAAGTTAACTTCAAAGTTTTTTCCAAAGATCCATATTTGAGCGATTCTGAATACTGATATTCACAATGACTCAGAATTAAAGATTTCTTTTGGAAATATCCTCGCTTTTCAATGAGGAACAGAAACTTCCTGCTGCAAGTATTCTTTTTGGTCAAGTATTCCAGAATGAAAATGGAATGCCAGTCCACATGTGAATTCAATATACTGGAGTGACAATGGACTGGAGGCACTGTGAAGTTCCAGAATATAATTTTTTTATCTGAAGGTCTCGATGTTGACTTTTGCTTTACCATTTCCTAAATGGAAATTTATAAGTGCACATGCATGCCTGGAGCATACTCAGCACTCTTGATTTACAATGACCAAAGTCCTTGGAGGGAGATCATTCTTTACTATCCCACCTGCTTTGAGAGTTTTATGTTCTTGCCTAGCTCTCTCCATGGATGGTTTTTCAATGCTTACTAATACAATTCCTTACTGTCTTAGAATTGATATAAATATGCCTTGTTCCTTTATTTTATTAGTATATTTATTATCTGGAGGCTTAAAAGTACAGTTAGTTGTTTTTAAATCTTATTTAATTGAAAAGGGTATAATGGGGGGTTTAGCCAATATTCTCTTAAGAGGAGCCATCAAAGTTCCTGTTAATTGTTAATTATACCTACCACTGAAATTGCATTTTTAAATTGACTAAGCCTTTTGAAGGACAGAAAGGAAGACATTAAGGCAAGTAGTTATGTTTGGAGCCCCTTGCTAGCCTAGGGGGAAGTCCCACCTGACTCTACTTGAAGCACAGTGTCTAAGCACAACTAACTCAGAATGAGCAAGAATCTTCTCTAAAAAGATGAAATTTTCTTTTTGCATTTCATTACTTGGCTCCAACTTGAATTCAGAGTGGGTTTTTCAGCATCTTGTAACATCTTTACAAAGTAGATAAATCCCAGGATAAACATTAAAAAAAAATGTTCCAACATGCTACATAGTTTATAAAAAGACTCCAATATTGCAATAGCTCTTCTCTACATATTTTGGGTATAATTGGTTTAGTAAAAGGCACTAAAGTTTGGGGGTTTTTTGTGGTAGTTTTGGGATCCATTAACCTTAAATCCTATGTGAGTAAATCTGAAATTATGAAATGTTTCCTTGGTCTTTTGTGATTTGAAAGCTATTTTTAAAGATACACCTGCTAAATCTATTTCTGAGGCACTCCATTGCAAAGCAGAAAAATCATAAAGTATCTCTTTGTATCTGTTTACTTTAGCAAATCATAAAGGCATTTCTTTTCTTCTCTGTAACACTTCAACACTATGTGTATATGAAATATTTCATTAACTTTAAAAGAAATACATGTACAAAGGGAACCAATTTGGCCTTCACTTATGCAAAATATTTGTACAGTTCCATAAAGAAACTTCCCATGGACAGAATTACTCAGTCCATGAAGTGGGTATATAACTAAGGATAGTCATTCAACACCTGAGCGTTTCCTCTATACAGAAATAAAAAATGAGTCAACTACAATCTATTCCCTCAGGGGGAGACAGATATGCAAATAATGAAGTATGGCACATTAACACAAGGCGGTGGATATGCAGACATAAAGTGCAGTGAGAAACGTAATCTCTGGGACCTCAGGAAATCTCACAGTGTCACTCCAAGTGATCGAAATCTCAGGGAGTTTTACCTGGGACTTGAGTTCCCCCCAAGATTCTCCTTGGGGGCTTTCTGAGCACAATGAAGTGCACTTAGACCTTCAGGCTGGTCCCCAGAACAGCTTGCTTCTTAAAACCTCTGGCCTCTACCTGTATTTGCAGCAGACATTCCAGCAGTCCTCCAAGCAGATTAATTTACAGGTATTATGTGCCTGAGTGATTACCTCAGTTCACTCTTATGGGAAATTACAGAGTGATTCAAAGGGGTTTACAGAGCCAGAAATAGATGAGGATTTTTTTCTCATATTAAAATTCAGGGCATTGAGTATACTAAATTACATCTTTCCTTCACAACTTTTGTCTAGCACAACATTCAAGAAACCCTTTGATCTAATTCAAAAGTGAATGGCACATTGACATGCAATGTTCCCACTAGCTCGTAGCTCTCAAGGCTTTCATCTCCGAGTAACCATAAGTGAACTGAGATGAATTTAGCTCATTATATCAGGACATTATATCAATGCATTCATGATCTATTTCTCTATTAGAATTAATAGCTCTTATATTTAGAAGGGCACAGAAGCTAGGGAAACACACATACTGTAAATGAATAAATACATAAATCCTATTCTGTGATAACTTTTTGATGTGCAAAATGCTGATGTATAACACTTCATTTTATCTTACCAACATGATAAGAATTGTTCAGCTTTACAGATGGAAACTGGGGTGCAGAGAGGTTCTATTAATTTACCTTACAAAGATAGCAAATGGCAGATCTTGTATTTGAACTGAGTTCTCTCTGGCTATAAAAACCACATGTTTGGGGCACCTGGGCAGCTCAGTTGATGAGTGGTTGACTCCAAATTTCAGCTGAGGTCATGATCTCAGGGATCCTGGAATCAAGTCCCACATCCGGCTCTGTGCTGAGCATGGAGTCTACTTGAGGGTTCTCTCCCTTTCTCTCCTTTCTTTCCCCCTGCCCTCTCTCACTCTCTCTCAAATAAATAAATCTTTAAATATATACACACACACACATGTTCTTTTCTAAGTAGAGACATATTGTGGAGCCTAGGAAAGCGTTTCTCTTACCAAGACCAATAGATGACTAGGGTCAGAATCACCTGGGCTGCCGATTAAAACACAGATTCCTGATTTCTACCCCCAACCAACTGGTAATTACCATTTGGTAATTTACCAGACCAAATTGGTAATTTAACCAATTGCTCAACTGATTCTTACTCAAAGTTAAAACTTGAGACTGCTGCCTCCACTAAATATTTTTTGATAGTTACTCAAAACACTTAAATTTAAATTACTGCATTTGTTGAGATTACTGACCCCCTTGGGGTCTCTTCTTTTCTGGGGCAGGGAATACAAATGTTAAACATTTTTTTTAAGAATGTAGTTATTTACTTATTCACAGACAAAGGGAGAGAGGGGGCAGAGACACAGACAGAGGGAGAAGCAGGCACCACACAGGGAGCCCGATGTGGGACTCGATCCCGGGTCTCCAGGACCACACCCCAGGCTACAGGCGGCGCCAAACCACTGCACCACCAGGGCTGCCCAATACAAATGTTATTTAAAGATTCCCACATGGCAAACCATTTAACAATCATTATCCACATTATGACTCTTGGATATACAAGCAAAATTCTAGTAAAAGCTTTCCTTCAAAATATTTTATTATTTATTTACTAGTTATTATTTACTAAAACTAGAATAGGCAATCTGAAGAACACAGAAAATCCTCCTGGATATTTGCCAGTTATATTTTGGACAATGTTGACTTTAACTGCAGAGGATAGAATCAGCTGAAGCCTAGACACACCTCTCATATACCTATTTGGACCTTCACATACTATTACCTACATTTAAAACAAATCCTTGAATGTAATATTGTGGCTTCTTTGAATCCCTTGGATAGTACCTATTATCCCAGAAATGTGGGACAAGGAGGCTTCCATTAGAAGTATTCTGAAATAAATTATGGTAGATCTACCCAATCTCTGTTGCTTTTACCATGTAGAATTTTGACTGGAAGGAAACAAATTCAGGAGCAGCAAATAATTTAAGAAGCTCACTTATTCATAAAATACTTACTGAGCAATTATCATCTGCTGGCACAGATGCTAAATGGTAGGTCTAAAATTACTAACTCCCTGAAGCCCTCAAATAGTTCAGACAGTGCATTGGGAGCCCTAAGGAAATATGTGGCACCATCTTTTTGTCAGAAAGTTTACAAGAAGAGTAATAGGATAAAATTTATACATATGAAATAATTATAAAATAATCATGTTCAACTTACAGATACTGAATAAGAGTTCAAAGGGAGAAATTTAATATGTTTCAAATGCTGGATACTTTATTGATTGAATATTTACATTATTTTTATTTTCATACAAATTGTATAATCTGATTATTACAACTGGCATTTTTTAAATGAAGTCATATCAAGGTAGTAATGAGTAGTGATTATATGATTATATATTATATAAATATATATATATAATCGTTACAATCAATACACAGTAGTTGCAGCTGTAGTACTTTTTCAAATACCCAGCCAAGTAAAATGTAGTTGGATTTCAAATCCAGTTTATTTCCCAAATATACATGTGTTCTTTGTGCTAAACCACAATCTGAATCTTCCTCCCAGACAAGAAGGGAGAAGAGATTAATGTGACTTAAAGTACTCAGTAATCTTTGTAGAAGCAGGAAGGAATAAAACTGAATATTAAATTGGACTTTAAACTTTGGAGCTTTCATGAACAGTAAATATCCTCTCCCTCCAAAATAAATAAAGAGATCAGTAGGTAGGTAGGTAGGTAGGTAGGTAGGTAGGTAGGTAAGTAGATAGATAGATGATAGAAAGAGCCATCCCAGCGCCAGAATAGCACAGATCTTCCTATCTTTCTTCTGTAAGAAACACTGCAGCCCATTTTCACATGAAGTCATGTGAAAAAAAGATTACTTTAGGATTCCCGGAATGTGGGTATAGTGAGATAAAACAAGACAACCACAGGCAGAGGGGCACTTCAAAGCACTGCTTCCAGCAATGTAGGGCAGCTGCAACTTATGGAAAACAATAGCAGGAGATGAAGCAGCTTGGCATGTGTATTGAGCAACAGGGTAAGGACTTTGGCAAGGACACTAACAAGTTCTGCAAGAAGTGACTACAGCTGAAACTTTGAGAAAAGGATTCTCATGGGCACTGGTAAAAAGGCGTGTTCATCATTCCTACTTTCATCTGTTGAGTCATCTGCAGAATTTCCCACAAAACAGTTATTCTCCTGCTGTCCTCTATTCTAGTAAGAGGCATAGGTATGTGTGATGAAATCACAGACTTTTGGAAAGGAAAACCATTTGCAATGTACAAAAAACTTATAAAACCATGGTATGCAACTTGGCTTAGCATGTGAGAAAACTGAGGGGCCAGGAAAGTAGATGTGTTGTGTGGACTCACAGGTCTACTTAGCTCTTGGTCTTTGACTCTCATTCTACTTCAGGGCCAGGGCTCTCCACACTCTTCATAAATTATCATCCTGGTCAGAGAATGGGATGATCTTGTTTAATAAAGAAAAGACATGAAACAGTCAGAGCCAGGTCCATAAAACAATCAGATTTCCAATTTTCAAAAAGAAGGAACAAAGATATCCTGAACCCTAAAATTGCCTTCAATAGAATGGAAGTCGTCATGATCTTGCAGATTATGCCAGGCCTTCTTCTGAGAGTGATCAGAGGTCCATAGTTGTCGTTACACACCCTTCTCATGTAATGACAATGCAATAAATAACTCTAATACTGCCATTTTTAAATGCTTAGAAATTAATTCATCTTGAAAAGAAGATGAAAACTAAATGTTTTTCTATATATTGTGTGACTTCTTGTAATCCTTTCAGTGTTACTTTTTCAGGGAGGCCTTCCTTGGACACCCACTTTATTTTTTTCTTTGGACACCCACTTTAAAACTGCAAACCACATGCCGCACTACCTACCCCTTGGGCACCTGCGGCTCTATGCTTCATTTTTTTCTCCAAGGCAATTAACAGAGGCTAACAAATGATCTTTTACTGTTTGTTACCATTCCCTCAATTAGAACGGAAGCTTTTTGAGGGCAGAAATTGCTCTGCACCCCAATAGCTGACAACCTAGTACATGAAGGAACTTAGCAATATTTGTTGAATGAATATAAAATATAAAAAAATAAGTTTAAAAATGTCCAGTAAAACAATGCCTGAAATAAAAAATAAACACATTCAATATATCTTTAAAAAACTACACTAGAAATTTCCTGGCTTCATGCAGACTGAACATAAATTAGTTTTAGATAAATGTCTTAGTCTTTTGCATTCCTTCAGCATATTTATTGAATGTAAGAGACAGGCTTTGATAGCAAACAAAAAAACAAAGGTAATAGCTAATGACTAATTTAAAAGAGCAATTTGATCTGTTTTTTTTTTTAGGCAGTTTTATAACATTAAGTGAAATTAAACAAATTCATCATGTATGTTTGCTTAAAATTTAAGTTTTATTTCATGTTTCTTCTTCATACATGTATGAGAGATTCTATTTTTCCTGGATGATATTATTATACTTTTTAGAAGGCATGAGATATTCTATCAATTTGGCACTTTCTTTGATAAAATTTGCTTTTCTTCTCCTTTAGGACATAAGAGAGAATCTGAACAACCTAGAACAACCTAGATATACCCATTCTGCATGAATTTGTTTAGAAATTACATTTTAAACCAAGGATAATAACAGCTATTGGAAACACTAAGAAAAGAAAGCAGGGGTACATTCTGTGCCTTTAACATGATCCAGGTCCCGTGAACATGTTTCTTGGTTTACCACAGCCACAACCAAGGAATTCTGTACCACCTTTATTATCCAGCTGTGTGGTCTCAAAAACTCGTTTTCAAAACATTTCAGCTACAAAAAACAGTTAAACAAAATATCTCCGATTAATCTGGCCAGATTCAGAATCACTGAGGTTGCAATACAGGTCTGGGATCCCAGTACATTTTAATGTAAACGGGTGGAGTTGCTGGGATTGGGGTGGGGTGGAGTAGGGGTTACTCCTCTTGTGTCTTCCCCAGCCCTTCATTTCTCTGAATCCTGGTTGAGGCTAAACACGCTCCTCTGGGTTGGTGTTGTTTTACCCATCCAGTGTGTTTAGGGGACTTTCAGCTGAGGGCAATATAGAATGACAGTAGGCAGACTTCTTAGTATTTTCTATTAAGAAATATATATAATTTAAAGATTCCCTGCAAATTAAAATTATTCTAAGAGCAAAATCTAGCTAATATAAGTTACCCTTAATATTGGTCCTAGAAATAAAAATGCAATTCCCCTGGTTCTAATAATTTAGAGAGTTAGCTGGAAATTCAGCTGGGAAGAACTATATCCTCATCAGAAATCTGAACTGAAAAAAATGAACTCACTGCATAATTGTTTAATCAACCTTATTTTAAGCATTATTCTTTCCAGAAGCCATTCCAAATGAAGAACTATGTGTAAAACTTCCTCATAAAATGGCTAAATGCAAAACCTGTGCTACTAGAAAAATACTAATGATATGTATACATTTTAATAGGCATTCCTGTAAGCCAAAGGTTATATATAAATCATTGAATAAATATAAAATTAATTTATAATTTTAGTCCCTCCCCTAAATCAAACTTTTTATTTAAATTTTCTTTTAATAAAGTGGGGGATTTGAATGGAGAAGAGTATTGTTAAAAAAAAAAAATAGAGAGAGTCTTGTTGACAATGGAGTGGCTGTCACCTATGGTAACATCAGGGGGAAGAGTCCTCTCTGCCTATTTGTCTCATCTTAGAGAACCACCCAATGTCCAGGATGGCAGTGATTGTCACCAAATTAGCCCCTTCTGTGGACTAAGTTCACATCTCATTATGGGGCTTTGGACTGCAGTGGCAATGTGAGCTCTTACTGGTGAACCTGGATGGTTCCAGGTGGCAAGATGACCAATGTGACAAGAGCTGAAACAGGGAACATTAGACAGTGAGTGCCTCACAGTGGTGCCCACTTTAGCACTAGCATAACCTCAGTCAAAAAAGTGGGGGCTGGGGGGTTTGGTCAGAAAAATCACTTTCCTGTATTTTCCACACTGTAATAGTAACTAAGACTGCTCCTTGGAATAATCAAGCATTCTCTGGAGTTATGCATGGGAAGAAAGACAATGTCAAAAAAAGGTGATGTATAGACCTTATATCATTGATTTTGATTACTTTAAAAAAATACAATCTAGAATTTCCTGAATGACCTATCTATACAATAATATCATCATTTTAAAAAGAGTTTTATTTTTAAATTCTTTTATATCTTCTTGGCCAGTATTTATGCCAGGTTTTGTATTTTCTTCACCTACTGTATTAGCCATGTTCTTGTATGACACATAAGAGTGATATGGGCAATCCCTGTCTAGTTTCTGTTTTATTTAAGTAGCTTTACTGAATCATCATATAAAATAATATTAATCATTAGCATTTGTTCTTTTTTTTTTTAAAGATTTTATTTATTCATAGAGGCAGAGGGAGAAGCAGGCTCCATACAGGAAGCCAGAGGTGGGACTCGATCCCGGGTCTCCAGGATCACATCCCAGGCTGCAGACGGCACTAAACCGCTGGGCCACCGGGGCTGCCCTATTTGTTCATTTTTATTTATGTTTTATATGTGACAAATTTAAGATCAGGTTTATACGTACATGTTTAATGTACATAAAAAAAATGTTTAGGGACGCCTGGGTGGCTCAGCGGTTGAACACCTGCCTTTGGCTTAGGGTGTGATCCCCCTGGGGACTGAGTCCCATAAGGGGCTCCCTGTGAGAGGCCTGCTACGCCCTCTATGTATCTGCTTCTCTCTGTGTCTCTCAGGAATAAATAAATAAAATCTTCAAAAACAAATGTGTACTCTCTATATGAAGTACATAGGCCCTGTCAAGCTTATGGATTGTACTAGTAAATTTCATGATGACCTTCCTTCCTGACTTTTTACCTACTAGAAATATCCTCTTATGAAGAATTATATGAAGAAGTTAATATGATGCATGTATATGAAATAAGGTGTATATGTCAAGGATAATTTAAAATAAAACATAATCCATAAGAACAACATATTGTATTTTTAGAATTTTACTGAAATACATAAAACAAGATGAGAATAAATTGAAAATCACACTACATTTGTGAATGGAAAGTTTAATGTCATTCAAGATTCCAGTTTTTCCAAACTAATGTATCAATTTAATGTTATTTTAATTAGATTCACAGCAAGTTTTCTTTTTTAAATTAATGATATCAATTTGGGAAAAACAATTCAGACCTTGGTCTTTGGTATGTTATTTCTCACTTGCAAATAGCAGATGAAACTTATAAAGTGCTTTCAAAATTCACTTGATAAACAGTAGACTAGGAGGTCTTTGATAGAGATAACAAGCACACATGTTCAGGACAAAATGTAAAAGGGAAAAAAAAACAACAACAACGTAGTGTTATATACTGTAGACAAGTATTGAACTGTATCCAGAATCACCCCCTAGCTAATGCTGGGACATTGTATTTGGGCCAAACATCTGTGCTTCAAATCCCTTATGTGATTACTTTTTCTCCTGGTATCTCCTTAATCCCTTAGGTAAATATATCTTAGTTAGGCTTGTCCCACGGCCATATCCCATATCTGAATCCTGAACTAAACACAATTTAGCCTTAAAAAGGGTCACCAGGTACAGTGACTTATTTGATAAATCATCTATAATCCTTTTCAATGGTGAGTTAAAGCTGGCTTTCAGTGATCAACAGCAGTCAAGACTGGTTAATAATAGGCTTCTACCGAGGCCTTTCCAAGTCTAACAGAAGACCCACTGTTGTGGTCAGGAAAATTCAGTATGGCATAAGGTCTAAGTGAATCACATTTTAGGGATGACAGGGGGGAAAAAAAAGTACATTTTGAACAAGTGAAAGTTAAAACAAGAAAGAGATGAAACAACAAGCTGGAATATTTCAGGAGTCTGGAAAAGGAGAAACAGTGATTTTAAAATAATTTTTGATAAGCAGTTTAGACACATTAAAAAATAACTATAAAAGCGTTTTCTTTCAGGGAAAGGTCACATACCATTTCATAACACACACATACATGGGTAAAATGATAAAGATCATCAGAAACGAAAAATGAGCTGAAAGATCTATGGAGAATGTACTATTAATTTACCCAAAATGTGCATTTTTAAAAGTTTGCATGTAATTTACTTATGAGAGATAAATAGAGAAGAGTAATGAGAGTAGTCAGCTAACCTGGCACTTGGTCAGCAAGTAATAGGTCAGAGTTTTGGGAGAAATCAGTATTTAATATGCCACTATGTGGACACAGACTCTGATTTTACTCAACTGTCCTTCCTGGAATAGGGAGAAGCAAAGAAGAGTGGCCAGAGTTTTCATGGCATGCACTCCCAAACGTCCCCTTTCACTCTCCTTTGGTGCATGAAAAATGAAAGGAGAAGAGTAAGGAAGTCTGTATCTTAAGCCTCCTGGGTTCTCCCATTCAAGACAGAGACAGAGGAAAGATGTGATACAGTTTTGTTACTCAACAGTTACAACTGTTCAACAGTTCAGAGAACTGAAAGCCTGCTTGCATTCCTGACATCCAGAAGCTTCATGCAAATTACAAAGCTTAGTCTTATAGTCAGTGAAGACCAAAGGGACACTCTGGTAACACTTCTAACAAGAAAAACACAGCTACTTGTAATCATCAAGGCAGTATGGTACTAGCACAAAAACAGACACATAGATCAATGGAACAGAATAGAGAACCCAGAAATGGACCCTCAATTCTATTATCAACTACTCTTCAACAAAGCAGGAAAGAATATCCAATGGTAAAAAGTCTCTTCAACAAAATGGTGTCGGGAAAACTGGGCAGCCACATGCAGAGGATGAAACTGGACAATTTCCTTATACCAAACACAAAAATAAACTCAAAATAGATGAAAGACCTACATGTGAGACAGGAATCCATCAAAATCCTAGAGAACACAGGCAGCCAAGTCTGTGACCTCAACCTCAGCAACTTCTTGCTAGACATATCTTCAAAGACGAGGGAAACAAAGGCAAAAAATGAACTACTGGGACTTCTTCACAGTAGTTCTTTTCACAGACTTCTTTTACACAGCAAAGGAAATAGTTGACAAAACCAAAGGACAATCGACAGAAGCTATTTGCAAAAACTTATCAGATAAAGGGCTAGTATCCAAAATCTGTAAAGAACTCATCAAACTCAACACCCACATAACAAATAAGTCAATCAAGAAATGAGCAGAAGACATGAGCAGACATTTCTCCAAAGAAGATATAGACGTGGCCAACAGATACACGAAAAAAATGCTCAACATCACTTGGCATCAGGGAAATACAAATCCAGACCACAATGAGATACCACCCCACACCGGTCAGAATGGCTAAAATGAACAAGTCAGAAAATGACAGATATTGGCAAGGACATGGAGAAAGAGGAAGCCTCTTACTCTGTTAGTGAGAATGCAAGCTGGTGCAGCCACTCTGGAAAACAGTAAGGAGGTTCCTCAAAAAGTTGAAAATAGAGCTACCCTATGATTCAGCAATTGCACTGCTGGGCGTTTACCCCAAAGATACAAATGTAGTGATTCAAAGGGGCACTTGCACCCAAATGTTTATAGCAGCAATGTTCACAATGGCCATATATACATATATATACTGGACTACTACTCAGCCATCAAAAAAAATGAAATCCTGCCATTTGTAATGACATGGATGGAACTAGAGGGTATTATGCTTAGCAAAATAAGTCAATCAGAGAAAACAATCATTGTATGATCTCACTCATATGTGGAATTTAAGTAAGAAAACAGAGGAGCATATGGGAAGAGAGAAAAAATAAAACAAGAGGAAATCAGAGAGGGAGACAAAGCACAAGAGACTGCTAACTATAGGAAACAAACTGAGGGTTGCTGGAGGGAAGAGGAGGTGGGGATGGGGTAACTGGGGGATGGGCATTAAGGAGGCACATAATAAGACTGATAAATCATTGAAACTAATAATATATGTTAATTGACTGAATTTAAAATTTTTTTAAAAAGAGTTATTACCTGGAAACCATAGCCCAGGAGCAAGGCATTGCAGCTAGGTATCAAGGGAACTCAGCTAGCCTACAAAGGAAAAAATCATCTCATTTTATTTTTACCAAACTTAAAAGATCATCCCATCATAGCTGCAGGGTTTCTTCACTTAAATATCACCTAGCACAAACTAGTGAAGATTTGGCAAATCAGGTTAATGGTCTCACCAAATGCCTCAATCTAGCATTCCTGGATTCACAAATGAATAAGAGTTTCATCTAATATTTAATAAATATCTCAAACTTTTCTTACCTAGAAGCAAAACAAAATTACAAAACAAACAAACGTTTTTGTATGAACATAATTTGGAAGCATATCAAATTCTTAATTTTAGAATTTAGTTTTTTTAAGAGATCAGCTTTCTTGTTATGTTTAATTTTATTGTGTGAGAATGCATTTGTGCATGTAATTATAAAGTCAAGTACAGAGAGAGAGAGAGAGAGAGGGGTGGGGGAAGGCTGTCTGCTATGCTGTGTTTCCCAGAGGTTAGTGTAGGTCTGCAGCTTAAAGATCAAAATCATTTTTAAGATTATATGAGAAAATAAGAGGATAGAAAGGGAATAACTATTTATTGACCACATTGGTGCACTTAGCCTCTGACACTAGATTTTTGGGTTTCAAACACTTTTCTATATTTGTTTAATTTTTTGGTGTAAATGAAAATGTCTCATTATGTTTTATGAACATAAGTGGCAATTAATATACATTGTACCTTGATAAACAAAGTAATATACATTTTAAAAATGCAGCTCTTGCTTCTTACTCAAATTGAAGAAAATATTAGGGATGATGTTTAGAAGGATAATTATTTCTGTTTTGCATTTAAATACATTTGCACCAATAATTACTCCAAATGCTCTCTCTTATTATATATCTAGTATGAGGCAACTGGGTACTTTATATTTTTTTCAAGATTTTATCTCTATTTTGGACAGAGAAATCATGAGCAGGGGGGAAGGGAGGAGGGAGAAGCAGACTCCCCGCTGATCAGGGAGCCTGATGTGGACTTGATCCCAGGAGCCTGGGATCATGACCTGAGCCAAAAGCAGATGCTTAACCAACTGAGCCACTCAGGCACCCACGACTGGGTACTTTAACTATCAAGTAGCATTTTTATAGTGTAGTGCTTTCTTAGACTACATGACTTCATCATTGATACTCAGAAGCTGGGCAGAAAGCACTGCTGCCAAGAATGCCACATATCTATGGCTCAGGGTAAGAGCAGGTACGTGGCCCCCAGCATGGGGTTACAAAGTACAGCCACAACTTAGATCCAGTCTCAGAAGAGTGCTTTATCTATTAGTGAAATTCACCTCAAAATTCCTATTTCTGGCTTCTCTTGAAAAAATTCTGAAGACTCTGCACCACTAAGCCTGCACCCATCCTTAAAGACAATGGACTAGGGCTGCTCAGAGGCTGCCTCTTTAGTGAGGGCTTGTTCACCCATCCTCACCATCCAGCATGACCTCTCCTTTCAGTGCTTCAATCCATCTGGCCTCACAAGAATTTTAATTTGCAAAATGAAACCTTGACAGATCTAATATAATATCCATCACACTAGATGACATCACAGGTTCTACCTCAGTGGAATCTCTCTCTGAGTGGATATCAAGTCATTCATTCATCAACAAGTATGTGTTGAATGAACATGCCACACTGACTTTTACTTACATGTGTAAACATTCAGGGGTGCTTCCTCTATGACCAAGAAGGTGAAACAATGACACGGTGAACTTGTAAAAGACAGAAAATGAAAACCTTGCCTGAGCTGTCACAGTGATTATAGTACAAGCCACATTAGTTATTTAGCTCTTCATCATAAACTATCTCATGGCTTCTTTTCCTTTTTCATGCATATTTATCTTGTCTCCTCAATGAAACTGCAGCTTATCAAAGGTTAAATTGTTTGTCTTTTACATCTTTATGATCGCCCATGGTGTTTTATACACAGTAATAATGCCATAAATGTATACCATTCATATAAAATGTTATCTGAGGCAGAAATTTCCCAGTATCCTTCAACAGTAATGATGTTGCAATGTCCAAGACCATTTTCCTCTCCCTTCTCTTCCTTTATAGGAATAATGCAAGGCTGAATCACACAAAGCAATGCCAACTAATTTTTCTAGATGTGTTTTCTATTGGCTTCTTTCCCTCAAATCACAAGCAAGGCTCCTTTGAAGCAGACCCTGCCATAGCTGTGATAATGATCAGGCTGTCATTACAATAAGTATGTAGCCCTGGAACCCAGCACTGGTTACTGGCACTTACATGTTCACACCAGGCCCTGCCAAACCACATGGACTCCAGTCCAAGGAGCTTCCTCTCAATATGGAGCAGGCTGGCAGGCTGCTCACATGAGGGGATGAATCAAGAACCCCGAAGGCAAGTAACAAACTGCCTCTTCTTGGCATAGACTGTAGACCAAGATGGGTGCAAGCTGATTCCACAACAACAGGTAATTATCTAAAGTGAATGCACCAGAATCTTCTCGTGTAAAAGGAGCCATTACATCAAGGTATATTGTTATACATATGTGGCATATTCTTAGATGCCCAATAACTGTTGTTGGATGAACAATTATATCATTACAGTTAACAAGACTTAAAGGGAGTCCAAATCCTCATACTAGGAAAAAAAAAAAAAAGAATTATCAGCTTTAGAAAAGGCAAATGGTTGCTGGTGAATAAAATTATAACTGAACTCATGCATAATTTAGAACAAGATGATTATACTTGACATTCTCCTTTACTGCATAAATTTATTGTGTTATTAAGTTTCTCATGGGATGTTAGCAACGATGCTTTAGTATGAGGTGATCACATCAGATTATCACATGAAGTGATAATCAGTTCAGGGGGTTAGAAATTAATAGACTAAAGGAGGAAATGTCTGTGTGGGCCTGGTTCTCATCATTCTTTTTTGCCTGCATGACCCACCAGTAGAAATTCTTTTTCATTCCATAAGGTGTCTCGCGGATAGAAAAATAATAGGAAGACAGGGCCACACCTCACATGCAATTGCATCCACTGAGTTTTAGAGATTGCAAATCAGCATTAATGAATAATACAAATACTATTTTTTAATCTCTTACAAAACTGATTCTTGATCTCAGCCCAAATTCTTCCTCTTTATAAGGAGCCTGGCTCCACAATCTGTTCTAACTCCTCCTCCTCCTCTGCTCAATCCAGTTTTGCTCTTGGTTTACCCTATTTTATTATCTCCATATCACTTAGATTTTGAAGTAACTTTCTGTATTTTTTTTTGTCTACTTGCTTGTTGTCTGTCATTCCAAGTCAGCAAGAACATTTTCTGTTATATTCACCACATAGAAGGTGCTCAATAAATATTTGCTAAAAAATTAATGAACAAATGAACATTCAATATTCATTTAATTGTCAAGGCTAACACATTACAATTTAAAAATATGTTTGTGTATGTGTGGTTTTTATAAATTTCCAGCACGTATGCCTGAAATATCTTTGAACATCAGCCCATTTCTGATTCCATCCATGAACAAACACTGCCCCATTTCTTAGCTTTATTCCATCCCAAGCTATTGATGATGTGGGAGATGGGAACATGAAAGGTTTAGAGATGGGGTAAGTGTCAAGAAAGGGATACAGAGTTGTCTTACACAATTATTATTTTTTTCTTTTTGGTAACAAAAAAGCAGAAGTTTGATGTTTTGTTTTGTAGACCACAGAAAACTAATGACTTCAGCTAAAATAATGGATTTCCCTTGGGAGAAGCAGAAGTCTTTGTGTATTTCTCAGGAATGCCTTTGCAGTAGGTTGATTCAGCTGGGAGAGGAGCACTAAGCTGTTTACCTTCCCCCTCTCTTTTTCAAGAAAAGACAGATGCAATGGCTCTAACTCTCATAGATAATGTTAAGGACAAAAGCCATTTAAAGATAACAAAGATGAGATACAGGAGTCTGGCCTACCGATGGCCTTATGGGGCCATCAGAGCAGCCCTACATTGCTACTTCTGAAATGTTTTTGAGAGAGAAAAAGAAATAATTTATGCCATTATTATTTAGAGTTATTTTTTCCAATCTGAGTCAGCTAAATCTACCCTTATCAATACACCATTAAAAGGACTACAGCTAAATAATCAAAATTCTCAGTTGAGTCCAAACTGCCATGTTAACATTGCTCTTTCCAAAAACTATACACTTTTTTACAAAGCTTTTAACATGCTTTCCTCATTTGTCATTTTAATCCTTAAAATATACTTCTTAAATTACTTGAAGTAGGTATAAGATGAGAAAATAAGACTACAAAGCTTAAGTCACTCATCCAAGGTTTCCAGCTGGTAAATTAGAGCACAAGTCATCTGAATTTTAGCCAAGGGCTTGAGTATGCTGCCAATTGCTGATATTTATGTCAAAGTTTCAAGAATATCTACATATTTTTAAATGAGATTCCTGATCTGGTTATAGATTTCCTCTTTGAGAATGAAGTATATAAAGCTTTAAATTGTGTAAGGGAGATGATATCAAAGTAGCTATTACTATCGAATTTTTAAAATATTTTTATAAAATCTGAAAAATCCTCCACCGTGAAAATATATACAAAATAGATAGTACACAGAACTATTATTTTTTTTATTTTAGTGATAGGTAGTAGATTAAAGTATTTGATACAACAATATGAGTCCAATAACTCAAATGGTAGATATGGGAAAATATATTTAGACAAGGTCAGGGTTCTAACCAGACTCTGCCACTACTTGGTTCTACAATCAAATTGTGATACTCTATCACCAGCAATAGAGGCATGTGAAGATTTTTTTTTAAGATTTTATTTATTTATTCTTGAGAGACACAGAGAGAGGGAGAGAGGCAGAGACACAGGCAGAGGGAGAAGCAGGCTCCATGCAGGGAGCCCGACATGGGACTGGACCCGGGGTTTCCAGGATCACACCCTAGACTGAAGGTGGCGCTAAACCGCTGAGCCAACCGGGCTGCCCAGGTATGTGAAGATTTATTGAAAAGCTATCAAATAGATTGCCTCACAATTGACCCAATAGGGTTATCAGATTATATAATATTTATCAATGTGAATCACCTACTAAATTAAGTTTCATTAATACATATTAATATTACATGTTTATTAGAGAATTTTTTATATAAAAAGAAGTTTGCCATGGAAAGCTACAGCTATTTTATGAAAAGAACCTTTCCTTATGGTATGGTGTTAACATGTTCACTATTGCATAGATCATATATGAAGGGGAGATTTTCTAAAACCTTGGCTAGAGCTAGTTTTTGAAGATACATCCCTAAAGCTTTATATCTCTCACAGAAAAGAAATTCTTCTTTTCTGACTAACTCATAGAGATTTTTTAACATCTTGGCCAGTAACTTCATTTTATGACCATAAACTTTGAGAGGGTCATTATCGTTTTCTGGAGGTAAGATAAATAGTAGACAGATATGATAGTCAATATTACACCAATACCAATACTTTTCATCAAAGACAACTTTCATGTTCAGAAATAAGAAAGCCTTTTTTTATAACCTTTTAGATTACCATTATATTAAAATTTCATCCCATTTTAGGAACATTAACCTACTAAAGAAAAAGAGCATTCTTTAGAGTCCACCTAGTCTGATCAGTAATGAGACTATAAATTTAAAATGATTTTGTGGATACAGGTCTTTCAGGTTATTTCCAGACTGAAGCATACTGACTGAGTTTAGATAAACTTGGATATACTCTGGGAAAATTAAATTCCTAACTGTTGTAAGATCTGGCCTCTTCTAATCTATAGTCCCTGTGCCTAAGATCTATATTTTTTTTTATTAAAATGACACACTGAATATTTCTGGCCTATTGGATTCTGTCCTACATCAATGTGCTAATTCCTCTTTGTGTGATTTTGATATTATTTCATTTGGCTTTTTGGGGAATCATATAATACCACATAACTAAAAACCTAACTTCTTTTGCCTATAATATATACTTTGATAACCTAGACATTCAAGTAATATTTACCCAGTGGCTTTTAAGATATAAGGTTGGGGTACCTCATGGTTCAGTTGGTTAAGTGTCTGCTTCAGCTCAGGTCACAATCCCAGAGTCCTGGGATGGAGCCTTGTGTGCTCACAGGGAGCCTGCTCCGCACTCCCTTTCCTCCCTGCTTGTGCTCTCTCTCTCACTCACTCTCTCCCTCTCTCTCAAATGAATAAATAAAATCTTTAAAAATAAAAGGGAAAAAATAGATTTGTTCTTATGTTTTGAAAGAACTACCAAAGAATGTCAGCTAAACCTCAAGTTATTCTAGTCTCATTCCCACATACTACTCACTCATTGTTCAGATTTAGTATTTTTACATGTTTGTATCACATTCTCAAAGATGGTTAATGTTTAAAATAGAAGGTAGAATTGCATTTAAATGATTAAATTTGCTTCCAGTGGAAAAAGGAAACTGGAGTTTTCGTAGAAAAATATTCATCATTTACCATCTTCATCCTTAAGGTGTATTTTTTTACACAACCGGTTTGGCAGAAACTAGTTATATCAGTTAAGCCATTTAGGCTGCAAGCAAGAGAAAATTCAATTTGTGATAGCACCAACAATAAAGTAATTTAGTATCTCACAAGATGGGAAGTCCAGAAGTGAGTACCTCCACAGTCAGTCTACTGAGCAAACCAGTCCCTTCATTATGGACAAATGTGCTTTAGATCATGTTAGTCTGCCATGGTCAGCTGTTGTTGGCCTTTGTTGTCAGAATAGCAGCTACATAAAATAGTCTGAAAGGATAAAGCTCTTTCCTTTTTTTTTTTTTTCCTCAAGAAAATCTCCCAAGCATTCCAGCAGACTACCTGTCATCACCTCACACATTCATTCCTAAAAAAATCACTAAGAAGATGACAGAATTATCATGTTTTACTTAGAAGAATCAAGACTCATGGCTCATGCCTTGATGCTTCCAAGAAGCCTTGCCTTCCTTAAAACACAAGATCACCTAATACCTGAAATGCTCAGTTATCTAGAAAAATCTAGGATGATGACCTTTGGCTAGGTGACCAGCAGTCTCCAGACATCATTGTTTCAGATTGGAATGATTTATCATTCCATAGCCTCATTTCTTTCAGTTATTCTTTAATTTATGTTTCTTTAATAAACCTGCTAGGGCTCAGCTTGAAATTTGCTATTTACAAAACATCTGGCTTTATAATTATAATAACTTAAATATAAGACTTAAGATATTCATTAGATGTATTATCTGGAAATGTTTGGAATTTCTTATGTTAAATCATAAACTGAGGCATATGAAACATTTTAAGAGTTTATGTGAGCAAAACCTATTTGAATCAGAAGCACTCCAAACCCAAAGCACTCCAAAGATAGGACTTCAGGGAAAGACCTTTATACAGAAGAGGTGGAAACAAAGTCAGGAAACTACTTGATTGGTACAGCTTAAGCAGCTGTATTATTTGGGAAAGCATAATAGGTGGTTTTTAATTAGTTGTCCTCAGCATTTAATTTATTATCCTTGAGGATAAGACATACAGGCTTAGGTTTCCATTTGCTTATGTAGGCTCTAAGGCATGAAAGCCACCTCAGTCTAATGGTCTTCTTGTTTAATTAATTTTACACTTATTTGTTGGTTATTTGGTAAAGAATACAGTTAAAATGCAATAAAGAATTCAAGTATGATTCCTTAATTGAGATAGATGAAATATTTCTCCTTATAAAGGCTTTAAATCTTAAAATAGCACATTGCTCTGAAATATATTGTGTTACCATTAGATACAAGAAATTCAATTCAAAGAAAAACTATGACACAAATAATCATACAAATATTGGGAGAGCCCAAGAAAGGTGTTCTAGTATTATTAGTAACTTCCTCTTAAAGACATAATGACATGCCATATGCAGAACACTTCATGCAAAGACACAGTCAGATTTCTGTCCTTAATAGGTCTTTGAAAACTGTCTGGTTATTAGGAAAATAAAGGGTAAAATTTACTCAACAAAGTTATTATGAAGTGAATAAAATTATATTTCTCTTGATAGGTTTGTGGGTGGATATGTGTGTGTGTGTATACACACACATTTATATACAATATATAAATATACATGTGTGTATACATTTACATATACACACATGTTCACACATGTACACATGTGTATGTATAAATATAGACATATAGAAAGATATACATTCATATACACACATACCTATACTCTGTTTATTCACAAATATACTATTCATTGCAACTTATAAAATGAAATTGTAAGTTTAATTAAATTTTACACTAAAAAATTATAATTGTTTTTTTTTTTAAGTAGGCTCCCCATCCAGCATGGAATCCAGTTGGAGCCCAACACAGAGCCCAGTGCAGGGCTTGAACTCACAACACTTAAATCAAGACCTGAGCTGAGATCAAGAGTGGGCTACTTAACTGACTAAGCCACCCAGTTGCTCAAAGATTATACCTTTATATACTATATTGATGGTACAGATGATGATTATTTTGTGAGGATTTTTGCAAAGCATGCATAATGACCACTATGCTAACCACATTTTAAAAATATCCCTTGAGGGGTGTCTGGGTGGTTCAGTTGGTTAAGTCTCTGCCTTTGGCTCAAGTCATTAACCCTGGGGTCCTGGGATGGAGCTCCACATCAGAGTTTCCCCCTCTCCCTCTGCTGCCCCCTCTGCTTGTGCTCTATTGCTTTCTCTGTCAAATAAATAAATTAAATCTTTTTACAAAATTTGAAAATAAAAATATCCCCTGATTTGAGACTTTGAGGAGTTTGCTTAGTGTTCTTTGCTGCACCTGATTTGGCCTTGGTTGGGGGGAGGGGAGTTATCCTTTAGTTAACTCCTATATATAAAATTTATCATTTGAATCCTACAATCTAAGGAGAAAAACATTCAGTTGGCTGAGACAGGCTATTTACCTCAGAGCAAAAGTAGAAACAGATCTCTGAGGCCCTTAAAAACAGAAAAGAGTTCTGTTTGTTTTAGAGTTTAAAACTGTTTAAGGGACACCTGAGTGGCTCAGTGGTTGAGCATCCACCTTTAGCTCAGGTCGTGATGGCGGGGTCCTGGGATCAAGTCCCTCATCAGGCTTCCTGCAGGGAGCCTGCTTCTCCCTCTGCCTATGTTTCTGTCTCTCTTTCTGTGTCTCATGAATCAATAAATAAAATCTTTTAAAAAACTGTTTAGAAAGTTATTTTTACCTTATTTGCCATGCAGAATTTCTTCTAACATCACAAATTAAGCAACATTTTCAGTAGTCCTTATGCTTTAAGAATTACCAAAGGAAGAAATGTCATAGATTAAAAAATCATCCCAAAGGAAGAAATGTCATAGATTAAAAAATCATCCCATGTAATTTTTAATGTGTACTTCTGATGTTTTAATTCAAGTTTAGCTTCTCTTTCAAATTTTAGAGACAGGAAGGCAGGTTATAGGATAATGAAAAGTACTTGAACTCTGGAGAGTTTGGGGGGAAAACAAACAAACCAATTTCTGCTTGTATATTGAATCCCTAAAAAAACAAATACGTGTGTTTATAAGCGTTTTTTTCTCAAGTTGTTTTAGAAATCAGATATCATTTTTCCAAAAAAAAGTTGCTATAAATTATTGTAAATTCATAATTTAGCCCGATAGACCATAGAAATAATACCATTGTGAAAAATGACCATCAATTTGTTCAATTTTTGGTATGGGAAAATTTATACTGTGCTTTAACACTTGGGAATTCACTCAGCATGGTGGACTAAACTTTGATCTATTCTGGCAGCAGATAAAAGAGCTGAAATTGGTCTGCTTTTTAAAGTTAGCTGCTCCTTGGGCAGTGGCAGACACTACAGTATCTCTTCCTGCAGTGCATGGGAAGGGTAATAAATACAGTTGCTAGACATATGAGCAGAGTACCATCTGACATAGGTGCACAGTTGCAGTGTGGGCCACTCCTACGTTGGAGATCCATTAATTTGCAATCAGCCATTGATTAAGTCATTCAAAATTTCCTGAATGTCAACCACAGAGTAAACACAATGCCAGGCTCTGGGAAAACAGTGGTGACCAAAAGCAGAAAGGTCTTTTCTGTCCTGGAGGGATAACCAAACAATCAAATGATCACATATAATTATAAAATTGCAGCTGGGATAAATACCAGGAGAGATACACATTCATTTGAATCACAGGAGGGGAATTCTAATCTGGTAAACTACAGATTTCCCTGATATGTGACTTATCTTACAAGATATATTAGAGGTAATCAGTCCGAGGGGAGTGGACTAACCCAGAAGAAAGGGCTGGAAGAAAGCCAGTGGGGCAAGTGATAAGTGAAAGAGCAATAGATGTGAGATGATGTTGGCGAAATAGGCAGCAGACTTAACAGAGCCTTTACAGCATACGTTTACAAAAGGACCTATTGTGATCTTTAGCCTGAGAGCATTTGTGTGCATATGCGTAGTTTAAATATAAATCTGAGCACAGAGTATAGAAAGGAATGGAAGGAGACAAATTTGGAAGTTTTTGTGATAACAAAGATGAAAGAAGATCTTGGTTTGTTCCAGAGAAGTGCCCCAAATTTTCAGGTCCCAGTAGAAAGTCATTCATCATACCAAGAACCAGGAAGATCTCAAACTGATTGAAAAGAGATCATCAATAGATAGGAGCACTGAAATGACAGCAATATAAGTATCTGAGAAAAATTATAAAGAGGCTATCATAAAAATTATTCAGCAGGCAATTACAAACACATTTGAAACAAATAAAAAAAATAGAAAGTGTCAAAAGAAATAGAAAATCTCAGTCAAGAAATAGAAAGTTAAAGAAGAGCCAAATGGAAATTTAGAAGTAAAAAAATACAATAATTAAATATTTTAAAACTCAATGAATGGATTCAACAGCAGAATTAAAGGGATAGGAGAAAGAATTGATGAACAAGAAAATGGAACAATAAAAATTACCCAGCTGGAAACAGCAGAGAAAACATAGACTTATAAAAAATTTAATAGAGGCCCAGAGACCTGTTGCCCTATAACAAAATATTTAACATTCATTCCAGTGGAATCCTTGAAATTAGGAGGAAAAAAAGAGAGAACTGAAAAATAATTGAGGAATACCAAATCAAATAAAGCTGAAAACTTCCCTAATTCGGCAAATGGCATAAACATACAGAATGAAGCTGAGTGAACTGAAAACAGGTTAAATCCATAAAAATTCATGATGAAACATACCATAGCAAAATTTGGAAGACTAAAGAATAAACAAACAAACAAACAAAAACTTTAAGGGGGCAAGAGAAAAGTAACACATCACACACAGAGGCAAAATATTTGATAATAGCAAATTTCTCATCAGAAACCATGGAGGCCAGAAGAAAGTAGCACTATAGTTTTCAAGTAGTGAAAGAAAACATGAAGCTAAATTCCAATACCCAATTAAAAAAAATGTTTCAGAAATAGAAAGGAAATCAAGATATTCTGAGACAAAGGAATGCTAAAACACTTTGTTCCTGGCAATCCTAACCTAAAAGAATGGCTATCGGAAATCTTCTAAAGAGAAAGAGAGACAGAGAAAGAGAGAGAGAAAAAAAAAAAAAAAACATAAGAAAGAATCCTGGAACATCAGGGAGGAAAATAGAACATGGTGCACAAAAAGATAGACAAAATACTAAATTATATTTGGTAAATGAAGCAAAAAATATCACCTTCATGTGGCTCTACAGATATGTAGAGGAAATGTTTAAGACAATTATATTATAAATGGAGAATAATAAAGAAATGTAAAGAAAGTAAGGTTTCAAACTTCAAACTAGTAAAATAACAACACCATTAGCAGGTAATAAGTGTTCTATATATAATGTAATATTAGAGCAATCATTTTTTTAAAAGATTTTATTTATTTATTCATGAGAGACACAGAGAGAGAGAGAGAGAGGCAGAGACACAGGCAGAGGGAGAAGCAGACTCCATGCAGGGAGCCCCACGTAGGACTAGATCCCAGGTCTCCAGGATCAGGCCCCAGACTGAAGGCAGCACTAAACTGCTGAGCCACAGGGGCTGCCCTAGAGCAATCATTTTTAAAGAAACTTACAATGAGGTTACCTTAAAAATGTGATGATAAATCAAAATGTAGATATAGAAAATGTTTCAATAACCCACAGGAAAACGGAAACAAAAAAATGAGAACAAATAAAACAAAGAGAAAACCAAAATAACATGACTGACTCAAGCCCTAGCATTTTGAAACTACATTAAACGAAAGTAGTCTAAATACACGCATCAGAAGATAAACCCTAGCAAAATAGATTTACAATCAAGACCCAATATGCTTTCTACAAGAAACTTTTCAAATACAATTATATAGGCAGATTGAATGAAAATGTTGGATAAGATATATTAATCAAAAGAAAGTTGCATGGGTACCTGGGTGGCTCAGTCAGCTAAGCAGTCAACTTGATTTGAGTTTTTGTCATGATATTAGGGTCATGGGATTGAACTTCATGTTGGTCTCTGTGCTCAGTGGGAGTCTGCTAGGGATCCTTCCTTCTGCCCCTCTCTCCATTTATATATATATCAGATAAAGTAGGGATCAGAGCAAATACCACAATGGCATCAAATCATAAATCAATAATAGAAAGAAAACAAAAAAAAATCCCTAATACTTAGTAACTGAACAATATATTTTAAATAAATCTTTGGTCGAAGGGAAAAAAGAATAATGTATTTACCAGAATGAAAATGAAAATATATCATATCAAAATTTGGGGGACATAGGTAAAGCAAGGGTCAGAGGAAAATTATATCACTAAATTTATAGTACTTAGATAAGAAAAGAGGAAATGTTTCAAATTAATAATTCAAGCTCCCATTTCAAGAACCTAGAAAAAGAAAAACAAAGATAACCCAAAACAAGTATAAGGAAGAAACTAATAAAGATAAGAGCAGAAAACATTGCAATTGAAAATGGAAAACAATGAAAAAAAATCAATAAAACAAAGAATCACTTCTTTAACAGATCAATAAAATTGATTAACCTTCAGAAAGACTATAAAGAAAGAAACAGGTAATTCAAATGTCCAGTATCAGGAATGAGATCAACCTTGTGGACATCAAAAGGACAAATTAATATGACAAGCAAGATTGCATAAATCTTGCATAAGCAAGATTGCATAAATTTGACAACATAGCTAAATTTGACAACTTATGTTTCCTCAAAAACATAAAACTATCATAATTCATCCAATATTAAATAAATAATGTGAACAGACCTATAGTAGTTAAGTAAACTGAATTCATAATTAAAAGCTCTCCAAAAAAAGTAACCTTTGGATCAGTTTCTCTGTAGAATTCTACCAAACTTTCAAAGAAAAATTAACACTAATTTTATACAGTCCTTACAGAAAACAGAAAAGGAAAAAACACCTCCGATTTCATTTTATGAAGCTAGTATTATTCTAATATTAAGGACAAAGACAGTACCAAACAACAAAACAAAACCCTCAGACCATGAATATAGATGCAAAACCTTTAACAAATATTAGCAAAGAGAATTCAACAATGTATAAAACAAATTATATACCATAACTAAGTGAATTTTAAGCTTGGTTTAATATTTGAAAACCAATGGTTATGATCTACCATACTAACAACCTAAAAAAGAAAAATTACATGATCATATGAATCTATGAAGAAAAAGAATTTGAATAAATTCAACATCCACTCATGATAATAGAAAAACTTCTCAAAAAAATAAGAATTACGGGAAACTTCCTCAACTTGATAAGTAGCACATAAAAAAAATGGCAGCTAAAATTATACTTAAGGGTGAAAGACTGAATAAAATTGGGAACACAGCAAGAACATCTGTTCTCACCACTCTTATTTAACATGGTGCTAAAAGTTCAAGCAGTACGATAAAGCAAGAAAAGGAAGTAAAATCATAGAGACTGGAAAGAAAGGATTAAAACTGTACCACATGCAAATGATATAATTATTTATACAGACAACCCCAAGGAATATGCAAAAAACAAAAATAAGCAGACAAACAAGAAGCTCCTAGAACTAAAAAGTAAGTTCAGCAAGGTCACAAGATCACCAAATATAAAGTAAACATAGAAAAAAACCAATTGCATTTCTAGACACTTGCAATGAACACAGAGAAACAGAAATATACAATATAACATCATTTATAATCAGTTGAGAAAATAAAATAGTTCAGGGTTCTTTTATCAAAATATGTACACAACTTCCATGTTGTAAATTACTACCAACTGCTAATGAAAGAAATCAAAGAAACTTACTCAGATAGACCCAATGAGTTACCCAACTCAATAGTACCTAAGAACTTACTCTAATGCACTAAACCTTATGACAAAGGTGCAAAAGCAATTGAATGACAGGATAACTTTTCCAAAAAAATAGCATTGGAGCTAGCTGGCATACATGAGACTGGCAAATAAATGAACTTTGAACTAAAACCTTATACTTTATGTAGAAATTAATTTAAAAGGGGTCATAGACTTCAATGTAAAACTGAAAAGTTATGAAAATTTTAGAAAACACACAGGCAATCTTTGGGATCTAGTCCTAGGGAGTTTTTAGGCTTGAAACCAAAGCATGATCCAGAAGAGAAAAAAAGAAAAAAATTGAACTTCATTGACATTAAAAACTTTCATTTTGCGTAAGATCTTGTTAGGAAAATGAAAAGATCAAGTAGAGGCTGAGGGATAATATTTGCAAACTTTATGTCAACAGGAGGACTAGTATCCTGCATATGTAAAGAACTCTCAAAACAATAAAAGCCCCCCAAAAATCCAATTAAAAAATTGACAAAAGAAATGGATATTTCACCAAAGGGAATGTAGAGATGGCAAGAAATCACATTAAAAAGTGATCAACATCATTAGCCATCAGGCAAGTATAAATTAGAACCACAGTGAGATATCACTATATACCAGCAGAATGAATAAAATTTAAAAATGTACTGACAACATTAAATACTGATGAGGATACAGAGAAACTGGAACACTTACATGTTTCTGGTAGGAATGTAAAATAGTTCAGACATTCTGGAAAACAGTTTCACAGTTTCTTAAAAAATAAATAAATAAATATGCAGCTACCATATGACATAGCACTTCTGGGCACTTATCCCAGAGAAGTAAAGACCTGTTCACATAGAAACCTGTACACAAATGTCCAGAGTAGCATTCTTTGTAATAGTTCCAAGCTGGAAACAACCCAGATATCCTTCAATGGGTGAATGATTAAACAAACTGTATGAAATGCTACTCATCAGTAATAGGAATAAATTATGAATATACACAACAACTTGGATAAATCTCCAGAGAATTATGAATGAAAAAATTCAAAAAGTTACATGCTCTATGATTCCATTTTTATAAGATTACTGAAATGACAAAATTACAGAAACAAAGAATAGATGGGTGAAATAAAGAACAGTGATTTCAAATGGGAAAGAGAGAAGAAGGAGGAGGAGGAGGAGGAGAAGGAGGAGGAGGAGGAGGAGAAGGAGGAGAAGGAGGAGGAGAAGGAAAAGAAAGGGAGAAAGAAAGAAATCTTGAATAAAGTGATTGGCCAGATGATTGGCTAGAGATTAAAGGAGAGCAAATAGTCAAAACATTGCCCTGAAAGACTGGACAAGAAACTAAGTCTGAATCTAGGAGCAAAACTAGGAGAACATTCTATACCCATTCAAGTGATGTTTCAAAGAAAGAGAGAAAACAGGACTTGAAGACAAGTAGATACAGAAATCTGTTTTTCCTTTTTATTTTTTAAAAGATTTTATTTATTTATTTATTTGAGAGAGCAAGATAGAGAAAGGGGTGGGGGGGAAGCACACAAGCTGGGGGAGAGGCAGAAGCAGAAGGAAAAGCAGACTCCCCCACTGAGCAGGGAGCCCAATCCTAGGACCCCAGGATCATAACTTGAGCAAAAAGCAGTCACTTAACCCACTGAATCACTCAGGCACTCCTTTCCTTTTTAATAACAAAACTTCTAGTTGATATTTTTTTTGCCTTTATATCTATTAGCCTTATCTAATTCAAAAAAGAAGGAAAAGTTATTTTGTCCAAAAATTGGTAACTGTCACCATTTTTTTTACCCTATTTTTTTTGAAACCCTCAAAAAAGCATTCAATATAGCCTAACAGTGAAGCACTGGATTTTTAATCCTGACTTTGCCAACCTGACAACTGTTGGACAGATAAAAAAATTTATCTTCATAAAAAACACATTGAATCAGTGTCATCAACTCAAATTTTCTACAATTATGAAAAAAATTAATGTCATCTTTCTTCTCTTGGCACCGATGGAATGCTTAATCATGAATATGTATATGGCCTTCTCAGCACTAAACAATATCCTTGGTGAATGAATGACTATGTGAACAAATTCCTTTTTTCTTTTTTAAAGTTCTTTCCATATAGTTTCTAAGCAATTGTTAGACAATGTTCTAGTAAGAACTGGACCTAACAGATACATGCTTGAAACAGATTCACATAAGAGCTGTTAAACATAAATGTGATTTGAAATACACATTTCAAGGTGACAAAACTATTTTTTAAAAAGTGAGCCCAAGTGGAAATCTAAATTGGTCCTCAGGAACTCTGATAGCCTTAACAGATCTCACCAAATATTATTCCTCAGGCATCCCAACCACAGGCGTTCTCTTTTAAACCACATCTTAAAAAACTTTGAAATATAAGGGATAATTCACAATGTTCAGACCTTTCAAACACATCTGATACAAAGAATGCCGCATAGTCATCTGAAGTTTATGAAAAATAAAAATCAAACTTCATTCTTGTGCTTATAATTGCTGCCTAACCAGTGAATAGTTATGAAAATTAATTTCCTATTCTCTAGAGTTATTCATGTATAGTAGACATGGGAAAATCTTTGAAATCTAAAGTCCTTTAATTAGAATATACAGTTATGGGGCACCCAGTGGCGCAGTGGTTGAGCAACTGACTTTGGCTCAGGTTGTGATCCTGGAGTCCTGGGATCAAGTCCCACATCAGGCTTCTTGCAGGGAACCTGCTTCTCCCTTTGTCTCTCATGAATAAATAAATGAAATCTTAAAAAAAAAAAAAAAAAAGAATATACCGTTGTGTTTTTCTTTAAAAGAGTTAAAAAGAGTGTATTTTAAGTATTCATCATTGCAAGATGTAGAAGCATCTTCTTTTAGAAATATCTGTTTTTCCTGGAAATGAATAATGCTTTATAGTAACAAGGTGTGGCAAATAATTATAAGTCTAAAATTTAACCCTTCCTCTCTCCTTTCCATTCTCTTTTTTCCTCAAGGCAGTAGCATTTCATACAGGACTTAAAATGTCATGCTTTAGAGTCAAGGATAAATTTTTGTCTATATGATAGAAATGTAATGTAATTTAGAAACTGAATACTTTTGAGCTCTGAAAAATAAGCCCCAAAGAACTGAGTTGCTTATTTCTATGAACCAGCAGGATGCATCACTGTTCACAAGAACATCATCAATAGAAGTCAGTGATTCAAACTAAATGAGAGAGGCAGCCCCGGTGGCTCGGCGGTTTAGCACCGCCTTCAGCCCAGGGCGTGATCCTGGGGACCAGGGATTGACTCCCACGTAGGGCTCCCTGCATAGAGCCTGCTTCTCCCTCTGCCTGTGTCTCTGCCTCTCTCTTTCTCTCTGTGTTTCTCATGAATAAATAATAAAATCTTTAAAAAAAAACTGAATGAGAGATGACAACTATGCTATTGTTTCTACCAGTAAATTCTGTTTTTACTTCTTAACAAATTGTTCAATCGAAATATATTAAAACCTTTTTAGAAAAGGAAATTTCTTAGCAACAACAGCAAAAGAAAGGCCAGTAAATAGTCTTTGAGTACATCTGAATAAGTTACTATCCAAATTAAGCTGTCACTTGCTTAATACAATTGGAAGAAGATGATATTTCATTACTGTGTCCAGAAGAGAAAATTATACTGAAGTCCCACATAATGATCTTGGGTTGTTCTTAGAATGCCATAACTTCCTCCTTTCAATGAAAACTTTAAAAAATCATATTCAAGTTATTTGGGCACCTACATAACTATTAACAAAGCAAAATAAAAACAAAAACAAACTTTAATCAAGGGGACTGATAGAAATTTCTGTTCAGTTGTAGGCTGCACAATTTATAAGAAAATTAGAGAATATGAAGCAGATTTAGACCACAGCCAAAATAATGATTAAAAGACTGAAAAATGGGATCTAATAATAAGGATAAAAAGAAACATTTAGAAAAAAGGAGACAAGTTAGGGTTTAATGAACTTCAAATTACCCAAGATGGCTGAGCAGTTGTTCCCTAATTGCCTTCTACCCAAGTCTTAGGTTACCCTGCGGTGGTTAGGAACAAGAGCAGTAAATCCTGTTCTCTGCATTTTCATAAAAGAAGGCAACAAAAATCACTTAAAAATGACAGACCTTTTAAATAAGGATCTGGTAAGTGCTATGAAGTACACAAATGTTATTGTGAGATTCTTAACACTTATTATCCAAAATTTTTTTTTCAAAATTTTTCTTCTAAGAGGTTGTCTCTGTGCAATATTGGACTTCAATCCTTCCCTGTAGAGCCCTTACACAGACTGATGTCATGCAACTGTCCTAATTCATGGAATTTTTGAGACTTCTTTGCTTTCTTATTTAATTGACATACAACAGAGTCACATTTAATCTTAAATATCTGTTCAAATGAAAACTCACTGTACCACAATCTTTGTGATTTCCCTTGCTGGCTATATAGGTCTAATATCTTTTGTTCTTATTCCCAAGAGACTATACTTTTTATCTTACTAAATACAGGAATTTTATATTGCTGTCTATGGTTTATAATCTTCATTTTATGTGCCGCTTTCTGAAGACACATGTACTGTCCTACCAGAAACATTCTTATAGATGAGACTTAAAGGAATGTTCAATTATTAAGTCAAATCACATTATAGATTTACTGAGAGCATGTAAAAATACCTCTCTTCCATCTAAATTCTGGTATTGAATCCCACCTTTTATGAAATATCTAGCACAGTAATCCTTTAATTGACAATTTTCTGAAATTTCACACATGTGAACATTAAATTTATTATACCTTTTGCAATTTGATGTTCAGCATCACTTGTATTTGAAAACTTGGTTTGCCCAGAACTCCAGAGAATGGGGCTTGGGCCACAGCTTAACTACAAATCTAAAAGCCACATTTTATAAAACACACACACATTCCAAATTGTTTGCCAAATTTCACTGCTGTTAGCTTCCCACAATATTCTAAAAAATATCAGACAAACAGGCGTCAGCATGATTAATTCTGATGACTACTTGATTTTTTTCCTATACACAGTGACCCCTAGAAGCTCTAAGTTCAGTTGAATACACAGAGTCACTTCAGTTAACTAAAGTGTTTGTAAATAAATGATATCTTTTCTCCATTAACATGTCTCCATTTTGACCTACAAGAGTGGATTGTACGGGTTGTCTCAGATGACTAATTTGTCTTTTTTTTTTTTTTAAACCCATTACAAGGGAACAAAAAGGGCAGAGAAAAACAGAAACATTTTTAAATATACACATATTAAGACTCTATTCCAAAAAGTGAATGTCTGCTGAATTTAAGTCAAGCTTTCCTATGAGTTTTTATCTTTTTTTTTTTGTTATAAGGTCCAATAAATAATAACAATCAATAACATAGGAACTTTTTAAATTTTCAAATAAATGGATACTTCCACTCGTATTATCCTGTTTTACTCTCATAAAAATCCTATAGCCTAGATATTATTGTTCTCATATTACAAAGGGGGAAAAGTAAGACTTCAGGAGGTAAAGTTAATTGCTTAAGTCTCACAGACAGGAAGTGGTTCAACAGACCTCTACCTCTGGATCCTGGCTTCAGGCCACCATGATCAAGAATGTGCACGTAGATGCATGTGACACAAATCTGCACACAGAGATAGGCTGAGATCACTGCTTAAATGTGATAGAGATTTCTCCAAATTCCAGTTTGTTCTGGTTGTGCTGGCCATATGCTGCTTGTACGGTTTGTTTTCTGCAAAGTGATATGGTACATGTATATGTAATTAGAAAGTTACATGTGTAAATTATATCAGCTATCAGAAAAGTGTCCCGGGTGTCCCAGTTGGTTAAGCAAATGACTCTTGATTTTGGCTCAGGTCATGAACTCACAGTTGTGAGCTGAGCCACTCACCAGGCTCCATGCTCAGCACAGTCTGATTCAGATTTTCTCTCTCTTTCCCTCTGTGCCCCACCTTTCTCTCTCTCTCTCAAAAAACAATTTATCCTTGTTATCTATTAGTTCCTTAAAAAGTGAGATATCTGTGTAACTAATTACAGAGTTCGTTATAAATTATGTCAGTAAAAAGTAACCTTTTATACCTTGTCTTTAAAACAAAAAGGGAAAGGGAAATACGCATTTAGTTTACGCAGAATTTATAGCTTTTTAGATAATTTACTTCTTAAATTTCTTAATTTAAAATATATTTAGAGCTTACTTTTAGCTATCACATAATGATATCAATTCCTTATTAAAATGTATGTTCAATTCTATATTAGGTAGATAACACTAGCTGTTATCATAAACTCCAAAATTTTAGGGACTGCAGCAGAAATTTCTCTCTCAGTTGAACACCTGTCTGACCTGGTTGTTCCCAGCAGGTTGCGTTCCTTTACATGAAGATTCAGAGACTCAGATGACTTTCAAAAAAAAGAAAGAAAAGAAAGAAAGAAAGAGAGAAAGAAAGAGAAAGAAAGAAAGAAAGAAAGAAAGAAAGAAAGAAAGAAAGAAAGAAAGAAAGAAAGAAAGAAAGAAAGAAAGAAAGAAAGAAAGAAAGAAAGAAAGAAAGAAAGAAAGAAAGAAAGAAAGAAAGAAAAGACTCAGGCAACTTCTTTTTTATGACTCTTCTATCTCTTGGGCCTCATTTTCCTCTGTCAGAGTTGGCATAGGGGAAGAAAGCTCAGAGAAAACACTTTGACTTTGTTTCCACTTGCATTCCACTGGCGAGACCTATTTGCACATTCAATGCAAATATAAAGGGAGCTATAAGGCTGTAATGCCTAGCTCAGCAGCTACTTCCCAACTACTCAATCCCCTGGCTAGCTGCCATCTCTAGGTAACTACGAAAGGACATATAATCTGCTTGCCTTTGTTCTATTACACATAATTAATCATTTTTATATCATTTTATGTTGTATGTCTGTAGTCAAGAGATTAGGTAAACACATTTACTTGGTATATGAATGCAGCCTGAATTGCACTGTTTTACGTTGTGTGCAAAAATGAGAAAATTACTTGTACTCCCTCAGAATTAATTTCATTTCTGTAAAATGAAATTATCGAGTTGAACTTTTATTAAACCACCCCTGACCTGGGCTGAAATAATTTTATGAAACAAAAAAAGATAAACTATATTACAATACAATTGTGAATGTTTGTTCATATCAAATTATTTTATATCTTATATATATGACACATATATTTATATGTTCATATACGAACATACATATATACATATGTATGCATACACTCTTCCCATCTGTGATCTTGAAATAATAGTAGGATGGTGCTCTTTCATTAAATAGGACTAATAAAGCATTTGACAAGAAGTTCATAACAACTAACATGATGTACGTTAAATGTCATAGATTAATAATATGTATTAATTTTATTAATATGAAAAGATATGTGAACCTCTTTTAAACTTTAAAACTCCTTATGAAGTTTTTATTTTCACCTTTATAACTGTTATGATAGAGGATCCTAGAATTCATGTTACATATTTTATTACATAATTAGAACCTCAGTCTCTAAGGTAGTTTACACAAATGTTAACATCAGGAACTTGAGTAGATTATCTTCATATAAAAGAAGACAAAATTTATACAAAAATCTCTAGCTTCTTACAGAAGACACTTATTAGGTTGTTTTTACTGCAGACACGCAGTATGGAGTGGAATTGTCAAGGATAAATTTCTGGAAACTGAGGAGAGCAGGAAATAATGGAAATGCTAAGCAGAGAAGCTCCAGCTATTTTCTGCCTGTCGCTAAGTAGCATAGAAGTAAAAGGCAAGGGATCCCTGGGTGGCGCAGCGGTTTGGCGCCTGCCTTTGGCCCAGGGCGTGATCCTGGAGACCCGGGATCGAATCCCACATCAGGCTCCTGGTGCATGGAGCCTGCTTCTCCCTCTGCCTGTGTCTCTGCCTCTCTCTCTCTCTCTGTGTGACTATCATAAATAAATAAAAAAAATTAAAAAAAAAAAGAAGTAAAAGGCAAAAGGAACTAGGTTTGCAGTTTTGCTATTAAATCTAGAACATATATTTACTATATGTGTGTTTATATGTGGTTAAGTATATTTCGCAGACTTTTAATCCATAACATGCTTTTTCTCATTTTTGAAATCAGGTTTATGATCTTGACCTCATTTTAGCAAAAGTTTTTATATTTTTACAACAGTGTCTCCCACACTCAAATCATTTCAAGTATTTAAATAGCTTATTGTTTGGGGGATAAGCTTCAGGAAAGAAAAAACTCCTAAAACAGCTAGCTATTAGCTTTTCCACACAGCTCGGATGGAGAAAAGGAACCAACGGGTTTATTTGAATAAGTGGTTTATGTTATGTTGTCTGAGACCACCCACAAGAAACATTTGTCTGACAACCCACGTGGTGTGCATATGTATGTGAGCCCTCAAAGACATACATTCAGCATCATATAAAACATGTAATTGGAGACAGGTACTGTGTTTCCTTGGCTTTGTCTTTTTAACAGTAATGTGCTATGGATTTTTAATTCACTCAGCTATAAATGCTCATAGACTTCAATAACCCTACCGTACAAATTTGTTTTCAATTGGTCACTGAGAAGGAAGTGGAAATATATTCAAATTCTTTCTACTCTTTAAGATCTGTCGTTTAAAAATCTGTCAGTAAACAATCTGTTTTGCATAGGAATTGTACTATCTAATCCAGAGGCCTAGAAGAATAACTATGACTTTGTAAATTGAAAAATGCATTCCAGATTTACAGTTGGAATCAATCAAATCAATGCTTTCTTTCAAATCTGATGTCTTGTTTACCACATGTGACTACTGATCATCCAAAATTGAAAATGAGAACAATTGGTCTTAACAACATGGTCAAGTACTACTCTGCCTGAATTCCATATCTCTGGGTTGTGGAAATATGTATTTGTTATAGGTATCATTCTATGACACATAAGGTTGAGAATTTCTGGTTCTCATGTTTTTGAAAAAACTAAAGTTTGTTTGTTGGCTTTCTTCTTCTTCACTGGAAGACACTGTGGTATAGTGGAAAGTCTTGAACTTGGATTCAGAAGTCATGAATGTTTCATATCTGACATTTACTCTCCATATCCTCAGACAAGTTACTCCATCACATTAAGCCTTAACTGACTCATGGAAATAATATTCATTCCTCTTGGAGTTGTTGTAAAGATAAAACACAGCAATATTTGTGGTGTTTCATTTCTAGTATTGTGACATGCTGTGGGGCATCCCAACCTACATCTTAAAGTACCTTCAACTGATCTGGGCATGGCAGGGTGGACCCTCCAGAAGCCTTTTTGCAATAGGACTGGGCAACTCCCATCAGAGTCATCGTTCTGATGGAAAAGGTACCCCAGAGTGAAGAGCTTAACAGAAAGCCTTGGTGACCTGTGATGAGAGGAGATTCTGAGTAATATAATGCCTCTTCCTTGGATTTATCTATTGCACCAGCTTTGCTGCTCTCTCATTTGGGACATGTAGAAGAAGAAAAAAAAAGTCAAAGGAGTATTTTTACTAACATCCTAGTCAAGACAGAGAAAGAGAAATAGCACTTCCTTGATGGCCACCAAGAAGTGTTTTCCCATTTTAACCAGAAACCTGAGCAGCTTTAGTACCTCAAGGGCTTTAGTATTCAACTGCCCTGGGGGACTGAAGGGGTGTGATAGACATTGAGGCACCCTGAAAGTGCTGGGCCAGGGCTGGGAAGCAGACCTGCTTATCACCGTGTGTTGGGCAATCTGGAAAAGGGGAAGTTCCCTGGAAAACCAGAGGAACTGTAAGCAGAGGGCTGAGGTCTTCTATCAGCGAGCAGGAAAAAGGACAAGTAGATTCCATGTATGTGATGTGCCAATGTGGCATGGAGAGAAACTCAGAATATAAAACCATATTGCCTGTCATATGATCAGCCAATTTTTAATTTTTTAAAAAAAATTCATGCTCTGGACTCCTAAAGACCAAAAACTTCTGTGGAAATAGGATGTGAAAATTTTCAAACAATATTGCCACACAATTTTTCTTCTTTTTCTCAAAAATAAAAAAGGATGTGAGAAACCTTCCCCTAACACATGTTGGGGGAATCATACAAACTTCTTTTTAAAAGCAGAAATACCTATTTGTTTCATTAACTAAATCTGATACGAGGTCCAAGATGCTACATGATTATGATTTTAATTACAAACAAATGAACAAGCTAAAATAAATTGTCCCAAGACTTCTGAAGCAAATTTGAAAAATAAGTTCTTCTATGTTTGTTTCCCCGTTCTATTCTTTTCTGACATGGTGTGGTATAAAGGAAAATCACGAACCCTTGGAATCTGATAATTCCTGATCCTTCCACGTAACTGGTTGCAACCCTTAGCACACTGTTTACCCTCATAAAATAAAATGTTGCAAGACAAAATGAGATAAGCTGAGTGTGGTGCCTAGCCCAGTGGCTGGCACATTTGGCAGGCAATGTGAATTCTTTTCCACCTTCTCAATTCCCTGCCTCTCTTTTCTTGCAAACATACATTTCCATTCCAAGTATCCACAGGCAGGATAGCAAAATGATTAAGAAAGCATTGCATGGGTACATATGCTGTTTCTGTAAATTATGCCAATTCTCAAGATCTGTTTCCTCATCTACAAAATGGGGATTGTAGCATATGGACTTTTCATATGGACTTTTATGGAAATTAAGTGGTTATGTGAAGTGTTTACAGGAGTAGCCACTAGAATATAAGCCCCATGAGAATTTAGTGGTCATACTTATATCTCCAATACACAGAACAATACCTGGAATATAGTGGATGCAGAATAAATACGTGATAAAGGAATAAATGCAGTATTACATGGTTGCTTCCCTTTGCCCAACCTCAACTATCCCTTTTATAAACTGTGGGACCTGTGTGGGTGTCTGCAGGGATTAGAGATTTTATCCCAAATGTAAATAAGGAAACTCCTCCATGACTTCCCTCCCCCCTAACCGTATTTTCCATGACCAATGATCATATCCCTACATAATGAAAATAGCTGCCCCATGCCATACTGGACACAGATCTGTGTTAGATGCTTGAGCACTTATGTATGTGCCAGCATGATTCTCTTCTGCCTTCTGTACAGGTGCAGTGATCAGAGGCTGCTAAAGAGTAGGTGAGCTCCTACAGCACACAGGTATGTCAGGTATGTGCTCGATAAATGATGCATAGAGTGAATAGTTCACTTTCCATAGTGCCTTATTAATAAACATTTTTATTATAACAATTTCTCTTTGACAGACAAATTCTCAATACTCCGTAACTGTAATATTATGAATTCCAGAGTCAGATTAAGTGCTACTAGAGGATGATATGTCTTGATGATTCTCTTTGGTCTTTAGCATGCTAGCAGAGTTTACCATAGGTGACGGGGGGTTATATATTAGGTCATCCTGTCTTGGGGAATTAAACTGTTTTAAAAGTAAAGTATAAATTCAACAAACTGTGATTATGCAATTCCTAAGTCTGTCCCATGAAAATTTGTGAGACTTTATCTGATCAAAGCTATATTTTTTTCCCATATACTTTTAAGTGCAAACCCTTAGTGCTTAATTTCAAGCAAACTAAACTATATTAAAGAGTCCTCAGAAATTCTCAACATGCTACGTTTTGAGAAGACTAATACAATGAGGGTAGAATATGAGAGTATGTGCTGTTTTAGCCAAACCAAAGGAAACTAGTCCATTTCAGCCTCATGAATGCTGCTTTGTTTTCTACCTCTCCCTCTGTGATGAGCCAGTAAAAAGTTTAGGCAATGTTTGTTCAATGAAAAAAGGCAGATGAGCAGCCAAGAGGATGTAAAAGCCCAATACACTGTATTGATATTAGGAGTTTTGCATTTAATGTTCCTCTCCCCTAGGCTAACCATGGAAAGACAATCACTGGAGAAAACAACTCCTGTTTGAGAATATTTATTGTTAGAAAACTGAATTAGCTATATCCATTGCTTTGATTCTCTCCACACTACAAAATGCCTAATGAAGACTTCACAGGACAATACAATCATTTTCTTCTTGATTCTGAATAAAGGAGATTTTATAGTTCCTCATTTTAGCAATCAAAGAAGTCTATTATGATTCAAGCATGAGTCATGGTCTCTATTCCTGTAATAAATTTGTCCAATAGTTAGTAGATGTTTAAGAAGAGCAAATGCAGCAAACTATTTTATTTACAATTGTGTGTATACATGTTTGTCAAAATGCTATTGCAAGAAAATCATCTTTAATTTGAGAACCAGTGATAGTGGAGGACTGACAACCTAAAAGTAGCCTGACACCTTTTGACATACCTCCTTCAAATAATATTAAAACTATGAACTTAAACTTTCAATTGATTTCTTAAAGAAAAACAAACTCTAGTTTGTAAATGCTTAAGCTTGCATGAACGGCAGTATTTTTCTCCAAAACTGAGAGTTTTAGGACTTCTCTTCTAATTCTGGTTTGTGACACTCCACCAAAAGGTCTGTTGAGAGTGTTATTGCGGTACATACATACACACCCACACCCACACCCACACCAGCCAGGTAGGAAATAATCCAAGAATAATGGATGAAGTACAGAGTTGAATGTAATGAATTATAATAAATGTTTGCATCACTTTCATTTAAAAGATTATATAAATCGGGAAGCCTGAGTGGCTCAGAAGTTGAGCATCTGCTTTCAGCTCAGGCTGTGATCCCAGTCAGGGTATCAGGTCCTGCATTGGGGTCCCTGTGGGGGGCCTGCTTCTTCCTCTGCCTATGTCTCTGCCTCTTTCTCTGTGTATCTCATGAATAAATAAATAAAATCTTTTTAAAAAAAGAATATGTAAAGCTTGAAATAAAACTAGGGATAAATCATCCAAGTCTTTTCCAAATCACCAGTCCAGTGCACTGAGTATGCTAAGGACATACTGAAGGCGCCACAGTTCAGCCCTGCCTTGTGGGCTGAGTGCTAAAGCAGGGATTCTTAGCTTCTCCTGGGTAACTGACTGGCAATGAAAATCTCACCAGACATCTAGACATCCCCACTTAAAACTGCATAAACACACACCCACAAATTTTCAATACAATTCCCTTGGTCTGGACTATAGTTTAAGAACCCCTGAACAAATATCTGAAGAAGCCCTTTGCCCTAAGTGGCTTTAGGAAGAATCATCATCTGGACTAATAATCTCCAATGTATTGACATGGGAACCAACTATCTTATTTTACTACGGTGACATCAGTGACTCTACTTGCTGGCTTGATAAAAATATTTGCATAAAATCTGCATATGTACACACACCAAGTAAAATATATTGAGAGAAAATACATGTTTTACCTCTAATTATGTGAGGTGCTTTACACATTTTCTGTAGTTCAGAATCTCATATGCCTTCTATATATATATATATGTATATATATATACATATATATATATATTTCCTTTCCAAATGAAAAAATATATATATTTAAAATATCAAGTTTATTTCTTAATGAGCCAACACTTTATCTGAAAAACTATTGATCCACTGATATACTATTATTTACAATGACAATAAAATGTACTTCCATAATAACATAGAGCTCAAGAACTGAAGCAAAATATTGACCATTTTTAAGAATTTGCAGTAATGGGATGCCTGGGTGGCTCAGTGGTTGACCATCTGACTTTGGCTCAGGGCGTGATCCTGAGATCCTGGGATGGAGTCCCACAGTGGGCTCCCTGTGGGGAGCCTGCTTCTCCCTCTGCCTGTGTCTCTGCCTCTCTCTTTCTGTGTGTGTCTCATGAATAAATAAATAAAATCTTTAAAAAAATTGCAGTAACAGTACTATGAAATATCATTTATGTAGTCAAGACTTTTTTTTTTTTAAGAATGTGGCCAAATAGTTCTTATCTTAAAAAAGAACTGCAATGCATAAAAAAGATGAAATCTACATAAAGGAAAATACTGACGCAAGTGTACAGCCATACATACTCAGTGTTAGGTCACCTGCCTGATGGGCTAGCATTAACCCAACATCTGACACGTGGGGAGAACTCCACCCATGTGCCAGAGAGGCTCAAGTTTCATAGCCAAAATGTTAACTGGCAAAGTACTACTTAGAGCAGACAGGGCATGAGGGCACTCATGGACAGACAAGTCATGAATATAATATGATATTTAATTAGAAATTATTGGGCATATGTCTATTTGGAATAATCTCAACTATGTTTCTGTACAAAAATTTCAATCATCAGGCTGCCAGGTATTCAACCAACACTTGACAACTGTATATGACTCCAACCACCTTGTCCAATGGCAGACTTTCTAATGGGACTCAGTCTTGTGAAAAAAGTTCCAGTACCAATGGTAGGCTCATGCACGGGAATGGCTCAGCCCCTACCCTTCCCTTACCTTAGCAGTCATTTTTCCCCTGGTTCCTAGAGAAGTCTTTGGGACACTCAGTAAAATTCCCAGATATACTCAAACATATCTATCAATCACTCTTCAATATTTCCCAGAATGTCTATCATGGAATTTAAGTCCTATAAGATTCCCTGCTAAAGAAGGCAAGAGGGCAGCCCGGTGGCTCAGCGGTTTAGCGCCACCTTCATTCCAGGGCATGATCCTGGAGGCCTGGGATCAAGTCCCCTGTCAGGCTCCCTGCATGGAGCCTACTTCTCCTTCTGCCTGTGTCTCTGCCCCTCTCTGTCTCTATGAAAATAAAATTTTAAAAATCTTTAAAAAAAAAAAAAGAAGAAGGCAAGAAAGGAGTAATTTCTCCTTGGATAAATAATTTTCAGAAATATAGCATATAATGTTCCCTCATATTTCAAACTTGGTAAGACAAATTGGCAAATTAAAGATCTGTTCCTTTGGGTATTCACAAAATTGTTTTCTTACCTAATATTTTATCTGGTTATTAACCAAAGCCCTATTATCATCCTGTGGACTAACATTTTGCAATATTTTGGAAAATCCTCCCCATACTCTAGAGTTCATCCACACATCCATTCCTAGAACCCTATGAACCAGAATGGAAGCTCCATTCTCCTTACCCTCTCTCCTACCTGAAGTTTTTTCTTATCCTTTCCTTCCTTTCCCCAGAGTCAATATCAGATATAACCTAACCATTGACTCTCTCCTGGATACATTCACTGTGGATGACTATCTTATTCACAAGTTCAAGAATGTAAGTAACTGAAGGTACAATGTTAATGAAATGTATTCTGCTTCACTGTTTTCCTCTTGATAATAGGTTATAACAAGATACATAGTGCATTTTAATATAATTTAGCTGCAAATTAAATCAATATTGGTAGTTCTTCTTAACTATCATTTTACCTAAACCTGTAAGAAAAGAAACTAGTAAGCAATTTTATCATTATATGCTTTTACCATGGGTTCTCATTATTTACATTGACTCTTCAGCCCATCACTCATTTTCTCATAAGCTCTTTAATATTTATCAATATTCACCTGAAAAATAACAATTTTTACCTTATATCTCATTGCTTGGGCTCTGGACTTCAATCCCTTATGATGAGTCAATCTTCTCCCATTTACTCTGTTACTTTTTGCAAAGTCGAGCTTTTTTGCTCTTGGTTTTTAATGTGAGAAATTATAATAATACAAATAGAAATGTCCATTGGACTAGTGAGTGGATTAAAGGAGATAATAAATGCAAAGAATTTAGAGTATTACCCAGAGTATGGCAAGCTCCTAATATAGATTGGCTAGATTATCAGCCAATTAGCCAATATTAGGTGAAAGTGGTAGAGATCACATAAAATCACACATTTTAATGTCTACCTCCAAATCCTTTTTTCTCCACCTTACTAGAACCTGAATAGCCAGAAATAGCAAGAAATTGATTCAGAAATAGAGAAAGCAGAGAGTTTGTCTCAGCAGATAATGAGGCAGAGAACACATTCACAGAAGTCATTTAAATTGATCATGATACCAGATTTGAGAAAATGCAAATACATACATTTTGAGAGGCAGGACGTTATGAGTTCTTATAAAACCTGAGTGAAAAAAATAACTATGATCTGAATATTAATAGACATACTTCTACAAATAACACAGGGAAAAAATCACCAGGGAATTTTATTCTCTCCTATTTCCTTACTATTTTTGCTATAATGCTACCTTCTCACTCTGGCCCTCTCTAATGACTCTGTGTACAACGCACTTAGCATGCCTTATCCCCTTATTGATTTAGTTTCTTCACTGTTACTTATCACCTTTGCTATAGGCCAAATGCCCCCTCAAATTGTCCATCTTGAAACCCTACCCCCTGATATAATGGTATTATGAGATAAGGCCTCTGAGAAATAATTAAGATTATTAGATGAGGTCATGAGGGTAGATCTCTTATACATAGTGTTGGTGCCCTTATAAGAGTCAGGAGAGAGCTTGCTTCCTCTCTTCCCTAGGACATATAAAGATACAAGAAGTTGGCAGTCTGTCACCTGAAAGAGGGCTCTCACTGGAATCCAATCATGCTGATACCTTGTACTTGAACTTCCAGCTTCCAAAACTGTAAGAAACAAATTTCTATTGTTTATAATAAACTCAGTGTATGGTACCTTTTTATAGCAGCTTGTGCTAAGAAACTTTCTTACACATTTAAGTTACTAAATCATTGTGTTTAATGTCTAGCTTCCCCTACTTGAATGTTAGCTTCATTGCATTGAGATTTTAAATGTTTTTTTCAAAGCTATATCCCCAGCACTTAGAACAATTCCTAGTGCCTAGGAGGCCCTCATGAATATCTGATGAATGAAGGAACAAGTCCAGAAGGGTGTCAGATACAGTCTTGTTTAAGTCAGTAGCTAAAGAATATTATTAAAACACAGGTGTCTTCCATCTCTCTGGTGTGCCATCCTCAATATTGGCTTACTCCCAAAGTAAAAATGTCTTTCCCTTGGTTTTCTATTATCAAAAATTATAACAATATTTTCATGAACTCCCATAATGCTCCTCAGTGGTTTAGAGGAGATAATAAGTGGCCCCTTTTAAAAGCAGGAAAATATTCACAGAAGGCTGTCAGCAGATGTCCTCATCGCTCACAGAGCAAACTTGATGACTTTAACGAGTGTTAAGGAAAAAGCAATTATTTTAAATATTTCTTTAAATATTAGAGAACCAGAATTTCTCCCTAAAATGGAGAAAAGGATCACGTTCTCAAGGGGTTAGTACTTGAATCAATGTGGTATTCCACTGGCAAAGAAGAAATTTTGAAAGGGTAGACAGCAGGTGAGCAAATAACTATGTGTGTCACATGGTCAGATCTGCGCTTCCATGCACTACTGATGTGAGTTTTCTTAGACTAAAGGTTTTAAAACAATTTCAAATAATACTGTCTTTAAAGATAAACAAGGAGAAAGGGAAAATAGATCTACATTCAAATAAAGTGAACAGGATCACTTCATGTGTATGCTGATTAAGGAACATCATTCAGCAACTAAAAGTGAACAAGGTGAGTTTTTATATCTACATCCTGCTCTCTCGATGCTTTTGGAAAGAGTTTAAGTGGCAATGACCTAAATAAATCCATTTGCTAACTAAATCTATTCCAAGAATGTCCACTTAAATTTCAAAATGTGTGTAATATGTTCACGTTACAAAGATGAGTTGCCTTTTTACTTACATAAACTGTCCATTTTTGTTGGCTCTTCAAGAGTTCGAGTGGCCAAGATAAATTTTAAAAAATTAGTACTCTTATGGATGTGAAAAGTGATGTGTAGAAATATTTTATTGGTTTAAACTCAGTTTGGTAATCTTCTAGCCATTTTTTTAGTTGATAGCAGATGTGAAAAGAATGAGGTTTATAAAAATCTCTTCTAGAAAATAAAACAGCACAATGAAATATTTGCTCAAATACACAAGTAAGAAATTGAATTTGGATTTTAAAAGGCTGAATTTTAAAGAAACTATTAACGTTAAATAATGCAGCTTAGTTGTAAAACTTTCAGTACCCAGTGATGATTATTTACTTCCTTAACCTTCTTCTGTTAATTGATTTCTATATATTTTACCTTACTATTGACCTCTACAAAAGAAGAAAAGTAGTTGCCACAAAAATGATAAAATGAAATTAGACCATTATGCCAAAATGTAATATTTCTGATTTAATTCCCATAATGGCTAGAATGAAAGTGATTGATGGCTATGAATTTAAATTTTTAACTTCCATAGATAATTGAAAATTATGTCAAAGTTCTCTTTTAAGGAAATATTGAGTGCTCTCTCAGTCAAGAGTCAAGGCTCTCTCAGTAGCCTTTATATGCTTCTGACTAGAGTCTATAAGTGAAAGAAATTGCATGGAAACACACAATTAGGATTTTGTTTGTAGTATTTAGATATTCACTCCTTTTACAATGATGTCTTCCTTTCTTTAGAAGCACCTTCAGACTGTTCCATGATGCCTCTTGAGTGCTACGTCTCTTGTCTATTTACCTTTTCCCATGGCATCTATCACCTATATAATTTACTGATTTATCCTATTTATTTACTAAAAGCTGCAGTTAGATAGGTTATTTCTCTTTGTTAGGAAGCTACAGATATACCACAAATTTAGCAAACAAAACAATTAAGTGGTAATTAAGAATATTTCCAACATATCAATATAAATATAATTAATATAAAATAAGGAATATTTCCAACATATTAAATTGGCTAGTTTTTTGCAACACAAAGTCAGTAACATTTGTGTTTTATCAGCACTGTGATTTATATAATAGGCTCCTCAAATAAATCAGATAGTAACAAATTTCTACATGGTATACTGTGTCCTGAGGATTTCCTGCTTGAAACATAGAGTACTTTTCTATTCATTGACCTACATACTGAGGAAATAAGATAAAGGCATATAAGTTAACAAAATATGTAGAAGGCCAAGATTTGAGGACTTTCTTGGGCAAGGAAAATGTGATAGTTGTGTTTTCACAGATGTGCTGACATCACCCCCTAGAACAGAGGACTCCAGCCTATAGTCAAATTAAAATCTATCTCTGTGTGGGAAACTATCAAACAGCCTCTCCAAAAAGAGTAGTCCTCATTTGTGGCTATAATAACAATCATTAATTGTATACAGGTTTATGTTTGATGTAACTGAAAGATAAAAATCATAAGCTTTCTACCCTGATACATGATAAATTGCCCTATTACACAAAGGGACATCACAGTCAAAAGCCTGAATCTAGAGATAACATAAAGTCTTATTTCTCACAGAGAAAAGTTATTGCAGTAAGGAATGTACAAATCATGAGAACCTCAGAGAAGAATCCACTGGCCTCGACTGAGAGCTCAAAGAAAAGTAAAAAATGTGTCACTTTGGCACTTTTAAGTAAAATACATAGAGGCATTGAATGCAGGGACATCTTCAATGCCTTAATGCATGGACTTCACTAATAGTGTCAGGATTGGAGTGTCTGATTCAACAGAATCTGAAAGCACATAATGCATTCACACTTACACTTTTGGCTATACACGTCTATAAGTATAATAGAATTGTCTAGTACTTGCTTGCATTTAGCTATTCTGTTTAAGAAACCATCTAATTCGTATCTATTTTTTCAAATACTTGTTATTTACAAATTTATTTACAAGTTATTTACAAGGATATATTACAAGTCTATTTACAAATAATAATTTTATCTGATTTATATTACTCACTTCTATAGCAAAACACTTAAGATTGTAACGTGTTTTCTGGGATATTAATTTCCAACTTTATAGAGAAACTCTCCATAACAAAGAAGGAAAAAGAAACAGAAAGAGGAAGTAATTTTTAAAAGCTCTGTCTGGGCAGCCCGGGTAGCTCAGCAGTTTAGTGCTGCCTTCAGCCCAGGGCTTGATCCTGGAGACCCAGGATCTTGTCCCACATCGGGCTCCCTGCATGGAGCCTGCTTCTCCCTCTGCCTGTGTCTCTGCCTCTCTCTCTCCCCCTCTCTCTCTCTCATGAATAAATACATAAAATCTTAAAAAAAAAAAAAAAAGCTCTGTCTGCTGTGTGATATTTAGATGGGTTTTACTTTAAAAAAAACCACACTTTAATTTTGTCTCTAGGTAACTTCATTTCAGCCTTGAATACAAAAGGGCCCATATGTTTGGGGAGCCAACCATCAAGTAAATTTACCACACTTGGTCATACTGCATTCAGTCATTGAAAATGAAATAGAATTATCTTATGACAGTAAGATGGATAAGAATTGTTTTTTGTTTTTGTTTTTGTTTTTTTATTCAGCTCACCACATAGAGCTTATAGAACTTTGGTACTCAAAATCATGAATTCATGCTAATATCTGAAATATAAGCATGCAACACCACCCTCAGAAAGTACAGCTCCTTATAAGTGTCCCTGGTAAAAATAAATAAAATGGAAGAGTCAAACATATATATTATGATGTAAAACAAACAAAAATGATACCATTTGTGGGCGAGCGGTGAAACAATCTCTCCATATAAAGTGACAATGACAATAGTCTTTGAAATGACTCTTGCAACAAGAGAAGGTACTAAGATCTCAGTTCTAATACATATTAGAATGTCACTGGAGATATTCAAGAATATTCTAGATAACTATTCAGCAGGTATTTAAAAAAACTTATTCAAACATATTGAATAGGGCAGCCCCAGTGGTGCAGCGGTTCAGCGCCGCCTGCAGCCTGGGGTGTGATCCTGGAAACCTGGGATCAAGTCACACGTCGGGCTCCCTGCGTGGAGCCTGCTTCTCCCTCTGCCTGTGTCTCTGCCTCTCTCTCTCTCTCTCTCTCTCTCTGAATAAATAAATAAATAAAAAATCTTAATAAAATAAAATTTAAAAAACATATTGAATAGCTGAGTGTCGGGAATAAATGAACTTCAAAGTTTCTATCTCTTGAGATACTATCATTTCATGACCATTCAATTTACCGATAATCTCTAATAATTACCACCTAAATTTGAATATACTATTTTCTTCCAAGCAAATTTGTAAAACAAAACAGCAAAATCGAAGCAACTGAATACATAAGGTCCTAGTCTGTAAAAAATAAGCATGTGTATCTTTATCTCTTTGATGACTGTTCAGTTCCGCCAAGCCAGCTTCTGTTTCTGAATTTCCTCTGTGATGTTTTGGTCACAGAGTCAGTTGGTGACTCATCTCCTCATTCTTCTTGAAAAAGCAAAAGTGGTTTGTTGTGTACCATAAATTTTTCTTCTCTATTTTCTATAGGCCTTTTTATTTTAAACATACTAAGCTTTCATTTAATTAAAAAGTGATTTCTTAACCTGTTCAAGAATATCAGGTCTCTTGTTCTTCAAAAATTCTCCCTAATAACCTGTGGATTTTTAATTTTTTTTTTTTTTTTTTTTGGACATGACTTGCTGAAGAGATTCTGAACATTTTTCCTGGGGTCTTTTTATAATATGTTTGAGAGATTCATGGAATATTAGAACTAGACAGCAGAATTCAGCTCAAATACCACACACATGAAGAACTCAATATCTAGAAAATGTAAGTGGCTTAGTTAAGCCAGTATCTAGCACAGGAACAACTAGAACTCAGACTTCCTTATACCTCATATATACTCTTTGCAGGTCAGAGTATTGCCATGATACAATGCCTGTTGAACTTTTCAGAAGTAAGTACTTGAGGGGTGCCTGAGTGGGTCAGTCAGTTAAGCATCTGCCTTCCACTCAGGTCATGATCCTGGGATCCTGGGATTGAGCCCCGCATTGGGCTTCCCACTCAGCAAGGAGCCTGCTTCTCCCTCCCCCTCACTTTATGCCTCCCTGTGCTCGTGCTCACTTTCTCTCTCTCTCAAATAAATAATTTTTTAAAGTACTTGAATAGGGTATTCCCCTAGATCTATCATCTATAATTTTTTTATTAAATACCAAATATAGAGTTATTATTGTAAACAAATAATTGGTATCTTGTATGTGCAAATCATTGCAAAAGGGCTTAAGGATCTAAAATAAAATACTGTTTGAGTCCCTATAAAGTAGGTGCCTAATACTTCAAGATAACCATTGAAGTGGGCATTCCGGGTTGCCTAGTGGTTTAGTGCCGCCTTCAGCCCAGGGCCTGATCCTGGAGACCTGGGATCAAGTCCCATATCAGGCTCCCTACATGGAGCCTGTTTCTCCCTCTGCCTGTGTCTCTGCCTCTCTTTCTCTCTGTATGTCTCATGAATAAATAAATAAAATCTTAAAAAAAAAAAAAAAAGATAGCCATTGAAGCAATGTCATCATGCAATGCCTAATTGACTTATGCCTTTATGACTCTTCATATTCAGAAGAGAAAAAAACTCACAAAGTAGGGAGGTCAAAATGAATTTCATGGAGAAATAGGACTTGAAATAGGTATAGGATTTTTTTTCTTATTGTGAAATAGAACGCAGAAACATAAAAATGCACAGTTAAAAATTATAAAACAAATATCCATGTAAACATCATCCTACCCATCTCAGAATTAACTTCTGTTTATTCCTTCAGCCCTTAGAGGAAACTTCTTTATTAAATATGATGGTAACCATATCCTTGCTTTGTTTTATAGTTTTGTTATTTAAGTATGAATCCCTAAACATTATAGTTTAGTTTTGCCTATTTTTGAATTTCATAAAATTGGAAACTGGCAGTATACATTCTTCTAAGTCTGACTTCATTTGCTCAACATTGTGGTTTTAATATTCACTCTTGAGATCTATGGAACTTCCTCATTTACTTTCAGTGCTGTATTACATTGTATGATTATTAGTTAATCCATTCTTTCTTTGATGTGCTTTTGAGTGGTTTCCAGATTTCTGGCTCTTATGAACAATGCTACTTTGAACATTTTTGTGTTTGAATCCTGGCCCATATAATCACACTTAAGTATTTAATTGCTAGGTCATCATTTATGTGCATGGTTAACCTTACGAGATAATGCCAATTTTTTTTTTTTTTTACCAAGTAGCTCTAATAATGTTCTTTCTTACCTGCTGGGTAAACTTTTCTATGGTTCTACCTCCTTTTTGATGTTCAGTATTGCCAGATTCTTTAATTTTAAACAATCTGGTGAGTATGTAATGGTCTCTCATTGTGGTTTTCGTTTGTATTTCCCTGACTGCTAATAAAATACTTTTTCATATATATAAAGGGCATTTGGATTCTTCTCTTTGTGAAACAGTTGTTCGGATATTTTGTCTGTATTTGTTTGAGTTGCCCGTCATTTTTTTCTTATTTATTTGTAGTTCTTTATATCAACTTAAATTAAACATGTTTTGGATATACATACTGCAGATATGTTTTCAGGACCTATGGATTGCCTTTTCACTCCCTTAATGCAGTCTTTTGATAATGAGATGGTCTTAATTTTAATGTAGTCTTATTTACCAATCATTTCCATTCTGGTTAAAGTTTTTGGAAACATAGATTTCTATAGCCTGCAATGAAGGCATTCAGCTTGGATAAATGGCACAGACACAATCATGGAACTAGGAAAGCTTAAGTTATGCTTCCATAGAAAAATAGTAGAAGAAAAATCTGGGACAGGTTCTAAAGTCAAGTTAAAATATCTTAACCCTATATTATTTGGCTATAGGAGTACTATGGAAAAGTTCTAAACTGGGAAGATCTATGATCAAAGGATGCTTTCAAGAGATACACCCTAGAATACTAGAGTCCTAATTAGGAGGAAGAAACATGTGAGACAGGAAAACCAGCACACAGGGTTAGAAAAAGGCAGAAGATGCAGAGGCTGCTGGGATGGAACTGTTAAAGGCTTATTAAATAAGACAAGGTAATTGGAACTTAAATGTTTTAAGTTATTTAAACTTAACAGCAGAATTATTTGATCTATAACTGTGAGGTCTGGAAACTTGGGCTCTACTACACTGGCGATATTTAGTCTAGGTAGACATAGGAAAGAAAGAAAAACATAAGCAAACACACAAAGGCATAAACAAATGAAATCACATGTAAAGAAGACAGATGGCATCAAGTCCAATAGCAAAGCAGATTAGATAGCTCCAGTGAAGCTAAAAATTGAGAGAATCCAAGATTTTAAAAAGATAGATAAAGTTATGCTACAGTAAAAAAGATTCTGAAATTCCAGTGGCTTAACACAACAAAAGTTTTCTTATTGCTCATATAAAATGTGCTGTAGGTGTTGGAGATAGCCCAGGGCAACCCTCTATGCAGTGACTCAGTGGTCTGATCTGCTTTGTACTTGCAGCCCCACCATCCTAACAAGAGGACTCTTCAATAATTCTCTCACCAGAAGAGAGTACTGGAGAGTCTCATCCTGACAATTAAACACTATTGCTCAAAAGTGACACAACCAATGGGTCTTGCTAACTAGAAGAGGACTAATAGTATCATCCTCTGATGTGCACGAAGAGAAGAATTGTGGGTGAAAACTAGAGGAAAATTTAGATTACATGTGACAGACAGAAGGGAGCCATCCAGAACTTAGCAAGAAGAGGATGAAACCATGTGCAGCCACCATTCCACCCGCGGGCTGTTAAATGCCTCGGACACTAACATCTCCTCTTATTTAACCCTCAGAATAATCTTGTTGATGAGGCACCTGTGTGGCTTACTGGTTTAGCATCTGCCTTTGGCTTAGGTCTTGATCCCAGGGTCCTAGGATCAAGTCCCACATGAGACTCCCCACAAGGAGCCTGCCATTCTCCCTCTGCCTATGTCTCTGCCTCTCTCTCTGTGTCTCTTAAGAATAAATAAATAAAATATTAAAAATATATATATCCTATTGATGTAGGAAAAGGTGTTATGGTTCGAAGCTGACAGCCAAGAAAGAATTCTTGAGATGTCTTGGGTGCAAAAAAAAAAAAAAAAAAAAAAAAAAAAAAAGGTGGTTTTATTAAAGCACTGAGACAGGATCTGTGAGCAAAAATTGCTGCACTAGAGTCATGAGGAGTGGCTCATTATAGACTTTCAAGTTGGGAGGGGGTTAAGGATAGCCTAATCCTCCCAGGTATTTTGGAAACAAGTTTTCCAGGATCCTGATGGGGCTAGCTATTGTTAGGAAAGGTCATCTGTTACTGTTTAGTAAAAACTCAGTCATGAGACCCTTCAGATATGTATCATTGGGTCATTTGCTTGGGGAATGATTGCCAACATGTATCTTGGGGGGCGGGGGGATTGGGAGGGTAGAGATAAAGAAAGTTTTCAAAGGAATTTTTGTATGTTAACTTAGACTTAACAGGATCCTGGAGGTTGGGCCAAGATTGCCTTTTGCCCTTAGCAACATGTCAACATTGAGGCAGCTGAGTCTCTAGAGGAAGATTGCTCTGCCTGTTTCAGAATTTGTCAGTGGGCTGTAGATAGTAAAGAAATTTAACAATTTTTCTTCTGCCTTTGTTTCCCACATCACTATGACTGAAACATTAGATCTTAACAAATAAAGAATCAGAAAAGTTGGGGGATATACCTAAGAGATCCCATGGCTAGTAAATGGAAGAACTAAGATTTCACCTGTCTTTCCAATTCTAAGTCTGTATTCTTTCAATAGCAGTATCCTATTACTTCCAAAAACATAAAGATTCAGTGGTAGGAGCATCAGGAAAGATAAAGGATATTTCAGGGAAGGCAGTGGAAGTTCTCTGCATGTGATGTGCTAAAGCTTTAGTAAAATTATGAGGAGCAGACAAAGAATGCTCACATATATGATTATTTATGGAAAGGAATTTTTGAGAAAGATTTAGTATCTAAATCAATAGGAAAGGAAAGAGCAATGAAGAAATAGTGATAATATAAAGATTGTTTCTACTTGCTAGCCAATCTTGTTGGTACAGGGATGGCACACTATAAAAAGAAATGGAGGCTAGAAAAAAAATACATGTTTGTAGAAAAAAATCATAAATTTGGTTTCAGATATTTGAGGGAAATGAAACATTTAAGTAATAAATATCTAAGGATATGAATCTGGATTTTTGGAGATAGATAGTGAAGCTGTTAATTTTAGCTTTTCTTTTTAACAGTATCTATATAAATAATCTTTTTAACAGACATTGTGACACTTTATAAAAATCACTGTAATTACATGCTTATTAAGTAGTTCCTAATTTTGCCAAAATATTCCTTGGGAGGGGAAATACTTTCCTAAGATCTTGAAATGAATCCTATCAATTCTCAATCTCTCCTAGAAAGGCTTCTATAGCTCCCATTATCTACAGAATAAAATCCAAACTTTTCAATATGGCATTTAACCTTCTAAAATCTAGTCATCCTACCTTGCCTTTGTGCACATCACTGCCCTATAAAAACCTGAACTGGTCACACTGCCAGTGCCATTCTCTCAGGTTGAATGTGCCATGAAGTAGATGAATGGGTAATCTGAGATTCTTTATTTTTCCCAAAATGATAAAACACAAATTTAGTTATAGTATTAGTTATTTAAGTATTTTGATTTTATTTTCATGGCTATAAACTATTGGCTATAAATGATAAATAGCATATAAGTATTTACAATCAGACAAATCCAGATTTACTTTATGTGAAGACACAGCTTTTAGGTAATGGTGACTCGTTCAAACAGAACATTTGCTTATACATGTGAATGGGCATCACCCTTCTCTCCCGCCAGCTCAAAAGCAGAGAATCAATTACTGTATTATCAGTTAAAACTTTTAATCAGAAGTTTTGGTCAACTGGAAGGTGTTCTGTTGTGTGGGAAAACTATGGACTGTTTTACTCAAGACCATATATTTCTTCTATCTGTGCTTATTCTAAAAGCCAGTTTTTCAATTTCTTATAGGCATATGTATGAACCCTTTTGAATCAGCATGCACAGTGATAGGAGTTTTGGACATTTATTTCTTTGCTGTTGAATGATAGAAAGAGTGCCCTCTTTGCCTAAGAATACATTTGGTTCTATAACTGACAGTGAAGTTGAAGGATAAGTGAACAGTTCTCTCTTTTTTGTTAATTTTTCTAGAATGTGAATCACTCAGTACTAATGTGTGATCTGTTGAAAGTGGTCATCTTCAGGCGATAATATTTGCTCCTGGGGTTGTACTTATCTGTTTTCTAAGGTAAGTCAACTTGCTAAACTTCCATTCTTTCATTTTGAATATTCACAAATCCAAATACTCTTGGATGTCTGATAGAACTTTGAAACTCCACTTAATAGTCACTTAATTTCTTTTTTTTTTTTTTTTTTTTTTTTTTTTTTTTAGTCACTTAATTTCTGATGTTTTGTCTGAGACCTGCTCCAACTTGCCTAAAGAGTGACAACTCCATCTTGCAGTTGCTCAGGCCAAAAACCTTATGGTTGCCCTGACTCTTGGTTTTCATCAGAGTTTCACATCCAGTCTATCAGGAAATTCTGTGGCCTTTACCTTCAAAATAGGCCCACAATGTGAGCATTTTCAGATCTGGGTCGTTTTTTGGCTCTTACGTGGTCTTGCTTCTATCCTGCTTCCCTCACAGTCTGCTCTGAAATTCATTGCCAGAGTGACCCTTGCCACTCTATAAAACCTAAGTAAGATCTGTTATGCCTCACTCCCTGCAGTGACTCTCCATTTTACTCAAAGCAAAGCCCAAGAACCAAACCATGACCTACACAACTGACCTTTGATTTCCTCTCTCACCACTGTCTCCTCCTTTCTTCCCTTCAGTCATTTTGTTCTGGCTACATGCACCTCCTGGCTATCTGCTGAACATTCTAGGCACAGTATTCCTCAGGACCATTATACTCATTATTCCCTCTGCCTGGAATGTTCTTCCTCTAAATGAATGTATGACCTATGAGGGTGACATTAAGTATATGCAAGTACAAATGTTTCATTAACTATGAAGTAACAAATAAAGATTATTATTATTATTTTCATAATAAATATCTATTGGCACTCTTCCTAATTTCTTTAGAATGCATTTAATTTAACTGTATATTGGAATCTAACTAAAATAGCACTGGTAATAAATAAATAGCTTTAATTTTAACACTGGTGAAAGCACAGTCTTTGGGATATTTATCATTTAGATATGTGCTATTACTCTCAATAAGACAATTGCCATTTGTTTAGCATTCACTATAAGCCAGGCCCTGGATTTAAGATGCATTATCTGATTTAATCCTCACCTCAATTCTGTGAGATAGGAAATATTGTTTCCCAATTTAACATCTGAGGAAAGATTAAGTAACATACTTAAAGCCATGGTCAGGAAATATGCTGGAACTTACATCTAGGACTGACTCCAAAGACTTACATAGTTCTCCTTACAGCTCACATCAGAAATAAAAAAGCATTACTGTGCATTTGAACACATTTATCTGATTTATAATGCTCTTGAAAGTACTTGAACTATTTTGGATGCCAAAGCAGTTTAAAGATGGGACAAAATGATTTCACACTAAAAATGCAATGGTTACCCTGTTTCCATTTAGCAGTCAAGCAAACATGGAACATTCCTGATGCGTAGTACAACATCTAAAAACAAAGAGCCAAGGTAAGTTAAAAGTGCAATAGTGTAAAAGATGGAAACATCAAACATGTTTGTGAAGATCAGAAAGAGTTCATTTAAGGGTAAAGAATTCTAAAATGTTATAAACAGAACAAAACACAACAAAACACAAAAGGGCCAGGTACTTCTTTTTTATTGTAAGAAATGAGCTCTGATAAACTTGGCCCTGTGATGGCAAATCCAACATATGGACCAGCTAAGGGCAGACCCATGCTGAAATGTTTCTAGTTACCAAGCAAACAAATGGCCACATTGCAGTTCAGCAGAAGAGCTTTCCTCCATCCTTTCCCTTTGCCTGGCATGTGAAAAGACAAGCAGTAGCTTTAAAGCCAAATGGGAGATAGAAATGTGTAGCAATGCCATCTGTGCTTTTCTATTTTTGGTCAAGAGGAGGCATATGCTGATTGAGAAGATACCAAGAGATACAGCTGTAAATAGTTACTCTAATTAGCGTGTGTTAGGACCAAAGAATAGAAATTGTCATCTGGCTCAAGGGCTGAGACCCTTTCAGATGAGGAAATGAGTTGTAAGTCTATTACCTCTTGCTGGGAAATACTGTTGACCACGACCCAATAACAAACATATCTACCCAGTTGTTTGAAGGCTTTTAGGAGTCATTAACTGAAAATGTTTTTGTAATTGATACGCATCTGCAAACCATAAGGTAGCCAAGACATAATGGTTATAAAGAAAGAATGGTCAAGTGCCAAAATGAAAGAGTATACCTTAAGAATCTGGACATTATTAATATAATGCATCTCTTGTCCTTTGGATGGCCAGGGAAAATACACTTTTCTATTCACCAAATATATATGTAAGTCTTAGCTAAAGTGTTTTTCATTTTTAAAAAAATCTCTAATGATAACACAATATAAAAATTAATTACAGGGTCCTGGGTGATTCAGTCAGTTGAGTGTCTGCCTTTGGCTGGGTTGTGATTCGGGGGTCCTGGGATCAAGTCCTGCGTCTGGCTCTGTTGAGCAAGAAGCCTGCTTCTCCGTCTCCTTCTGCTCCTCCTCTACTCATGCTCTCTCTCTCTCAAAAATAAATATTAAAAAATTACAATCATGCTTGTTTTCCTCCACAAAGAGAAAAAAAAGAATGTTTATGCTGCTAGGGAAGAAAAAAAAAAGACCAAAGGATTAAAGTATTTAAGAGTTCTTACATTTTGATGAAAAGATATTTAACCTCTCTTGGCCATCAGACTTGTGTTTTCTCTCTCTCTCTCTCTTTTTTTAAGTATATCAAAGACTTATTTTGGAATCTGGGAAGAACTCTTTTTAAAAGGAGGAAAGTTCTGTCTAGATGCCACAGGCACAGGTGAAATCTTCCACTCCTCTCTTTCACTTATTCAAGAAGTATTGAAGAAGGACCTACTATGCACTGGGTCTTATTCTAGTCACTGAGAATAAAACAATGAACCAGACAGACTCTGTTCTCAAGGGGCTAACATTTTAGTGGAGGAAGGAAAGCTCATAAATGAAAAAGATTTTATACCATGATTAGATACAATACATAAGAGTAAAATAAGAAAATATTAAGATTATGTAAAAGGAGGAAGAACCTATGTATTCTTCAAGGTGGGCAGGGTTTTCTGTACTAATAAACAACCTCAAAGTCTTAATAGTGTGGAAAAAAATTCTTTTTCTTTCACAGTACACTTCTACTATGGTTCAGTGAGGGGCTCAGTTCCATGTCCTCTCTCAGGGAAGCAGGATGAAGGAAGCTTACTTGACTGCCACCAATAACAGTGACAGGGGTAAGGACACATGTGGCAAATTATATCCCAGCTTCTAGAGGCTTTCACCTAGCAGTGTCAGGCCGTATGCTCTCACATTTCATTGATCAAAGCAAGTCATGTGTCCATGAGTAACTTTAAGGAGGTAGGAAAGTGCAATCCTACTGCATGCCTGGCAGAAGGAGAACTAGAATATCAGTTAAAGGCAATAATGCTTATCACAGTCTATTTTAATTAGCCTTATGGAAGAATGCTTCTCTGAAGTAATGGTATTTAAATGAAGATCTAAATGATGAGAAGCGAGTCATAAGTAGATCAGCAAAGAGTAAGTGCAAAGTTTCAGGAGGAAACACATTTGGTATGCTGAAGGAAAAGAGAACAAGGATGCTGAGGCTGGAGCACAGCTAATCAGCACAATTAAGAAGATTGGAAGAGGGACGCCAGGTGGTTCAATCAGCTGAGCATCTGACTCTTGGTTTTGGCTCAGGTCGTAATCTCAGGGTTATGAGATCAAGCCCCACATCAGGCTCCCTGCAGTGGGGAGTCTGCTTGAGATTGTCTCTTCCCTCTCTCTTTACCCCTCCCCTTGCTCATGCATGCTCTCTCTTTCTCTCTCAAATGATAAATAAATCCCCCCCCCCAAAAAAAGGAAGACTGGAAGATTTTAAGGCTGCAATCAGAGGCAAGTAGTGACCACATCACATAGAAGCTTATAGGTAATAACAGTAAATGTATAGTTATTTTATGTATAATGATAGACCATTTATAATTTGATAAAACTAAAACTAAAGAGATCAAACAAATTCTTGATCCACAAAAGGACACACACAGTTATATACTCTTTGAACTCTTCATATTGGGGTACTACTATTTCTTTCCTACAAATTAACCAAAGTCATTGTGCTACATGATAATAATGTATATTCTTCCCACATATGTCACTACTTAGACATTTTCTTGAGAAGATATTCTCAAATGCATGCAGAGATTTACTAATGTGCTGCTTGTCATTAGGTTGCCTCATAAGATGAGACACACTCAGGCCTTTTAAACTATGCCAATGAAATGTTTAATAACATGGGAAAATTTTACACTCTATTATAAGCCAAAGTAATTAACTCTACATTTATTTATCTCATTTAAAGAATATTTCATTTTATGAGAATACACACACATATCCTGTTTTGTCGTTTCAAATTGGTATAATATCCTAGAAAGCAATTTGCTATTCAAAGACATAAAAACATACATAATTTTTGCATGGATTAACTATGCTTCTGAGAATTTGTCTTAAGGAAGTAATTAAGGATTTGTTTGAAAATTAAACTGCTAGAACGTTCATTGAACTATTGCTTATAAAAACAAAAAGGCCAAGTAAGTAATGTCCAACAATGTGGTATTTCTGAAAATCAATCGTGTATATCCACAAGATAATTTTATAAAGCTAGCAACTATGATGGTGCAGAACTATACCTATTGATGTAGGGATTATTATATTATATTATATTATATTATATTATATTATATTATACTCTTTAAAAGTACATCAAAAAATATCTTATAAGATACATAATCTATTTTCCAAAAATATTTATTTGCAAATATACAAAAAATGTTTTAAAGATCATACAGCAAGATATTAACAATGGTTATTTCTGGGCTACTGAGATTTTGCATATTTTACACTCTTTTTTATTGTATTTCTTATTTTTTTGTAAATAGCATTTATACTATAATAAGAATCTCTGTTTTTAAGGAAATAAACATCCAGCACATTAATAAACATTGTGCATAAGAGCACAATTTTGTAACAGTATTTAAAAGTATGTTTGTTATAAATTTCTGGTACTAACAACACAGGTACTACACACACACACACACATACATACCACACACAAACACAAGAATATACAAACATGTTTTATTTATTTAATTTTTAAAGATTTTATTTATTCATTCGTTAGACACACAGAGAGAGAGACAGACAGAGAGAGAGAGGCAAAGACACAGGCAGAGGGAGAAGCAGGCTCCATGCAGGGAGCCCGGCGTGGGACTCGATCCCGGGTCTCCAGGATTAGGCCCTGGGCTGAAGGCAGCGCTAAACCGCTGAGCCACCCAGGAATCCCCACAAACATGTTTTAAATAATTGTGCTAATAGTAGGAAAGATTTTTCTTATTTTTTAAGATTTTTTATTTATTTATGCATGAGAGACAGGGAGAGAGAGAGAGAGAGGCAGAGACACAGGCAGAGGGAGAAGCAGGCTCCATGCAGGGAGCCCGACATGGGACTCGATCCCAGGACTCCAGGATCATGCCCTTGGCTCTAAACCAGGCGTCCCAGAAAGATTTTTCTTTTGTTTTGCTATACTTTAAATTTTTCCTGTAGTAATCATATATTACTCTCATGATACGAATTTTTTTTAAACAATAAGTCTTACTTCTCTGATACTCCCATTTACTACCATGATTTTCACTGAAAATCTTTTACACAATGCAAGATTTAATTCTCCCACAAGCTACAACTCTATTTTGACTGTCTATGCTTATAGGGATTAATTTCAATACAGATGCTTTATTTATCTTTAAAAGATAATCTAGTTTTCTCTCATCATTATGTAATCACCTTTTGGCAACTGTACTTAAGTCTGATACCACAATGAAATTCTCACAATTCATTGATTTGGTAAACTCTAACTAGAGCATAAAAAGGAATAAATCTTGAAAACGCATTTGTCAAACTTGAAACTATGAGTTGACATGCATTTGTTAGAAACCTATTATATGATGAGATCTGTGAGATAAACTTTGGTTCAGTTTTCCTAGAGTTTATATTCTCTAATTTGAAAAACAGTTATAGAAAACAAAGGATATCATTGTATCTTCGAATACTAGCTTAGAGTACTATCCAATATCTGTTCTATTTGAGGAGAAACTCCCTTTTTTTGTATGAGTCTTGGCAGGAGGCAACGAGATTGGATCTCTCTCCTTAGACTCTGACAGGCAGCTATACTTGGATACTCATTGGATACTTTCACCCAAAACTTTGACATTGAACATCTGATGTATGTGTGTGCGTGCGTGTGTGTGGGGGGGGGGGGGGAGAAAAAGAGAGAGAGAGAGAGAGAGAGACAGGGAGATTGAGATGGAATGTGAGAGAGAAAGATTATGAGAGATTGAGAATTCACTAATGGTGATAGCATACAGTGTCCAGATACAACAGTGTCCAGCCATGATATTTTAACCCAACTGTCCTATAAGAGCCTGCCTATGAGTCCTGCTGTCTAGTATCTTTTGCTTTTAACCTATATATTTCAGCCTCGCTATCAAGATATGCTGATGATTCTGTGAGCTACCCAATATAGTTCTGCATAAATTAGCTAGAATCTGTTTCTGTTGATTGTAATCAACAGCTTTAACTGATAGAACAGTATTAAATTATAGGCTCTTCAATGATACCAGTTAACATTTATTAAAGGCTTGATAGAATGTTTGGTTCTTTGCATTTACTATCATATTTAATCTTCCCCAGAAACCTATGAATAGATATTATTTGTATTTTGTCAAGGAAAATCTGAAGTTAAGATTGATTGTTTAACTTACCAAATATAGCTGACAACTGATGGAAATGGGATTTTAATCTAGGAAGTTCAACTTCAAAGACTAAGCACTTGACCACTATATACGAGCCACCTATCTTCTTATGTGGCTCAGGTAATCCACATTGGTGCCAATCTGAGAAGTGGGTCAAGGAGATCTTGGGTCAAGCACTAAGCAAAGATTCCATTCAGAGGAAAGAAAAATTTCTGAAGCAAGGACCATGACATGTTCATGGGTCTTGGAGGCAGCCGGTGTCTATTAAAAAGAAGACTAACTTCACGCATAAAACCAGAGCTTGGAGAAATGTGAACAGCATGGTTCGAAAATGGTTGTCTTAATGCAGTGATAGAAAGCATCTGGGATGTGAAAATGGTATGGAAAAAAGGCCATTTAACTGACTAAAATCTGAGCTCAAAATGTATAAAAGGTGCCATTTTTGGGTTTCGCATTACCATGACTTTGGCAGTTGTAAAAGACAACCAAAGTGCATGGGACTATTGGTCCTGATTATCATCAATGATAGACTTGCAAGTTCAGGGGAGGAGGGCAGGGGGTGGGGGTGACTGGGTGGCGGGCACTGAGGTGAGCACTTGACGGGATGAGCACTGGGTGTTATTCTGTATGTTGGCAAATTGAACACCAATAAAAAAAATTATTATTAAAAAAAAAGACTTGCAAGTTCATAACATTACCTGTTCACCAAGTGAGGGCCAATCGACTAATGTTTATTACAGGCATAGAGCACAGAGAGCTAATAAATCCTTGGACCTCACCTACCCAGCAACCTCTTCCCACAAAGTCATTTAAAAGGGCTGGCTGGATGCCTTTAACAAATTTAGCTTTGTTCTAATTATATTGCAGTTAATTGACTATTCCAGAGAATGTGTAGTTCATGGTCATTATTATCAATATTTACTGAAGTTTTCCCTCTGGACTTTCAAGGGAATAATGATGTACTCTCCAGAACACATTAAGAATAATAATTTTATTTTTTCTTCACATCTTATACACAGCTCTATCTAGATTTCTGTACTACTCCCTATTTTATATCCCTTTTAGAAAAGACATAATTATGGAAAACTATATGCAATTTTAAAAAAATGTCTTTATCATGTTGTAAGAGAGGCAGATGGCAATCTGTTCTCTGTTTAATCATGTTCAAGGGAAAGCATCCACACAAAGGTCATAAACAAATGCCTAACAAGAAAAGGTTAGTTACGTAAGTGAGCAGAGCAGGCTTAAGGAGGAACTATGGCAAACGAGAGATTGCAAACCCAACAATAAAAAAAGGCAGTCATACACAGTTTTGGCTAATTGTTGTCATGTGGGAAGGTCAGCCTAGTGTTACTAGTAATCTTCTGATTTTTCAAAAGAAGCCAGAAATCCAGATTTTTATGTAAAATATTTGTTCTTTCAAAGATTAGCAGCTGATTAATAGTTTTTAATAATGTAATCTAAACAAAATATTGAGTCCTCTCTGAAAGTATACTATTAGTCATAAAGACATGCAATTGAGGAGGAGCACTAAACCGGAATATCAGGGAGGCAATATAAAATATTCGAATAACTTTAAGTTTGGAGTCAAGTAGGTTTGTCTTTAAACTTCAGTCTTGACATTTAATTTCTATATTATCTCTGAGTTTGAGTATTCTCATCCATAGCATGAGCTTTGTACCGTCTGTGAAGATTAAGTACAAGAACATAAATATAAAATATCTATAATGTGTAATTTATAGAACATGATGAAAAGCTGTTTCTTGCTTCCTATGAGGAACAGATGAAAAATTTAAGAGTTAGAAATAGATGTAATTTGCCCTTAGCCCTCCTATAAAGTGACAATATTGGTGGGATTATGCATACCACTAATGATTTTTTTAAAAAACTAATATCACTTAAGGACAGACTTTGAGTCTCCTCTCCTATCAAATGGCCTAAAAGGAGGCAATCTAGCATGCTATAAGAGCTCAGTTTTATGATCTCATCAGGCACCCAGGCTCTTTGCAGCCACCATTCTCCCACAGCTGGGGTATGACAGTTGTCCACAAAGTCCAAGACAGCAGCATCTGGATTCCAGAGAGGAGAGTCAGACAGAAGAGGGGCAAAAGGGGTACATTAGGGGACTCTTAAAGAAGGTTCCACAAAAGAGCCATAGGATAGTCAGCTTACATCTTATTGGCTGAAACCTAGCAAATGCCATTTTGCTGCAAGGAAGCCTGGGGTATGTAGTCTTTAGTTTGAGTGGTCATATGGTAGGCTGAAATTTGTCACTATGGCCAAAGGAAAGATGAATTATTGTGGGGGGGAAACTGTAGTTTGTGCTTCAGGGACCTTTTTACCTAAAGAGGGTGAAGGTGTAACTTCACATCTTTCCATTCTTATCTTACAAGTTGTCCCCAATGCAAACAAACTGTTGTCTACTCCACATTTATGTTCTATTACCTTTCCTTCCTTTTGGAAGATGGGAATGGAAGGGACAACTGGACATGGGTGCCCATATTTGAATGCTTTCCCCAATTTGATTGTCCACATTCTGTTGTTTGTGGGAGTGCCTTATTACTTCTAGCAACATATTAAGATGTATAGTTAATGGAAAAAAGACTTCATTTTCTTTTAAAAATTACTTTTTGAAGCAGCATCACTAGTTTTATCAGGTTTTATATGTTCTAAAATTCTCAAGTGGGTGAAAGAAATAGAAGCCTGGAGCACTGAGCATTTCTTTCCTCATAATTTACTGTTATTTCTCAATTACAGACTTTTAGATTAAGAAACAAATCATCTGACACAACATAGGAATTCAATACATGTATGATGAACGACTGTGAAGAGGGGAGAAGGGAAATAAGAAGGAAAAAAAGAAAAATAGATGACAGAGAAAACAGAAAAGAAGAAAGACCTCTAGCAATACAATACTCTCTCCTTCGACTCCCCTAAAATCCAAAGATCAGGAAACCTTCTCCATCATGAAGCAGGAATTGAGCAGCTAGTTATTGCTGAGCTCTTTCTCGGAGCAAAAATCTACATTCATACACTTTGCACTTGCGCGTGTCCTATGTGCCCTTTCCAGAACCAGAAGTTTAATTTCCACATCAGGATATATTCATTTTAGGCAAGTACTTTCTGACTAGAGCAAGGATTGCTTCATCAGTATGTATCTGCTTTTTAAGTGGTGATAATGTTTATGCATTTTACAAATAGAGACAGTAATGTGCACAAGTCGCTGAGCAAGGCTCAGAGGACAAAAATGGGTCACAGGAAAGCTCCTCGCCTCCTTCGAACTCACGTAGTAGGTGAAGGGTTAGGTTACAAAAACATAGCAATAGGTTAGTGTATGCAAAGATCTAAAAAAGAAAGTAAACACAAATAATCTAATTTTGGTTAAGGGGCTCATAAAGTTGAAATTCTTCACTCCAACATCAGGTCAGTGTTTGTATCTTAATCGCTGTTCTCCAAACCTCTCATGCCTGCAAAATCAGGTCAGAGATTTCTATCATGCCCTCTTCAGCATGCACTCATATTGTCAGCGCAGGATGTAGGGAAGTGCATTTGGAGAAACTATTCCAGGAAGAGGCATGAATGTAATGTACACTCAGGCATTTGTTCTAACAAAAGAAGCCAACATTGAAAACTACGCTTTTTTTACATGCAGGATGGCTAAGAGTAAATCACAATGAAAGTGAACACATACCGTGATAGCAGAGCTATTTACTGCTTTGTCACTCTAAGATATTAAAACAGAGTTGCTGTGACTTTCAACAGAGTAGCTAAGGCCAGAGTTAATTTGAAAGTACCAATACACTTTTCTAATATGGAGAGTCAAAATGGAGTCAAATAATAAAAATAACTAGGCTTTGAAATCTCTTTCCCGAAATGTTTCACATCTATAACATTATTTATTATTCTTTCTATATTCAGTAAATATTCATTTCTTTTGGTCAGCGCTCCCCACACATGTGCAATTTTTATTTTAAATAAACTTTTTGGAGTAATGCACTTTCTAGACATGTAAATAAGATTGCAGGGAAAGAAAACAAAGTGTGCCTACCACTCCAGACAGGGGAATAAAAAAACAATTACATGACTAAATATTTTATATAGACAAACTTCACGCCATCAAAAGAAATCATTAGTGTCTGCCAGTAAATCCAAGGTTTGCAAAGAACCAAAATGTTGGCTCCTGTCATCCTGATGTCTTAAGAAAACAGAGCTCACTATCAGTTGAGGTGGAGATGTCTGACTGTGATTCTTTCATATTTTTTACAAAATAAATACCAAATCTGAATATTGTAAGAAACAATATTACACAAATTACAGAAACTACTGTATCTGAATTTACAGAGAATCATCAAAAAGACTTTCTTCTTTCTCCCAACATTAACCACACTTTTTTCTTATCAAATCTGTGTTTCTGACAACCACGTCTGTATATAATATACAGACACATAAACAGTCACTTATAATAGCCATGTATGTATAAAGAGTCATGTGATTAAAGCTTTCTCTCACCTGTACATACAGAGAGAAAAGGAGCAAACATAGTACAATCTGTCCTCTCTTCTTCATGGTTAGAAGTAGCTATACTTCCTGAATTTTGTTTTAAAAATGCCAAATATGAGTGAAAACTGCATGTGATTCTCGTCTCACTGCATAGGTCTTAATGGAATGACACAATGCATCTAATATACTCTTTCTTCCTCCAAAACTATACCTTTAAAATAAAATCCATAGTAAAAATGAGTGGCTCTTTTTGTGTTACAGTTCATTACACAAACTATTTGTCTATCCCAGCTGTCCACATTCTCCAAATTAATCTGCTTTGAGAAGCCCTTGAGAAACTCATATTGACTCAACGTCACAAAATTTTAGTTACTGTATCATTGCTTGTTTTGTTTTAACTTTGCTGGGCTGGTATAGAACAAAGGGCTGACTTCTGCTTTCTTCTCAATAAAATAATAATAATAATAAAAATCAGTCAGGCATCATGTCAATTTGATGTGGACTAGGCAGTTACCCGTTTCTAATCGTTAAATTACCTATCTACTCTAGCAGTTTCGTGTTTGTTTGTGGCTTCTCTCCACCCAGTGGTTCACCCTGGAGGGTACTCCCTCATTGGCAAACACATTTTACTTGATGAAACTTACTATATTTTCTGTGCAAAAAAAAAAAAAAATCTATTTGAAACAGAGCCAGTATCTCATTCCAGGAAGAGAAAAAAAAAAATATCAAGAGTTTCCATGGCAATCAGTTGATGGAACTAAATTAGGCAGGAAACCTCTTCAGAATGTAAAATAGTCTGCAAAACAGAGTGGCTTGAAATAGCCAGGAAATGTGTCACAGCAAAACGAAAGAAATGTAGATATGAATACCTCCATAATATAAACTCTCTAACCTTAAAATAAACAATTAAAAACTTGCCTTTGTCCTACAAAAATAAACTCCCAAACAACTGTCATCCCTAATCAAACCCTTTGTTCCCATTCTTTTCAGTTTTTTTAAGTCTTATCTTTTATGATCAACACCATGGAAGAATATAAATCCAATTGTTTATGTAGCTAGGAAAAATAATTTCTTTTAGGTTACTGTTGTTGAGTTTAATTTGCACCTACTTCATAATGAAATTGTACAAACTTCCTACTTCTTTACCAGGGAGGTCAGAAAGAACAAGCAAAATTTACAAAGAAGAAATAAGTAGATTCCTTAGTTTAGAGAAAGGAGTTGAACTTTTAAAAATAGGACTTTCTGTGGTCATTTAGATTACTGATGGTTTAAAAATATCATTCTACTTCCTGGAGTAGAGTGAAAAGAAATGAGTTTTGAAATTCCAAAAAACAGAGGAGCTAGAATAAACCAGGGATGCCTTACCTCTCTTTCTGGTCAATAGCCAAAGCTTCAAGACAGTGTGCTTGGAAACATGGTAGTTACCTGTAAGAGTATTTATTTTCAGAAGGTTTTCAGACCACCCAAATACATTAACATAAACAAACATTTCTAAAGCAGAAAAGACAATGTGACAAAACAAAACCAAAAAAAAATTTCTAAACCAGATTTACAATTTTAAAAAATGTTAAGCCATTCCTAAAAGTCCATGAACCACTGGTTAACCTAATTCTTAGGTTAAATTGGTACTTATTTTAGGTGAAACCATAGGGTCTCTTTTGGTAACAAACACATAAAACAAATTTCAGGACATACATCATAGAAGAGGAAGTTTTATAGATTTCCGTGTCAAATAGTCTAGCCTAATTTCAATGTGAGCTTTAAAGTATGATCTCAATGATTATTGTGTGTAATAAAAGCCTGAGCATTTTTCATTATGAGTTGCTTAATGTAACTTTGCTGGCATCACTGTGCTAAGCTTTCCCCCAAGTTTTTGGTACCCAAACCAGCTTTGTACAAGCACAGCTTTGGACTGATGCAGTGCATCATAATAACATGCGCACACACAATTTTACATACAGAGGAATACAGTCTTAAATACAGCACCAGTAAGCAGAAAGTGCCACAGGAAGGCCCAGTTGAGAGTATTATCAGAAACTGGACTCTTCTGGTTCATGGCCACCAGCTTCTATTCACCACCATCCTTCCCAAGTCTCTTCCCCAATTCCATTACATTCCTCAAATCACTAATCTCACTGGTGACAAAACATTGAGATCTTTTAAAACTCAATCTCTTAAAAATCTACTTTAACTTGGAAGAGATTTTGTGTTTTGGTGGGGGGTTTTTTTGTTTGTTTGTTTTTTTAGGGTTTTTTGTATGCTAGGTAGAAGAAAAGCAGGTGGTTTTCTAAGTTTGGGTTAGCAGATAGACAAAAGAATCTGAGTGCAAGCGGTTCATTTGGGAAGCACTTCCAGAAAGAACAGTGAAGGAATAGGGAAGTGAAACAAAGAAGAAAAGAAGCCAGTAAAGGGTATGTGAATGAGCAGATTACTGAGATGTGACCCAGGCCAGTCCCAAAAGATCCTCTAAAAAGCTGTGCAAAACATTCCTCAGAACTGTCTCCATAACAAGAAAACTGGATACATATCCACCAGCTCTCTTCCTGTATTAGTTGAGGGTCACTACTGCAGTTTTAATACCTTCACATCTCAGGCCTTCACCTCTTGGATCTACCATACTCTCTGGTCAGGGAGTGTCCTCGGACAGAGAGATTCCAGACACCCCACTTATTCTAAACTAAAGTTGAGTGACTCAGAGGCTCATAAGTGTTAATAAGCCAAGTGTTCTCCGGACTTGGCTAGCCCTAGTGGAGTGTCCAGGAAGCTGAGCAAAGCAGACCAGGTCCTCTTCAGGAGCACTGCATAAATAGCATGACTTTTTACCTGGTCTCTGGGGACAGTTAAACTTTGCCCATAACAATGAAGAGGACCTCCTGACCCAGACATCTGAGAGTGTTTGAAGGGAGTTCTTTAATGTAGAGCCATATATAAAGGCAACAAAATGGCAGGAGACCCAACAGAGGATGAGACTTATAGTGTTTCCTCTATTGTTAACTTTGATACAAACATGCCTACAAAAACTAAACTGTGGAAAGTGAGTGTAGAGCGCAGTTGTCCTGTTAACACCTAAACTCCGCTTCTTAAAGCAATCGGTGAAACCAGTGTCACTGAGGCAAGTCTCTCATTTGGTCCTTTCTGTTATCTCTGTGTCCTCGCTTTCTAAGTCTGCCCTCACCCTAACTGCCACATTCCATGGGGTTACATTCCTCTGTGCGACCATAGCAGGAAGATTGCTTCCTTGATGCTAGCCTCCTGATAATAACTCCAGAGAAATGTTTCCATCTGTTATGCTAAAAAAAAAAAAAAAAATTACAGGGTGTTGCTCAACACTATTCCTAAAGAGATTGCTCTTCTTTGATGACATTTAAAAAAAAAAAAAAATACTTGCTGCCTATTGTACTTTAAGAACGACAACTTTTTATTCACAGAGCATTGAAAACTCCCAATTCTATCTTTCTGAAATACCTCAAGATGTATCTGTGAGAAAAATATTTTCCTATTTTGGCTTTCATGGGGAAAGGGAAGTTCCCGAAGTATTTCCACACATCATGAATGTATAATATATTTAATAAGACCCTTCAAATTTCACTGTTTAATTGCTTTTATGCTCACTAATATATAAGTTAGACTAGCATTTAAGAAAAGAGGTACAAGAAATGGTCTTATTGGGACACCTTGGTGGCTCAGTGGTTGAGCATTTGCCTTCAGCTCAGGGCAGGATCCCAGGGTCCAGGATCGAGTCCTGCAACAGGCTCCTCTCAGGGAGCCTGCTTCTCCCTCTGCCTGTGTCTCTGCCTCTCTCTCTCTGTGTCTCTCATGAATAAATAAAGAAAATCTTAAAAAAGAAAAAGAAATGGCCTTATTTATTTGGGGCCACCTAAAACCAGGACTTAAACTTGACCAAAAGATCCTAAGAATAGCATATTAAAAAAATACAATACAGTACAGGCACAAAAGGTAGAGTCTGAAGTCTAAGTTTGTGACTCACTAGTGATCAACTCAAGGCAAGATGGTAACGTGGAACTCTCTTGTCTCCTCTAATAAGTGGAGGGATATCCCCTATGTCACAAGGCATGCAGCCATTCTAAACGAGACAGCCTAGACCAGTGTCCTCCATTGCTCATATTATAGGCTCTCAGCAAATATTAATTCTTTTCCTTTCCTCCACATTTCTCTTTCCAAAAACCATGCATCAGTGCATCTTTTCTTATTTCTAAGTCAATGAATCTTTATCTCACTGAGAACAGTAATAAGACATATGACCAACACAAATCCTAAATCTGAGTGGAAGGTTTTGAAGGTATCATAATCAGGTTTGAAATTACTAGAAGGGAGAATAAAGAAAAATGGAAATAACTGTTCTGAAATAAAATGACTGACCATACACTGCCACTTTTTTACTAATGAATGGTGAATATGACCCAATCTATGCAAACACAACAATCAGCAGTGAATTCTTTATAGAAATACTTAGCTTACAGAAAAGGAGTATGCTGAAATAACAGGCAGAGAAATAGACATGCATGCAATCAATACAGAATGAAAGTGAAAAAAAAAATTAAGCCTGAATTTTCATTATTCAGCTTTGCGGCCTCATACTGCCAAAACAGCTTATTTAGAAAAAAGCTTACTAAGACAAAAACATTAAAAGAACATGCAACATAGACAAAATTTAATGATGTGCAACATACATAGTAACATGGTTAATTTCAAAGTTATCATCCCATACTTTGGGTGATTTTAAATCCAAAATCTTGAGGATAAAAATTTGAGTTTCCTATGAAAATCGATATTTCTTCCAGAAATAGTGTAACTATAATTCTATTGCTAACATTAAAAGTATGAATTATGTGTCATTATAGCACCAGCATATTTGTTTGCCACTATATAGGAGAAATGGGATTAGGCTGATAGTAAGTAATCAAAATATTCCATTTATCTAGGACAATTTTATTATTAAATTATATGTATGGAAATATTTCCTTCTTGGAAAGCACTATAAGTTGGTGTTAATATATTTTACACTAAAATATATTAGCAAGCAATTTTTCCTCCACTATGTATTTATCATTCTCTTTTCTCCAGAACTTTGGTCATTAAATGAGTTATTAAATCATTCTTTTTATAAGATCATTATCCTAATATAAATTTTAGAATAATAATCGTTTATGCTATGAAATGAGCATATTTCTGCTAATCTAAGAGTAGCTTGATTAAGTTAAAAAGGACTACAACCCCCTCATTTTATGTATATTGGACTCAAATTTAATTTCCATAATTTTTCTGGATATTTCTCAGAAGACCAAACCTTATCTTAATGTCTTCTCTACTAGGAGTAAACCAGATTTGAACACTAAAAATAAACAGCTCCCCTCTTGGTAACATCTTAGTGAGTTAAGTTCCTCATATTTTCTATAGCATTTTATTTTCAAAAGCATTTCCTCACACGTGGCTTTTTAAAAAAATAAGTGTAATATTTCAAATTCTCTCTTTTTTATTTATTTGAGAAGAGAAATAGTGAGGGTGGAGGGAGAGGCAAAGAGAGAGGGAGAAAGAGTCTCAAGCAGACTCTGAGCTCAGTGGGTCTGGGGCTTGATCTCATATCCCTGAGATCACGACCTGAGCCCAAACCAAGAGTCCCACGTTTAACCAACTGTACCACCAGATGCACCCAAATGGATTCTTGATTATAAGGATGCAGCATAGAACAAGGATAATGAATTCAGGTTTTAAGCTTTGGACAACTTATTTAATTTCTCTAAGACACACTTTGAATGTGCTCCTCTACAAAGTTAGGATGGGGGATGAAAATTAAATGTATTTAATGTATGTATTGTACATAAAATACTTAGCACAATCACAAACAAAATAAGACCTCAGTGGATTCCAAGTGGTGGATGTGATAGCATTAGAGTGTTAAATAGTAGAATAACAGCGATTATTATGACAGCTCCTTTCTCTTGGGCGCTAATGGAACTAGATGGTTTAACCATCCAGTATTGGTTCAACCATCCATGTATTTACCTGTTCAAACCTGATTCCATAGCTCTTTCTGCAATTTTACAACAGTGCTGGCAGGGTCAGAAGCAACTACAGCAAGTATCTTCCAAACTCTGCCATTGTCACTAGTATTCTGAGGCCCTTTAGCCAATTCCTTCTCAGAAAATAAGACTCATTAGGGTTCTTGGGTGGTTCAGTTGGTTAAGCGTCTGGCTGTTGATTTCAGCTCAGGTCATGATCTCAGGGTTGTGAGATAGAGCTCGGAGTTGGGTTCTGCACTGGGCATGGAGCCTGCTTAAGATTCTCTCTCTTTCCCCCAGCCCCTGCCAGCTTCTTGAGCACATGCATGTGCTCCCTCTCTTTCTCTAAAAAAAAGTAAGGATACAGGGACACCTGGGTGGCTCAGCAGTTGAGCATCTGCCTTCGGCTCCGGATGTGATCCCAGGATCCGGGATCGAGTCCCACATTGGGCTCCCTGAAATGAGCCTGCTTCTCCCTCTGCCTATGTCTCTGCTTCTCTCTCTGTGTGTCTGTCTTTCATGAATAAATAATTAAATCTTAAAAAAAAATAAGGATACAAAATGACACTAGAATTAATGAATTATTTACTACATCAAGAGAGTGTGATAGTATGATACAATATGATAGAAAAAAATCAACTTGTAAGAGTCATTCTTATCTCTTTGGGAAATAAATATCAACTATCCTATTCTGCAAAATAATTTCCAAGTAAATTAAGTAACACAGTGTAAAAAAGAAAACTATAGGAAACTAGAAGAAAATATAAGTAAGTATTTGCTTTTAGTGGGAAAGGTGTTTCCAAACATTTTACATATATATATAATATATGGCCAATGAATAAAATAGTATTCAAATAGTATTTGATAGTATTTGAATAATAATTTGAATAATAATTCAAACTAGTCAAAGAAAAGCCCAATGCTGTATCTTTTATCTTAGCAAATGAGTAAGATTAAAAAAGATAATATTGTCTATCAATAGTGTTTTTAAATAAACTCATGTACCCAAAGTATAAATCCATTAAATAATACCTTTCTGGAGACATTTTGGCAATGAAAGCCTTAAAAATATCTACACTCTGATTCAAAAACTTCCCCTTAAGGGAAGTATCCTAAGAAAATTCTCAGAGATTTGTGCAAAATTTTTTATTTTAAAAATATTCATTACAGCATTATTTATGGCAGCAAAAGATCTTAAAACATCATAAATATCCAGAACTATAGGGCTAGTTAAACAAGTAACGAATGAGATTTTCATACAAAGGAAGACCATATAATCATACCAAAAGACACTATAGTTTTTACTTACCTGAGAAACATTTATAACACATTACAGAACATAACATAAAAATTTGAATTTTGCAAACTTAAGTATTTTTTTTAAAGATGTTATTTACTTATTCATGAGAGACACACAGAGAGAGAGAGAGGCAGAGACATAGGCTTCCATGCAGGGAGCCCGATATGGGACTCGATCTCAGGACTCCAGGATCATGCCCTGGGCCGAAGGCAGACGCTCAACCACTGAGCCACCCAGGTGCCCCAAACTTAAGTATTTATACACACAAACACACAGCAAATATCAATGAAATGTCAAAGATACTTATCTCTGCACAGTAGGATTATGGGTATTCTCCTTTATAGTTTCGGAAATGTATATATGTGTGTATATATATAATACATATATATTTATGTATAATATAAAATTTTATACATATATGTGCATATATATATATAACCTTCTAAATTTTAAAATATTGTTCTTAAAATACCTATAAAACCAGTTGCTAAAAAGAGAATATGGAAGAGAAAGGAGGCTAACATAAAGTATGGGATGGGCATCAGACAGTGATGTGAACAGTGAGAATATGGGTAGTGTTAGACCAGTAGATCTGAATGGGAAGATGTTTATCTTGAATTGTTCTTCCAATAACCAAGATTCCAACCAATTAACTTGCATATCTGCAAGGCCATTTGATTGAGATTGGGCAGCTGCCACACTGTAAACCTCTTTCAATTTCTGGGTCATTTCCATTGAAATTGGAAGAAAGGGAAGTGGCTGACAAAGTGCTCTTCCCATGGCTAGTCACGTCAGGTAGGGGCCAAGAAGGGAACGAGGGAAGTTTCCTGATTCTTCCTTAGAAAAATACTTAGTGCCAGCAGCTATCCCTCTAATCTTCTTTTAGCAAATACCTGGTCTCTTTCTGTCCCCTTTGAGATGCAGGGAAACATTTGCAGTCCTTGGCCCAAAACTTTAAATAATTTAGCAACAATGTAAATACTAGATGTTAGTTTTCACAAAATCAATTTAAAGTGATACCTCAGGCTCACTTCTCAAAATTGTAATTCACCTGGCTAATATTAGAGAAGAAAAACAGTGGAAGTAGAAGAGAATGGAAAGAAGATGGGAGAGTGGGACAGAACATAGGTGTGGAGCAAATGTCCTACGATTTCTAGAAATCCAGAGAAATCCTTTAGGTACTCTTGAGCGTCTACTATAATGTGATCAATGTCTACTCTCTAAGGAAAAATTCACACATTTGAAGCCTCATCTATTGGAAAGCCTGGAATCCTTGGAAATCCTGCTACAGGCTGGTACCTGCTTTTGTGCAAGGGTCAGAAGTGTGTTCTCATTTCCCTCTTTCTTCAAGTAGCCAAGAGAACCAGGCAGCCAACTTCCCTCATCTGTTACAGGAATGGAGTATGTTCTCAGGAGACAAGCCACAGCTGAACACTATGTTAAAAAGAAGAAAATGGGCCCAAAATGTATTTATATATGCTAAGCTCCAAATCAAGATTTAGCTCAATTATAGTTTTGGTTCTCCCAGGAATGGCCTCTTTTTCTTTTACTTTTTTTCTTTTCTTTTCTTTTCTTTTCTTTTCTTTTCTTTTCTTTTCTTTTCTTTTCTTTCCTTTTCTTTCTTTCTTTCTTTCTTTCTTTCTTTCTTTCTTCTTCTTTTTCTTTTTCTTTCTTTCTTTCTCTTTCTTTCTTTCTTTTTCTTTCTTTTTTTTTTTTTAGAGAGAGAATACCTGTGAGTGCAGAAGTGGGGATCAATCTCATGATCCTGAGATCATGACCTGAGCTGAAATCAAGAGTCTCTTGCTGACTGTGCCACCCAGGCACTCCTGAAATAGCATTTTTAAACCAGTGAATCAGGAATTGTCTAATCAGCATGAGTTAGACTGCCTGATAGACCCCTACCATGCCCTAAAGGAAAATGACCTTGTAATAACCAATTGTTTTGCCTAGTATAACTTCCTTATTCCTGCTCCCTTCTGCCTAAAAGTCTTCCATTTTGTATAGCTCCTCAGAGCTCCTTTTCCTCTGCTAGACTGGATGCTGCCTGAATCATTCACAAATTATTTTATAAAGACAACAAGCTCTTTAAAATTTACTCAGTTGAATTTTGTTTCTTAACCACCAGGATCCCAAAATCAGGGCTATCCCTCTCATTGTCTGTCCCAAAGAAAACCTAAAAGGCAGGGGTGGTGTTCTCCCAAACACTACCCAGAGTGATTCCGTAGTACACTGAGGAAAAAACAACTCTATGGTTTGCTTGATTAAGACTTTCCTTCAGTCATATATCAGTCATATTTCCTTTTGGAGACATGGAAGCCTTCAAGATAATACTCTATTTACAATAGAAATCTAATTTTCCTTATTAGCTATTCTGTTTTTCTTGACAAATTAACATTTGATAGACTTGATAATTCTATTTAGAGACTTTGTTATGGGAAAAACAACCCTCTATAAATGACTAAATTCCCTAAGCTTACCTCAGACATAATTATTTGATACAAGGTGCAGATTGCTTTGTATTTTGGTAAAGGGGATTAAGATTTGTAGGATTTACTCCCTCATTAACAAGAAAATAGCTGAAAGCAAATGGGTTGAATTTGAGGTTCCCGTGAAATACCAAATGTCCAGGAAATAACAAAAAAATAACAACCCTGAATGTATGAAAAGTATGTTTTGGCTTTTCTTTGCAGACCTCAGCTCTACAGAGAAGATATAGTCTGATATTAAAAAAAAAAAAAAAAAGGCACTGTTTTATTATCTTGGACTACATCTTTAAGCAAGGCTAAACAGAAAGAATTCTAATGCCACTTCCTGTCTCCCCGGGCTAGCTCTTATACTTTGGCAATGACCACAAAATAGATGTAGATTATGAAGCACTAGCTAGTATAGGCCTGTGGATCTTGTTTCAGTTTGAAACAGAGAAATGCCACTAATCCAATTAAGAAAGTTCAGCTTCCCAGGTCACTGAAGGAAAATGTCTCTCAGGAGAGATTTGAACATGATAGAATTAAGGTTTGATTCTCTCCAGTACAGTGTTTTGTAGACCTCTAGGTCAGGAAATTAATTAGAGATGAGCAGAAATCCATAAATATGTGAAAGTGTATTTGCAAGAAATTTGATAGAGCATTGGTTTCTGTACCATCTTATAAACATACTAACAGCATTTCCACATATGTATCTTTGTGCATGACTTTCCTACTCTCTTTGCTTTCTGGATAAAACCATATGCTACTGCCTAACTGAGATCTCACCTTTCTTTTGGTAAAATTTTCTCAGTCTAAGATTGCTTTATTTATTTTAATTCCTATCATGGCCATTTGCTGCTTAGCTTATCATTTATTATCATGTTATCATTAGCTTATCTTATTATCTTATATTTATTCATTCACTCACTAATTCATCCAATTGACAAATACGTATTCAAATTTATAGTATGCTGGGCATTGACATAGTTCATGGGTATGCAATAGTTATCAAAGCAGAGGTAATAATGCCACCATGGGGCTTAAATTGTGCTAAATTCTAGCAAAAACAAATACACAAAACACAAAAAGCTAGGGAGTTAAAGAGGAAGTAACCTGGGAGACATACTTTTTAATTGAGGGATCAGGTGTTGCTGGTGGCAATGGACATCTGTCACTAGGGGCTGCCCACTATGTTGTCAACATCTTTCTTATATTATGATAGTTTCTACATTGTGAAAAACAGCCTTCTTAAGGTGGAAACCAAAAACCCTATGGTATAGGACAGAAACCTATTATGCATGTAGAGACCACTTGTAGGCAAGAGGCTTGAGCAATAGAAACCCAAGCAAGGCAAAAGGGCTCACAGTGACCACTGAGCTGAATGCAAACAGGCTCAGGAAGCCATAGGTCTTAACCAACATTGGGCTACTTACAACAAGGCACAGTTCCTAAGGTTACCAAGAAAGGGAAAATCCCATACGTTCCCCACATTCCCTCACTCCACCCTATATCTATGGCTCCTCTCCACCACTCAGGGTAGACAATCTGTCTTGCCAACCTGCCCACTGCTCCCTTGCAGCATATTCAATGAACTTTTATCTCCCTTATTCTGACATGTGAATTCTTTCAATGACTGTGCTGCTGGCTCCCATCTGATCAGGATGCCCCACAATACAACTTAGATTTTTCTCAACTGCCTCCTACCTTCAAAGATACTAACCATTTCTGGGATGTGTCACTGCCATGAGATGAAACTCCGACCCACATGGTCAACATCGCTCAGATGTAAAACTATCCACCCTCAACTTCCCCTCCACTTACTTAGGTGAAATGCCACAGTTCCAGGTGGGGAATCTGGCTTCCTGAATGGTCACCAGTGGGCTGAATTATACAACTTAGATGCATGAAGAAACTGGCCCACAGTAAGGCTGACCTTAGCCAATAGGAAATACCTGTAAAAAGCACCAGATAAATTGTTCCTTCTTTTTCCCTTCTGAGAATTACCTTGAATCAATTCCCCTTTTCAGTTGCTCTGCAGAACAGTATGCCAATACACATGCCTAACAGCAGCCACAGTAACACACTAGAGCAACTTGTTTTGTCACCACTTTTTCCTCACTCTCAGTCCTGAATTTGTACCTCTCAAATACCATGTCAGCATATGAATCCTTGTCTTAGGTTCTATCTTCTGGTGGACGTGGCCTATAAGACCTACATTTCCCAGGCTCCTTGCAGCTATGGATGGGTATATGTCCAGGTTCATTAGTCAGGTACACTTGAGATTTGTATGCAGATGAAAGCAACTTGAGTGAGTGGCCACTGGTGGGGACATCTTCTTGCACATGCTTTGAGGGGAGTAATATCATAGATCTTCTAGAATCCAGATCCAAGATCCATGAATGACCACTGCCATCCTGGGACAGTAGAAGCTGTGATGTTTTTGCTAGAAAAATCTCACAGTGTATTGGGTATGGTCCTAGCTATAACATTAGTCTTAGTCCTATACCCCTTTTGGATAGTCTGTAATCTTTAAGTATAAATAAATTTCTATGCTTAAATACTACAAATTTGTTGCTTACAACTAGGATTCCTGACCAATGGAAGGTTGGTTCACTGAGCACCCATTCTGAACCTCCTCTTTTCCTTGCAATCCTCAAAAAAGACACTAAAGGGAAATATATAAATTTCTACTGTTATTTGCAGCTAGGGGTATCCCTGTTGTGTAGGACTGGCTTAAGAGACAGAAGGGGAGGCCTTCACTTCCTGATTTAAAAAAAAAAGGACTTGTCTTCACACTTTCCTCTTGTTCCTACCTTAAAGAGAAATGTTATACCTCCTGCCATGGTAGCCATCTTGCAGCCATGAAATAATAGGCCAACACATTAAAGATGGCACAGTGGAAAGAAGGAAAAAAGCTGGGTCATTGATGGTAGCATGAATGAATATACTCATGAGTTACTGTACTGTCTCTGACATCTCTACACTGATCTTATATGTAGTAGGCTGAATTGCAACCCCCCAAAAGTCCACACTCAAATCCGGAAACTGCCAACATATTGTTTACAAGGAATTCCACAGGTATGATTATATTAAGGATTTTGAGATAGAAAGATGAGCTTGGATTACTCAGGTAGGCTCAATATAACCACAGAGGTGACAGGAGGATCAGAGTCAGAAAGAAAAAAAATGTAAGGATGGAAACAGAGGTCAGAGAGGAAACTAGATACTATACTGCTAGCTTTGAAGGTGGAGGAAGGAGCCATGAGCCAAGGAGCATAGGCTGCCTCTAGAAGCTGGAGAATACAGGGAAAAGATTCTACTCCCAGGCTTTGGAATCAACACAGTCCTCCTGACACCCTATTTTTAGCTCAGTGAATCTAATTTCAGTGAAGCTAATTTTCTGACCACTGGAACTGTAAGATACTAAATTTGTTTTAAGCCTCTGAATTTTTGGTAATTTGTTACAGCAGCAATAGAAAACAAATGCAATTTATGACACTCAGTCTGTCATTCATTAAACAGATCTTCTGTTACAAAGACATTCCTTATTGATGCAACATATGCTTTTGTTTTATTGTGGAAAGGATTCCTGATTGGAAAACAGAAGACTTTATTTTTCATCTTAGCTGTGCCACTAACTCACTTTGTGGACTTAAACAACATCAGTTTTTCTTAATCTGCAGTTGGGGTTCAAATATTACAAACTTTACAGGTCTGTTGTACAAGTTAATGTCTCAGTGTATGCGAACACATTGCACAATCTCTAAAGTGTCATATAACAATAAAGTCAGTATATAAATGTCTGGAGGTTTTTTCCCCCTGTAAATTTAGCATGTTTAACTAGATTAGAGGTGTCAAAACACATAACATACCTGCAGATATTCTCTATGTTGATCAATGCAGACATAAGTAATCACAGAACTCTTTTTTTTTCTTAATCTAAATGCATCCCCAGAATTCTCAAGAAGTGCTCCATGCAACCACTAGTATTTCATCAGTATTGATACAAGACTGTAAAACAACTTATAAGGCTGACATTACATGGTTTCTAAGATCTGATCTATCTACAACATGCCAATTCCAATATTTTATACATATGAGTAAATTACAAATAACTGTGAATCTTATACTATAACAAAAATGCAATATGTAATAGATGACTAACTTAAAGGATGTATCTAATGGAGGATTGTTAGTATAAATTTAAAAATCAACATATGTTATTGATATGCCTATTTCATGAATATGCTATCCCAGTTTATTCAACAAGTTAAAACTCAGAATACAATTACTATATACTCTAAATCATTTTTTATTCCTTTAACTTAATTTCTTTTCAAGATCATAGCGTTCCATATTCCTTCTTCCATCCTTTCCTCCCTTCCAGACTTCTTTCTTTCTTTCTTCTTTCTTTCTTTCTTTCTTTCTTTCTTTCTTTCTTTCTTTCTTTCTTTCTCTTTCTTTCTTTCTTTCTTCCTTCTTTCTTTCTTTCTTTCTTTCTTTCTTTCTTTCTTTCTCTCTTTTTCTTTCTTCTGTCTTTGCCGTAAGGATACTCATGGACACTCCAAACATACATACACAGACTCAAACATACACACAGTTATTCAAACTTTTCTACACTCAAAACAAATGTATAATGAAGTATTTATTACACATTAATGAGATTACACACACTCAACAGAGAAGATATGGTAATAATTTCTGGACAATGCTCTATGCTGTATTTGAGATGGAACAACTACCCATCCAGTTAAACACTCTCTAAAAATTCAGGAAGCACCCAGAATTCTAATACATTTGAAGATAAAGTTCTCTGCTATCTAAATAGTAGGTCATAAACCTCAAGATGTAACTGCAGACATTTCCACTAATCCATAGGCATCAGATTTACCTTCTTCCCCATGACAGCAACCAGTGAGAGATATTTCATTCATGTATACAGAAGGAGGAGGTATGGGTATTGCCAGTTAATTCGCTGAGCATGAGATCAGAGTCAAGACATAGTTGTAATATATTTATCTCAAAGGCTTCCTGAGGCACTGCAGCATGAGGTCCAGGTCCTCTCAAATAAGGTTGTGCCTTAAGTAATTATCAGAGCACCTCCATGTAAAAATCCTGTCCATTTGTATTTTTTGTTTATGATACAGCTGCAGTTAAATACATGTTAATCACTGGCTACTTAAGATCTTTTAGCCAAACTACTTTTGAATTAGTATTTTTTCGGAGATCAATCTCCTGTATTATATGTTTCTTGCCTTTTCACTTTACATGAATACTTCATCAGTGGGAAGGGAAGGTGAAATATTTATTATTAGCTCAATTTCCCCTATCTTCATGTAGGAGAAGGAATAAAACAGGGGAAAAGGAATTATTTTCCTTACTGCCTTCTCATTTAATCTTCTAGTGTTCTCTAAATAGAAGTCAGTCCATTCCAACAGACACTACAGAGGAAAAATATTCTTGTCATTAAGACAAGAAAATCTGGTCATAAAATTAATCTTGAAAACATACACTCACAGTTATATTGATTAGTACAGTCTACAAACCAGAAATCCATTTGGCCTGGCCCCAAAAGTCAATGTCTGGAAAAACAATAATAATTGAAATTCTAATCCAGGTTTTCTGGTACAGTAAAGCATTTCTTAAGACTGCTTATGCTAATTGCATTCAGATGCATCAAGATTATGATATTATTAAAAGTGAGAGGAAGAAGACAAGTCAAATTCCATTATCACAAATAAGGTTTCATGTTTCCATGATAGAACAGTTAGCTAGTTCATTATACGTAATTGTAATTTCAATGATGGGCTAAATTCCAGGACAGAGATGAAGAATCTTAATGGAGGCAGTGATGTCCTATTGAAATATCTGTGTGTGGAATTTAAGATATGGGAATTAAGAAGTATTGCCACTAAAATATAGTAAGATATTTTGAGTAACTCATGAGTTATATAAAATGTAGACTAGTAAAAGACATAAGTGTAATAAAATGATATTTTATTCATGCATTGTAGTGAAAAGCAATAACAGAATGGTATTCAATAAAACCCATAACCCCAGGGCACCTGGTGGCACAGTTGGTTAAGTGTTCAACTCTTGGTTTCAGCCTGATCATAATCTCAGGGGCTCCCTCCTCCCATTTGCATGCTCATTCTTTCTCTCTCTCTAAATTAAAAAACAAAAAACAAAAAACCAAACTATATCCCTACAACAGTGAAAAACATCAATGAACATGATTTTGCACTGAGACATAGATATACATGCTCAAGCAGAGCCCTTTTCGAGAAGGGCTGAAACAAAAGCATTTACTCTTTCAAAATTTTATCTCAAAATTTGTCTTGATTTTCTAAGACTCAGTTTTGACTTAATCTATGCCACCTAAATATTCATTAAGCACTTATGAAAAAAAATACTAAGTCTGTAATAAAGTACATGAGTCTTGGCCTTAAGTTCCATCTTTAACTCTATAAAGCAATTGTTATTAAGTCCTATATTATTGAATTTTACTGTACTAGGATAATTGGCAACTATAATAAAACTATGCATGTGATACAAACAATTCAAGCATAAAACCACATAGTGAGGTGTGGTTCACAATAGAGAGCACAAAGGCAAATAAAAAGGAGAAATATTTAAGAGATAGTAGAATTAGAGTTGGATCTTGAAAGGTAGTTAGGATCTAAAAAGGTCTAACAAAAGACAAACTTAGCCACTTTGTTTAACTTCCTTGTTATTGATAATCAACCTAATATAGACAATGAGTGAACATGATGCAGGATAAAAATTCTACGTAAGGTTAATGTATTAGCGTAGATCACCTACAGACCCCCTTTTTTGTGATAGCATGATATCTTTACAGATTTTCATCATATCCATGAATCACTGTGCAATTACCTATGCCATTTTGTTGAAATTGCTTAAAAAAACATTTAATCCTCAAAGCACCTGTGTTTTCTGCATAACTTTTCTATAAATGTACTTTCTAATTACTTTGGTAATTTCTCCCCTTTTCCATGAAAAAATTTTAAATATCATGCATCTTGCTAGATTATCATAACCATACACATAGACTGTATTTATGATGCCTTAGAGAATTTCTTTTACTGAATTGAATTCCACAGACTACTTTAAGGACTCTATAAGAACAGGCATATGACTATTGCTACAGTTGTACCCGTTAAAGGAAAGTTGGAGATTACACACTCCGTATGTATACTATAGAGCTCCACTATATTACACCCTATCTTTCATAATAAAGATACAAAGAAAATGTTTCTCTCAGACTTAAGCATAATGAAAAGCTCTGCTTCTCATGAACAAAAGGTTTTATTTTATGATCACCATGAATCTAAACATAGATATTTTCCTCTTTTCTTTTTGAAAGAAGAGCAGAAAAAAAGGCTAAATAAAATGATAGACTAATATCTCAATAAATGGCAGACAGTCAAAATATTTCACCCTTTCCTACCATATTTGAGTAAATTCAATTTCTACCCAGCTTAATTCTTAAAAGGTGATCCACTCAAAACTACTAATTATAGAAATATCTTCATTGGGCAGGAAACAACAAATGTTGGAGAGGATGCGGAGAAAAGGGAACCCTCTTACACTGTTGGTGGGAATGTGAACTGGTGCAGCCACTCTGGAAAACTGTGTGGAGGTTACTCAAAGAGTTAAAAATAGACCTGCCCTACGACCCAGCAATTGCACTGTTGGGGATTTACCCCAAAGATTCAGATGCAATGAAACATCGGGACACCTGCACCCCGATGTTTCTAGCAGCAATGGCCACAATAGCCAAACTGTGGAAGGAGCCTCGGTGTCCATCGAAAGATGAATGGATAAAGAAGATGTGGTTTATGTATACAATGGAATATTACTCAGCAATTAGAAATGACAAATACCCACCATTTGCTTCAACGTGGATGGAACTGGAGGGTATTATGCTGAGTGAAATAAGTCAATTGGAGAAGGACAAACAGTGTATGTTCTCATTCATTTGGGGAATATAAATAATAGTGAAAGGGAATATAAAGGAAGGGAAAAGAAATGTTGGGAAATATCAGGAAGGGAGATAGAACATAAAGACTCCTAACTCTGGGAAACGAACTAGGGGTGGTGGAAGGGAGGTGGGCGGGGGGTGGGGGTGAATGGGTGACGGGCACTGAGGTGGACACTTGACGGGATGAGCACTGGGTGTTTTTCTGTATGTTGGTAAATTGAACACCAATAAAAATTAATTAAAAAAAAAAGAAATATCTTCATTGAATATGTAAAATCCTCTTTTTCTTCCTCTGGTTATGCTAGAAATCCAGGATCTTTTTTACTAGTAGCCACATATATTAACTGTCAAATTAATTAAGCTGACATGTACCTCCTCATAAATCATCTGTTGTAGGATACTGAAAAACATGAACTTTCTATCAAATATCAGCAGACATATTGGAAAAATAATTTTGAGACTTCTAGTACTAACAAGTAATCCATTTTTAGTACTTCAAAAACAAATAATTTATGCACTAATTTTGAGTTTTCTTTATTTTTTTTAGTTATCTTTTCTATTTCAACTTTGTGTCTTGGTTTCAGTCCATGACTCATTTTAATAAGCTAGGTAGTTAACAAGTCTTGTGGGAAAACTATTTTTGCCTGAAGACCAAGTAAGTCATAGGAAAATGATGCATGGAAGAGAGGGAATATTCAGCTGGTCCCCACAGCCTCAGTCCCCATGTGAGATTTTCAGAATAACAAATCTGGACTGGGAACCTTGGTGGGGAGGCAAGGAAAAGACTTGATCTTGGTTGTGGAAGATGGCTGCTGAAGTTGTCTTCTAGCCCAGGCCCTCAAAGATTTGTGCCAAGTTCCTCAATAATGGGGAGATAGATTTAAAATGAATCACGAAATGCACTCCATCACTAGATGTACAGTAGGGAAGAAAATGGGGTCACTCTGGTTTTTGACTCACAAGTAAGATCAACACGTGATAAGACAATACTTACCACCAATCTCTGCATAACCACAGTTGGAGGAGAACAGAGAATTGCTACTTGCCAAATTGGTGATACAGGAAATGTGACCTGAATGCAGCTGACAGAAAAAGTGATGTCAAAAAATGAGAGGGAGACAAGAGTATGCTGGGAGCTGGAACCAGAGTCCCTTTAACCAAACAGAAGGTGGAATCTAAAGATCTTACCATCATTTTATGCCTTTACTGATTCATTATACCCGATCACTAATATAGTATTAGGAAATGTGCTTTATACAAGTATGTAAGTGGTTAATAGCCTGCCAAAATAAGAATTTCATAATTTAAAATTGTGAGATTAATGTCAATATTCAAGTTCAAGACACAGAATAAGAAGTTCAAAACAGCAGAGAGAACCAACACAGAAAATTAAAAACAAAAACAAAAACAATGCATTCAAGGCACATAAAAAAGACTCCTGCAATGGTTGAAACATACAGTGAATTGGCAGTAGGATGATAGTGGAAAAGGAGAGTAGAGTCAGGTTGTCATGAATCTCGTACACCAGGATTACGAATTTAAATTTGTTCCTAGAGAAATTTGGGAGTCATTGAAGATTCCAAACTGAGAGACTCATATTTGGTCTAAAAAGTAACAATACTAATAGTTTGGTGGATGGAGCTGAGGCTGATGGTACGCAAGGGACGCTAAGGACCTCCTCCAAGGACTGGGCTGAGGATGATAATGAAAGAGCAGATATGAAAGATACATGATTTGATAGAAGCAAAAGGATATGGCAACTGATTGAAGTGGAAGGATATCAGGAGGTGGCAAGAAGTCACTTACTCATTCAAGATCCAAGAGGATTTATTACAAGTATTCCTATGTGCCAATGATGTTGCTTGATGTGATGGTGGATCAGAATAACACCCCTGTGATCCTGCAAAACAGTGGGGAAGTGAAAAACATAGGCCTTTATTTAATGATCACTCAAGTGTTCTTTTTGCTTTAGGCCATAAGAACTTCTAAGAAGGCAAAGTCAGTTTTGAAATAGCTTATGAAAAATAAAGCTGAGAAAGTATCAATGAGGAATTAGTACAAAAAGCGTAATATCCTAAGGAGTTAACTAAGGGAGGGGAACATCTGAGAATGAACACAGGCAAGGTCCTGGAGGGAAGGAGGTCTAGCATGGCCTCACTCTAAAAAGATTTTCATCTGGGCTCCATGACAGATGGTGATGTTGTAAGGCAGAAACACAGGAAGAGCCAAGGGTCCAAGGGCAGTAGGGGAAGAAAGTAAAAAACAATGTTGTACTTGGGAAGTTTAAAATGTCTGCAAAGCATTGGGCAGGGCAGGTAGACAGAACTGGAAGATGACACTTTGGACTCAGCAGTGTCCATGGGATACTTTGATTCATGGCTCTGTGAAGTTACACAGGGCATGTATGTTGACAACAGGGTCAAGAATGGAACCCCAGGGGAAAACCAGGAATTACAAAATAAGTGAAGTAAAAAAGAGAAACTAAAGAAGACTGGGGAAAAGTAGCCCAAAAGACTGGAAGAGAGACACAAGAATGGTGTCCCTGACACCATTGGCACAGTGTCATGGGAGCCAATGGCAGCGATTTCCATGGAGACAATAGCTGATTAGGTTAAATGTCATAGATGGATCAAGCGATGTGTACTGGAGAGTCCATGGTTGGGGCGGTCAGAGGTCAAAGACAACTTTAGCAAACTAAATTTCAGTTCAGGATGGTCAGGATAGTTACTGAAGACTGAAAAGAAGAAAGGTTCCACATGCATTAAAACAAAACAAAACAAAACAAAAAATTAGTTTAATTTCTATAGCTCTTAATTATACTTACATTGCTTTTTCCCACACATAAAGCTTCCACTACCTTTACTTAAAACTCAAGATTGAAAAGCCAACTTCCATGAGAGGTTAGATACATGATGTGGGACAGTTTACAGTTTCTTAAACTAACCTTTTTTTTTTTTTTCCTTTTTGTAAACAAATCTGGTATAACTTGAGAAAACAATATTTTTGTTTTCTAATTTCCTTGTAGAATCAGATTTGATTTTCAGAAAGACAAAGGTTACATGTGTGGGGGTAGGATACCATCTTATAGACAGAGCAGATTCCAAGAAAGCATTTTGTGGCGTGGGTGGTTAGGCAAATATTCTTCCCTCAGTTCCGGTACTTTCCACTGGACTTTTGCCTCCTAAGTCTGAACTTGCCTATTGGGGGAAGCAAAGAATGTGGCAGAAACATGTGTCAGCAAGTGTATGCTTATTTCGAAACAATTTCAAAGAATGAAATACGTAGGTCTGATGTCTTTGACTACAAAATGATTGGTTAACACAAATGGAAATAAGTTAAGAATTTTCTAAAGAAATAAAATGATATATCTCCAAGTGGTGATATACTTTTAAAGCATGTTAAAACTATACATGCCTCCTAATTAATATCTTAGTATAAATTAATGCAAAAGAACCATTTTTTCTCCCTCCCCATTACCACTAGGTACCAGGTTAGCAGGTATGCATGTGCACATATATCTGTGTGGGCACCAAACATGCAGGTATGTGTGCACAAGCACACACCCCCATCCCCGCCAACCCTATACTACCCTCCTGCATAAACACACATCCCACAGAAACCAAAAGAAAACCAAGAGGCCATACAGAGCTTAGATAATAAAAGAGTAGAACACATTATTTATTTTTATATTAATTATTTTTAGATAAATAACTTCTGGAAAGCTTTACACCATGAAGAGATTCATTACTTCATTCACTAGAATAGATGAAATTAAGAATGAAGATATATGGGGATGCCTAGGTGGCTCAGTGGTTGAGAGTCTGGAGTTCCAGGATCAAGTCCCATATCAGGCTCCTTGCAGGGAGCCTGCTTATCCCTCTGCCTGTGTCTCTGCTTCTCTCTCTCTCTCTCTCTCTCTCTGTGTGTGTGTGTGTGTGTGTGTGTGTCTCTCATGAATGAATAAATAAATAAATAAAATCTTAAAATTTTCTCCATATTGATTGCTAAATTTATTTCATCCTTTTTAATCTATTAGAAAATCTATTTTTTTCTTTCAGTTTAGCCTCACCTTCAAAACAGTAATCATGGTGATAAAAACAACTACTTTTTTTCTAGTACCCCCTATGATGCAGGAAACATGGAATAGGTGCTTTATAAATATCCCATTTTCCAGATGAGGAAACTGAGTCTCAGGGAATTGATAACAATCTGTCTGGGGTCACGCAAGTAGTTGCAAAAGCAGGGATTGGAACTCAGGTATTAATCTGAAGTCCAAGCTCTTTCCTTCAGTCAGCTGTAATCCACAGTTATACTCACAGTTGAATAGAAGGTGAATTTAGAGACATGTGGTTATGATGCACCATGAGATGAAAATAAATAAAACTAATATGTAGAAAAAAGAAAAAAAAACCTGTGAAATATGTGAAGCCAAAGCTTCTTATGTGGTTTGAACATTTGTTGCTGCAGCTGAAAATGATTAAATTTAGAAATCCCAATTGAGTGCTCACAAAATGATTTTTATTCTGGGATCAGGCTCCACATTACAACCATTTTCATAATTTTCTTAAGCAATACAGTTTGGCTTGACCATCCTCTGCTTGAAATGCTTTCCCGTAGTTGTCGAAGTTAGACCAGTGTGTGTTTACTCTGATCTCCCTTGCAAACGTGCCTACCTTGTTGTCTGGCTCAGTTCATTTTCTGACATAGCACGTTCCCGACAGTCCCAGCCTCTGCCCTTTCACGCTATCCTAATCTGCCGGGCTAAGCCCCTGGCATGAAACTAAAATTCAGTTTTAGGGACAGTCCGGCTGTCCCTTATGAGGGAAAGAACTGGTGTATTACAAAATTAAGCCATTGTCAAAGGCATTTCCAGAGTGTCATCAATTTTATTATCTCACCACACATCCTGTGGTATGACACAAACTACTTAGATATGAAATGGAAAGGAGAAAGAAACACCTTCAAAGGCACTTTAGGGACATCTCAAACTTGCTGTGTTTGTAGGCAGGGGGTCAATCACTACAACACAGAGGCTATTCTGTTCTGAGAAAACTGCAGGCTCACCATGAGAAGAGAATTACAACTGTAAATACTGTCTGCAGCCACATCAAAACAAACACTCAGGTGCACAGTGTGAAATTACTGCTGGTAATCTACCCCAACCCAGAGATAGTCATCACCACCAGGAGTGTTCTGTTTGAAGGGCAGAAGTTTACGTGCTTGCAGGGCTAGCCAGGAAAAATATCAGAGACCCTGAGACTTACTGATCAAAGCAAACTCAAGTTCCCTAAAGGAATCAGGATATGAACCAATATACATGTTTTTAAAATGAGGATACACTCAGCTTATGCATATATAACCCTTGGATATGGACCCACAGGCCTCCTGGTCTAGACCACACCCTTTGAGCTCCAAAAGAATGTAAAGAAATAAGCTTAGCATGGCCAACACTCTTGGTCATGGTTTTAGGATTGGAAACCTTGAAATTCCTCACATTTCTTCCAAATCAAGATATTTAGATTGCAAACCCTTTAATCCAACTAAAAAGAGATATTTGGAATGTCTGATCTCTGTGCCCAGATTTAGATTTGTTTTTCAATTAGTACCATAAATTGAGGAATTTTCTGGCATCTGCCACTAAGTGAGTAAACTCAAAGACGATAAAATAAACTTAAAAAGCCAAAAAAAGTTCATTTTAATTAACTTCCGGTGAAACTTAAAAGTCAGCCTAAACCATACAAAGTCATTTTCTGAGACGTCGCTCTTTTTTTATTTTTGCCAGACAGCATGACTCCACTACCACTTATTAGGGCTGATTAGCGCTATATTGCTTTTTTTTTTTTTTTTTTTTATGTAACTGACATGTAAACAAAGAGAAAAGAATTCTCAGAAGAACCAAGGCAATATTGACATCTCTAAGTTGTTGTAAATTAATGCACCAAAACTAAAATATGAATGTATCTCAACATCAATAGTCAAAGATCTAGGTCAAGCCCATGCTAAATTTGTAGCATTTTTCTAAATAATAGGAACAAAAAGCAATAAAATTTACTGGGTTTTTCAACCACAGGAACTCTCCAACTCTCTAGGTGGATACTGTTTACAAAACTATTAGCTCTATCACCCTTACAGCCTTACATTTGTCCCATATCTTCACTACAGCATTAATATATATATATATGTATATATTATATATATATGTATGTATATATCATGCATTATTGGCATTTTGAGAGAAGCTGCCATCATATTATCATTGGGTTAGATGAGTTTTTTCTTTTAGTTTAAATGTATCAATATTTATTTTATTAGAAATATCCTAGTGAAAAAAATTTACCTTTTACACATCAAAGAGGTCCAATAAGATAAGAGCTCTTTATGTTAATTCAATTCTTATGTTTAGCAGAGTTGGCAAAATTAAGATTTATAGAAATTTTACTCTAAGAAAATCAATTCATAAATCTGGCAATGATTGACCGTTTCCCAAATCCATCTCAAGCTATGACCTTAGTCAAATGTGTAGATCTGTGGACTATGGATCAGATATATAACGTGTGAATCTAGTGATATAATTCTTTACACTTTGGAAGTGTTTTTGATTATCTCAGTATTTAACTGTCACTTAAAGATTTGTTCAGGATTCACAATGTGAGTGATGCATTCTGCCCGAAGAACAGACACTTTGGATGAATACTGGATCATTCCCATTCCTTCCCAAGACATGGCAGTGAGAAAAGGGGCTCATAGTCTTTCCAAGGGCATCTCATGAAAACTTGATGTTTTCTTAGGGGCTTTTGAAAAATGACATAGACTCTTAACTATGAAGAGTGAAATTTCCTTTCTTCAAGTACAACTTTGAGAAAGCACTCCAGGCCACCATGATATTAATTGCCTCTTACACTCTTCTCATCTCCTTTGGTCATGAGTCTGAGTGGGTTTAAGGGAATCAGATTACACTGTCCTCAGATTATGCTAGGCTGGCCTGGGCAGTCTCAGAATGGATTCTGCTCTTTCATGATTATTCAGCGAAATCATTTTGCCCCCTCACACCACACCACCCAAGGGCCCAACTGTCATTCGCTGTGCAGGAGGTAAATGACAAGAATCAACTGCTCCAGGGTAGAAAAATTCTCTCCTCCTGCCTAGGAGGCTTACAAAAATAAAAGGGTTCCATTCTGCCGACATCAAGGAGCTTAACAGTAAAGTAGGGGAAAGTGAAAAGTAGGACTAAAGCCCAAATTGCAAATGAATTCCCTTAATTTTGTCCCTATTAGTGGAAAACCGGAGAAGTATGAACAAAATATGACCCATTACCAAAGGAAAAATTTACTGCAACATGATCAAAAAACACTGCTCTATTCTCAGTAATGCTTATCAGCACCTAAAATGAATCAGATGGTGGTATTCCTCCCTGCTCCCTCATCATCTTCCTCCCTCCTCTGTGATCTTTCTCTCAGGCACTAGCTCAAGCCCATAGTTAATCATCCACTCACTTTCCCCTGGAGGTTTAATGTCCTTTTACTTCTCAAGGGTGAAAGAAAACAGCCCTTGCTGATCTGGCCTCAGAAAGTCATAGCATTAAGACCAGCAAATTGCTCCCTCCATAAGTCTGACAATCTCCTCCAGCATAATTCCAGTGAGTCATGATACAGTCACTTCATAATGTCTCCATTTTACAAGAATCTCTTTCCTGATAGGTGGGCAAAGACTCAGGATAGGGATGGGTAAGCATTACTTTCCCGAAGGGCAGCAAGAATGAAAAGAGGAGAAAACCCTATCTGCTACACTTGTGATGATAAGATCCCTCAGATAATCTTGAAAACACCCTAAGTATGTTTGAGTATCATTACACACGTGGATTTCACTGAACAAACAAGAGAGGTGGAATCAGAGAGTTCACAACTCTTTTTCAATTCTTACTTTATAACATTTACACTTTCACAGATACCAGATGAAGAATCTAATACACCTCATCCTTAGCAGACAGGTCAATGAGCTAAGGCAAAAAGGTGCTGACCCTTTGAGGAATTGTGACTTTTAGTTCTGATGCCGAGGATCTCATTTTTCGGACTCTTGAGATTTAATTTTTATCCTCTGCAAATGCCCCATTGCCAAGCAAGGTTATTTCCTCATGGCCACCTGACTGTGAAGGGGAATCCTAAACTGAAATATTTTTCACTCTTTCCTGTTACAGAAGTGAAACATGCTTTGCTAATTCTTTGGATGGCTTATTCCTTTGTTCTGGAGAACTGCTCTAATGGGCTTTTTTAGTTATACGAAGACCCTCCCCATAAATGGTGAGGCTTTGGACGTCAGCACCAAGGGGTTAAAATTGCTTAACTAAGAAGCTAGTGTTGATGATGTTGAAAACAGAGTTGTACCTCTGCAGACCAAGTTATATTTGAAGAAAATGTGCTTAGTTAAGAAAAGGATAAGAACAATGACCAGCTGTCAGGTGTCTGCCCAGCCTCTTGGCCTGGATTCCATGAGGGAGTTGGTGAGATTCCCAACTCTCATTTGATAAGACCATTACCACTGTTCACATGAGCAGCACCTGTTCTGTCCTAGGCTGTGAATACAAGGAAATCATGAATTTTTGCATATCCATTTTGTATCTGACTTCTCTAACAAATTCTTACTAACTTTCTTAATTCTTCACTTAAATTTTGAGTGACCAAACATATTATATATTCATTTAAGGAGAATGTTGCTTTATTCTATCAAAAAGACACATCAGCTGCAAAACAGATCCTTTTACACTTAATTTGAATAATAAAAAAGTGCTAAGCTTTTTGAGCAGGTTTGAGATACACAGATTTGAGGACAAAATATTAAAGATAAAGCAATTGAACTATCATAGCAGTTTAAGCATAATACAATGATGTCTGAAAGAAGATGATCACCAAAAAATATATATAAAGAGAAAGAAATATCTGTAGAAAACTTCAGATTAAAAACAATAGTTGGGGGCACCTGGGTGGCTCAGTCAATTAAACGTCCAACTTGGTTTTGGTCATGAGATCAAGCACTGAGTGGGGCTCCACACGCAGTGGGGAGTTTGCCTGAGGATTCTCTCCCTCCACCCACATGCTTGTGAACTCTTTCTCTAAAATAAATAAATAAATGCTTTTAAAAAAAATCAGAAAAAAATAGTAGTAATTGGAAGGATACATAGGCAACAACAACAAAAAGTGACCCCGAGATTTTTAATGTGCACTATGGTGAACTAATGAATGGTAACCAAAGTTGCTACATTTTTTAAAAATACTGAAATGCATTATAATATAGAAATCTGAAAAAAAGGAAATTTTAAGAAGTAAATAAATCTGACTTTATAAACAGTCCAAAAAGTATACAGTTCAAGAGAAATCATCATATATTTTACCATGTTTCCATGATGTTATACAATCTTGTAAACACCAAAATATCTCATAATAATGACATTTCATTAAAGCTTTTGCACTACGTGAAGCAACTACAAATGTAGTTGGATGTAGACATGATCCCTAGGACAATGCTGAGAGATTTTTGACAAGAAAAATTTCTAAAAGTACTCACAACTTACAAAATGTTTTCTAGGATTGCAGTTGATAAATGTAATCCATCCTTTATTCTCTTACAAATCCCATTTTACCAGACCTGATCTACTAGTGTCCTCTCCATGCAAACCTGTTTTTCTACCCTTCCATATCCACATATCATTCATCTCTCCATTCTTGTGCATATGGTAAGATCCTATTTAGCTTTCAAAGCAATCTTCTGCCCTTCCATTCCCTTGTAACAGAGGGATTAAGGGACATAGGAGACAAAAAAACGAGGGTGGAGGCACCAAGTTTCTAGAAAGGAGAAACTTGTCACTTTTCCTTCTCTCGGCAAATGAGTAGACCAGAAGATAAGGAGTGTGATGTAGCTCTGTTTCACACCATGTACGGTGGTCATGATGTCAGTACTCAAAACCCAGGAAACCATATTACTGATAATGCTGGTGAACCTTGCGTATTTCCATCACCAAAAACAAAGTAAAAACTGTTCCTTTTGCCCTTTCCCTCCCCCACCAACAAATCTTCCCATCCTTAGCCAGTCATTTCCCTATTCAAGGGAGAAAAAACAGTGGCTTTTTTGCTTGCAAAGGCAAACCTCGATGGAAGTTGCAATTTATTTTTTCCCTAGTCTCAATTGTACTGATTTTTCTCCTGACCAAGTAAAAATTTTAAAGAAAGTGGAAAAAAATATTTATGAGAAAAGTTTAAAATAAAGCAAATAAAAGTAATTATCTTTATTACATATCAGGATGGTTTTCAGCATTTCCATTGTGGAGAATGAAATTATCCAAAATTCAGTAACTGCTCTTTGTAGAATATTCACTTTAGAAAAGTGAAGGTGTTTTTAATAGACACAATTTAAGTACCCTTGCAATGTATCTCTTAGATACTGTCAAGTGTTGGAGTTTAATAAGACTGCGGTTTCGAGTGTGTTTTTCTTAGTTACATCCCCTCACCTCCTATTCTTATGTTCCATTTCCTTTTTTGAACTCTCCTTCTGTTTTCAGGTGGTCAAGGGGTCATCAAAATACCGGAATGGGGAAGAGGGAGAGGGTCTGGTCAAAGTTGTAAGGTAACCAGTTTTTACACTCTTTTAAGCCCCCAAAGTGGTTACCGTGTGAAAAATTGAGATCTGTTGTTAAAGATCTTATCCCAGACTCTGACCTAATTTTGACAGTGCTAGAACAGAGCACATGTTACTTCTATTCCTATTTGGTTACCCTAGTCACTCTGACATCTGACATCTGGATTATGAAATAATTTTCTTTGGCATAATTTTGGAGAAGTATTTTTTCCCTTTTTTTAGTTTCAGGACACTTGTTTTGGGTCACTTCTCTGAGATCATGCTCCCAGAAGTAGAAGTTGATCTATCAGACATCAGGTGTCTCCACAGTAGTCCCTCTGCCCATCCTCTCTGATCCTACCCTATAGATACTAAATATGCTAAAGAACTTAATGTAGTTCACGAAAAAATGCCAGTCATTATATATATGTATATATACATATATATGTATACACATATATACATATAGTATATATAAAGTGTGTGTGTATATATATACATATATATATATATACAAATTAAATCTCATCCCTCTTGCTACTCATGTTTTCTATTCTATTCCTTCTACAGGTGATTGAGACTCTCAATAGCAATACACAAAGAAAGAGAACAGCGGAGCAGTATTTTTAATAAATCAAAAAAAAGTATAATCCAAAGACTTTATATCCAGCTGAGCTGAATTTCAAGTATCAGGGCTGTCACAAAACAGTTTTAAATATCAGGAAGGAAATATCAGGAAGGGAGACAGAACATAAAGACTCCTAACTCTGGGAAACGAACTAGGGGTGGTGGAAGGGGAGGAGGGCGGGGGTGGGGGTGAATGGGTGACAGGCACTGAGGGGGGCACTTAACGGGATGAGCACTGGGTGTTATTCTGTATGTTGGCAAATTGAACACCAATAAAAAATAAATTTATTATTTAAAAAAGTACAAGAAAATAAATAAATAAATAAATAAATAAATAAATAAATAAATAATAAATAAACAAACAAGAACTCGGGAAACACTGTACCTATATGACTTTTATAAGAAATCTTCCAGAGAATGAGCTTCATCCAACCTAGAAATAACAGGAGAAATATCAGGAAGAAGCAGTTATAATGAGCATTTAATATGTTGAACTAGAGAGCCATGACTAAAATAGAGTTGGCAAAACAGGTGGAAAAAGAGTATAGAAATGCTACATGTTCTAACATAGTAGAAAGAATGCATCTTGAGAATATGTAGAAAAAGAGGAAGAAAAGCAGAATATAGTCATTTATTTCTGTACAAGTAAAAGAGGAAGTCAAAGATGTCATTAAAAACTAAAAAACCATGGGGTGGCTGGGTGGCTGAGTTGGTTAAGCATCCCCTTCAGCTCAGGTCATAATCTCAGAGTCCTGGGATGGAGGCCCACAACCTATTCCCTGCTCAGTGCGGAGGCTGCTTCTTCCTTTCTATCTGGCCCTCCCCCTGCTCATGCTCTCTCTCTCTCTCAAGTAAATAAATAAAATATTTAACACAACAACAACTGAAAAACCAGGTAGTAAAAGGTTAAGTGAAAAAGAAAGTACAAGAGAAAATTTCATGAATTTAGTTAAAATGTTGTTAGACACCAAAACTACAATTCAAAAAATAAATAATTGATAAATTGGACTTCATTTGAAAGATTCTGTAGAAAAATGAAAAAATAAGCAACAGAGAGAAAATATTTACAAATCATATATATGATAAAGAACTTTTATATAAAATATAGAAAGAACTCTCAAAACTCAGTAATATGAAAAATAACCCAGTTAAAATACAGGCAATAAGCACTTTGTCAAAGAAATACAGATGTGAAAGAAGCCCATGAAAAGATATCCAATATCATTAGTTATTAGGGAAATGAAATTAAAGACAAGTAGTGAGTAACTGAAACTCCCATGTATTTCTGGTGGGATCCTAAATTGTACAACCACTTTGACAAATGATTTCCAAGTTCCTTAAAAATTAAACATACACAAGCGGTACCTCAGTGGTTCTGCAGCTCTATCTCTTGCTCCAATAGTGGTTAGACAAAACAGGACCTTCTTCTAAGCCTCCAACCACGCTCCAACCTCCTCTTCAGTTATAACCACTAGGACCATATTTTTCTCTACCTCCAGGACCAGCCAATACCATTTTGTGGTTAGCCCCTTGTTGCCAACCATGAGCTCACAGATTAATCAGAATTGTTCTACTGAGGAGAAGGTCACAGTCAACCTTCCGGTCAACCTGTATCTGTGGGCATCCTAAACCTACTTCCCTTTGGGTTTCTATTTTGACAGTGGCTATGTGGGCACATTTTCCACAAGGGCATCTAGCATCTCTAGATTGTACAAAACTGGTGTTGTGGCTGTGCCCTCTTCCAGGACATGCAGAACCTCCCAAGATGAGCAGGATGAAACCTGGGTTGCCACTGAAGCCACATGGCCCCAAAGAAGAACCTGACCCAGGCCCATTGGCATCTGCATGCTTTGGATTCTGCCTACACAGATGCCCATCTCTGACTTCCTAAGGGGGCACTAACTAACTAGATGAACGCTTGGAACTCCTCAAGAAGATGGGCAACCACTTGACTAACTCCACAGGTTGGCCACCTACAAGCTGGGCTGGGCAAGTGTTTTTTAAAAATGCTCATCCCAAAACACTGCTAGAACTCTCCCCAGCCCAGAGGTCTCTGGCTGCATCTCTCTGGTGTCAGATTATCTTTCTGAGCCTCTCCTTGCAACAACTAGACAGCTTTCTAAGCAACCTGGAGCCCTCTTCCAAGCTGTGAATCCAATGGCAACAATAATCTGCAGTTTTTTGCAGGATAACAAAAACAAAAACAACATAAACTTACCACATGTCCTAACAAGCCTCATATAAGTATTTGCCCTAGAGAAATGAAAACTTACTCTCACAGACACACACACCCTGTGCACAAATATTTATAGTGGCATTACTTGTGATTACCAGAAATTGAAACAACAGTGGATAAAAAATATTGTAGTATATCCATATAATGGAATAAAAGTCAATAATAAAAAGGAATGAACTATTGATACCCACAAAACCATGGATGAAGCACAATGCATTATGCTAAGTCAAAGAAGTCAGTTTCAAAAGTTACATATTATATGATTCATTTAGAAGACATTTGGGAAAAGGCAGCTGTAGAAAAGAGTTAAATACAGGTAACAGAGGTACTAGGATGAATGGTTACCAGGGATCATAAGCAAAGAAAGGAATTGACTACAAAGAAGCAATAAGAGGAGATATTTTGAAATGATGAAACTGTTCTCTATCCTGATGGTAGTGCTGATTACATGATTCTAAACCTGTGTTAAAACTTAAAGAACTACAAACCAGAAAGTAAATTTGGCTGTCGGTAAATTAAAAACTATTTTTAATAGGGTAACCATGTAAAAATACTTAACTATCCATTGCAATGCCTGAACCTGGATTGGACACTATTGCTGTTGTTTTTCTTTTTGAAAAGTAAGTATAAAAAGACATTCTTGTGATAGTTTTGAACATGTGAATATGAACTTAACACTGGATTTTCTTAGGTGGGTGAGAGTATAGTGGTTTTGTTGTAAATTATTCTCATACTTAAGAAATGCATACTAATTTTTTAGCTGTAAATTTCATAGGGTCAACCACTTACCTTTAAATGGTACAGAAAAAAAAGGCATGGATATATATGGGGGTATATGTTATATTCATATATTCACCATCTACTGAAAACCTAGGTAAATGTATGTGACTATTCATTTTACCATCTCCAAATTTTCTATATTTGAACAATTTAACAATAAAATACTGAGAAAAAATATCAGTAATGAGTCAAAGGACAGCTCAATCTGAATAAAAGCTTAGCCATATAACAAGAAAGCAGTAGTTTACAAATTTCTACTTTTGTCAATTTTCCACAGCTGTCTCTTTGAATTTGAGTTCATATTACAAGGTTAATATCTTTTATATAATAATAGTGGTATATAGTAAAATATTCAGAGTAAAAATATACCTCTAGGGGTGCCTGGCTAGCTCAGTGGGTAGACCATGTGACTCTTGATCTCAGGGTTGAGTTCAAGCCCCATGTTGGGCATAGAGCTTACTTAAAAAAATAATGAAATAAAATAAGATAAAATAACCTCCTCTTAAAATATATATATTTATATAATTCTTACCTAACTTCTTTCAGGAAGCTAACAAAGTATGCATTCCATCAACTGAAGGAATAATTAAAGCATTAGGAAGATATGGGTCCAGGAAATACTATCTTCAGAAGGATGGTGAAAAGAAGACAACATAACAATACAGGGCAGAGAATCACAGAGGTTGGAGCATGTCATATCTCTGGGGAGAGATAGCTCTCTGTAAATAAAACAGAATGCCAAAGTGTCTTTGAACAAACTGAAAGGTGATTTTTACAACCAAGTAAGTTTTGAGGCTGAATTAATGATAAATAATAAGGAAGCAAAGAAAAACAAGACAATAATTAACTTCAGAGACAATAAATAGTGTGTAACAGTGGAAAAGTAACCATAGTTTACTGTATGGATCAGCTACAAGCACTGTTAACAAAGTCTCAATAATCTAAATACTGAGAAAGAATCTAAACAAAATTATAAAACAATATTGAAAATATAGGAGCATGGGAAGTGTGCATGTGTCTAGTAACAAGTGAGAGAAGCCAGCGAAAGACAGGTAAATTTTTATTTTCCCAAGTAAGGAGTCAATGGGCAGTGCCTAAAATGGAAGCCAAGAAGTAGCAATGCAAGCATTTTTAAGAGCTATGGGTTAATAATAACAATAATAATAATAAACAGCTGAAAGATCTGAAATTGTTAGGGGACTACATAAGTCTTACAGAACACTTTGACCCTTTTAGGTACATAAATACATTAATTAAAATTAAAACTAATTTTTAAAAATTGAGACTATAGCTTCCTTTAAAAAAATAAAGTCACCTCTGGAGATTGCAATAATGACTCTAATTCATTACTCTTCTCTGTATCCAAACAGTTCTCTCACTAAAAAAGTTCAAATCCAATTACCCACCCCTCGAATATAAGCTGGGCATATGACTCATCTTAGCCAATAGAATGTTAGCAGGTGCTTCAAAAGCCAAGTCTTGACAAGTGCTTGTCTGACTGGGCTTGCCTTCTCTCTCTTGCACCTCTATGATAGCATAGGAACTATGCTCAGGCTAGCGTATTAGGATCAGAGATGCAAAGAGAAAGTCTCCCCAGTCACCCCAGCAAAAGCTAGTCCAGATCACTTGATAGCCAATCTCCAAAAATGTAAGCGAGCAAAACCAAAACTAGCCTAAATCGATACACACACACACACACGCTAGAACTAAATCAGTACTTCCTGCTTTAAGCCATTCTTGGGATCATTTGTTATGGAGCATTATTGTAACAATAGATGACTTACACAGCATCTAAAAAATAATGCAGCACTGGTTCTCAACTATAAAATATGTGTAATGCAAGCATGATGACCAGACATACTTCATCTCTAGTAAGGTGTAAAGAATACTTGATGCGTTTGTATTTGCCAAATTTGGTCACATTTACTTCTAGGAACCCTCCCATCTCTTAAGTTTACTGTTATGGCTGTGTAGTTAAATAAAGACCCAAATGAAACAAACAGTGAAGAAGGAAGAAAAGGTCCATGTTAACCTAGTGGATTCTAAAGTTTCCATGCTAATTAGCTGTTGTGTTCCAATGCATATACTTTCATTCATGTTTTTATTCTATGATATGCTTGTGGCACCACCAATCTGCATTGCTAGCTCTCTTCTCAGATAATTTGTTAAAGTGGGCAGAGGGCAGGGAAGAATTTTGAGAGGTTTCACAGCAATTCTGACACATTATAATAAATGCCTTTTTTTCAATTCAATAACTTTATAACAGTTCTAATTTTTCTTACCTGTGCAATTGGGATACCCTAGCACCTACTTATGTTGTTGTAAAGATAAGATTTATATAAAGTGCTCTGCATTTACTAAACATTCAGATGTTAGCTGCTGCTGTTAGTAAATACCAGCATGAAGAATTTAAGACTGCGTGGCATAGGTATGCTTTATTAATAGCAGCAACGATACATGTGCCAAAGAACAAAGATGAAGCACAGTGCTCCATGAAGCACAGTGCTCCTGGGCACCCACGTTATAGAAAACCTCCTGTCCAGCATGCAAGAAAACCTCTTGTCTACCGATCTAATAGCTAGAGGCATTGAAAAAGAAGATAATTATAATAATAACCAATATTTATTGAGCTCTCTCTTTCTCTGCTAGGTACTATTTCAAGGGCTTACTTGCATTAAATCATTAATTCTCACAACAACCTTATAAAATGCATAGGAAATCCACTTTTAATGAAGTCCTCTTTTACAGGTGAAGAAACAGAGACATACAGCTTAAGTAACTTGCCGACAGGCACACTTACACACTTCGACACCCCGAAGAGAGAGGCCTCAGTAGAGAGTCCATATCCTTAACCACAGCACTAACAACTCGTGTTTAACATGGTTTCAATTCTACCTTACATTCCTAGGTGCTAAGAGAATGTCCAGTGAGAAATTTCTCATTATGTCTCTGTATAAGCCCATTGTCTCTCTCCTACCAAATTTCCTAAGAATTCCCTTAATTGGCCTCCTACGTCAAGGCATTTTCCAGGTTCCCCTAAAATATGGCTCTAGGGCTCCCAGCCTCATAATAACATCCTTGTAGACTGCTATCCATATTCACTTTGCCATAAGTCCCAAGCTTGCCTCCAAGCCCATAAGCTTGGAGCTACTTATAAGTTGGGGATAGGGACTAGAAAGTTCCAAGCCAAATAGTCACTACAACACATTCATTATCGATTTAGAGGCAGACAGCCAAATCCCAGGCTCTGCCATTCAATAGCTTGGCATATATTTAACATTATGAGCCTCAACATTCTCATTGAAAAGTGGGGGTAATCAGAACTTCTACCTGATAAAGCTAGTAAATATGATGATGATGGTGATGATAATGATACATATAAAGTGCTTACCATTGGCCTGAAAGTGCTCAATAAAGTCTACTATTTTCATTACTAAAATTTTTGTTTCCTCTCAGGTTCTTGCTGTAACTCTCTTCCATGTAAGCTCATCTTAACTGTCTTCACTACATTGTTTTTAATATGATAAATTTCTTCAAATTAATCTTTTTCAAAATTAAATACGATTCAAATTATTTATAATTAGGTACATTAGTTCCTAATGGCCAGAAAACATTATGGTTTGGGGAATGAAATATG